>NC_140165.1:194495923-195160923 GCF_963971535.1 Notolepis coatsorum
AGAGAGAGAGAGAGAGAGAGAGAGAGAGAGAGAGAGAGAGAGAGAGAGAGAGAGAGATCTTTTTGAATATTAATAATTCTGCCCTACATTTGTTGGGGTTTTTGACATTCAAAATGTTTCTACAGAATTCTGCATGTAGGGCTTCTTGTATTTGTCCATATAGTGTAGCTATGTTGACTCACTACCATATAGCACAATAGGCTGGATTACGCTGTCAAATCCAGTTAATATCATAGAACCTGAAATGAGGCCACGGTAGTTATAGAACACGGTAGTTATAGAACACGGTAGTTATAGAACACGGTAGTTATAGAACACGGTAGTTATAGAACATGGGGCTCACGGTTAAAAAACAAACAAATTCAAATGTCCACACAAGTGCAATATCAATCAATAAGAATATTTATTGATTACAGGCAGAATATAGTTCGATGGGCAAATAGAATGGTCGTAATACAGTCCGATGGTCAAAACACAAACGTACAAAAAAGGGATTGTTCAATACTCAGAGTAGTCATCCGGTCCAGGGTCAGTACACAAGGGGGTTTCTCAGCCAGTCTAGGGTCTAGTACACAATGAACACCTTCTCGCCTTCACCTCTCCTCTCACTACAGTACCTCTCACCTCGCAAAACTCCGTACACAACAATCTCTCTCTCAATACACCAACTCCAACCTCACCTCCACTCAACTCGACTCTCTCTATCCTAGTGTATTTGTAGTGTTTGTGTCTGGGATGTGTTCGTGTGGGACGTGGGTGAACTAATGATGCACAGGTGTGTTATATCAGTACTAATCAGCTACCTAATTGTTTCCACTCCTTCTGTGGCAGTAATATCTCCCATCCTTCACATATCCATGAGAGGGGGGGTGATATCTGCCACAATCCATTTATAGAATAGACTATCATGCCAAATATAATCAAAAGCTTTTTTAAAGTTAACAAAACAAGCAAATACTTTTACATTTTTGGTTTGGTACACGTGTAGGAAGACAGGAGTAGGAAGACGTGGGGAACTAGGCTAACGGAGGAACCTACTTCCAGTGACTGACGCTAAGCTAGGCTAACGGTGCGCGTCTTCCTACTCCAGTCCTTATTTAGCTTATTTTCCATCTACCCTGGAGTTAGACAAGAAGATACATACCTTTTTCTTCTCTGTGCGTGCAGTAGGAGTAGGAAGACGCGCACCGTTAGCCTAGCTTAGTGTCAGTCACTGGAAGTAGGTTCCTCCATTAGCCTAGTTCCCCACGTCTTCCTACTCCTACTGCATGCACAGAGAAGAAAAAGGTATGTATCTTCTTGTCTAACTCCAGGGTAGATGGCAAATAACTAGGGATGCTCGATATAGGCTTTTTTACCGATACCGATATACCGATATTGTCCAACTCTTAATTTCCAATACCGATATCAACCGATACCGATATATGCAGGGTTTCCCCCCCTAAAAAAACGGAATAATTTCAGGTAATTAACATTACATATCTCTTGTTGTGGAATTAACACAACATTATGCATACTTTTGACAATAAATAAAATCAGAATTTTATTGTTTTTTTTTTGTTTTTGAAAACCGATACAGATATTTTCCGATATCACATTTGAATGCCAATATCGGCCGATAATATCGGACATCCCTAAATAAGCTAATTTCCCAAAATGTTGGAGTTTTCCTTTAAGGAAGGATAGAAATTGTTTATTTAAAATGTGAAAAAAATACCTTCCCCAGACTACTGCACACACAGACACCTCATAATTATTTGCGTCTAATTTATCTCCACTTTTACATATGGGTGAAATACAGTAAGTCCTTGTCTCAAGATGTCAAGAAAACAGCCAGAACTCAAAACCAAGTTTAATAACTTGAGGACTGCTCTCTGCAGCTCAGAACCAGGTTGAATAACTTGAGGACTGTCCTCTGCAGCTCAGAACCAGGTTGAATAACTTGAGGACTGTCCTCTGCAGCTCAGAACCAGGTTGAATAACTTGAGGACTGTCCTGTGCAGCTCAGAACCAGGTTGAATAACTTGAGGACTGTCCTCTGCAGCTCAGAACCAGGTTGAATAACTTGAGGACTGTCCTGTGCAGCTCAGAACCAGGTTGAATAACTTGAGGACTGTCCTGTGCAGCTCAGAACCAGGTTGAATAACTTGAGGACTGTCCTCTGCAGCTCAGAACCAGGTTGAATAACTTGAGGACTGTCCTCTGCAGCTCAGACTGCTGTTTTTAAGCATTTCATTCCTGATTTGTCACGGCCACATGATTTTTTAAATTAAACACGTACATACAAATCGTACAAATACCCTTTAAAGTTATAAAGTTATATAAGCATTATCAAGGAAGAAAGAATACCTAAGTTGTTTGTTATTTTCTTTGAGTTTTGCCTATTTTCTTTTGAATATTGTAAAGGCCTATTTTCTTTGTTGCATGTGCAAATGTTTGGTACTTTATTTGTGAGCAAACACATCGCAACATCATCGAAACCATCGGAGGCCAAGCTACACTTCGAACTGTGAGTAATTTAAGGAAAGAAACGAGTTAGAACTGTCTGTTTAAAGCGTCTAGTGGCTTGATGGAAAGACTGATTGATTGATTGATTGACAATGGAAGGAAGCCACGACACAGAGCATGCCTCCATGTAAACAATGCTGTGGACACTAAAAGATCATCACATTGCTCGAAACGAGGATATTTCATATGGAGAAGGATTCGACCGACTGGACCCTGGACCTTTGTTGTGAAAGACAACAAAGCCAACCATCACCTCGTCCGACTGGGTCAGATCGCAGAGGACATCCACAGCTCTGCCCCACTCAGGATGACAGCAGAACTATCAGCCGATTCAGCCCCCTTGCCACCAACAACCCTAAAATGCAGGGTGCCCCCCCCTCCTAATCTTTCTTCCCTTGATGACGTCAAGACGATAGATTGGGGATCAACATCGACTGCAGAGGACAGCTCTACCCCACTAAGCCACCAACAACCCTAAAACACAGCCAGGCATATCCAAAAACCCCAAAAATAACTATTCCGCCCTCTTTCCTCGACAGTCCGCAACTGCAACCCCCGAAACCTCCACCACGCCCCCACCTCGCCCCCAAACTACTGCTATCAGTTTGTTCCAATAACAAACCATGCTGTTCCTGTTCTCACTACTATCAGACTCAAAAATAAATACTTGACACGCTCTGTAACACTTCTGTGTTACTGTAACCTCAGACCTATCATCGCTCAGCCAACCAAGGCCGGCCTCACCCCCCATCACAAAATCACTGACAATGGCCCTCCTGAATGTTAGATCACTGAGCAACAAATCTTTCTTAATCAATGATCTAATAACAAACAAATTTGCAATGCATGTTCCTAGTCGAGACCTGGCTAAAAACTACATTACTGGTGCGACAACGCTGATAGAAGCCTGCCCTCCAAATTATAAATATTATCAATCGGTCAGGCAAATTAGAAAAGGGGGAGGGGTTGCCGCTATTTTATCTACATCGTTTGTATGTAATGACATTGACATGTGTGAATTTATATATAAAAAAAATATTTATCCACATTTTCTATTTTTCTCCCATCCCAATTTCGTATTATCCAATTCTTCCCTCCCCTGTCTTGAACGTTGCTAGACTATGCCTCCCACTGGTCGTTGTAGTGAGGATAGAAGCCTTGCATCACGTGTCCCCTCCGGTACACGAGGAGGCAGCCTGGCGCATCTTTACACCGCAGCAGCTCGAGCTCTCAGTGGCGAGGAGTAACGTGTGGGAGGCTCACACTGCCCCCGCTACTTCCTGCTTCCGCCGCACCGGCGTCACCATACCGACCTGTAGGAGTCGCTGTCCACAACGTCCAATCCCCACCCACCGGCTTTCCCACCCTCTAACACTTGCCAATTGTGTTAGTATGAACGACCGGCCAGCCGGTAGCAACGCCGAGAGCTGGGCTCGAACCCAGCGTCTCCTGCGTTAGAGGTGAGCGCCTTGCCCACTGTGCCAATCAGCCGCCCTTGAATTTATATAATTTGAATATATTGCTATTGAGCTCAAACCTCAAACTGTCTTGGCTCATCACATTGTACCGGCCACCAAAATACTCATCAATATTTCTGCAGGAATTCTCAGAGCTAATCTCAGTCGGTATCATTAGATGTGAAAGATTAATCATACATGGAGATCTGAATATTCATATAAATAAGAAGAACGACCCCAAGGCTATTGAGCTTATCAACCTACTGGACAGATTTGAGCTAATACAACATGTAAATGAACCCATTCACCAACATGGTAACACCCTAGACTTAGTGATAACAACAAGGCTGAACATTGATAAAGTATCAGTAATCGAATTACCTATATCTGACCATCATTGTGTATTCTTCAATGCTAACCTAAACTTAACAGAGACAAAAATGGTAACTGTTGTAAAGCGAAGAGTACGAGATGACATTGCAGAAGAGAAGTTCTCAAATATCATGAGACAAACTGAACCATCCAGCCTGGACTTCTCTTTAAACTGCATGGTTGAACATCTCAACAACACCCTATCATATACACTGGATGCTGTCATTCCAAGAAAAAAGTGATAAAATCTCCCCATGGTTAAATAATAGCAGTGTTGGTCAGACTAAGAGAACTGTAGATCTGCTGAACGAAAATGGAGGAAAACCAAGCTCACAGTCCACTGCGTTTTCTATAAAGAAGCCATGACTGCCTATAACAAAGAAATATGAGTTGCAAGAAAGGACAATTTCTCTAAGTTTATCACAGAGAATGCTGGAAACTCTAGAATATTATTCTTAGCCATCGACCAGCTACTCAACACTGTCCCCACCCCTCCACAGCCATCTGCATCAAAATGTGAAGAACTAGCATTATTCTTCAATAACAAAATAACTTCAATTAGAGCCAGCATTAGTCCTGATACAAACATGGACACCACCAGAAAACCCTGCAAAAAAGTAACCATAGGAAAATTGCATCAACTGAGCTTTACAAAACTGTCATGGAATGTAATTTCAAGTCATGTCCTAAATATTATAAATACATCGCTTCTGACAGGCATTTTCCCAGATGCATTCAAAACAGCCATCGTAAGACCCTTACTAAAGAAACCCAAACTAGACGGTAATGTACTGACCAACTGAATGAATGAATGAATGGATGGATGGATGGATGGATGCATGAATGAATGAATGAATGAATGAATGAATGAATGAATGAATGAATGAATGAATGAATGAATGAACACTTTATTTAACAGATTGCAGAATGGGTACAATACTGTACGGCTCAATACACACAATTGTTAAGGGGATGCAGACCAGAGAAAGACGTTTGTCTTGTTTACATCGGGGTCCCCCATTTTTTATTCATAGTGACATTTATGACATACACAACATACATGACATTTATGGCATAGGGACATACATGACATACAGGTATTTAGTACTGTACATTTGTGACATATACGATATGCAAATATACAGTACTGTTACCCATACTGTAGATCCTTACAGAGTATATACATATGATGGGGAGGGGACTGTACATTAGGAGGGGGTGGGTGGGTGGGAGAGAAATATACATACGGTGGGGAGAGAATATATACATACGGTGGGGAGGAGACTGTACATTAGGAGGGGGCAGGGTGCGATCCACGAGGGGAGCCCGGACCGCTATAGCTCCCCTAGATCAGACATCAGCTCCCCTGCAAACTTGATTTGCGATTTTTTGGGGGGTCTCTAAATTACTATTATATATTATTCACTGACAGTGAAGCTGACAGAGCAGCAGGAGGCGGGAATCGGATCATCTACAGGCGCAATTACACCTGCGGCTGGTGCTGCTCCGGTGGCCGTGGGGACTATTATTAGTTAAATATAAATCATTGTTTTGAGATTCACGTCACTCACAGTGGTGACTGTGGTGGGCGTCAGCGTCACTGCAGGCAGCCAATGTATCGATTCGTCGCAGCCAATGTAAATGCAGCAAGCAAATAAATGTAGCCTATTAGGGTCTTCAAATATGATATGAAATATGGGCGCGTTTCCTAGTGGTCGAAGCAAGCTCAGTGACTCGTCAGTCGAGAAAATAATGCTTGGGACCAGGAGTATTTCATATTGTTAGTAAGTCAGGAGTCTGAGAGATAATCATCTCTATCTAACTAAATAGATACTTTTTTTTATCATGGAATGTGCTGTGGAAGCCCCGTCCAGACGGCCGGACGGTAAGTGAGTTGTCTACTCTAACTCTACTCTACCTACTACAGGCTACAGACTAGTAACGTCTGCGATTACACAGTCCGACTCCTGAGCACTCCTCGCTGAGAGGCGCGCCGCGCAGGTGCTTTGGTACCATGAGGTGCAAGCATAGTCGTAGTACCCTTAAATGAGTGCTCCTGCCAGCGTCTTCAGGGTATTCTTGTTTACCAGAGAGGAGATCCGGTACAAGAATCTAGTTCGTTGGTTGACTTTTTTTATTACCTTGGATGCCATTTTGTCACAGGAAAGATTTGCCTCTAGGATGGAACCTTACCTAGGTATGTAATTTCATCTTTCCTTGTGACAATAATTTGTCACCCACTGTAACTGAGAAGCCGTCGGTCTTGCTTAGTTTGTTATTTGATCCGAAGAGAATGGACTCTGTTTTACCAAGGTGTAATGATATATATATTTTTTTTTTATCCACTTTTTCTCCCATTTTCTATATTTTCTCCCATCCCAATTTCGTATCATCCAATTCAACCCTCCCCTGTCACGGACGCTGTTTCTTGCCTCCCACAAGCCGGCTGCAATGTGGACTAAGTCATACATAGCACAAGTCCCCTCCGGTACTTGAGGTAACAGCAGTCGCATCTTTTCACCTGCGCAGCTCGATCTCTCAGTGGCGAGGAGTAACGCGTGGGAGGCTCACGCTGCCCCGACACTTCCTGATTCTACTGCGCAGGCGCACCAACCGACCTGTAGGAGTCGCTGTCCACAACGCCCGATCCCCACCCATCAGTTTCCCACCCCCTAATACGGCCAATGTGTATTAGTACGGACGACCAGCTAAACTGAAAGCAAATGTGGAGCACTGGGCTCGAACAGGCAAGCCCAGCGTCTCCAGATTTCGTGGCGAGCGCCTTGCCCACTACGCCACGTAGCCGCCACCCAGGTGTAATGATAGTTTGTTATCAGCGAGCCAGGTGCAGATTCTGCCGAGTTCAGAGCTGAGGGTTTTTTCAACCTGTAACTTGTTCTTGTCAGAGACCAGCAGGGCTGAGTCGTCCGCGAACAAGAACAAGTTGCAGTCACAAGCTAACAACATGTAATTTGCATTAGGAACAGTAGCGGTCCTAGTATGCTTCCTTGTGGAACACCACAGCTCACTGTGAGAGGGGGGGATAGAGTACCGTTTACCTCCACCATCTGTTCTCTCCCCTCAAGGTAGGATTGCATCCAGCTCACTGATAAACTATCAAAACCAATTGCTTTTAGCTTGTCAATCAGAATGGAGTGATTGACAGTGTCGAAGGCCTTTTGTAAGTCCAGCATGACCATGCCGCAGTATTTTCCCGCGTCCACCTCTTGTTTGATGTGGTCGTTCAAATAGAGAAGGCATGTGTCTATAGGCCGATATCCAACCTATACTTACAAAAGATAAACTCAAGATACTTACAAAAATAAACTCCTTTCTCAAAGAAAGCAACATAATGGAGGAATTTCAATCAGGCTTCAGAATGCACCACAGCACTAAAACGGCTCGTACTAAAATAATTATTGACCTCAGAAAAAACTTGGTTGTAAATAAAGTCTCAATTCTCGTCCTATTAGATCTAAGCGCAGCGTTTGACACGATCGACCATGATATCCTATTATTACGGGTTCTAAACTGTGGATATCAAACAGGGAAGGTAAGGATAAGGATGAACTTTATTAATCCCCTTGGGGAAATTTGGTGACATACACATACAACCACAGCGTCATTATACAAATATTCCACAATTATTACATTGACAGTAATAACACTATGTTGACAGTAATAATGGCACACATAAATTCACACAAGCATGCACATTTGTTGATAACATGCAGGACTACAGTAGATCTTGAGACAGTGTATGCATAAATACGGTTTTAATCTGTTAAACAGTCATTCAGAACTATTTTATTGCACTGTCCATTCTATTACTACTCTATTATTACTCTTTTATTACAGGTTCCAAACTGTCAGGTATTGAACTGTGTGGGTATCAAGCAGGAAGAAAGACTGTCAGGTTTTAAAACTGTGTAGGGGACCCAGGCCTAGAACTGCGCCATGAGAGAGGGAACTGCGAGGGTGGTTGAAGTAGGGCTGGGCGATATAACGATAACGATAAATATCGCGATATATTTTAATAATCGATATCGGGGAAAAAAAATCGATTTATTTTTATTTTATTTTTTATTTTTTTGACCTGCAACAGAGACAGTGGACAGACTTGTCTTTTTTGCCTGCAACTTAAAGTAATGGCTTTGCTTGTCCAAATGACAATACTGACCAAATTGAGATTTCTTTTTCTCTTGTCCATTTATTTTGTTTGCTTTCTAATTTAAAATACAGTTTGAAACCGTCTGTACACAGTAGGCTATGTGTGCTAGCAGAGCTAGACTCCAGTCACGAGTCACGGTGCACATGTGCGGTGGTTTGTCCACCAAAAAAGCGCCAAAAGATAGAAAAGAAACTAGCAGAGCCAGAACTGTTCAACTCCCCTGGAGCCACAGCCAGCAGAGAAGCCGGTTTACTTTAGCTTTTAAACCAGCTGCAGCCTGAGAACTGGAGTGTGAGGGGATGTAACACTAAAGATGGCGGCAATGACAAAGAATTGCTGCAAAATAAACATACATCTGTTGTTTAAAAAAATAAAAATAAAAATTCTTATAACAATTTCGATAATTATCGATATCAAATGATATGATAACATTATCATATCGTTATCGCAATATGATTTTTTGCCATATCGCCCAGCCCTAGGTTGAAGGGTCAAAGTGGGTATCAAGCAGGAAGAAAGACTGTCAGGTTTTAAACTGTGGATATCAAACAGGGAAGGTAATGACGGTTTTAAACGGTTGAACATTAATTCAGAACTATTTTATTGCACTGCACTATTGCACTATTTTACACTGTCTATTCTATTTTACTCTTTTTATTATTGCCATAGAATAAAACCATAAACAAGGTGGCCTGTTGGGATGTTTTTATATGTCTGCACTTTATGTGCTCGTGTTGTGCCTGTCTTTTTTCTGCTGTTAAGCACTTCTTGCAATTCTTATATGAAAGATGCTATACAAATAAAGTTTATTATTGTTATTGTTGTATATCACTCTCTGTCCTTAACTATCTCTCTCTGTCTCTCTATTTCTCTCTCTCTGTCCTTAACTATCTCTGTCTCTCTGTTTCTCTCTCTCTCTCTCTGTTTCTCTCTCTCTCTCTTTCTCTATTTCTCTCTCTATTTCTCTGTCCTTAACTGTTTCTCTGTCTCTCTTTCTCTCTCTCTCTGTCTCTCTAACAGCAAAGTATGCGTGAGAATAAGGAGAAACAGGCTCTAGGTGACCTGATGATTAAGCCGGTCCAGAGGATTCCTCGTTACGAGCTGCTAGTCAAGGGTGGGTGGGTGGGTGGTGTGTGGGTGTGTGGGTGTGTGTGTGTGTGTGTGTGTGTGTGTGTGTGTGTGTGTGTGTGTGTGTGTGTGTGTGTGTGTGTGTGTGTGTGTGTGTGTGTGTGTGTGTGTGTGTGTGTGTGTGTGTGTGTGTGTGTGTGTGTGTGTGTGTGTGTGTGTGTGTGTGTGTGTGTGTGTGTGTGTGTGTGTGTGTGTGTGTGTGTGTGTGTGTGTGTGTGTGTGTGTGTGTGTGTGTGTGTGTGTGTGTGCGTGCGTGCGTGCGTGCGTGCGTGCGTGTGTGTGTGTGTGTGTGTGCGTGCGTGATGTATGTAGGGGAATGTACATTGCAAGGTATGACAGAATTTACTAATAGTTAAGGACATAATGCCAGATGCTCCATCTTCTGTTAAAATGTACTAATAACTCATGTTCAAACTGTGTAATTATGTATTTTGTATGTGACTGCTAAATACACCAGATGTGGTTGTTGTTGATGAGGACAGTAGAGAGGACAACATTTTAGAAGTAGGATGTACTTTTGATTACAGTCTGGAAGAGACAATTCTTACCAACTGCTCAAGGATGGTATTACACAGCTTGGGTACAAATGTAAATAGCTGGCGTTTATATTTGGAAGCCTAGGTAATGTTCACAGACTAGTTGTGAGAAGACTGCAGATGGCAGTAATGTCGAAACCAAGAGCTAAAGCATTGTTAAAGTTCTGCTCTATATCTGTGATAACTAGTCAAGTTCTGCTCTATATATGTCATAACTGGCAACGTTCTGCTCTATATTTGTGGTAACTGGTAAAGTGCTGCTCTATTTCTGTGATAATGGGTGATAATAACTAGTAAGGTTCTGCTCTATCTGTGATAACAGGTACAGTTCTGCTCTATATCTGTGATAACTGGTAAAGTTCTGCTCTATATCTGTGATCACTTGTAAAGTTCTTCTCTATATCTGTGATAACTCTTAAAGTTCTGCTCTATATCTGTGATAATTGTCAGTTGCCACTTTTGGAGGAGACGCTGCTTCCTGTATCCATAGACTCAGACTAGATGTTGCTTCCTGTATCCATAGACTCAGACTAGATGCTGCTCCCTGTATCCATAGACTCAGACTAGATGTTGCTTCCTGTATCCATAGACTCAGACTAGATGTTGCTTCCTGTATCCATAGACTCAGACTAGATGCTGCTCCCTGTATCCATAGACTCAGACTAGATGTTGCTTCCTGTATCCATAGACTCAGACTAGATGTTGCTTCCTGTATCCATAGACTCAGACTAGATGCTGCTCCCTGTATCCATAGACTCAGACTAGATGTTGCTTCCTGTATCCATAGACTCAGACTAGATGTTGCTTCCTGTATCCATAGACTCAGACTAGATGCTGCCTCCTGTATCCATAGACTCAGACTAGATGTTGCTTCCTGTATCCATAGACTCAGACTAGATGCTGCTCCCTGTATCCATAGACTCAGACTAGATGTTGCTTCCTGTATCCATAGACTCAGACTAGATGCTGCCTCCTGTATCCATAGACTCAGACTAGATGTTGCTCCCTGTATCCATAGACTCAGACTAGATGCTGCTCCCTGTATCCATAGACTCAGACTAGATGTTGCCTCCTGTATCCATAGACTCAGACTAGATGCTGCTCCCTGTATCCATAGACTCAGACTAGATGCTGCTCCCTGTATCCATAGACTCAGACTGGATACATGTGTTGTTTTGATATTACAAAGGTTTGTGCTTGCCATGATTGCATTCAAGGATCTTTGTCTAAATGTGTTTTGTTGATGCCTTTGTTGTGCCTTTTATCGCTTTTATCCATAGTTGGGGGCTAAGTGTCTTGCTCTACCTCCTGAGCCACTGTCACCCCGTAATACACATACACAATGGCTTTACTGCTGTTGTGTTTTTTTTTTTTACTTTGTATTGACTTGCTTTCCATGCTAACTACTGAGTTAATCTTCCATTCATACCAAACAAACTACTGTTGCTGCTGGTGACGTACATACAACGCATCACGTCCTGTGTACTGGACCATTTTCTTTCCCAGGAATGTCCTATCAGCCTCCAGTGTTTAGAACAGGAATGTCCTATCAGCCTCCAGTGTTTAGAACAGGAATGTCCTATCAGCCTCCAGTGTTTAGAACAGGAATGTCCTATCAGCCTCCAGTGTTTAGAACAGGAATGTCCTATCAGCCTCCAGTGTTTAGAACAGGAATGTCCTATCAGCCTCCAGTGTTTAGAACAGGAATGTCCTATCAGCCTCCAGTGTTTAGAACAGGAATGTCCTATCAGCCTCCAGTGTTTAGAACAGGAATGTCCTATCAGCCTCCAGTGTTTAGAACAGGAATGTCCTATCAGCCTCCAGTGTTTAGAACAGGAATGTCCTATCAGCCTCCAGTGTTTAGAACAGGAATGTCCTACCAGACACCAGTGTTTTGAACAGGAATGTCCTATCAGCCTCCAGTGTTTAGAACAGGAATGTCCTATCAGCCTCCAGTGTTTAGAACAGGAATGTCCTATCAGCCTCCAGTGTTTAGAACAGGAATGTCCTACCAGACACCAGTGTTTAGAACAGGAATGTCCTACCAGACACCAGTGTTTAGAACAGGAATGTCCTATCAGCCTCCAGTGTTTAGAACAGGAATGTCCTATCAGCCTCCAGTGTTTAGAACAGGAATGTCCTACCAGACACCAGTGTTTAGAACAGGAATGTCCTACCAGACACCAGTGTTTAGAACAGGAATGTCCTACCAGACACCAGTGTTTAGAACAGGAATGTCCTAACAGACACCAGTGTTTAGAACAGGAATGTCATACCAGACACCAGTGTTTAGAACAGGAATGTCCTATCAGCCTCCAGTGTTTAGAACAGGAATGTCCTACCAGACACCAGTGTTTAGAACAGGAATGTCCTACCAGACACCAGTGTTTTGAACAGGAATGTCATACCAGACACCAGTGTTTAGAACAGGAATGTCCTATCAGCCTCCAGTGTTTAGAACAGGAATGTCCTATCAGCCTCCAGTGTTTAGAACAGGAATGTCCTACCAGACACCAGTGTTTAGAACAGGAATGTCCTACCAGACACCAGTGTTTAGAACAGGAATGTCCTATCAGCCTCCAGTGTTTAGAACAGGAATGTCCTACCAGACACCAGTGTTTAGAACAGGAATGTCCTATCAGCCTCCAGTGTTTAGAACAGGAATGTCCTACCAGACACCAGTGTTTAGAACAGGAATGTCCTACCAGACACCAGTGTTTAGAACAGGAATGTCCTACCAGACACCAGTGTTTAGAACAGGAATGTCCTACCAGACACCAGTGTTTAGAACAGGAATGTCCTATCAGCCTCCAGTGTTTAGAACAGGAATGTCCTATCAGCCTCCAGTGTTTAGAACAGGAATGTCCTATCAGCCTCCAGTGTTTAGAACAGGAATGTCCTACCAGACACCAGTGTTTAGAACAGGAATGTCCTACCAGACACCAGTGTTTAGAACAGGAATGTCCTACCAGACACCAGTGTTTAGAACAGGAATGTCCTACCAGACACCAGTGTTTAGAACAGGAATGTCCTACCAGACACCAGTGTTTAGAACAGGAATGTCCTACCAGACACCAGTGTTTAGAACAGGAATGTCGTACCAGACACCAGTGTTTTGAACAGGAATGTCCTACCAGACACCAGTGTTTAGAACAGGAATGTCCTACCAGACACCAGTGTTTAGAACAGGAATGTCCTACCAGACACCAGTGTTTAGAACAGGTAGGTCCTACCAGACACCAGTGTTTAGAACAGGAATGTCCTACCAGACACCAGTGTTTAGAACAGGAATGTCCTACCAGACACCAGTGTTTAGAACAGGAATGTCCTACCAGACACCAGTGTTTAGAACAGTAATGTCCTATCAGCCTCCAGTGTTTAGAACAGGAATGTCCTACCAGACACCAGTGTTTAGAACAGGAATGTCCTACCAGACACCAGTGTTTAGAACAGGAATGTCCTACCAGACACCAGTGTTTAGAACAGTAATGTCCTATCAGCCTCCAGTGTTTAGAACAGGAATGTCCTATCAGCCTCCAGTGTTTAGAACAGGAATGTCCTACCAGACACCAGTGTTTAGAACAGTAATGTCCTATCAGCCTCCAGTGTTTAGAACAGGAATGTCCTATCAGCCTCCAGTGTTTAGAACAGGAATGTCCTACCAGACACCAGTGTTTAGAACAGTAATGTCCTACCAGACACCAGTGTTTAGAACAGGAATGTCCTACCAGACACCAGTGTTTAGAACAGGAATGTCCTACCAGACACCAGTGTTTAGAACAGGAATGTCCTACCAGACACCAGTGTTTAGAACAGGAATGTCGTACCAGACACCAGTGTTTTGAACAGGAATGTCCTACCAGACACCAGTGTTTAGAACAGGAATGTCCTATCAGCCTCCAGTGTTTAGAACAGGAATGTCCTACCAGACACCAGTGTTTAGAACAGGAATGTCCTATCAGCCTCCAGTGTTTAGAACAGGAATGTCCTACCAGACACCAGTGTTTAGAACAGGAATGTCCTACCAGACACCAGTGTTTAGAACAGGAATGTCCTACCAGACACCAGTGTTTAGAACAGGAATGTCCTACCAGACACCAGTGTTTAGAACAGGAATGTCCTATCAGCCTCCAGTGTTTAGAACAGGAATGTCCTATCAGCCTCCAGTGTTTAGAACAGGAATGTCCTATCAGCCTCCAGTGTTTAGAACAGGAATGTCCTACCAGACACCAGTGTTTAGAACAGGAATGTCCTACCAGACACCAGTGTTTAGAACAGGAATGTCCTACCAGACACCAGTGTTTAGAACAGGAATGTCCTACCAGACACCAGTGTTTAGAACAGGAATGTCCTACCAGACACCAGTGTTTAGAACAGGAATGTCCTACCAGACACCAGTGTTTAGAACAGGAATGTCGTACCAGACACCAGTGTTTTGAACAGGAATGTCCTACCAGACACCAGTGTTTAGAACAGGAATGTCCTACCAGACACCAGTGTTTAGAACAGGAATGTCCTACCAGACACCAGTGTTTAGAACAGGTAGGTCCTACCAGACACCAGTGTTTAGAACAGGAATGTCCTACCAGACACCAGTGTTTAGAACAGGAATGTCCTACCAGACACCAGTGTTTAGAACAGGAATGTCCTACCAGACACCAGTGTTTAGAACAGGAATGTCCTATCAGCCTCCAGTGTTTAGAACAGGAATGTCCTACCAGACACCAGTGTTTAGAACAGGAATGTCCTACCAGACACCAGTGTTTAGAACAGGAATGTCCTACCAGACACCAGTGTTTAGAACAGTAATGTCCTATCAGCCTCCAGTGTTTAGAACAGGAATGTCCTATCAGCCTCCAGTGTTTAGAACAGGAATGTCCTACCAGACACCAGTGTTTAGAACAGTAATGTCCTATCAGCCTCCAGTGTTTAGAACAGGAATGTCCTACCAGACACCAGTGTTTAGAACAGTAATGTCCTACCAGACACCAGTGTTTAGAACAGGAATGTCCTACCAGACACCAGTGTTTAGAACAGGAATGTCCTATCAGCCTCCAGTGTTTAGAACAGGAATGTCCTACCAGACACCAGTGTTTAGAACAGGAATGTCCTACCAGACACCAGTGTTTAGAACAGGAATGTCCTACCAGACACCAGTGTTTAGAACAGGAATGTCCTATCAGCCTCCAGTGTTTAGAACAGGAATGTCCTATCAGCCTCCAGTGTTTAGAACAGGAATGTCCTATCAGCCTCCAGTGTTTAGAACAGGAATGTCCTATCAGCCTCCAGTGTTTAGAACAGGAATGTCCTATCAGCCTCCAGTGTTTAGAACAGGAATGTCCTACCAGACACCAGTGTTTAGAACAGGAATGTCCTACCAGACACCAGTGTTTAGAACAGGAATGTCGTACCAGACACCAGTGTTTTGAACAGGAATGTCATACCAGACACCAGTGTTTTGAACAGGAATGTCCTACCAGACACCAGTGTTTAGAACAGGAATGTCGTACCAGACACCAGTGTTTAGAACAGGAATGTCCTACCAGACACCAGTGTTTAGAACAGGTATGTCCTACCAGACACCAGTGTTTAGAACAGGAATGTCCTACCAGACACCAGTGTTTAGAACAGGAATGTCCTACCAGACACCAGTGTTTAGAACAGGAATGTCCTACCAGACACCAGTGTTTAGAACAGGAATGTCCTAACAGACACCAGTGTTTAGAACAGGAATGTCGTACCAGACACCAGTGTTTTGAACAGGAATGTCCTATCAGACACCAGTGTTTTGAACAGGAATGTCGTACCAGACACCAGTGTTTAGAACAGCCATGAACAGCAAATGTAAAAACATTCATGAACTGGTTATAGAATCACTATTATGTTTTATCAGCTGGAGATGGAAATACTTTTATTTAAATGATAATCAGAAGTAAACCAGGTTCATAGAAGATGTGGTGAAAATCTTCAAACCACCCTGGTGCATGTCTGTGTGTGTGTGATCTAGGACCTGTTGAAGCACACTCCAGAGGACCACCCAGATCACCCCTTCCTATTGGATGCCCAGAGAGACATCAAGCAGTTGGCTGAGAAGATCAATAAGGGGCGTCGGTCAGCGGAGGAGGCGGAGCGTGAGGCCAGAGTGATGCAGGAGATCGAGGCCCATATAGAAGGAGTGGAACATGTGAGACACACTCAACACATGTGCAGAATAAACTCAACACTATGCAGAATAAACTCAATACTCAATACAAATACTGATCACACTCAACACTATGTAGAATACTGATCAAACTCAACACTATGCAGAATACTGATCACAATCAACGCTATGCAAAATAAATCCAACATTATGCAGAATTCTGATCACTCAACACTATGCATAATATTGATCACTCAACACTATGCAGAATACTGATCACACTCAACACTGTAGAATACTGATCACTCAACACTATGCAGAATACTGATCACTCAACATTATGCAGAATACTGATCACTCAACACTATGCAGAATACTGATCACACTCAACACTGTAGAATACTGATCACTCAAGACTGTATAATACTGATCACTCAACACTGTAGAATACTGATCACACTCAACACTATGCAGAATACTGATCACACTCAACACTGTAGAATACTGATCACACTCAACACTGTAGAATACTGATCACACTCAACACTGTAGAATACTGATCACTCAACACTATGCAGAATACTGATCACACTCAACACTATGCTGAATATTGATCAAACTCAACACTAAGCAGAATACTGATCAAACTCAACACTATGCAGAATACTGATCACACTCACTATGCAGAATATTGATCAAACTCGACACTAAGCAGAATACTGATCAAACTCAACACTATGCAGAATACTGATCACACTCACTATGCAGAATATTGATCAAACTCAACACTAAGCAGAATACTGATCAAACTCAACACTATGCAGAATACTGATCACACTCACTATGCAGAATACTGATCACTCAACATTATGCACAATATTGATCACACTCAACACTATGCAGAATATTGATCACTCAACACTATGCAGAATATTGATCACTCAACAATATGCAGAATATTGATCAAACTCAACACTGCAGAATACTGATCAAACTCAACACTATGCAGAATACTGTTCACACTCGATACTATTCAACAATATGCAGAATATTGATCAAACTCAACACTATGCAGAATGAATACTGATCAAACCTCTCTTTGAAAGCATTCAAGCGCTCAGCAGCATTAAGCCTTTGATATACTTGCTTCTAACCACGCATTCGCTTGCGCAAGATGGCTACCCTGTGTGTCCCGTTGGTTGAGCACGTCCTCACAAATTAACACTATGCATCCGCAAGATGCAACAATTCAGCATGTGAACAGCGGGGGCAGTATATCAGGATGTGACATGAAGTCACGGGAGGTCACAGGCAGGTCAGCAGCAGACTCTGAACAACAACAACAATGGTGGAAAGAAAGATATTTGTGTCGGTCAGGGATGATTCTATCCTGATCTGCCGCCTATAGGGAGGTGTAGTGGTTACGTCATTGTTGTTTCCGGCCGGTCCACCTCGCTTGAAATGTATTTCCAATGGACACATTTCTAAATCGTCTCGTTTAAAACAAATAAAGCATGAACATTGGCATGATGTACATTTCTGTGTGTATTCACCCACAATCTATAGCTCAACATGAAACAATTCGCAATTAATCGTAAAATAATTACGTATAATTTTGTTTCAACCAAAAATGCTTAAACAATAATGTTAGTGATAGAAGGGAACTCATTTTGTGCAAAAATGGAAAGCTTGCCAATGTTCATGAGGCAGAATTATTACAATAGCCGATAATACATTTTCCCAATGATAAATCCCTATACGAGTGGACCGCGTGGGAGACTAAAGTGACGTCAGACTACACCTCCCTATTGGATATATGTTTAATCCTCCAGGTACATAAAGTACAAGGGCAGGTATGTGAACAACGCTGCTTGCACCACCACCTCTCTTCTATGTGTTGTTACTAGTATAGTAAGTATATAAACCCCTTAGGAGTTAGTAGGCACTGGTTTGATCATGTAAAGTCTGTGTGTGTGTCTCAGATCCTGAATCCCCAGAGGAAGTTTCTGCGACAGGAAATGGTCATGGAGGCGGTGAGTTCTACTACCTGAATGAATAAACATTTATATGGAGCAGTTTAACCCTGACAATGTTAGTGCCTTGCTCTACCCATTGCACTACACAGAGAATATAACCCCTAACCCTGGATGTGTTAGTGCCTTGTTCTACCCATTGAGCTCCACAGGGAATAGAACCCCTAACCCTGGCAGTGTTAGTGCCTTGCTCTACCCAGTGAGATACATAAGGAATGGAACCCCTAACCCTGGCTGTGTTAGTGACTTACATTTACATTTACATTTAGTCATTTAGCTGACGCTTTTATCCAAAGCGACTTACAAGTTCTGTACGACAAGTCATCAGGAAGGGCACAACTCTATCAGCTGAGTAACAATGTTCATCAAAGTGTTGCGTGCTACAGTGTAGGTTAGTATATTGTGCATGACAGTAAGGTTAGTTAGGGTTAGATTATTTAAAAATATATATTTTATACAGCAGTGATGTTGAATTTATATTAAAACCTAAAGGTAAATAGATTATAGACATAGAATGATTAGAAAAATAGACAGAATAAGAGCAGTGCAATAAAATATTATATTGGGTGTTACCATGTTGATGAATGGGTTCGTTTATATGTTGTATTAGCTTGTGTTGGCTATTGAGCTACACAGGGAATGGAACCCCTAGCCCTGGCAGTGTTAGTGCCTTGCTCTACCTATTGATCTACACAGGGAATGGTGTTGGTTTGCTCTGTTTATATTTAATATACAGTAGGTCATGGTGTTGGTTTGCTCTGTTTATATTTTATATACAGTAGGTCATGGTGTTGGTTTGCTCTGTTTATATTTTATATACAGTAGGTCATGGTGTTGGTTTGCTCTGTTTATATTCAATATACTGTAGGTCATGGTGTTGATTTGGTCTGTTTATATTTAATATACAGTAGGTCATGGTGTTGGTTTGCTCTGTTTATATTCAATATACTGTAGGTCATGGTGTTGATTTGGTCTGTTTATAATTAATATACTGTAGGTCATGGTGTTGATTTGGTCTGTTTATAATTAATATACAGTAGGTCATGGTGTTGGTTTGGTCTGTTTATATTTAGTATACTGTAGGTCATGGTGTTGGTTTGCTCTGTTTATATTTAATATACAGTAGGTCATGGTGTTGGTTTGCTCTGTTTATATTTAATATACAGTAGGTCATGGTGTTGGTTTGCTCTGTTTATATTTAATATACAGTAGGTCATGGTGTTGGTACGTTATAAACAGTCTCCAGCTTCCAAAACCATGAGGAAATACATTATGGGTAATAATCGTACAGTTGAGTTAAGTTGAACTTTTATTAATCCCCTAGGGGAAGTTCATCCTCTGCATTTGACCCATCATAACTATTTAGGAGTTAGTTGGTAGAATACAATTAATACCAGTCATACCAGACAACCTGTCCTTCTAATAGTTAAAGCAACAGCAACATTACTCTACTGAACACATTTTTTAATATTTCAAACCTCTCATATCTCTCTTTCTCGTTCTATCTCTCTGTCTCTTTTGGCTTGCTCTGTGTAGAAGTCAGTAGGAGGGAAGAAGGATCGTTCTCTCTTCCTGTTCAGTGATCTGTTGATCTGCACCACTTTGAAGAGGAAGTCAGGCTCCCTGAGACGAAGCTCCATGAGCCTGTAGGACACACACACACACACACACACACACACACACACACACACACACACACACACACACACACACACACACACTGTGCAGCTTTACTCCCGCTGCTGGGGTGAAGGGATGGACAGGATGCCACTCAGTTGTAAAAAGGTTTTAATTCTTTTCTCCAACAGGTTACAAACCTTGAAACAAAACACACATTCAATCAATAACTACCACAATACTACTATCATTCTTAAAACAAATCGCTTACACACATTCACTCACCAGTCCTCACTCGTTTCCCTTAGCTGCTGTCAAATTCCCCGCAACTTCCTGTTTACTGTTTCACTGACACCACGTGACGTATCTCGACCAATTACAGCCAACTCCTCGCTACGTCCCTGGATCACATGTGAAATGAATACACCTCCATTCACAACTTTAACCAAGCATACAGTGCCTCCATACATCCGAAATGACAATATAATTATAACCATAGCTCAACTACCACTAATCAACATTCACATAAACGCACAGCATAAAAAACAACACAAAAAAAACATTACTTATTTACAAACACAGACTAAAGTGCACCTAACCTCCACCACCACAATAGAAAGCTGCACACACACACACACACACACACACACACACACACACACACACACACACACACTCACACACTCACACTCACACTCACACTCACACTCACACTCACTCACTCACTCACTCACTCACTCACTCACTCACTCACTCACTCACTCACTCACTCACTCACTCACTCACTCACTCACTCACTCACTCACTCACTCACTCACTCACTCACTCACTCACCCACCCACCCACCCACCCACAACACACACAAAATATCCCATCCCAAAATATTGTGCCATCTCCCAACTATTTAAAGCATGTACCGTACACACACTCTTTAGAAGTGAACCACGCTGCCCCCTGGTGGCGTTTCACAGATATTACAACATTCTGCCCATCATGTAAACCAGATACACACCAAGAGTGAATGAAGATACACCATCAGAATGAATGAAGATACACCATCAGAATGAATAAAGATACACCATCAGAGTTAATGAAGATACACCCATCAGAGTTAATGAAGATACACCATCAGAGTTAATGAAGATACACCATCAGAGTTAATGAAGATACACCATCAGAGTTAATGAAGATACACCCATCAGAGTGAATAATAATACACTTTATTTGTATAGCCCCTTTCATACAAGAATCGCAGCCCAAAGTGCTTCACAGCAGTAAAATAAAATAGACATAGGTATACAATGAGCATAAAATTGGCATAAATATAGACAGGCATAAAATTAGCAGAGAATCTACTAAATAAAACAATGCATTCAAGTAAATCATAAAATAGACAACATGTTTCATACGTTATCACAATTGACCTGTGCTATGTGTCCTATCAATCTATCAATAATACACTATGAATTAATAAGTTGTTAATACTGTATCCATTAGCTGTATGCTCTATGTTGCTTCGACACCACATAAATGAGAGGTGCCTCAATTATAATTAGCTATAAATCAAAATACTCTGAATGAAGCTAAACATCTGATATCTTTACTTCTTCTTCAGAATGCTGTACATATCGTATACATATATTTATCATACATATACATTTATTCACATTAGTCTGTACATACCTGCATATAATCCTTTTTTCATACCTGTAGATGCTATATATATATATCTGTACATATCCCTTACCTACTCGTTAGGCTGCTGGCCAGTATGACTTACTACCATAGTTTGATTTGATTTTGATTTGATTGAACTTTATTTCAAATATGCAACATAACAAACAAACATCAAGTACATATATAGCCTAAAGCCGTTCAAATAATAAATGTATATAAAAAAATAACAAAGAACAAACAAAAAAGTCAAACTAAATTTTTTTTGTTGTCATTTACTGGTACATTATTTGAAAATGACTGGGAAGAAGCATACACTTATTTAATCCCACCCCTATTTACTCATAAGAACATACTATATTTGATTTACTAATTCATACATTACTAGACTTATATTGAAAAATGTACTTAGTTAACAAAACAATACATTTTTTAATAATACCTTATTAATATTTGCCAAACTGTATGTTACCCTGTAAAGTTCCTCTAGCCATTTTTTACATATATACAACTGTATACCTACATATGCACATATATACATTTATATAAATAAAAATACACATACATACTGCCAGTTATCAAACCCCTTCTTCATCTCTGTACCTCTGTAAAACCATTTTACTGTATTTTATTTTAAACTGTTTTATGTTTTGACATTGCTTTAACTACCATAGTTATACCTGTATCACTGTACATTAGGGCTGCAACGATTAGTCGACATAATCGACGATGTCGATTATAAAAAATCGTCGACGAGGAATTGTTGCGTCGATTAGTAGTTTAAATTTTTTTTTTTTATTATTATTATTATTATAATTTTTTTGCACTACCTATCTTTGTGAAAGTGGCTTCTCAGCTCTGGTCCAGCTGAAGACTTCTTAGCTTAACATAACAGACCGACAGTAAGTTTGGGGGAACTAATGGGATAACTGGGGATGTTGTTTGGTCCTGACAAGAGTCTCAAAGTCTGGGGTGATGGTAGACAAAGCAACTATGAGGTCATGCTCAATGTCCAATCTGTTCCTCTGCTCTGTCTTCAGCTGGACCAGAGCTGAGAAGCCACTTTCACAAAGATAGGTAGTGCAAAAAATTAAAAATTAAAAAATTAAAAACAAATATAATTTTTTTTTAATATAATTTGTTTCCGATTAGTCGACTAATCGAAAAAATAATCAACAGATTAGTCGACTACCAAAATAGTCATTAGTTGCAGCCCTACCTTACATAATAATACTATAACACTGTACATACATCTGATTAGCACTATTACTCAGTAGTACTAATTTATATATTTTATATCCAGTTTAATCACCTGTACATTCTATATTAGCCTACTATTGCACTTTACTGTTATATTTGCACTCTGGTTGGATGCCAAACTTATTTTTATTGAGAGACTGGTATGGTATGGTATGGTTTATTTCTTAATCCCCGAGGGGAAACTTGGTTTGCCATCAGAGCGAATACAAATAATTAGTGCTGTCGGGCGATAAAAAAAATGTATCTAATTAATTACAGGATTTGTAATGAATTAATCTAATTAATCGCATTTTAATCTCATAACCATTTTAGGCCTGATATTCTATATTCTATAATCATATTTCAAATTGCATGTGTCCGGATGGCAGAATTCAGTACTGTTATCTACAAAACCTTCTGTTTAATCATCTTCCCTTTATTCATTTGCTTAGATTTTTCAGGTCTGGTAAATTTTAGCATGGTGTTATTCACAGTCAAAGATAAAAAAAAAAATTAATTGATATTCTCATTTGGTTCATTACAATTCACTCAAGCCTAGTAACACTTTCTGACACTGGGAATACATTCCCTGAGATCCATAGATGTCCCTAGAATCAAATACCAAGAACATGCAAATGGACCATTTAAAAAAAAAAAAGTCTATAAATGTTTATTCTACCGCCTTACGGAATGAATGAGATAAAACAAAATAATAATTCTTTATTAAAGGGGAACTATCTTATAAATGGCCTTTTTCAGTGTTTAGCATTGTTTCCTAGCTATGTGGACTTATATTAATATGATCTATGTCTCTAATTCTCATATTGGCGCATTCTTCCAATTCTCCTCTCACAATATTCACCCTCACTGAACTGAGTCATCTGAAAATGTGCTGATTTGTGATGTCAGAGAGACACCGCTGCATGATAATGTTCAGGCGGCGCAGTGGTTTAGGAGCCCAGGCTCAAAACGGCTTAAGATCTTGAGGTAGAAAAATGCTGTTTTTGAGGACTTCATTAGAAATACAAAACTATGAATTAAAAAAAATAAAAAATTACAGAGGTGTTCCATAAACTCACAGGAATTGTGTAAAAGTGCCCAAATAGTGAAAGAAATAGTAAAATAGTTCCCCTTTAAAACTTTTTTTTAATTTTTTTTATTAATTTTGCGTACATTTTCACAACGCGATAATTTGCTGTGTAATTAATTAATCTAATTAATGCGATAAACTGACAGCCCTACAAATAATACAAACATGAAAGAAACCGTTACATGATACAATACAGGATACACAACACAATAGGAGAGCCTCTCAACACAGTGCTATCGGTGTTCGTTAAAAGATTTAACCGCAGCAGGAACAAAGGACCTTCTCAATCGCTCAGTAGAGCATTGAGGCATCAACAATCTGTCACTAAATGACAGTGGGTGGCCTTCAAAAGATAAAATGGTGTTCAGTTTAGTTCTGGTTCGCTTGGCTATGATGATCTCCAGGGAATCAGGAGGAAGCCTTTTTAATGATTTTATTTATACGTTTTTTGTCAGAAACCGTGATGCTGCCCCCCCAGCAGAGAGCAACATTAAAAAGGACACTAGCCAGGATACCTTGATAGAATACATCGAGAAGTGACCTGCTGATCTAAGTTCTAAGGATCTAAGTTTCCTCAAATGAAAAAGCCGAGACTGGGCTTTTTTTAAGACAGAATCTGTGTTCTGCTTCCAGTCCAGCTTACCGTCCAGGTGAACGCCAAGATATCTATAGGACTGGACTATTTCAACCTCCTACCCCCTAATGATGACAGGAGAGACATTCACCTTCTTCCTACTGAAGTTGATGACCAACTCCTTGGTTTTTTCTATGTTTAATTCCAAGAAATTGTCATCGCACCAATGGACAAATGAGTCTATCTCCTTTTTATAGGCCCGGTTATCACCTTTGTTGATGAGACCGATAAGAGCAGTATCATCAGAAAATGTTTGCATATGGCACATGGCCTCGCTGTGTCTGCTGTGTATAGAGCACAAAGAGGAAGGGAGCCAAAACTGTTCCCTGGGGGGCTCCAGTTTTTGTCTAGATGACATTCGATACTATGTCATCCAGCCTGACAAACTGAGGTCGAGGAACAAGATATTTCGTGCACCAAGAGATGGTTGAGTTGTGCAGTTTAAGCTGAATCATTTTGTTTGCTAGGATATGTGGCTGAATTGTATTGAAGGCGCTAGAAAAATCAAAGAACATTACCCTAACAGAGCTGGCAGGCGATTCAAGGTGGCTATACATTTGGTGCAACATAAAAATCAGTGCATCGTCGACTCCTACACTTATGCAAATTGCAAGGGGTCTAAATAAGGTGCCACCTGCTCCCTGAGGTGGCCCAGCACAACCCTTTCAAAACATTTCATGATGTGACATGTCAGAGCAATAGGTCTCAGGTTAGTGAGGCTATTACGCACATTGTTCTTTTTAGGAATAGGGACAAGACATGATGTTAACCACATTACAGGAAGAGCAGATGAAGACAGAGATAGAGAAAAAAGATAATGAAAAACATGGCATAACTGGTCAGCAGAGACCTTGAGGGTGCGTGGATAAATACCATCAGGCCCGGGGCCCTTGTTTA
Organism: Notolepis coatsorum; assembly: GCF_963971535.1. Taxonomy (NCBI): domain Eukaryota; kingdom Metazoa; phylum Chordata; class Actinopteri; order Aulopiformes; family Paralepididae; genus Notolepis; species Notolepis coatsorum. The sequence goes on from NC_140165.1 coordinate 194,521,422, forward strand.
TCTTTATGCGCTTAAACTCCTGACGAACCTCTTCAGTAGAGATGACAATAGGGGGACAACTGTCCACAGGACTAGGCTGAGCCAGAGAGGAGAGGATACTCTCCTGCTCAGCAGAGAAATTAAATGTATCAAACCTACTGTAGCAAAGAACTGGTTTGCATGATTAACATCAATCTCAGGGCCTAGACAACTGGAATTGTTGGTCCAATCAGTGATTGATTTAATGCCTTTCCAAAGGCCCCTGGTATTGGTATTGGACATTTGTCTTTCTACCCTATCTTTATATTTAAGTTTTGCTTGTTTTATTTTAGCTTTCAGCTCCTTTTGAGCATGTTTAATCATATCTCTTATCACCGGTGAAAAATGCCCTCTTCTTTTGGTTAATTGCAACTTTCACCTCCCTGGACACCCAATGTTTATCATTGGGGAAGGTTTTAATTGTTTTACAGGGGATGGCATCATCAACACAGATGGTACTTGTGTTGTATAATGACATAAATACATTTTAATGTAATCTAGAATGGCTTAATCTCTCTCTCTCTCTCTCTCTCTCTCTCTCTCTCTCTCTCTCTCTCTCTCTCTCTCTCTCTCTCTCTCTCTCTCTCTCTCTCTCTCTCTCTCTCTCAGATACTCTGCAGCCAGTGTGATTGACACCTCCAGTAAATATAAGTTTCTGTGGAAGCTTCCTCTGGAGGATGTAGAGATGGTTAAAAGTAAGTTACACTCTCTGACATAACCATCATGGGTGTGGTGTGGGGATGTCTGGGTTAAGCTAATTAGACCTGGGAGCAGCCCTGGGTCAAGCTCAAGTCAAGTCAAGAGTTTTATTTGTCACGGCATAGAAGTTGTCATGTACAAAGGTCTGATGACCACACAAAAAAGTAACTGGAGCCGGCTGCACATGAACAAAAAACAGCCTCTCTCAGTAAATGCTTGTAAAACAGTCCCGGGCAGGTAGGTAATAAACAAAGGCGTTTTCAAATGGTAAATAATATTTATTGTAGCGGGACTTGAAACCCACTGCTTTTCCCCAAAGGGAAAATTATGTTTATTTTAGAGGGGATTTAAACCCAGAACACACACAAAGGGAAAAGGTAGGGGGAGAACACACAAGGTGAGATATAGATAAACAAACTAGATTAGCGTCCGCCGACACTAACCAACCAGCCAGAGGTTGGTACTGGGAACCACCCAGCCAAAACGTACCAAAGATACAAGTCCACACAAAGTGGCAATGGCATACAATTTACAAATACATATATATATACAGTTCCACTTAAAGGGAACAATAGCAAAATGGCAGCAAAGTATCACTCCACACTCAGTGGAAAATAGGCGCAAAGGCCAACAAGAGGATACTCACTGTGCAGCTTTACTCCCGCTGCTGGGGTGAAGGGATGGACAGGATGCCACTCAGTTGTAAAAAGGTTTTAATTCTTTTCTCCAACAGGTTACAAACCTTGAAACAAAACACACATTCAATCAATAACTACCACAATACTACTATCATTCTTAAAACAAATCGCTTACACACATTCACTCACCAGTCCTCACTCGTTTCCCTTCGCTGCTGTCAAATTCCCCGCAACTTCCTGTTTACTGTTTCACTGACACCACGTGACGTATCTCGACCAATTACAGCCCACTCCTCGCTACGTCCCTGGATCACATGTGAAATGAATACACCTCCATTCACAACTTTAACCAAGCATACAGTGCCTCCATACATCCGAAATGACAATATAATTATAACCATAGCTCAACTACCACTAATCAACATTCACATAAACGCACAGCATAAAAAACAACACAAAAAAAACATTACTTATTTACAAACACAGACTAAAGTGCACCTAACCTCCACCACCACAATAGAAAGCTGCACACCTCCCACTTGGTATCCTGGGCCCTCATTCATCAACGTGTGCGTAGAACATGTTCTATTTCCACACGTAAGCACAGAATTTAGAATGAGTGTACGCACAGGAATATTGGGATTCATCAACCGTGCGTACACAGGTCCTATGCTCCTCCGTGTTGATGAATACCACTTTGTTCTACCGTCAATGCTCGTGCATGATTATCCATATATGGTCATGAAAGTGAGGAAACACCCCCCATGGGATGTGAAATAATGGACGGACCCGAGCGGAACTCTGAGAAGCTTCACGGAGATTTTTCACTGCTGTCGAACCAAGAAGACACAACGCGCGTGTTTATGGGATAAATAAAAGGCGGACTTGTAAACGGTGATGTCAGATATCAACGGCTCCTAAGACCATTGCTGCAATTCTGCCTGGACAGCTCAAAATACTAATAAAGACCGTTCGTTGACCACTGTTTGGCGTTGGTTGTGTGTCATTATAACCGTGCTGTAATATGAATGCCTTTATTAGTTGTGTTCGATTGGCTATATGATTTTTAGAGGCATCTATTTTGTTGTCGGTATTACCGACAACAAAATAGATGCCTCTAAAAATCATATACTATTAGGTAGCCTATATGAATTACATATAATAGCAGCCATAGCCTACATTATGCAACAGTAACTTGCGCATACCAGTGTATGCGACGGACCAGTGTATACCTTGTATCATATCATATTCATATAATAGTTTACTCTATCAGCATACCAGCATGTAATATGTTCTTTGTTAGAACTCAACTCGTTCGACAGGCTGACAGACGTGTACACTTACGGTGATGTCGGATATGATATCATTATCTATTAACCATTGCTGCCTGGGCAGCGCAAACACAAAGACCGCGCTGGAATATGACTGCCTTTTCCCTTGTTGTTTGATTAATACCCAGGGATTAAAGTTCTCCTCAATTTTATTCCAAATCGCGATGGATCTTCCGTCAATTTTCTACCTGCTGCATATGATTTCTAGAGGCATACTACAATCTATTTTGATGTCAGTATTGGGTAGCTATTTTACAATGAACTATAATGAATTACGGTTCATACAGAACTTCTGTATGAACCGTAATTCATTATAGTTCATTGTAAAATAGCAACAGTAGTGTAATTATGGTCAAAACCCTATAAATAGCATTTGGAATAATAGATCTTTCTCTCAGAATGAATGCAGCATGGTTTATATAGCGTTATCGGAATATACGGGGTGTAGGCTACTGACTGACTGCGCTCCGCTAGTGTTATTATGCACAGAAGCTCATTTCCTTGTTGTAATAATATATTCTACCACTGGGCGTCAGCTAAGTGTGCTCTGACCTGTGCGTACACGTAAGCACGGAGTCAAGTTCAAGTTGAAATTGATGAATCCCACTCTTTGCTTAGAAATGATCGTACGCACAGGGTAAGCACAAATCTGTGCGTAAGACACGTTGATGAATGAGGGCCCTGGTCTTTAGACCCAAGGAGACCACAACAGATAAACACTCTCCCTTGGTGGTGGACACAAGCCTGTTCAGAGTTGACTCAGGGAATGCTACTCCCTTTTTAGCTGCCAAACAAAGTTCTCGGAAGCGGCCCCAAGCTCCCATGCTTCGAGGACAGACCCTCTTTTTGAAGATGAAGAAATGCCCCTTCAAGGACAAAAATGTCACATATTTATTTTGTTACAGCTTGAGTTTGAGATGTAATGTCTTCCATTTATTCTGTGAAACTGAAATCTCAGTTCCATTGCTAACAGGCTGTTGTAGTTTCCAGCTGTTTCAGAGAGCTTCTGTGCTCATATTCCATTCTTCCCAACTGTGCTATTAGACCATTGTTCTCTTCAGCATGTTTCAGCCTTTCAATTGAGGCAGAATCCATGACATGGGCAATGGCTGCATCATTCTCCTTCAGCTGTTGACCGAGTCCAGCAAGTAATTCCTTTCTTTGACTTATTTGAACGTTGATGCAGTTGATTTGCTCATCTTTGGCTTGCAATTCATTGTGTAGACAATGATGTTTGTTAACTGCCTCTCTCACTTTATCTGACTCTTTATGGAACTGTACGTGGAGATGCTCCACTTTCTCCTTCAGGGCAGAGGCCCCTTCACACTCATCATGGTGGATCTTCTCTCTCTCCTCAAGACTGTACTCAGTCATTTGCAACTGTGCTGATACTTTATCCAATTCACTTTTTAAAGAATTAATCTCAGACTGATGACTTTCTTGTGACCGTTTCATCATAGTATGTAAAGAGGCCTTTTCTTCCTCTAATGCAACACATTTCTCAGCCATGGTTAGCGACAAAATTGACAAATCTTTATCAGCACACTTTTTGCTTGCATCAAGTGCTTTGCCTCCCACTCTGCTCTCTCTATGGCTCCACCTCGGATTCGCCACTTGTTCACCGCTCGGCGGACCCAGCTGATGGCCCCCCCACAGAGCTTGGCCAAGCTGCTGAACCTTACACACAGCCTCTCTGGCATTGGGCAACACCAGGGTTTCGAGCGCCAGACTCAAAACCTCACCAGATTGCTTGGGCTGACTTCTTTCATGCCTCCCACTTTGACCGGACTGAACCCATGGCTTGAGAGAGAAGCCTCCAGCGGGGAGGATCTCTTCCACTCCTCTCGTGACCTTGTCCAGTTTCTGAGCCCTTTTTCTTTTGGTGTTTACCAGCTCGCAGGAGATCTCCTCCACCGTGATCGCTTTTGCTCTCATAGAGTGTGCAAAATGAGTCTTAGAGTTGTGGATTGACATCTCCATCTCCTCAAACAGATCAGGGTGCGTTCCCCCCACAGTCTTCCCTAGCGGGCCGTCCCACAGCACCAGATCTCCCACTCTCTTCATCCGCTGTGGAGCAAGCCGACCCTCCCGGTGGCTGATCAAGAGCTCGATCTTCTCTGGCCGGACCAGCTCCTCTGTTTTGACTTCTGGGAAGAATCTTTTAAGCTGCTTCGGGCTGACGACTCTGCCTGCTCGGGCGATTTCATCCAGGCCATAACAGACTATCTGGTGGGGACTCCATGTGTCCTCTGAAATATGCATCCTGACCTTGAGCAGGTACCTTTCTGTCTTGACTCTCACTTTCATCCCACCAACTCCATGTACAACCAACGTTATCTTCTCCCCTCTCAGTCTGAGTCTTTTGGCAGCTTGGTGGGTTATGTAGTTGGTGTCGGACGCAAGGTCTACTAGGGTCCCAATAGTTTGCCCTCCGTTTGTCATGACCTCCATGATCATCATAAGCACAGGATGCTCCCTCAGGCCATTTTTTCCACGGAGACTAACACCCTTACTGCTTGTGCTCATTGACACTGTTGTTTGATTGGTGAATGCCCTTAAAATCTGGTCCGCTGCTTCGGGGGAGACGTTAGCAAGTGCCTTCTGTTGCTCTTCTGAGAGTGTTCCCGTGTTTACGCCGCTTGTTTCCACCCTTTGCTTTCCCATTCTCCTCTCCTCTCCTTTTTGCCCTCCTTCTGCAGAGCACATGAGGTAGTGGTGGTCGGAGGTCTCTCCCTTTTGGCAGCACTTCCTGCAAAGGAACCTGTCGCTGCATTCTCCATCCCTCTGATGGGATGTCAAACATGAATGAATGAATGAATGAATGAATGAATGAATGAATGAATGAATGAATGAATGAAAACTTTATTTAACAGATTGCAGGATGGGTACAATACAGTACGGCTCAATACATACAATTGTTAAGGGGATGCAGACCTGAGAAAGACGTTTGTCTTGTTTCCATCAGGGTCCCCCATTTTCATTTCATATAGACATTTATGACATACACAACATACATGACATTTATGGCATAGGGACATATAGGTATTTAGTACTGATACATTTGTGACATAAGCGGTATTCAAATATACAGTACTGTTACCCCTAGATCCTGACAGAGTATATACATATGATGGGGAGGGGACTGTACATTAGGAGGGGGTGGGTGGGTGGGAGGGAAATATACATACGGCGGGGAGGGAATATATACATGCGGTGGGGAGGAGACTGTCTATTAGGAGGTGGTGGGGGTTTTGGGCATTTACGGTGGCCAGTTTCGAATTGCAGCCTCCCGTAGGTGCTCTTTAAGAGCGGTTTTGAATGTGGGCAGGGATTCACATTCCTTTACAGCTTTGGGTAGGGCGTTCCACATTGTTGTGGCATAATTGCGAAACGTGTTTAGTCCCTTGTTTGAGCCGAATCTGGGTTTAACATGATTTGTTGAGCTTCCTCTGGTGTAGTGGTTGTGGTATTCACTGACCTTTGGGAAGTATTTTGACATGTACATGGGCACCCCGGTCGTATAGTTTATCTTGAAGACCAGGCCCATTGCAAGTTGCTGTACTCTGTCGTCTACTCTAAGCCATCCTAGGTTGTCAAAGTGGGCAGGGGTGAGGTGGGTTCTGGGGTTCAGGTCAAGTAGTAGTCTGACCAGTTTGTTTTGTGATGTTTGTAATTTTGTTTTAAGCGCCTTTGAGGTGCTTTGGTACCATGAGGTGCACGCATAGTCATAGTACCCTTGAATGAGTGCTCCTGCCAGAGTCTTCAGGGTATTCTTCTTTACCAGAGAGGAGATCCGGTACAAGAATCTAGTTCGTTGGTTGACTTTTTTTATTACATTGGATGCCATTTTGTCACAGGAAAGATTTGCCTCTAGGATGGAACCCTGGTAGGTAATTTCGTCTTTCCTTGTGACAATATTGTCACCCACTGTAACTGAGAAGCCGTCGGTCTTGCTGGCAGGCTTCATTCCTTTCGACGACGTCTCTCTTCTCAGCCAGACTGAGCGCTTTGAACCTTTTGCAGAAGAAAATTTTGCCTCCGTGCTCCTCATCTCCACACACTCTGCATTCTTCTCCAGTCGCAACCATTCCTGTTGCTCGTGTGAACGTCTTCCACCCTGGCTTGCTTGGCTTCTCGAACACTTCTGAGGGTCTTAGCTGCACCAACGCCTCAAGGACTACTTCTTCATTTTTTAAGAATTTTAGGAGAGCGTCAAAGTGGCCTTCAGGGGTGACATTGTTCACAGGTGCAGCTTTAAAGGTGAGCCAGCTCCTCAGCTCACATTCCGGCAGTTTGCTTTCAATAGCTTTGATAACAAGTGGATTCTTTATAGCTACAATATTTCCTAAGTATGTCAGGTCAGTAAGGGCCTTCTCAACAGCTTGGATGAGCTCTATTGTTTTTCTCGGCTGGTTACCTTTTGCCACCGGCAACTTCTCCAACTCTTCAATTGTCTGAATAGCGATGGTGGTCTTATTCCCGAACCGGTTTTCAAGGACCCTAAACATATCATGAGCTGTGTCGTAGCTTGAGAGCCTAACGCCATTGATGATTCTCTCCTCCACACTGTCTAGGAGCTGGAATTTCTTTACTTCGACTGACCCAGATGGATCTCCCTGTCGCTGGAGGTTTTCCCAGTCTCTTCGCCAACGGTGAAAGTCTCTCATGCAACCATTGAACTTTGGTAGCTGTATTGGGTAGCTGTATTGGGTAGCTGTATTTTTTGGCCAGCTCGGCACGCTCTTCTGCGGCGGCCTCTGCCATTACCAACTGGATCTCAGCTGCCTTTTCTCTGGCATCTGCGGCCCTCTCCTCAGACCCAGCGCTAACTTCGGCTGCCTTTAGCCTGGTCTCGGCGGCTCTTCTTTCAGCCTCAGCGGCTCCTTTTTCAGCTTCTGCAATGTCGGAGGCGGCCTTTAGCCTGATTTCAATGGCTCTATCAGCCTGCTCTTTCTGGACCCTGCCGAATTCAACCACCCACCTTCGCCAGAGGTCAATTCTCTTGTCCTCCAGTACTTGCAGATTTTTTCTAACCTCGCACGCAGCGCCTTCAGGGATCCACCCTTCCCAGACAGCTAGCAGACTTTCTGCCTTGGTGATGAGAGATTCCAAGAGTGTGACTTGTTCTTTACCATTTTCGTAGGTGATTGTTTCCAGGTTAACTTCTCCCGCACCTTCATAGCTTCTTTCTGCCCGTCCAATGGCTGCTTTTAGCTCGGTCTCTGCATATTTTGACCAAAGGTTGGAATGGATTGCCTGCTTCACCTCTTTTAATGTTGTATCACACTCTATGGTTACCCTCTCCAAGTCTGCTTTGGCTTTATCATCCACAGCCTCCATGTCGCCTGCTTCATCAATCAGACAGGCCTCACACACATAATTAGCTGCATGAAGCCTTTCTGCGTCCTCAGAAAGGGATTTCCACTCACTTTTCAATTCCTCTCGCAGCATAGTTGGCGCCATTCGCAAAATGCTGTTGGCCTTTCTTGTGAAAGCTGCCTTCACTTTGGCCCTCTCTTTCTTTAATTGATCAATTTTTTTTTATTTTTTTTTATTTATTATTTATTTGACCATAAAATAAATAATTGTACAACAGGCACAATCATCTCCCAAATATTTCCGGTATCACGCTCTGCCAGACAGGGTTGTCCTCTTAGTCCCGGACTGTTCAATCTATCATTAGAGCCTTTAGCACAATATATAAGACAATCCCAATCCATAGAACCAATCGTAATCAAGGGCACACAACAAAAAATGTGTTTATATGCGGACGATGTAATATTGTTCATGCAAAACCCCAACACCACATTGCCTCATCTGCTCAAGTTGATTGAGGACTTTGGTGATTTATCAGGATTTAAGATAAATTGGCCGAAGTCGGCTTTCCTTCCACTTAACACCCCTGCAAAAAAAGATACAACCCTCCCAGGACAGATACCGATGGTAAAACATTTCAGATGCTTGGGAGTGGAAATATTCCCTACCATAAGACAAACGGTGAAGCACAACTACACAAAAATCCAAAACAAAATCAAAGACGACCTTGATAGATGGGCAAAACTTAAAAACACAGTACAAGCACGGATATCAATAGTTAAGATGGATGTACTACCTAAAATCAACTTCTTCAGTTCAATGCTACCGTTACCCCCTCCAGAGGGTTACTGGAAAAGATTACACTCCTCCACATACAAATTTATTTGGAATAACAAACCACCACGTATAAAAAGATCCACCGCACAGAGAAATAAAGCAGATGGTGGCATGGCATTTCCAGATTTTTTCCTATATTTTAAGGCGTACACATTAAGTCCATTGACAACATGGTTTGACTCCCAAGCATTAGCATCCTGGAGAAAAATAGAAGAAAACATAGTAGCCCCACATAGACTGAAGGACATAGCATACACTAAACTACCAATCAAGCACTGTGAACGAAAATTTGGCCCCATAATTACTCATGCGATCCGGATATGGCGTGAATCACAAAAAAAAAATCCTAACCCACAAAAATGGCACAATCATACTCCCTTATTCAATAACAATGCACTCTTAATTGGAAAACGACCTATAAGATTCCCTATATGGGAAGAGCAAGGCATACACTCATTAGGGGATGTTTTTAACAAACAGGGTTTTTGTAGTGATAAAGAAATACGCAAAAAATTTTATCTCACCAAGTCCACATGGCTTTTTCACAAACAGTTAGAGCTATGTTTGAAGTCTCACGGTGTTCCATTAGACAGACCAATTGAACACCACAGATACCACAAATTCTTCTACGCAAGAGAGACATCGAGAGGTTTTGTTTCAGAATTTTATCATCAATTACTAACGTCCTCGTATGAAACCCTCCAACTTGACTCTGTCTGGAGGAGGGATATACCAGACCTGGAAAATGACTTTGATTGGCAAGGAGCCTGGGCAAATGTCAGACTTACATCAAGGAACCCGGATCATCAACAAATCAATCTTAACTATATTCACAGGACATACTTGACTCATATAAGACTGTGCCGAATGCGTCTTCCTTAATGATAAGCAAGCAGTGCAAAAATGCTTCCGCATTCGTCACCGCACGCCAGTACGGTAAAGCGCCTTTCTTTTCAGGCCCCGCTTAGACAAATGCTATGGCATTTCCGCGTACATTGCAACGAATCACTTGAAACCTCGGCTGTCTTTAACTATGAGTGAACACAACTGTCTTTAACTATGAGTGAACACAACGCAACATTGTAACGTTAACGTGTAATTTACTATGGAATATAGTATATTATCACGACGATTGTAACGTTAACGTGTACTTCGCGAATATAGTATATTATCGCGACGCGTCGTCGGACTAAACGCTGTTGTGAACACAACACATTGTAACGTTAACGTGTACTTTACTATGGAATATCAGAAGAAACTACTCAACCTCGGCTGTCTTTAACTATGAATGAACACAACACTCTAACTCACCAATGTACAGTTTCTACGCCAAATGTATATACACTCCTTTTTCTGGACACTTTTGTATCACAAACAGTACTGTATTTGCAAATCTGATATGTCATAAATGTATAGGCGTAGCAGTACTGTCTATCTGTATGTCATGTATGTCATATATGAATTGAAAATGGGGGACCCTGATGTAAACAAGACAAGTCTTTCTCTGGTCTGCATCCCCTTAACAATTGTATGTATTGAACTGTACTGTACCCATTCTGCAATCTGTTAATAAACTTTTCAATCAATCAATCAAACCATGTTTAGATAATAAAGTACTCAACCTCTACTTGTCTACTGTCTGACTGAACACAACACTCTAACTAACTTACCATGTTTAGATAATGAAGTACTCAACCTCTACAGTCTTTAACTATGAGTGAACACAACACTCTAACTTACCATCTTTAGATAATGAAGTATGCAACCTCTACTGTATTTAACTATGAAGGAATTACAACCTTTATTTAATGGTTAATAGTTTGATAAAAGGTAATTTACTATATTTGTATCGCATTTACACTTAAAGTAGAAAAACAAAAGTAATCTGTAAAATAATAGTGAATTTCCTGTGAAAAAACATTTATTTTTTACAGTGTACGTTACACACACACAAATGCTACAGTCATTATGACACATTTTACAAAGAAAGTCTTGTATGAACTACCAGTAATATAAATAATATTAACAACAAAAATGTGTTCCATCTTCATGTCAGTAACACAGTAAAAGGTCTAAAGGCTCTGGTTCTGTGCACTGCTACTAAAACTGTTGAACCACAGTAAAAGGTCTAAATGCTCTTGTTCTGTGCACTGCTACTAAAACTGTTGAACCACAGTAAAAGGATTCTCCCTTTACCCTGGAGGAACTTTACGATGCACTGAAAGAAATGAAACAGGGGAAATGAAAGGCGCATTACTGCACGCCACTACGGTACATTCTTGCACTGCTTGCTTGTCATTAAGGAAGGGGGCTTAAACAAGATTCCAAATGCACCCAATGTGCAAATGGGGACGAAGGGACATTTATGCACATGTATTGGGACTGCTCACCAGTTAAGGCATTCTGGAAAGATGTGACCCAACAAATATCAAAACTCGTATCTTGGAATATACCTGTACACCCCTCGGTATTATTATTGAATGATGTTTTTGAGTTTGCAGTGAATCCACAGCTAAAGAGATTGGTTTTATCGGGTATCACAGTAGCCAAAAAGCTGATCGCATCACGCTGGTTTCAACCGGAAAAAATTTGCCGTAAAGTTTGGTTTCTTACATATCTCGATGTAATTTACCATGAAATATCTATAGCAAGAATTCTGGGTCTCAATGAATCCAAAATGTCAATGTGGTTAGAAGTGGTGGAGAGAATAAAAGCTAGCTTATAATGGTAGTGTCTGGTTAGGTGCGAGGGATAGTGGAGGTACTTCTCAAGGTGGGGTCCGGGAGGGGGGGGTTCGAGCTGAGCATATGTGTGTAGGTTTTTTTAGATAACAGGTATTAGGGGTATATCTTATATAAGACAACTAACTAAAATGTGATCTCATTGGATGTGCCCTGACAATTAATGCTTGTATATCTTATCGTGTGTTGTCATGTTTGTTTATATGTTTGTTTAAAAAATAATAAAAAAATAAAATACAAAAAAAATAATAATAATAATTGTAATAATAAATAATAACCTAATAAATAATAACCTAATTGAGCGTACCCGTAACTCCTTGTCTACCTTGTGTCTTCCGCCCTCTCTAGCTGCCTAAACTAGCTCAGAAGCTTCTTCCCTGACTATCCTAGCCTAACTAGTCTTCAGCGGCGTTACCAGGCTCACCAGAGGTCCCCCCAGGGATACCGCCCAAAAATGGAAAACAATACAAATAAACAAAGTGGAGTAGGTTTCACCTTCTCCCGCCGGCTTGCCACCCAGGTACACTCAAACTAAGCTAAAGGTCTTGAAATTAGAGGGCTACTAATCAGCATACACCTATATAATATGATTGGCACCATCGCAGCGCTAGTAAACAAACTATAGCTTTTATCCTCAACTGGATGGGGGACCCTGATGTAAACAAGACGAAAGTCCTCTCTGGTCTACATCCCCCCAACAACCGTGTGCACTGAGCTGCACTGTATTGCACCCACTCTCCAATCTGTTAATAAAATGCTCAAACAAACAATCAACTGCCTTCATTGCTTGTCCACGTTAGCTTTGGTATGCTATTTGATAGCCAGTTTCAGTAGCTTGGCATTACTCCTGATCGCATTTGAAGTTGGCACTGACATCTGCCAAACAACGTTTTCATTCATTCACTCATTCAGCTGCGTTAGCTTCCTTAGCTGTGTTAGCTGCTTGCATTAACATTTGAACCAGGTGAAAGTTCCTGCTCGCTGACCCGTATGGTCTGATGCGCGAGTTATTCCATTTACAACGACACAGGAGTACCTCATATCCCTCGGTTGTTTTGTCCTTGTCTGACGGCGCGTTTCAGCCACTCTTCTGCCGCCGTCGGTGGTTTGTAACTGTGCAGCTTTACTCCCGCTGCTGGGGTGAAGGGATGGACAGGATGCCACTCAGTTGTAAAAAGGTTTTAATTCTTTTCTCCAACAGGTTACAAACCTTGAAACAAAACACACATTCAATCAATAACTACCACAATACTACTATCATTCTTAAAACAAATCGCTTACACACATTCACTCACCAGTCCTCACTCGTTTCCCTTCGCTGCTGTCAAATTCCCCGCAACTTCCTGTTTACTGTTTCACTGACACCACGTGACGTATCTCGACCAATTACAGCCCACTCCTCGCTACGTCCCTGGATCACATGTGAAATGAATACACCTCCATTCACAACTTTAACCAAGCATACAGTGCCTCCATACATCCGAAATGACAATATAATTATAACCATAGCTCAACTACCACTAATCAACATTCACATAAACGCACAGCATAAAAAACAACACAAAAAAAACATTACTTATTTACAAACACAGACTAAAGTGCACCTAACCTCCACCACCACAATAGAAAGCTGCACACTCACTCAGGTAGAGAAGTGGCACATAGGCCAACAATATATATATATATTAACACACAGTACTTGGTCCACACAAAGTGGTAAATAAGCACAATAATAATCCCACACAAACAGTGGAAAACAATGGCAACCCCACTCCACTCTGGTCACTGGCAATTGACAGAATGAGCCGATGTGTGTCACCTCCCACTCTATTATCCACCCATCTCCACTGCCTGTTCGAAGGTGCACCAATCAGGCGCAACCAATCCAATCAGGGAGATGAGTGGCATCTGTGGAACAGAAACAGTGATTAGGAGATGACACAACATCACACATACAAAATATAACACATTAAATATACTAACCTGATGTTCAGATGGTGTCATAAATACAGTAATAATGGTAATGACCAACCCACGTACCCATGTACGTCACACCTCCCCCCATAAGAGCGAACCTGTAGGGTTAGCAAAACATTATTACTTATTACCCAACATCAGATTAGTACCACATACCAGGGAGAACAGAAACAACAACAACCTCTACTTTGACAGGCCGCTCCACCGATACCGACCTGTCAACAGGAGACAACAAACTGGAAACTTTTCCTGGGAAAAAAATAAAGAACAAATCATCTCATCGCGCTTAACAGGACAGCAAACAGGGAAACAAAAATCAGCACATGTCCCTGGCACCATCACAGCGCCCATTTCCTTTCAAAATGGCATCACAAAAATAACATGGTCAGGATCCAAAATGGTGTCAGTAAAAATAACATCAACAGGACCCAAAATGGTGTCACTCAAATTAGAACTTTGGTAATGGCCGGAACACTAATTCCCCCTCCTCTATCACAAAGGCCGGGTTCCTACTAACAGCAGCACTGGCCACTGCCGCAAAACAGCTTGATAGGGAGGAATCATTGTGCTGAGTAGTGATCAATGCTTGACGTCTCAGTGGCAATGGTACGTCAGCAAACTTGGGAATTACCAGCTTCCCCTGAACGCTACTTACAGCAACCTTTTCCATCTCGCCAATAGATGCCCCCCCCCCTGTCCTCAGCGAGAGCCTCGCCACAGACAGAGTCACTCAACGTCAAAGCTTGAGTTCGCTTCCTCTCCTGTGCCTTGGTGACAACACAAGTACAAAAAACATTGGGGTGATTATCAATCAATTCTTCACAACACAAGTCAGTCAATGGAGCGTTTTCAACCTCCACTCCTTTTGGTTCCTGGGCTGACCCTTTTCTCTCCTGTCGCTTCCTCAGCGTATGACAACTTTTTACCATATGGCCCATCTTTTTACAATAATTACACACCACCGGTCTCTTAGACGGCGGTGAGCGTGGCTGGAACGTTGACTCACGAGGAGTGAATGAGCCACCTCCAACACATACATTAGGACGTACAGAAACATGTTTGTGTGACCATTCAAACTCGTCTGCCGAAATCGCAGCCTGTCGGAGTGTTGACACCCCCTGCCCATGTAAATAGAGCACAGTTCGGTCTGGCAGGGAGGCTTTGGACTGCTCCATAAGTACCAATTCACTCAATGATGCAAAGTCTTTTACCTCACACGCAGAACACCACCGATCAAAATTAAGTCTCTCCTCCCGGGAGAAATCAACATGGGTTTGGGAAGGAGACTTACGGCGGTTGCGAAAATGCTGCCTGTATGCTTCTGGTACCAGTTCGTACACACGCAAGACAGCGCTTTTCACACACTCATAGTTTAAGCCGTCATTAAATGACAACGCAGCATGTGCTTCTTGTGCTTTCCCCGTGAGCCTGCATTGCAACATAATTGCCCACATGCCCACTGGCCAACACAGAGCCTGCACGATGCGTTCAAACGCAGAAAAGAACACCTCCACTCTAGACTCATGAAAGAGGGGAACCAAGGACATATGCTGGCTAATATCAAAGGGTGCCTGGGGGTCGGAAAGTACTGGAGAGGAAATTGTGCTACGTTTAGCGTCACCACACTCCAACTCCAGTTTCCTCATCGCCAATTGAAATTCCCTATCAGCCACCTCCTTTCTCTCCAGCCTGTCTCTCTCCTCCTTTCTCTCTTCCCAGTCTCTCTCTCTGTCTCTCTCCTCCTTGTCTCTCACCCCCTTCCTCTCTTCTCTGTCTCTCTCCTCCTTTCTCTCTTCTCTGTCTCTCTCCTCCTTCCTCTCTTCTCTATCCTCCCTGCGCAAAGCCGCCCTCTCTAGACAGGCTAAACGCAGCTCAGCGCTCAGTGCGCTCAACTCACCAGCAGAAGTAGTAGAACCATGGTCTGAACCTAGTGCAGAGTCAACACTCTCAGGATCCGACACACCAACATCCTAATCACAAACCTCCATAGCTCTACTCATGAAAAATCTATACTCTGCACCCTGCACTCTGCACTCTGTACTCTGAATACAGTTATGAAAGAAAGTATACTGCCGTAGCAACACACAATACTACCCACAATACTACAACAAATCAGACTTCAATAAGCCCTACAAAATAGCCACTCACCTATAGTACTCAATAATGTCCCTGTGCAACACTCAACAGCCACATTATGCAGTATGACAATCTGACCAATTCGATTTAATATCCACATCTAACATTCATGAAAACAATAAATGTCGGTTCTAACCACCTAACTAGGATCACCTGGGTAACACTAACTACCCCGACTAAACTACTTCCCTAGCGGAATGAGGACTACACATATCTTCAGTCGCTTACCGATTTCATTGCGCACTCCACCGGAATAGACGACGCGTGCCCCCCTCCCCCTAACCAAGCAGGTGATCCACCCTTTACCTATGTGGAAAAAAATAGAATGGTTAAGAGCATAACTTACAACAATGGTTTACAACAGTCAAGTGTGCAGCACGGAAATATAATAATATAACTTACCAAATGAAAAAAAACGCAACCTACCTGACACGCTCCAATCGACAAGTCCACATGTCACATAACAACAAGGAACAATACAATTGTGCAAACTAACGAGCCCCCATGTCATGTACAAAGGTCTGATGACCACACAAAAAAGTAACTGGAGCCGGCTGCACATGAACAAAAAACAGCCTCTCTCAGTAAATTCTTGTAAAACAGTCCCGGGCAGGTAGGTAATAAACAAAGGCGTTTTCAAATGGTAAATAATATTTATTGTAGCGGGACTTGAAACCCACTGCTTTTCCCCAAAGGGAAAATTATGTTTATTTTAGAGGGGATTTAAACCCAGAACACACACAAAGGGAAAAGGTAGGGGGAGAACACACAAGGTGAGATATAGATAAACAAACTAGATTAGCGTCCGCCGACACTAACCAACCAGCCAGAGGTTGGTACTGGGAACCACCCAGCCAAAACGTACCAAAGGTACAAGTCCACACAAAGTGGCAATGGCATACAGTTTACAAATACATATATATATACAGTTCCACTTAAAGGGAACAATAGCAAAAGGGCAGCAAAGTATCACTCCACACTCAGTGGAAAATAGGCGCAAAGGCCAACAAGAGGATACTCACTCAGGTAGAGAAGTGGCACATAGGCCAACAATATATATATATATTAACACAGTACTTGGTCCACACAAAGTGGTAAATAAGCACAATAATAATCCCACACAAACAGTGGAAAACAATGGCAACCCCACTCCACTCTGGTCACTGGCAATTGACAGAATGAGGCGCCCCGATGTGTGTCACCTCCCACTCTATTATCCACCCATCTCCACTGCCTGTTCGAAGGTGCACCAATCAGGCGCAACCAATCCAATCAGGGAGATGAGTGGCATCTGTGGAACAGAAACAGTGATTAGGAGATGACACAACATCACACATACAAAACATAACACATTAAATATACTAACCTGATGTTCAGATGGTGTCATAAATACAGTAATAATGGTAATGACCAACCCACGTACCCATGTACGTCACACAAGTATACAATGAAATGCGGGGGGGTCTTGCCCGCAACGATGTGCATAATACAATAGTAATATATAATAAGAATCCAATAGAACGACATTGTGCAATAAAACAAGTAAACAAAGTAGTGCATATCGGTATATGTACATGAGTTATTTACAGAGCATGGTAGGACATGCTAGGTCCTGTGGCGTACAGGCTGTGGCAGAGGCTGTGGCGTACAGGCGTAGAGACAGCTCTGTGTAGGAGTGTGCCCAGACATACATCAGACCGGTTATAGACATCTGTCATGTAATGATGTTAGCTTTGTGTGTTAGTAATGTGTCTGTTGCTGCTGTCACTGGATTATAAAATGGTCAAAACATATTACGTTGTTATGCAGAGAGACTTGCCAGCCTGTTAGCTGTTAACAGACTGTAATGCTAACAAGCATAAAGAGAGACTGGTAGCAACGCTAGCCTGTTAGCTGTCAACAGACTGTAATGCTAACGGACATAAAGAGAGACTTATACTAGCAGTGCTAGCTAGTTTGCTGAATCCAGATGGCTAGATAAGTGTCCCATGTGGATATATTCAGATATTGTTTTCCACTCTCAGTTTTTATCATGTCAGATTGTAGTTCTCATTAAACCTGATGGTTTGTCTTCCTGTACGCTAGGCTCCTCGCAGGCCACCAATAAGGAGAGTATCCAGAAGATGATTGGTCGTTTGGACGAGGACCTCAGCACTCTGGGACAGATCAGCAAACTTTCTGAGACTGTCAGCTTCCCTCACCAGGTACTGCACATGCACGCACGCACACACACACACACACACACACACACACACACACACACACACACACACACACACACACACACACACACACACACACACACAGACTTAAACTTAAACAGTCTGCTGTAATGGTCACAAGCACAACTCCTGTGGCTCACACTCTTTCTCTCTCTTTCTTCTCACTCTGTCTCTCTTTCTGTCTCTCTCTCAGTATAATATTTGGCTCAAAATATACATAAATAAAACAAGATTTGGTTACAACAACACAGTCCTAGGCTCTGACACATACTGGGCAGATACCAAACCCCTATCTCTCTCTGTGTGTGTGTGTGTGTGCGCGTCTCTGTCTCTCTCATGCTGACTCTTTTCTCTCTCACTGACTCTGTCTCTCTCTCTCTGACGCTCTCTCTCTGACTCTCTCTCTCTCTCTCTGACTCTCTCTCTCTGTCTCTCTCTCTCTGTCTCTCTCTCTCTCTCTCTCTCTCTGACTCTCTCTCTCTCGCTCGTGCTGACTCTCTCTCTCTGTCTCTCTCTCTCTGTCTCTGTCTCTCTCTCTCTCATGCTGACTCTTTTCTCTCTCACTGACTCTCTCTCTCTCCCTGACTCTCTCTCTCTCTCTCTGACTCTCTCTCTCGCACGTGCTGACTCTCTCTCTCGCTGACTCTCTCTTCTCTCTCTCTCTCTGACTCTCTCTCCCTCTCCCTCTCTCCATCTCTCTCTATCCCTCTCTCTCTCTCTTCTCTATCTATCTCTGACTCTCTCTCTCTATCTCTCTCTACCTCTCTCTCTCTCTCTCTCTCTCTCCCCCGCTGACTCTCTCTCTCTCTCTCTGACTCTCTCTCTCTCTCTCTCTCTCTCTCTCTCTCTCTCTCTCTCTCTCTCTCTCTCTCTCTCTCTCTCTCTCTCTCTCTCTTTCCTAGTCTCTAGATGAGGTGATTAAGGAGGTGATGGCATCGGTCCACAGGGAGCTGTCAGAGAAGCAGTGTGTAGCGTTCAGTTTGAGCCTCCTGCCCACCAAGCTGGAGTTCAGCACGGCGTCCGCAGAGAGCAGCTTTGTGTTTGACTTCACGTCCCCAGACGCTCGCTCCAACTTCGAACAGTCCTTTGAGGAAGCCAAGAAGAAGTTAGGTCAGAGGAATAACTACATCCACTGTGTCCACAATATGTTCTGTATTTATAAATATATATATATATAATATATATATAGTATATACTGTATATGCAGGTATATACAGACAGATGTGGATAAATATATACTGTATACTGTATGTATATGGTATATACAGCAGCATGTACAATAATGCATTGTATTGTACTTGTGCTGTATGATGCTGAATCTGAAGTGCAATGTTAAAGGAGCACTTCACCAAAAAACAATGCTGATTTATTTTGCACATAATCTCACACATATCCAAAAACTCAAAACAGTTTTGCACATGTTCATTTAGTGAATAAATGAATGAATTAATAGTTTACCGTAATTCCTCTATTGTAACATGTATTCTATTAAAATCCGGGTCTCTATTAATATCCGGGTGCGCTGTTGAGCTAAGCAATTATAAGCCGGCCTCCTAATACAAACCGGGTTACTAATATACACGTGAGCGAACCTCTCCTTACTTCCGTATGGAACACGGGTCGCGCGCAGCACGTAACACAACAACAGAGCTGAAAGCAGCTGACGGTAAAAGAGCACGTTGCTACCTACAGTTGTTCTATATATATCTATGCCTACAGTACCCGGAGCTGCTAACTGGCTAACGCTATGAGAGCCAACGTTGCCACCCACAGCACCCGGAGCTGCTAACTGGCTAACGCTACGAGAGCCAACGTTGCTAACTGGCTAACGCTATGAGAGCTAACGTTGCTACCCACAGCATCCGGAGCTGCTAACTGGCTAACGCTATGAGAGCTAACGTTGCTACCCACAGCTCCCGGAGCTGCCAACTGGCTAATGTTATGAGAGCCAACGTTGATACCCACAGCACCCGGAGCTACTAACTGGCTAACGTTATGAGAGCTAACGTTGCTACCCACAGCACCCGGAGCTGCCAACTGGCCAACGCCATGAGAGCTAACGTTGCTACCCACAGCACCCGGAGCTGCCAACTGGCTAACGCCATGAGAGCTAACGTTGCTACCCACAGCACCCGGAGCTGCCAACTGGCTAACGCCATGAGAGCTAACTTTGCTACCCACAGCACCCGGAGCTGCTAACTGGCTAATGCCATGAGAGCTAACGTTGCTACCCACAGCACCCGGAGCTGCCAACTGGCTAACGCCATGAGAGCTAACTTTGCTACCCACAGCACCCGGAGCTGCTAACTGGCTAATGCCATGAGAGCTAACGTTGATACCCACAGCACCCGGAGCTGCTAACTGGCTAACGCTATGAGAGCTAACGTTGCTACCCACAGCACCCGGAGCTGCTAACTGGCTAACGCTATGAGAGCTAACGTTGCTACCCACAGCACCCGGAGCTGCCAACTGGCTAACGTTATGAGAGCCAACGTTGCTGCTACCCACAGCACCCGGAGCTGCTAAGGTAAAGTTACTTGATTTCACTTTGAAAACGTTGAAATGACCAATGACCACCTGTAATTGCACTGTTTACTATTTCATACAGTACTTGGTTTCAATAAATGAACCCAGTACATTTTACTGGGTTCAAACTGACACAAAATGTTGATTTATTCATTATGATCTGTTTGAAAATTAGAAATATAGGCCTCTCTCTTATACATGCCTCCTCCTAATACAAGCCTGGTACCCGCTACAGTTGAAACAAATACAAGCCGGGGTTACTATTAGAGGAATTACGGTATTTCAAGCAATATAAAATTATTAAAAAAATAACAAGATAATTTACTGTGAAAGAAAAAAAAGAAAAGTAAGATAAAATAATAAACAAAACAGTTTATTGTCCGAAAAGGAATAGGAAGAAGCAAGATGTTTATCAGGTCCTGCCCCTTGTTAGTTATTGAGAGTAAATGTCAATATGGCCACCAGTGATGTCATCGGGTACATTAAATCCTTGTGTTGTGTTAATTACAGCTGCATGAAATGATGTAGATGAAGAAATATTAATACCTTGTCTTATAGCAGACCTGGGCATTGTACATGCCCTTTGTTATTAATGTTTCACATTTTGTTTATCATTTTGGAAATAAATTCTATTTGAATAAATGATATTTTTGAAAGCTAACCTCACCTTTTAATTGCCAAATAATAACATACACTCTTACCAGGGGTCAAAACAATGCCATTTACTGCTTTTTATATAGAAATAAAATTTATATTATGCATAATTGAGTTTGGAATTTTGGCCCGGCCCTCCAACATATTTTCAGTTGCTCATTCGGCCCCCCGGGAAAAATAATTGCCCACCCCTGTCTTATAGGGACTGCTACCTGCTACTTACAGTACCTAGTGCGACTTCTAGTGGCTGAATATTATCTATAGCACATTTAAATTTGTTCTGAAAGCCCTAACAAGTACTATCCATGCTAACCATATGGTTTAATGTAGTTTGCATTGCGTGAAAAATGTCTGCATGCTGCCTGATGACATATCTTCGTCACGCCGCACTGAAACCGCAGCGTCTTACATCCTGCTGTTGATTGGTTAATTCTACTTTCACCCATGTGACATGCTCGTTGGTCATGGAGGTGTTAGCAGTCATCTGTATTTCTGAAATATTAAACAATAAATATTAGGTAGAATTTGTATGCGTGGGCCCCGGTCATTTAGAAGAAGTCTTTATTTGTCATGCAGATCCATTTAGGATATTCCTTATTTCTACAGACACAGCCTTTGTCTATAAAGACGGCACAGTGGCTCAGTGGTTAGTGCTGCCACCTCACAGCAACACGGTTGTGGTTCCGCTAACCCCAACCCACTGCTCTTAGATAGTTAGGATGGGTCAAACGCAGAGGATACAGTACATTCCTGGTACAGTATGTGTACAAATGTACTTGGCAATAAAGACATTCTAATTCAAATGAGATTAACTTGTTGTGTGTGTGTGTGTGTGTATATAGCTATGAAGAAGGACCAGTGGAATCCTGAGTTTCTGAAGGCCATCCCCATCATGAAGACTCGTAGTGGGATGCAGGTGAGATTATCTCCAATGATATCTCTGTTAGACATCTTATCTCTAATGATATGTCTGTTGGACATCATTATTCTTATCTCTAATAATATATCTGGAAGACGTCTCTTATCTCTGTTATACATCTGTTATCTCTAATAATATATCTATTAGATTAGATTAGATTTAAATGTATTGTCATTATACAGTACAAGTACAGTGCAACACAAATAAGTTTGATATCCAACCAGAGTGCAAATGTAACAGTAAAGTGCAATAGTAATATACAATGTACAAGTGATTAAGCTGGGTATAAGATATCTAAATGAGTACTACTGAGTACTAGTGCTAATCAGATGTATGTACAGAGTTGTAGTATTTATATGTACAGTAATACACAGGTATAAAGACACTATGGTAGTAAACACTGGCCAGCAGTGTAACTAGTAAGAGTAGTTTCAAGTTTCAAGTTTCTTTATTAGTTGTCATACAGAAGTACAGAATAGTTTTATACAAATTCCTTCTTTCTGTTTCGCTCCAGAGACTGTGCTAGGCAAAAATAGATAAGTATAAAATAAGTATAGCAAGTATAAAATAGAAGTCAAGAATATATATATATATATACAATGCTCAATGTAGAGTAGAAGTAACTGAGTTACCATACAATAATTATACTATACAGTGCAAAGGATGAGGTACAATTTAGGTACACTTTACAGTAAGGTGTAATGAGGTTGAGGTATGGGTTGTAGTGCAAATTCTTTACCAATAAATATAAAGTGTGCGTAGGTGTTCTAAAGTGGTTAAAGTGGGTGCTGCAGTGAGTTGTATGTTTAAAGTGAGTGTGTGCGTGTGGATGTGTGTGCTGTGAGCTGTGAGTGCATTTGATGGTTGTTACATATTGTTATTGTTCGTTGATGGCCTGGGGATAGAAGCTTCTTCTGAGTCTCTCTGTGCTTGCCATGAGACTCCGGTATCGCTTGCCTGACCGCAGCAGTTCAAAGAGGCAGTTGTTTGGGTGGCTCGAGTCTTTGATAATTCTCTTAGCCTTGCCCATGGCTTGTTGTAAATGCCCTGGAGAGTGGGAAGCCCCCCTCCAATTGTGCGTTCGGCTGAACGGGCCACTCTCTGTAGTCTGCTACGGTCTTGTGCGGTGCTATTCCCAAACCAGGAGGTGATATTGCCAGTCAGGATGCTCTCTATTGTGCATGAGTAGAAGTTCTTAAGGATCTTCTGACTGACTTGGAACTTCCTTAGGCGCCTGAGGAAGTAGAGGCGTTTCCGTGCCTTCTTCACAACACTGTCAATGTGTGTGGTCCATGTCAAGTCCTCGGATATGTGGACTCCGAGGTACTTAAAACTGTTCACTCTCTCAACCGGTGCCCCGTCGATGCTGAGGGGGCTGTAGTCCCTGACCCCCGACCTCCTAAAGTCCACAATCATCTCCTTTGTTTTGCTGACGTTCAGGGAGAGGCTGTTCTCTTGACACCATCCCGCTAGAACCTTGACCTCCTCCAGGTAGGCCCTCTCGTCGTTTGCAGAGATCAGGCCCACCACTACTGTGTCGTCAGCTAATTTGATGATTGTGTTGTTGTTCCACTGTGCCACACAGTCATGTGTGTACAGGGAGTAGAGGAGGGGACTCAGAACACAGCCCTGGGGGGCCCCTATGTTGAGAGTGATGGATGAGGAGGTGCAGTTGCCTGCTCTCACCACCTGGGGTCTGCCCGTCAGGAAGTCCAAGACCCACTGGCAGAGGTCATAGTTCAAGCCCAGGTCCCTGAGCTTGGCTATGAGTTTGGAGGGGACTATGGTATTGAATGCTGAGCTGTAGTCGATGAACAGCATTCTCACATAGTTCCCCTGCCTCTTGTCCAGGTGTGATGCTGCTGTGTGCAGTACATGGGCTATGGCGTCCTCCGTGGACCTGTTGGGGTGGTATGCAAATTGCAGGGGGTCCAGGTTGATGGGGAGGGAGGAGCAGATGTAGCCCTTTACTAGCTTCTCAAAGCACTTCATGGCTATGGAGGTGAGAGCTACAGGGCGGTAGTCGTTGAGGCAAGCAGGCTTGGATTTTTTGGGTACAGGGATAATAATGGACTTCTTCAGACAGGTGGGGATGACAGCCTGTTCCAAGGACAGGTTAAATATGTCAGTGAATACCGGGGCCAGTTGGTCGGCACAGATTTTTAGGACGCGGCCGGGGATACCGTCCGGTCCTGCTGCCTTCCTGATATTCACTTTCTTAAAGGTCCTCCTCACCTCATGTTCTGTTACCCTGAACACTGAGTCTCCATCAGCAGTGTCCCCCCCCTCCATTGCAGTGGATTGTAGGCTGGTGCTGTTATTCCTAGCCTCAAACCTCGCATATAAGGTATTGAGATCATTTGCTAAGGAGATGTCACTGTTCAGCTTGAGGGAGGTGCCTTTGTAATCTGTCATCGTTCTGAGGCCCTGCCACATAGCTCTAGAGTCAGCCTGTTCATATTGAAGTTCAATTTTATCCCTGTAGTGCCTCTTTGCTTCTATCACTGCCCTCCTCACGTTGCATCTCGCCACCTTGTGGTCATTCATGTTGCCTGCCACAAGCCCGGCGTTGTAGGCTGAGGTGTGCGCTTTCAGAGCCTCGCGGACGGATTTGTCTACCCAGGGCTTTTGGTTTGGGTAAACTCTAATTCTGGTAGTGGGGATTGTTTCTTCCACCAAAGTACAAACAAAGTCCAGCACTGTCTCCGTGTAGTCATTAATGTTATCTGTGTTATCTCGGAACACCCCCCAGTCTGTACATTCAAGTGCAGCCTGTAGCGTTTCCTCTGATTCCACAGACCATTCTGCACCTCTCGCAAGACTACCGGGGCGTGCTTGAGACTTTGTTTATATTTTGGAAGAAGGAAGATGGCGTCATGATGATGATGTTGATGTATGCTAAGGACAGACACGCACTATAGCATCTGATCCAATGGCACCAAATTCAACACTATGGGTAATAGCGTTAGCAGTGCACCTATCGGCTCTAACTGTAAACCTATGATCAATAGGGGGGGGAAATGGAAGTTAGATAAAAGGACGGAAGGTCAGAGGGCAATGGATGCCATGACACCATGGCTTTCACAATCTGCCCACTCCGAGGAAGAGGAACAGAACGAATATTCATTCTGCCCTGGGCTTGGCGAAATTACGGCCGACACCTCCGACGACGATAACCAGGACCTGATGGCCGTAATACACAGGAGTAATGGACTAACTTTACCTGGATATAATTACCTGGGACCAGGTAACTCTGTGCCTAATGGGGAACCCACTAATCCCGTGGACGAGGCGACTAGGGAGCATGATATAACCTATAGTAAGTACCTCGATCACGGCATTATACCCTATATATCCATCAATAAGGCCGTTTATTGAGGACAATACAGGACTAGCGGGTAACCTAGCCAGAGGCATATTCCATATAAAGGAAAAGCTAGGGGAGGCGGGGATACTCCCTAAAGTGTCAGGGAGTTTAGAAGACATGATACATTCCACCGACCGTCCCCCTGTACAGGATAGGCCAATCGGAGGAGGGGACCATAGAAGGCTAGAGGAGGCGGGGATACTCCCTACAGTGGCAGGGAGTTTAGAAGACACGATACATTCCACCGGCCGTCCCCCTGTACAGAATAGGCCAATCGGAGGAGGGGAGAAGAGGAGGATCCCACCAGAAACACCCGGACATCCTACGAAACGGCTACGTGGTGAGACGGTGGGCCAGGAGGAAACGGCAATATCTCAGACCCCTCAGTCGAATGACAGTGTAATCGAAATGGATCTTACCCAAGTCGATACCGGGCCAGAGGGTACGGATGTTGTTGACGTTGCCCCGTATCCGGCAGGAGGACCTGTAGGTGAACCGTCAGGAGGTGGAGGCGCGATACCACCTCCGGTCCTGATTGTAAATCGGGCTATATGGAATGAGAGAGACGGACACGTGATCACAACATCCACAAGGAGGTTCTTCTTCCACAATGAAAGAGGCATAACAGAAGGCACGATGAGGTCATGGAGATCGAACACCGTCCCTACACAGCTTAATGGAGTCGTACATACACAGGGCTCTGATGTATGACTGGTATTATGCAGACTATAACAGCATGAAGGGACAGTGGCAGTCCAATGATCTACAAAGGCTATTAATGGACTATGACTGT
Organism: Notolepis coatsorum; assembly: GCF_963971535.1. Taxonomy (NCBI): domain Eukaryota; kingdom Metazoa; phylum Chordata; class Actinopteri; order Aulopiformes; family Paralepididae; genus Notolepis; species Notolepis coatsorum. Next base: position 194,547,596 of record NC_140165.1, read on the forward strand.
TACAAGCCTATGATAGTGGAAGCCGAGTATGCAAACTTCCAGTGCGTGACGGAGACCGAAATAGGTGGGACCAAGGTTACAACCAAGCATACAATAGATAGCAGCAAAATAGACAACATAGAATGGTGTCTGCCAGTTCTATGGCAAATTTTAAATAGACCTTATAAAAGAGTAAAGTAGAATAGACAGAGTAAAATAATGCAATAGTGCAGTGCAATAAAATAGTTATCATCTACCCTCCCTACCTGTCTCTCTGTCTCTGGCTCCTCTACCCTCCCTACCTGTCTCTCTGTCTCTGGCTCCTCTACCCTCCCTACCTGTCTCTCTGTCTCTGGCTCCTCTACCCTCCCTACCTGTCTCTCTGTCTCTGGCTCCTCTACCCTTCCTACCTGTCTCTCTGTCTCTGGCTCCTCTACCCTCCCTACCTGTCTCTCTGTCTCTGGCTCCTCTACCCTCCCTACCTGTCTCTCTGTCTCTGGCTCCTCTACCCTTCCTACCTGTCTCTCTGTCTCTGGCTCCTCTACCCTCCCTACCTGTCTCTCTGTCTCTGGCTCCTCTACCCTCCCTACCTGTCTCTCTGTCTCTGGCTCCTCTACCCTCCCTACCTGTCTCTCTGTCTCTGGCTCCTCTACCCTCCCTACCTGTCTCTCTGTCTCTGGCTCCTCTACCCTCCCTACCTGTCTCTCTGTCTCTGGCTCCTCTACCCTCCCTACCTGTCTCTCTGTCTCTGGCTCCTCTACCCTTCCTACCTGTCTCTCTGTCTCTGGCTCCTCTACCCTCCCTACCTGTCTCTCTGTCTCTGGCTCCTCTACCCTCCCTACCTGTCTCTCTGTCTCTGGCTCCTCTACCCTCCCTACCTGTCTCTCTGTCTCTGGCTCCTCTACCCTCCCTACCTGTCTCTCTGTCTCTGGCTCCTCTACCCTCCCTACCTGTCTCTCTGTCTCTGGCTCCTCTACCCTCCCTACCTGTCTCTCTGTCACTGGCTCCTCTACCCTCCCTACCTGTCTCTCTGGCTCCTCTACCCTCCCTACCTGTCTCTCTGTCACTGGCTCCTCTACCCTCCCTACCTGTCTCTCTGTCACTGGCTCCTATACCCTCCCTACCTGTCTCTCTGTCACTGACTGGGGCTTAAGACTGAGTGAGTTGATAGAAAAGTCTTGAGTTCATTGTTTACCAGGGATTCCATCGGCTGATTTCCAAACACAAGGGAATTTACTAGTTGAAATGGAAAGATGAAATACATGTGCCAGCGGCTTAGCAATAACTTAAAGGCCAACTTGCAGGTTAAACCCTACTCTTCAGTTATGGGTAGTTTACATCATTGGTATCTAATTTCATTATTTATTTATTTCCATTTGACGCCGGAAATGCCACTCAGAAAGGGTTAAAAAGGTCCACGCACGAATAACATGCACGGAGCAAATCTAAACGCTTATCAGACGCTAGCAGGGCTGTGACGTCACTCGAGGCAACCTATGCCTTATGCCCGTCCGGGTCATAGTACTACTGGCTATGGCTCTGGCTAACGTTACCCCGCTAACGTTAGCATTATGGCTACTGTCGTGAACCATTTTAGATCGGGGCATGTAGAGGAGTTTGGGGAACGAGTTAAATGTGCAGGTCCTCTTCTCAGACCTGTGGGGCAAAGCACTGCACACTAGTGTTGTAAAAAATATCGAAACATCGATACATATCGATTCTGAATATTTAAAACGGTTTCAATACTAATTTCCCGGAAAAAAATTATATATATTTTTTTTTATAAGGAAGTTGCATTGTTCATTTCAATACCTGTAATAGTACAGTAGTCCACACACACACATGTGCATTCAGTTAACACTTTAATCGCCATGGGTTAAATTCATAATTTACCATCCCTCGCCAGCTCTATTTGTCTATGGAGAAGTTCCCCTTCTTTGCAGGGCTATAACTTTTTAAATTCTATTGCTAAATTGCCATTATTATGGCCCATTCAATGTCCTATATGTATTGTTCAGGGTGTAGCAACGTTAAACTTTTTCATTCACATATTCATACTAAAATATGGTCTAAAGTATAAGTATGTTTTTATCGTTTTCTGCAGCTTTCTCCAGAACTTGATTTATAGCTCCAAATGCATTATATTGATGATGAAATACAGTTTGATAGCGATCTGTGCCAGATAATAAATTTCAACTGGAGGTACTTCTAGAAGTTTCTACGTATCATCTGATGATGACCGGATGGGCGGGGGATCGTTTATAATTCCGTGGGCAGCGTTAGATGATTCATCCAGAGTGTGTCATATGTTCATCAGAGCAGTTAGTAAAGAACACGTTAGAATATAACGCTGAATCTTACCGTAGCTTCCTCGCGCCACTGGCAGATGAGCGTGGAACAGAATTTTTTCTATTATGGGATGTAGAAATGCCCGATGCATTTCCAGGTTGTATAATAGTATATACGTCCAAATCATGTTTTTTTTTATAGTTATTTGCACCGATCGATGTTCACTGTATCAAGACGGAGTCTCTCTAACGATAGCGAGTGGCCGGACCACATATGGATGAGCACTACCGGTTCAAAGGTTAATATCCGGTTGGCGATCTGCCGATCGGCCACCAGATGGCGCTCTTGAACCGCTAGAGAGTTGAGTGGAGCTTTGCACTGTCTCAGGGCTCCGGAAAGGAAATATGATTTCGATGACAGATTTTTTAAATATTGACATCAAAGACGAGTTACAGTGTCTTCGGCAGAATGAGCATGGCTCGGAATGACGTGAAAACTCGTTCCCGGCGGCGTGTAGCTTTATGCCAAGCAAGCAGTGCAAAAATTTACCGTAGTGGCGTGCAGTAATGCGCCTTTCATTTTCCGCCGCCCAGCGCCCAGGTCGCGCGGAAATAGGCTGTCTATTGCCATTCTCTTTGACAAACTCTAACCTTAACCAGCTCCTTAACAGCGCCTAAACTTAACCGTTCTAACCTTAACCAACTCCGAAACAATGCCTAACCTTAACCTTAACCTTAACCATGCCTAACCTTAACCATAGAAATTATATTGCCATTCTCTTTGACAAACTCTAACCTTAACCAGCTCCTTAACAGCGCCTAAACTTAACCGTTCTAACCTTAACCAACTCCGAAACAATGCCTAACCTTAACCTTAACCTTAACCATGCCTAACCTTAACCGGCGAAAGAATACACGTTAAAAAAAAATCACGTTAAAAAATATTTTCGATGGGATTCGAACTCGCCAGCAAACGAGCCATAGGATCCACAGCCATGTGGCCTTGCCAATTGAGCTATTTCTAGATACTGAATAAGGGGCGGTGACTTATATATATTGAGCTCCGCTCGTGTCGAACCAAGGCGGGATCTCATGCGCATGCGCGGGCACCTCGCGCGAGCACGCCGGCGCACGCACGCACCTGAGCGAGCACGCCGCCGCCGGTGCACGCACGGTAGCATTTGTCTAAGCGGGGCCTGAAAAGAAGGGCGCTTTACCGCACTGGCGTGCGGTGACGAATGCGGAAGCATTTTTGCACTGCTTGCTTGGCATTAAGGAAAACGCTTCCCGGCGATCATAGTGTTAAGTCGGAATATGGCGATCTCTCAGTGGCGAGGGTCTGCGTGGGAGGGACACGCCGCCCTCGTCGCTTCCTGATTCTACTGCGCAGGCGCACCAACCGACCTGTAGGAGTCGCTGTCCACAACGTCCGATCCCCACCCACCAGCTTCCCACCCCCTAATACTGCCAATTGTATTAGTATGAACGACCAGCCAAGCTGGTAGCAACGCCAGCATCTCCTGCATTTGTGGCGAGCGCCTTGCCCACTGTGCCACCTAGCCGCCACCAGGCAGTATTTCTATCGTTTAACAGAGTTGATGGGTCCTGTGAGAACCATGGTGCTACTTTAGGGGTGCATGTTTGTCAATAAATTTTTTTTATTATCCATTGTAAAAATCTAAAAGATATATCTGACTTACAATGGATGTTACTATTCATTATGTCTTCCATAATAGTCCAGCAGATATGTGAAAAATCTTGCACTTTACGATAAAAGCATGAAATTTGGCACACTGTTAGATTATGCCCTAAGACAAATCTGCAATGGCCCTATAGCTAAAAATCTTTCTCAGGGCATATTCTAACAGTGTGCCAAATGTCATGCTTTTATCGTAAAGTGCACGATTTCCTAAAATATTGCACCTATCTACTGGGCTATAAAGGCTTGGTCATTAAAACATTTATAATTTCTCCTCAGGGTTGTATACGATCTAGTTTTTGCTACCTTCACGCTCCTTACACATGCTGTGGGACAGTGGTTACTAAAATACAGTGGGAATACTCCACTAGCTACAATTTTGTCAATACGGTTTGAAAATACAAGGTCAATTAGAGTGGATTTTGATAATAAAATTATTATATGTAAGTACTGCTAGTACTGCTTCTAACTGTGTGCTGCTTGTATGTCTGTTGTGTCTCCCTCCCTCCCTCCCTCCCTCCCTCCCTCCCTCCCTCCCTCCCTCCCTCCCTCCCTCCCTCCCCCTCTAGTTCTCCTGTGCCTCTCCCAGTCACATTTGGCCAGACAGCAGCTGTGAGGTGTGGGTGTGTAACAGCGATGGATATGTAGGTCAGGTGAGTTGAGTTCCATACTGTCCCAGTAGCCTTATTCACTCTGTTATATACTAGGGATATGAACTACACAGTTTTTTTTGCTAGTCGACGTGTCTGAGGCATCTATTGATAAGTCATCTATCAACAAGTCGTAGTTTTTTTTGTGTGCATCTTTTTAAGATTCTGACCTATCGGCTTAAGAAAACACACTACTGTATATGTTATATGGCTTAATGCACTATCAATGTAAGATTATTTTCCCAGATGGGCCTATTTATTTTCCCATATCATATGGATTTGCTTTTTCCACACTTATCACCGACCATTCCAACAGACCGTGTCTGCACTGTCCTTTCAGCACCACAATTGCGGAGCGGAGATGGATGTTGCCTCTCTGTTGTGTTCTGCATAACAGTATACGGCTACATTGATCTGTTGTCTGTCTGTCTACACCGGTTTTTAATAAATGTTCAATGAATTCATTCTGTCTGTTCGATGCAGAGCCATGAAATAAAAACCTTTTACCTTCTGATGTTCATTCAGATGGCTAGCCGCTCCGCGTAGACACACATTCTACATGTTACATATACTGCAAAGACTTCTGGAGGTACTGATGCCTTCTCCATGTCCATGTGTTGTACAGGTGTGTTTATTGAACATCAAGGATGAGCCCACAGTAGAAGCATGCATTGCTGTCTGCTCCGCTAGGATCATCTGTATCGCTGCTGTACCTGGCCTGAAAGGGAGGTAGGTACACACACACACACACACACACACACACACACAGAGGGCGGCTAGAGTCATCTACAGTATATTAGAGTCTAACGAGGTCAGTTTATGAATTAGATCGTTGGGCTTATTTAAGGAACATTATGTGAAATGCGCTTACCATCTTCTTCAGAGTTAGACAGGAAGATAGATACCAATTTCCTCTTTGTGCGTTCACTAGAAAGCCATCCGGCTGCAAGCTAGCCTAGCTTAGCACAAATCGATAGAAGGACCAGGCTAGCTGGTCCATATCCACGTCCATTAATTTGTGCTAAGCTAGGCTAGCTTGCAGACGGATTGCTTTCTACTGAACGCACAGAGGGGAAATTGGTATATCTCCTTGTCTGACTCTGGAGAAGACGGTACGTGCATTTCACATAATGTTGGTGTGTTCCTTTAGCATACCCCAGTGAGTCCACTGAGTGTGACTAGAGGTTTATATTCTACAGAACCTTGTACTGTATAACTGTGGGTGCAGCTAGCCTAAATCAAGCCTAGCCTAAACCAAGCATAGTCTTAACCAAACCTAGTCTAAACCAAGCATAGTGTAAACCAAGCATAGTGTAAACCAAGCCTAGTCTCAACCAAGCCTAGCCGAAACAAAGCCTACAGTAGTTAAACACATGAAGAAACATTTCTTCCAACATATGACAAGAGTCTGATGTAGTCAGACTACGTCCCAGAGGGGGTTAATACAGGAACACTTGACTTGAATCTCAGGTCCAAAATGTTGACTCTGGTTACTGCAGTGACCTCTAACCTGTTTGGAGTTTTGTTCACTTCAACCAATCAGTGTTGTGCTTTCTCTGGTCTCCTAGGGAACGTGGAATAGAGCCCGCCCCTGCTCATCCCCCTCCTGTGGTTGACTCCGCCCCCTCCCAGCAGCAGCTCCATATCTCCATCTCTCATTCGTCTGTAGAGTTGACGGCACCCCCTGCAGGTCCCACCTCCATGGTTTTACAGCCCATTTTCACCTGTTGTGTGTTTGTGTGTGTACATGCATGTGCGTCTTGTGTTAGTGAGACCCTTAATGTTTTGGGCATCTGGGTAGTGTAAAGGTACAAGCACTCATCTACCGATGCAGAGACCCGCGTTCAATCCTGTCAGCAGTACCTCCAGCTTGGTCAGTCATCCCTACCAACATTTATCAGTGTTCACTGGTGGGACGTCGTGGGGTATGGGTCCTGGTTGTTGTAATAGCGAATCCTACTGGTTGGTCATGGGCGCATGTTCAGCAGGGATGGGATCTGGGGGAGATAGCGTGAACCTCTGCATGTGTTACTCTCTCCCAGTGAAACTCCTAGCTGTGGTAGCCTACACCCTCCTCAGACCGACAGTAGGGTAGTCTACACCCTCGACCAGACCGACGGTAGGGTAGTCTACACCCTCTACGGACTGACAGTCGGGTAGTCTACACCCTCCCCAGACCGACGGTAGTGTAGTCTACACCCTCCCCAGACCGACGGTAGTGTAGTCTACACCCTCCCTAGACCGACGGTAGTGTAGTCTACACCCTCCCCAGACCGACGGTAGTGTAGTCTACACCCTCCCCAGACAGACAGTAGGGCAGCGCAACGACCAGGAAGGGAATTGGCATAACAACTAAACCGGAGAGAGAATGGGAGCCTTCATGTTCAGACTCTGGTAGGCAGACAGGAAGCTGTCATCCTGCTGACTGTGTTTATCTTCATGTTCAGACTCTGGTAGGCAGACAGGAAGCTGTCATCCTGCTGACTGTGTTTATCTTTATGTTCAGACCCTGGTAGGCAGACAGGAAGCTGTCATCCTGATGATGAGTGTGTTTATCTTAATGTTCAGGCCCTGGTAGGCAGACAGGAAGCTGTCATCCTGATGATGAGTGTGTTTATCTTTATGTTCAGACCCTGGTAGGCAGACAGGAAGCTGTCCTCCTGCTGACTGTGTTTATCTGTATAACAGGAGAGGGGGCCGAGCTGGTGCCGTTCGACAGCGATGACACGGATGATGAGGATTCTCCTAGCCCCTCCTCCACCCTACAGAGCCAGGCCAGCCACTCCACTATATCATCCAGCTATGGTAGTAAGTATATACAGTATGCACACACACACACTTGTGAATGACACAGCTGGGCCTAATCTTAGCCAATAAAAAAAGACCTTTTTCCGATTTTTCTCCCATCCCACTGTTTAGTCGTTATGCCAATTCCCAACCCACTTCCTGGTTGTTGCGCACTCCCCCCTACTGTTGGTCCGGGAGGCCGGAGACTGTCTCATGCTTTCCTCCGACAGCGCAGATTCTCACCGGGAGAGTGTAACGTGTGGAAGGTCACACTACCTCCCTCCAGATCCTACCCTCGCTGTGCAGGCGCCCCAACCGAACTGTAGGGGTCGCTGTCCACAACGCCCAGGACCCACCCATCAGCTTTCCCACCCCTAACACTGCCAATTGTGTTAGTATGAACGACCAGCCAAGCTGATAGCAACGCCGAGAGCTGGATTCGAACCCAGCGTCTCCAGCGTTGATGGCGAGCGCCTTGCCCACTACACCACCTAGCCGCCCCTAATCTTAGCCAATTTAAGTGTGTGTGTAGTCTTCTAAAAGCACATGATGGAAAACCAAAATTTGTTCTACTGACCGACTCTGTATCTGTGACACACGTTCTCTCTCTTTCACTCTCTCACACACACACGCACACAAACAAACAAACAAACAAACAAACAAACAAACAAACAAACAAACAAACTCTCTCCTCCCCCCAGCAGAGGAGGCTCCAGGCTCTAAGGACATGGCGACTGAGACGACCAGTAGTGAGGAGGAGCAGGAGTTCCAGGCCGCCAGCCCCTATGGAGCTCCAGGGGTCCTGGGAAGTGTCGGCGAAGGCCGCGCCCACACAGAGAGCCCCATGGACGGCCGCGCCATGCGCCGCTCTTCCCGTGGCTCCTTCACAAGGGCCAGTCTGGAGGACCTGCTGAGCATCGACCCCGAGGCCTACCAGAGCTCTGTGTGGCTGGGCACTGAGGACGGATGGTACGCAGCTACTGGCTTCTGAAATGACATGTCCTAACATTACCAAACCATAGTAAACTAGACATGACAAGGAATCCATAGATACCAGCCATGTAAACTAGAGAAAACAAGGAATCGATGGATACTAACCATGTAAACTAGATATAACAAGTAATCCATAGATACAGTACCAACCATCTATACTAGAGATTATAAGGAATCCATAGATACTAACCATGTAAACTAGAGATAACAATGAATATATTGAAATTATTTATTCGGAATAACCCCTTGAGATGTAGCATCTCGTTTTCGAGGGGCTCCTAACAATACAATGTATATACATTTTCAGAAAAAAAAAACACACAAAAAACATTGGACATCGAAACAGTCTACAACAACAAAATCAAATGAGAAATGACATTACAAAATAAGTAAACCAACATACAAGATCACAAAATAAACAGGACAAACAAAACAAAACACAAATCAAGCAAGGATAGGAATTAGTGCACTGCAACCCTGCCCAAGCCCGCAAGCTGTCATCAGATAAACATTTGGATGTAATTACCGCAGCGCGCAGGGAGAACTCAGAGGAGAACTCGAGGGAGAACAGTGATGACCCTCAGGTGGATTGATGAACAAATGAACCGGACCGAAGTGGCATTGGTTGTGTTGGAACATAGCCAGTTGGCAAACGTTTTAATTTGTTCTTGGATGTATGTAGCCGGTTGGCGAAGTTTTGTTAACGTTGTTCAACGCGTTGCTGACGTCAACAGCGAAGTGGTGAGTCTGATGTTTATTATTTGCTGGGTGCTGCTGCCCTGTTTTGTTGTGCTTTCATTATGTTGCTCTGCTCGAAATCTGATTTCTGTTTTCTGTTTGTTTGTATAGTGACTGAGTAGGCTATTGTGTCGTGTGTGTGTGTCAAAGAAGATTCTATAGCCTTCAATACGCTTTACGAGGCTGTCTAATAAGCGAGCACTGGGACGGCATTCTAATAAGAGCGAAACAGGCTATGTAAATGCTTCTTAGTTTTCAGCGTGATATGCGTTATTTAGGCAGACCTATTGGACATTTTCGTTTTTGTTTATTTATTAAGTTCATATAAAACCGTGTTTCGAATATTTAAAACAAATACAAAAAAAGAATATTTTAATAATAATAATAATTTTTTTTCGGGTTTTCACACGGGCTAGGGCTTAAAATATTATTTACAGTCGGGCCTATTTTCGGGCAGGGCCTGAAGTTCACGGGCTCGGGCTGGGCACGGGCTTTATTTCAAGGCCCTTGCAGACCACTAATAGGAATGGATCGTTACTTCGTACGAGATAAGTAGTGAAAGTCATGATAGTATGCAGTATATAAATGATAAACTAGAAATTATCATCTAAAAACATGTACATGTACTATGAAAGTAGGAAGACAGCGCATTTTTTAATAAATAAAAAGATGAGATGGAACGAGTATTTGCAGGTAAGTTATTCCAATCAGAAGGGGCATTGAACAAAAAGGCTTTCTTGGCTGTTGCTTTTGAGAGTGTTGAAAGTGTAGGTATGGAAAAATAGAGTTGGCTAGAATGCCTTAAATAATAATTGGAATAATATGGAGTCAAGTATTGTTTTAGATATTGCGGATAATTAAGATGAATACATTTGAAAATAAATTGTAACCAGTGGCGCTGTCTTCTTACAGTGGGAGAGGGCAAATTCAGTGTTTCCTACATTAGACGGTGATGAGTTGTAAAAGGGCATCCAAGAGCAAATCTGTATAATTTATTGTAAGATGTATTGAGAGGAATGAGATTTGTTTTGGATGCAACCTGGTAGACAATATCTGCATAATCCATAAATGGCAAAATAAATTGAATTACAAGCTTCTTTCTAACAGAAAAAGTTAAGCAGTTTCTGGAGCGGTAGAGAATACCCACACTAAGATAAATATTTCTTACGATATGATCAATGTGACACTTAAATGATAGTTCAGAGTCAAGCCAAACACCCAAGTATTTTGTAGTATAAAAACATATTTATACTTTAGACCGTATTTTAGTATGAATATGTGAATGAAAAAGTAGAACGTTGCTACATCCTAAACGATAGATACTTAACGTTGAATGGGCCATAGTAATGTCAATTTAGCAATACAATTTAAAAAGTTATAGCCCTGCAAAGAAGGGGAACATCTCCATAGACTTATAGTGGTGGCAGAGAGGGGATTAAGATCAGAATAATCCCTGGCAGATAAAGGGTTAAGTGATGTCATGTTTATTTTTCAAATGTAGCCAAGAGTAAAGAAGACCCTACCCTATCAAAACAGCAGTCAAAGTGTATATATTCAGCACTACGTTTGTTTACCAATGATTTTAAGATGATTAGCGAAATATGAGCTTATAAAAATCAATGCGCATTGCACCGGAAAACGGACGATTTAGACGTGAGGAGAGGAAGCCGTCATGAAATCGTTGTAGCCCTAAGAAAGAGGAGACCCAGGGCTTTCGATGGACGTCTAAATTTCATAAATCTACACTACCCAGCTCACACCAATCGCAGACAAACAACGTGATATTACAAATATTGATGTGAAAATCGTGTTTATATCTCACGGGTCGAACAAACCTCAACGTTATTGCCATAAAATACAACGTATATTGTTTCTTTACCTTTCTGTGAACGTCTAGGAAAAAAACGCGTCTCAATCCGGTAAAAATGGTGGAGCTGTGGACATTATACAAAAGTAACTGTATTTACAGTAGATTTAATTCACAGTCTTTGCTGCCCTGTAACGGGCGCCTGGTGGTACTAAATCCAGATTTAACTCTGCCATTGGAAGAGGAGACTTGGCCCGATCCATATATGTATGACTTGGCCATAATATGGTAATTTATAGGCCTGATATTCTATATTCTATATTCATATTTCAAATTGCATGTGTCCGGATGGCAAAATTCAGTACTGTATCTACAAAAAAAACTGTAAATCATCTGCCCTTTGTTAATTTGCTCCGATATTTCAGTGTACATTTTTCGCTTTTGGTCAATGTTAGCATGGTGTTTGTTACAAAGGGTCAGATTAAACCGAATATATATATTTATTGCTTGAGATCCCATGTATAATATTTGTATATCGTCTGATATCCCTTGTATATTCTTTGTATATATACACAGAATATCCCTTTACCTAGGTACAAGCCAGACCATAATATTCGTTCTCCTATTGGACAGCGACCCCTAGGCGCCAGCTACCATACCCCCAATGGCGAGTTCAAAGCCACCGCCAAGGCTTGTCTCAACATGTCCAGGTTTGCGCAGTAATACGAGACAGAACTGAGGTTGGCACTAGATAATTCACCTTACGTATAAATACGGCGCAGGTGGAAACAGCAGCACTTCGCAGCTTAGTCGTTCAGTTCATTCAGTTCGTCATTCGTTCAAAGTAACGTTAAGTCTTATCAAACGTTAAAGCCTTCATCACGAGTCAACGACCAAGTGAAGTGAGCAACCTTGCGTCTAAATAGAGCACTTAGAACCGCGTGCGAATAGGATAGTAAAAGTGTCAGAGCTTAGTGAAATAACGTCAAGTTCGACCTAGTTAATGTGAAGTATAGTGCACAGGAGAATCTACACCGGCGAATGCAGAGCCTTTTCCGGCTGGATTATATTGCTTTTGGTACTGTGGCTGCTGGAGCAGAGAACCGTCTACCCACTGCTGTGTGGGATCTACCCGTGAGGAGCATCACTCGAGCCCGTCTCTAGGAAGAGGCTGGCTGGCTTTCATCCATGCTGTCGCGCATACTTGGATTATAGCTGCTGCTTTTGTCTGCCGATCGAGGGGAGTATATGTACCGCCTCCCGTAGCTGGAGCTTATTGATTCCTCGTTGATCCAGACTTTTGCTCCCGAACATTCCTCTCCCCTGCTGGCTTACAACCGGAGGGAACCCCCTTAGTATCTCCAGCTGACTACGAGTGTACCTTACGTAATTCTTATGCTACAGGTGGTATTCAATTATACCCATCGTAATATGCTCATGGACTTACGCTCTTGACCTATTTAAGTGTTCTTCGCCATATAAGCGCAACTCATAATTCTCATGTTGTAACCTATTGTTGCTTGCTATAATAATAAATCCCTCAAAATAGAACTTTAGTGTCATTGAAGTATTCTTGTGTGGGTGTTCACCATATATACCGTGTACTGTATGGCCAGTAATTAAAGTACATAACTAAGTAGTGGTTTAATAATACCATACTCTCAATACAGTCAGGGAATTGTACCCCTCAGTTACAATTGGTCCTTCGAGCCGGAGGGTATCAGTGTAATATCTAATATAATATTGATATTAACCACGGCCAGCGGTGAACACTCCCCAAGCAGCTCTCCCGAGCTAGAACGCCCGCAGCGCAGACGTCAGCCACCTCCCTATCTAGAGGCATACGCTGTCAGTCTAATACCTAGCTTTATAAAGACGTTAAATACGGATAAAATAAATAAAGCGGATAGTCAAAGCATGTCAAAACCTACCGACCAGGCGACCCTGCCAGTAGAGAACCCAGTGGGTTCTAACGTAACTGACCAAGCCCACGGGGGGGACCAGGGGGGACATGACATGACTACACCCCCAGACAACGTCAACGGGACGGTCCCCGGAGAGCTCCAGGATAAAGAAAGCGCTCCAGGGACAGAACCCGACCCACTACCAGAAGAGAAGCGCGCCCAGGAGACGGACCTCGAGGCACGCCCAGAGAACAGATCTCCAACGAGCACTGCCAGAAGCCGATCACCTCCGTCAGTGTCTTCCCCCAGCGAAGCGGACAAGATGCTGGCGCAGGCATTCATCGCCACCCTGGCAGCCTCCACAGAACGCGATCGACTTCAAGCGCAACAACTAAGTGAGCGCGAACATTCTACCATGGAAAGAGAACGCCTCCAGGCTCAACAGACGAGCGAGCGCGAACAAGCTGCAGACCAACGAGAGCGCCTTCACGCGCAACTCCAAGCGCAAGCCCTTAGTGAACGCTGCAACCGAGCGAGAGCGCTTCCAGGCGCAACAAAGGAGTGAAGACGACCGCATAAGACTGGAAACCAGACGCCTTCAGACGGAAGAGAACATTGAATGCACAGCGCCAATGCACAGCGCGACGCCGCCAACGCACAGCGCGACGCCGCCAATACCCAGCGCGAAGCACAGCGCGACGCCGCCCATACCCAGCTCGAAGCAGAGCGCGACCGGCTGCAGGCGCAGATGGTAGAACAATTGATTGCCATGGCGACACCCCCTCTCTCCGCACGGAGCTCCCGGAGATCATCACGACAAGGGTCTAGGGCACATTCCCCTACCCGACCAAGCGACCCGGGACCCCGCCAACAGGAGGATCCTGTCTGCGTCTCCGAACCCCCTCCCCGGCCGGTCCATACGAGACCCAGCAACCGGGAAGAACCGGCCTACGTCGCCGAGAGACTGACTAGAAGACTCCAGGACCTAGCAAAGGAAGAGGAAGAGGAGGAATGTCAAGCCGACCAGCAGCAACGTACTCTGGACCAGGAGGCCCAGTACAGCCCCGACCAGCAGCAACGTACTCTGGACCAGGAGGCCCAGTACAGCCCAGACGTCAGCCCCGAGTCACTGCGCTACAAACCCCCGACTCAACTCACGGGTGAGTTTGACGCACCGTCAGCACCGAGGAACAGCACCTGGGTACCCGGCCCCTGGTACCCACCAAGTACCAACCCACGACATTTACATTTAGTCATTTAGCTGACGCTTTTATCCAAAGCGACTTACAAGTTCTGTGCGACAAGACAGCAAGAAGGGTATAACTCTATCAGCTGAGTAACAATGTTCATCAAAGTGTTGCGTGTTACAGTGTAGGTTAGTTTATTAGGACAAGTGCATGACATTAAGGTTAGTCGGGGTTAGATTTTTATTTTTTTATTTTTTTATCATTTCAGATAATGGTTGAAGAAGTGAGTCTTTAGTCGACGGCGAAAGATTGGACGGGATTCGGCTGTCCTAACTGGGATGGGTAGTTCATTCCACCATTGTGGGGCAAGGACTGAGAATAGGCGGCTTCTCTTTGATGACCCTCCGGGAGCTTGGATAGGAGTAGATCTGAGGCGGCCAGAAGATGCAGAGTGTAGGGGTCTTGAGGGTGTGTAGTTAGAGACCATTGACCGGAGGTAGGCGGGAGCGGTTCCCTTTGCCGCACGGTATGCTAGGTCGAGGGCCTTGAAGCGGATACGTGCAGCAATGGGGAGCCAGTGCAGGTCCCTAAGAAGTGGGGTGACATGGGCCGACTTCGGTAGGTTTGAGATCAGGCGGGCCGCTGCGTTTTGAATGAGTTGAAGAGGCTTGGTGGCAGTGGCCGGGAGGCCAGCTAGCAGTGCGTTGCAGTAGTCGAGGCGGGAGATGACTGTTGATTGGACGAGGAGTTGGGTGGCTTCTTTTGTCAGGAAGGGGCGTATCCTTCTGACGTTGCTCAGGAGGAATCTGCAGGTTCTGGTTGTCGCTGCGATGTGAGCAGAGAAGTTCAGCTGGTCGTCGAGGACAACACCAAGGTTCTTGGCGGTCGGCGACGCGGTCACAGCTGCATTCTCGACTGATGGAGAGGTCGGTCAGGGGGGAGGATTTGGCCGGCAGGTGGAGCAATTCTGTTTTGCTTAGGTTCAGTTTGAGGTGGTTGGTCGTCATCCAGGCGGAGATGTCGGACAGACAGGCCGAGATCCGCTCAGAGACGTGGATATCTGAGGGAGGGAAGGAGAGGAAGAGTTGAGTACCATCGGCATAACAATGATATGAGAAGCCATGAGACGTGATAATGTTACCCAGTGATTTAGTGTAGAGGGAGAAGAGAAGGGGTCCTAGGACCGAGCCCTGGGGGACACCCGTCCGGAGGGGGCGGGTGGCCGACAGAGTCCCTCTCCATGACACTTGGTAGGAGCGGTCATTGAGGTATGATGTCAGCCATGTCAGCGCAGATCCAGCCACTCCCATTCCTGCGAGGGCCGCGAGGAGGATCTGATGGTTGACTGTGTCGAAGGCTGCAGATAGGTCTAGGAGAATCAGGACAGAGGAGAGGCCTTTCGCTTTTGCTAAGTGAAGTGCCTCTGTGACCGCAATGAGGGCCGTTTCTGTGGAGTGGCCAGTCCGGAAGCCAGACTGATTGGGGTCTAGGAGGTCATTCTGTAAGAGATAAGCAGTAAGTTGGTTGGATACAGCACGTTCAAGTGTTTTAGAAAGGAAGGAGAGAAGAGAGACAGGACGATAGTTGGCTATGACGGTGGGGTTCAGGGTTGGTTTTTTTATGAGGGGCGTGACTCTGGCTTGTTTTAGGGAGGTGGGGACCACCCCCGAGTTGAGTGAGGAGTTGATGGTTGCAGTTAGGAATGGGAGGATGTCCGGTGCTATGGTCTGGAGGAGTGGGGAGGGTAGCTGGTCCAGCTGGCATGTAGTCGGACGGTTCGACGTTACCAGTGTCAGGGTCTCGGCTTCTGTAATGGGAGAGAAAGATGACAGAGTGAAGGATGAGGTTCTCGATTCAGCGTTTGGAATGGGTGGGGGTTGGGAGAAGGAGCTGCGGATGTTCTCCACTTTTTCCTCAAAGAAGATCGCAAAGTCTTCGGCAGAAAAAGATGAGGGAGGAGGAGGTGGGGGGGAGTGAGGAGGGAGGACATGGTAGCATGCAGTTTGCGAAGATTCTTGGCAGAGGCCTCGATCCTATGGTGAAAGAAAGAAGCTTTGGCATTAGTAATGGTTTTGGAGAATGTTAACAAGAGGTTGTGATATGTGTCGATGTCAGCAGTGAGGCGTGACTTTCTATACTTCCTCTCAGCCGCTCTCAGGACCTGTCTTTGTTCTCTCACTGCATCCGTCAGCCATGGACTGGGTGGGGAGCGGCGGGGAGACTCGTATGGGGAGACTCGCCCAGGAGGCATCTTCCCCAACGCTCACCGATGTGCCAGCCATCCATGGCATCGTACCTTGGCACACCGACGTTCCCCGACTTTACGCGCGAGGACAGAGCACAGTACACGGAATTACGGATGTGCTTGGAGACTATGATGTCCGACGTCCCTGATGAGACGTACAAATATGCTATCCTCCTCAAGCACCTGAAGGTGCCCAGAGCGCATAATATAGCGCTGGCATATTCCAACTCAAGTACCCCATACACCGCGGCTCTAGTAGCCCTCGACCAGCGTTATGGACGCATATGGGACTACGTGATACAGGAAATAAGAGATATCGACCGCCTCCCCCCAGCCAGAGACAACAGAGCATTGGATGACCTCTCTATCAAGGTACAGTCCCTGGTAGGGATGCTGGGGTCCCAAAAGGAAAAAGGGATATATGAACTGTACGCTAACTCTAATGTAGAAAGGATATTAGAGAAGCTCCCTCCCGCCCGACAAGAGCGTTTTCGGCGGCAGAGAGACCACCGCGACCCCAACGGCCCAGAGGCATCCCTCCTAGACTTATCTGACTTCCTCGCGAGAGAAGTCAGCAGCCTACGACTGGACACGTTTGTGTGGAGTGGACCAAGCCCAAGACCAGGACCTCGGGGATCAAATGATAACCGCCGGTCGGTGACCGTTATGCACCAAGCCGAATCAGTACCGCAGCACAAGAACCACAACACCCCCTCGACGAAAGAGGAGTGGAAGATTGAATGCCAGTACTGTGAAGGGGAACATCGGCTGTATCAATGTGACACTTTCAAGAAGCTGACCACGGACGAGGTGAGTCAGTGGATCAAAGACCACCGCCGCTGCTTCCGCTGCGCGCGCAGCCATATGGCAGCTGAATGCCGTTTGAAGAAGAAGTGCAGCAGGTGCGGCGGCGCCCACTTGGAGGTCCTGCATGACATCAACAGGCGTCCGCCAGGACAACAAAGTGGGCCCGTCACGGTAATGTACCAGGCCGAGGCGGTGGCACCAGTACCGAATATCCACCAGACCGCCCCCTGGTGTCCCGACTGCTACAGCAGACACTGGGAGTCACGGTGCTACTCGGACGACCGCGAGTCGGCACCACCCCAGAAGGTCCAAGGCAACCCACCAACAGGAGTGCTCCATATAGACCAGCATAGCGGGACCCCCCGAGTGCTCATCAAAGTGGTCAGAGTGCTCCTGAGCTACGAGGACAAGGTCCTGGACACTTACGCCGTCCTAGACGATGGGTCTGAAAAGACTCTCCTCCTCGCTTCCGCCGCAGCCCAGCTGGGTCTGCGGGGTGCCAAAGGAACAATGACAATACGTACCATCAGAAGAGACCAGAAAACCATAAAGGGTGAAAATGTCTCCTTCAAGATAGCAGCGGTGGACCAGCCCGAGAAGCAGTATAGTATCACTAACGTCTTCACCAGCCACGACATAGGCCTATCACAGTACACCTACCCCATCCCACAGCTGATGGCGAAGTACGTGCACCTACGTCAACTACCTATACCGCTCATCGATGGCGCCACACCGACCCTGCTCATCGGCTCCGACCACGCGGACCTCATTCTCCCAATTGAGGCGGCCCACATCGGACCCAAAGGATGCCCAGTCGCGGTTCAGCCCCGACTGGGGTAGACGCTCCAGGGCCCCCTCTACGGACTTGACAGTAAACCCACGTCTACACGCTGCCTGCACACAAAGGTGAGCGACACCGGCCACTCTCTCGTACAGCCTGTTGAGAGGCTATTGACATTAGGCGAGAGGCCTGTGAGAGAACCGTGGGCACAAGAGGGAGTTCGGAACTCCACCCCCCTCAGCTACGCTCCAGACGTAGCTGACCTCGAACCCAGCACCCCAAGCGACTCCTTGATGGGGCGGCCGGAACCGGCCCCACCTCAGACGAGGTACAGACCAAACAAGAGGAACAGACGGAGGATGTGGAGGCACAGCCAAGCACAGACCACAGTCTCAGGCCCGCTTCCTCCTAAGCCCCCCTCCATCCCTTCCAGCCCGTCAGAAGCGGGTCAAGGACGGGGACAACTTAAAAGTGGACACAATCGTCATGATCATAGACCAGTCACTACTCCGAGCTGCGTGGCCGGCCGGCCGCGTAAGCAAAGTGATCACTGGTGCCGACGGAAAGGTCAGAGCGGCAGAAGTTCTTGTCCAGGGACGGACATACACCCGACCCGTGGCGAGGCTGATAGAGTTGCCAAGGCTCCCTGACCCCCTTGATGACCCACTGACTTTGTGAATTGCCCTACTCCTCACAACGGACATTGAGTAGTGGACAAGACGGTTAATCTGTCTCTGCTTATCTAATTAGGTGCGGACTAATTAGGAGGCGGCTGTTACAAAGGGTCAGATTAAACCGAATATATATATTTATTGCTTGAGATCCCATGTATAATATTTGTATATCGTCTGATATCCCTTGTATATTCTTTGTATATATACACGGAATATCCCTTTACCTAGGTACAAGCCAGACCATAATATTCGTTCTCCTATTGGACAGCGACCCCTAGGCGCCAGTTACCATACCCCCAATGGCGAGTTCAAAGCCACCGCCAAGGCTTGTCTCAACATGTCCAGGTTTGCGCAGTAATACGAGACAGAACTGAGGTTGGCACTAGATAATTCACCTTACGTATAAATACGGCGCAGGTGGAAACAGCAGCACTTCGCAGCTTAGTCGTTCAGTTCATTCAGTTCGTCATTCGTTCAAAGTAACGTTAAGTCTTATCAAACGTTAAAGCCTTCATCACGAGTCAACCACCAAGTGAAGTGAGCAACCTTGCGTCTAAATAGAGCACTTAGAACCGCGTGCGAATAGGATAGTAAAAGTGTCAGAGCTTAGTGAAATAACGTCAAGTTCGACCTAGTTAATGTGAAGTATAGTGCACAGGAGAATCTACACCGGCGAATGCAGAGCCTTTTCCGGCTGGATTATATTGCTTTTGGTACTGTGGCTGCTGGAGCAGAGAACCGTCTACCCACTGCTGTGTGGGATCTACCCGTGAGGAGCATCACTCGAGCCCGTCTCTAGGAAGAGGCTGGCTGGCTTTCATCCATGCTGTCGCGCATACTTGGATTATAGCTGCTGCTTTTGTCTGCCGATCGAGGGGAGTATATGTACCGCCTCCCGTAGCTGGAGCTTATTGATTCCTCGTTGATCCAGACTTTTGCTCCCGAACATTCCTCTCCCCTGCTGGCTTACAACCGGAGGGAACCCCCTTAGTATCTCCAGCTGACTACGAGTGTACCTTACGTAATTCTTATGCTACAGGTGGTATTCAATTATACCCATCGTAATATGCTCATGGACTTACGCTCTTGACCTATTTAAGTGTTCTTCGCCATATAAGCGCAACTCATAATTCTCATGTTGTAACCTATTGTTGCTTGCTATAATAATAAATCCCTCAAAATAGAACTTTAGTGTCATTGAAGTATTCTTGTGTGGGTGTTCACCATATATACCGTGTACTGTATGGCCAGTAATTAAAGTACATAACTAAGTAGTGGTTTAATAATACCATACTCTCAATACAGTCAGGGAATTGTACCCCTCAGTTACAGTGTTATTCACCGTCAAAGATGAAAAAGAAAACTAGAATGGTAGTCTGACGGACCGGATTAAACTAGAGAGAGCTACCAGACAGGGTTGTTGTCTTTCGCCGACGCTCTTCGATGTATTCATCGAACCACTGGCCCAACTAATTAGACAGACCAAAGACATCAAAGGGGTGGAGATAAGGGGGACGGAACATAAATTGGGATTATTCGCAGATGACGTGATAGTATATATGAGACAACCAGACATAAGCTTCCCGACACTGATGGATCTGCTGACAGAATATGGATATTACTCAGGGTATAGACTTAATGTGACAAAGACACAGACATTAGCACTGAACTACACACCAACGATAGAGATCAAAGAAAAATACAAAATCAAATGGGACATGGACAGGATCAAGTACCTAGGGGTGAACATCACAAGAGGGGGGGAGGGGCTATACGATGCAAACTATACACAGATAAATCAGAAAATCAAGAGAGATCTAGAAAGATGGACAGTGATGCCCCTAGATTTCAGTTCAAGGATCGAAATCATTAAGATGAACATATTACCAAGGTTACTATACCTATTTCAATCCCTACCTATATTAATACCACAAAAACAATTTAGGGAATGGGATAGACAGATATCAAGATTCATTTGGGGGGGGGGAAAGGCCAAGGATCAGATATGTGACTCTACAATTACCAAAGGAGAAAGGAGGGATGGCAGTACCCAGTTTAGAAAGCTATTACTATGCAGCACAGCTTAGAACAGTAGCATGCTGGTGCAATGTGAACTATGAGGCCAAATGGAAAGATATAGAAACCAAAAGAGAGGGATTCAAAGTGCAGACACTGATAGGAGATAGGGAGCTGTTCAGAAGACAGGAACAACTACTAGATCCAATTACCAGATTCACTATAAACATATGGAACACAATAGTAAAGAAATACAAGCTAGAAAAAGAATCTAAGATACTGAGATGGATAGCACACGACAACAAATTCAGACCAGGGATAGAAGATCATGGGTTCAAGAGGTGGGAACGGGGGGGTATAACAGCAATGTGCACGATGACGGAAGGAGGGGAGATGCAGACTCTACAAAAATTGAAAGAAAGATACGGACTAGAGAATAGGGACCACTTTAGATATTTACAGATTAGGGACTACTATAACAAAGAAATAAAGCAAGATAGAGACAAAGAACAGAATGGGGTAATTAAGATAATGGTAAAGTCATACGAAGGACGGAAGGGGAGGGTGATATCAGCACTATATCAGGCAATAATGGACAGTAAGGGAAATACAACATTGTATGTGAAAGAAAAGTGGGAAAGAGAGTTGGAAATAGAGATAACAGAGGAGGAATGGTATGACACATGTAAGACACAACAAACAACCACAGGATCAAGGATATGGAGGGAGTTTGGGTGGAAAAATATAATTAGATACTTTATAACACCAGAAATACAGGGCAATTACACACCAGCAAAGAAAACATGTTGGAGGGAGTGTGGACAGGAAGGGGCGAACCATACACACATATTCTGGGGATGTCAGAAGATAAGGCACTACTGGGAAGAGATGGGAGGGATAATAAATGAAATAATAGGATACGAAATACCCCAGGGAGGCCAAGTGTTGTATTTGGGGAATCTGTCACAGGAAGGAATCCAAGGGGAAGACAAATATTTGATTAAGATATTGATAGTGGCAGCCAAGAAAGCTTTAACTAAACTGTGGTACAAGGTAGAAGTGCCGACAAAGGATCAATGGATAGAGTTGGTAGAGGGGATACAGGAAATGGAGAGAATCACACATCTGCTGAGGCTGCAAGAAGAAAAGTTTGAATGGAAATGGGGAAAATGGGAAGAATACAGGAGGGGAAGTAACGACATCACAGAGGGTTGAAAAGGATACAAGGAAATGAATAAAAATGTAAATAAATAATGCAAATGTAGAAGGGACCAAAGGACCCATGTCACACTTTTTCTTTACCCATTTTTTGTCTATTTGTTTTAATTTATGTACTGTGTATTGTCTATGAATGTTGTCTATGTTGTTGAAAAAATGAAAATAAAAATTTAAGTTTAAAAAAAAAAGAAAACTAATAATAATAATAATTTTTTTTTTTGTATTTTTTTTTTTATTCTTTTTTAAAACATAACATAAAATTAGACACACAAGCATTAGCAGTAAACATCCAATGTAAATCACCATTTTAATCAATATAAATGTAGTTTACGAGATATATACCTAATACTTGCTATCTAATACAATACATACATATGCTCTTGCTCGCTCTCCCCCCCCGGACCCCCACTTGGATAATCCATCCATTTTCATTCGTTTCTAACCAGGCACTACAATTCATATGCTAGCTTTTATTCTCTCCACCACTTCTAACCAGATTGCAATGTTGGTTTGTTTCACTGACACCTAAAATTCTTGCTGTAGATATCTCTAGATAAATCACATCGAGATAGGTAAGAACCCATACCTTCCGGCACATTTTATCCGGTTGAATCCATCGTGATGCTATCAGCTTTTTAGCAGCTGTGAGACCGGATAAAACTAGTCTCTTTAGCTGTATAGGGGCTGCAAACTGAAAAACATCATTCAACAGCAATACAGAGGGATGTACAGGTATGTTCAGAAATAAGAATTCTGATAATTGCTGGGTCACTTCTTCCCAGAATATCTTAACCGGTGGGCAATCCCAATACATGTGCATAAATGTACCCTCATCCCCATTTGTACATAAGGAACATAGAGAATCTTGTTTAAGTCCCATTCTGTTCAATCTTATAGGAGTCAGGTATGTCCTATGAATATAATTAAGATTAATTTGTTGATGGTCCGGGTTGCGTGACGCAATTCGAACGTTTGCCCAGACTTCTTGCCAATCAAAATCTATTTCCAAGTCTGGTATATCCCTCCTCCAGACTGAGTCTAGGGGAAGGATTCCATACGAAGACGTTAGTAAGTGATGATAAAAATCAGATACGAAGCCTCTCGATGTCTCTCTTTCATAGAAGAATTTGTGATATCTGTGGTGCTCAATTGGTATCCTTAATGGGACTCCATGAGCCTTCAAACAATCCTGGAACTGGTGAGGTTAAATTTGTTATGTATATCTTGATAGCTACAAAAACCCTGTTTGTTGAAAACATTTCCCAATGTGTGTATGCCCTGCTTTTCCCATTTGGGGTATCTGATAGGTCGTTTTCCAATAAGGAGTGCATTGTTATTGAATAGGGGAGTATGGCTATGCCATTTATGTTGGTTAGAATATAATAAATAATAATAATAATTTATATTCTCCTTTTGTTCATTACAATTTACCCAAGCATAGTAGCAGACACAATATTTCTGACACTGGGAATACATTCCCAGAGGCCCATAGATTTCCCTAGATACCAAGAACATGCAAATTGTAGTGGAGTAATCTTCCATTTACTTGGAATGGTGGGTGTGTACTTTTAGGCACATTTTCAGAAAATGTTATTTCACTGTTAGTCTGTTTTATTTATCTGTTAATGTTTTATTTCACCATTAATCTTTTTAATTTCACTGTTAATCTGTTTTATTTCACTGTTAATCTTTTATATTTCACTGTTATTCTGTTTTATTTCACTCTTAATCTAGTTTATTTCACTGTTAATGTGGTTTATTTCACTGTTAATCTGTTTTACTTCACTGTTAATCTGGTTATTTAACTGTTAATCTGTTTTATTTCACCGTTAATCTGGTTTATTTCACTGTTAATCTGGTTATTTCACTGTTTTTTTTACTGTTTTTATCTGTATCTTTTCAATGTTAGTATTGTCTGAAAGGAAATCAGTCAACCACTATGAAGGGAACTACTTGAGCACACAATATACTGCACCTCTAAACTCCTTCTGTTTCTCTCTCTGTCTGTTTCTCAGTATTCATGTATACCAGTCATCAGACAACATCCGGAACCGTAAGAACAGCATGAAGATGCAGCACTCTGCCTCCATCCTCTGTATACTGTAAGTATCACTCTGCCTCCATCCTCTGTATACTGTAAGTATCACTCTGCCTCCATCCTCTGTATACTGTAAGTATCACTCTGCCTCCATCCTCTGTATACTGTAAGTATCACTCTGCCTCCATCCTCTGTATACTGTAAGTATCACTCTGCCTCCATCCTCTGTATACTGTAAGTATCACTCTGCCTCCATCCTCTGTATACTGTAAGTATCACTCTGCCTCCATCCTCTGTATACTGTAAGTATCACTCTGCCTCCATCCTCTGTATACTGTAAGTATCACTCTGCCTCCATCCTCTGTATACTGTAAGTATCACTCTGCCTCCATCCTCTGTATACTGTAAGTAGCACTCTGCCTTCATCCTCTGTATACTGTAAGTAGCACTCTGCCTCCATCCTCTGTATACTGTAAGTATCACTCCCTCCATCCTCTGTATACTGTAAGTATCACTCTGCCTCTATCCTCTGTATACTGTAAGTATCACTCTGCCTCCATCATCTGTATACTGTAAGTATCACTCTGCCTCCATCCTCTGTATACTGTAAGTATCACTCTGCCTCCATCCTCTGTATACTGTAAGTAGCACTCTGCCTCCATCCTCTGTATACTGTAAGTATCACTCTGCCTCCATCCTCTGTATACTGTAAGTAGCACTCTGCCTCCATCCTCTGTATACTGTAAGTATCACTCTGCCTCCATCCTCTGTATACTGTAAGTAGCACTCTGCCTCCATCCTCTGTATACTGTAAGTAGCACTCTGCCTCCATCCTCTGTATACTGTAACTAGCACTCTGCCTCCATCCTCTGTATACTGTAAGTATCACTCTGCCTCCATCCTCTGTATACTGTAAGTATCACTCTGCCTCCATCCTCTGTATACTGTAAGTAGCACTCTGCCTCCATCCTCTGTATACTGTAAGTATCACTCTGCCTCCATCCTCTGTATACTGTAAGTAGCACTCTGCCTCCATCCTCTGTATACTGTAAGTAGCACTCTGCCTCCATCCTCTGTATACTGTAACTAGCACTCTGCCTCCATCCTCTGTATACTGTAAGTATCACTCTGCCTCTATCCTCTGTATACTGTAAGTATCACTCTGCCTCCATCCTCTGTATACTGTAAGTATCACTCTGCCTCCATCCTCTGTATACTGTAAGTATCACTCTGCCTCCATCCTCTGTATACTGTAAGTATCACTCTGCCTCCATCCTCTGTATACTGTAAGTATCACTCTGCCTCCATCCTCTGTATACTGTAAGTATCACTCTGCCTCCATCCTCTGTATACTGTAAGTATCACTCTGCCTCCATCCTCTGTATACTGTAAATAGCACTCTGCCTTCATCCTCTGTATACTGTAAGTATCACTCTGCCTCCATCCTCTGTATACTGTAAGTATCACTCCCTCCATCCTCTGTATACTGTAAGTATCACTCTGCCTCTATCCTCTGTATACTGTAAGTATCACTCTGCCTCCATCCTCTGTATACTGTAAGTATCACTCTGCCTCCATCCTCTGTATACTGTAAGTATCACTCTGCCTCCATCCTCTGTATACTGTAAGTAGCACTCTGCCTCCATCCTCTGTATACTGTAAGTATCACTCTGCCTCCATCCTCTGTATACTGTAAGTAGCACTCTGCCTCCATCCTCTGTATACTGTAAGTATCACTCTGCCTCCATCCTCTGTATACTGTAAGTAGCACTCTGCCTCCATCCTCTGTATACTGTAAGTAGCACTCTGCCTCCATCCTCTGTATACTGTAAGTAGCACTCTGCCTCCATCCTCTGTATACTGTAACTAGCACTCTGCCTCCATCCTCTGTATACTGTAAGTATCACTCTGCCTCCATCCTCTGTATACTGTAAGTATCACTCTGCCTCCATCCTCTGTATACTGTAAGTATCACTCTGCCTCCATCCTCTGTATACTGTAAGTATCACTCTGCCTCCATCCTCTGTATACTGTAACTAGCACTCTGCCTCCATCCTCTGTATACTGTAAGTAGCACTCTGCCTCCATCCTCTGTATACTGTAAGTAGCACTCTGCCTCTATCCTCTTATACTACATGCTGATATATTAGTGTAATGACCTTTATAAATAAATGTTGATAGCTTAGTGTAATGACCTGTATGAGGGTATTGTGATGTCATGATTTGGCAGCAGTTCTACTGGATTGCTTCATGTTTTTCAAACTACATACAGTCATTACTACTGCAACCGGAATGGACTTCCATTGATTCATTCCTCTCCTCCTCTATCTATCTTTATCTCCTCCTCTATCCATATATATCTCCTCCTCCAGGTATTTGGATAACAAGGTGTTCGTGTCTTTGGCCAATGGAGACGTGATAGTTTACCAGAGAGAGGCAGGTAAGGTATGATAGTTTACCAGAGAAGCAGGTAAGATGTGACCGTTTACCAGAGAAGCAGGTAAGACGTGATCGTTTACCAGAGAGGCAGGTAAGACGTGATAGTTTACCAGAGAGGCAGGTAAGACGTGATAGTTTACCAGAGAGGCAGGTAAGACGTGATATTTTACCACAGAGGCAGGTAAGACGTGATAGTTTACCAGAGAGGCAGGTAAGACGTGATAGTTTACCAGAGAGGCAGGTAAGACGTGATAGTTTACCAGAGAGGCAGGTAAGACGTGATCGTTTACCAGAGAGAGGCAGGTAAGATGTGATAGTTTACCAGAGAGGCAGGTAAGACGTGATAGTTTACCAGAGAGGCAGGTAAGACGTGATCGTTTACCAGAGAGAGGCAGGTAAGACGTGATAGTTTACCAGAGAGGCAGGTAAGACGTGATCGTTTACCAGAGAGGCAGGTAAGACGTGATCGTTTACCAGAGAGAGGCAGGTAAGACGTGATAGTTTACCAGAGAGAGGCAGGTAAGACGTGATAGTTTACCAGAGAGAGGCAGGTAAGATGTGATAGTTTACCAGAGAAGCAGGTAAGACGTGACAGTTTACCAGAGAGGCAGGTAAGACGTGATAGTTTACCAGAGAAGCAGGTAAGACGTGACAGTTTACCAGAGAGGCAGGTAAGACGTGATAGTTTACCAGAGAGAAGCAGGTAAGACGTGATAGTTTACCAGAGAGGCAGGTAAGACATGATAGTTTACCAGAGAGAGGCAGGTAAGACGTGATAGTTTACCAGAGAGAGGCAGGTAAGACGTGATAGTTTACCAGAGAAGCAGGTAAGACGTGATAGTTTACCAGAGAGAGGCAGGTAAGACGTGATAGTTTACCAGAGAGGCAGATAAGACGTGATAGTTTACCAGAGAGAGAGGCAGGTAAGACGTGATAGTTTACCAGAGAGAGACAGGTAAGACGTGATAGTTTACCAGAGAGAGGCAGGTAAGACGTGATAGTTTACCAGAGAGGCAGGTAAGACGTGATAGTTTACCAGAGAGAGGCAGGTAAGACGTGATAGTTTACCAGAGAGAAGCAGGTAAGACGTGATAGTTTACCAGAGAGGCAGGTAAGACGTGATAGTTTACCAGAGAGGCAGGTAAGATGTGATAGTTTACCAGAGAGGCAGGTAAGACGTGATAGTTTACCAGAGAGGCAGGTAAGACGTGATCGTTTACCAGAGAGGCAGGTAAGACGTGATAGTTTACCAGAGAGGCAGGTAAGATGTGATAGTTTACCAGAGAGAGGCAGGTAAGACGTGATAGTTTACCAGAGAGGCAGGTAAGACGTGATAGTTTACCAGAGAGAGGCAGGTAAGACATGATAGTTTACCAGAGAGAGGCAGGTAAGACGTGATAGTTTACCAGAGAGGCAGGTAAGACGTGATCGTTTACCAGAGAGGCAGGTAAGACGTGATAGTTTACCAGAGAGAGGCAGGTAAGACGTGATAGTTTACCAGAGAAGCAGGTAAGACGTGATAGTTTACCAGAGAGAGGCAGGTAAGACGTGATAGTTTACCAGAGAGGCAGGTAAGACGTGATAGTTTACCAGAGAGAGGCAGGTAAGACGTGATAGTTTACCAGAGAGAAGCACGTAAGACGTGATCGTTTACCAGAGAGGCAGGTAAGACGTGATAGTTTACCAGAGAGGCAGGTAAGACGTGATAGTTTATCAGAGAGAGGCAGGTAAGACGTGATAGTTTACCAGAGAGGCAGGTAAGACGTGATAGTTTACCAGAGAGAGGCAGGTAAGACGTGATAGTTTACCAGAGAGAGGCAGGTAAGATGTGATAGTTTACCAGAGAGGCAGGTAAGACGTGATAGTTTACCAGAGAGAGGCAGGTAAGACGTGATAGTTTACCAGAGAGAGGCAGGTAAGACGTGATAGTTTACCAGAGATAGGCAGGTAAGACGTGATAGTTTACCAGAGAGAGGCAGGTAAGACATGATAGTTTACCAGAGAGAGGCAGGTAAGACGTGATAGTTTACCAGAGAAGCAGGTAAGACGTGATAGTTTACCAGAGAAGCAGGTAAGGTGTGATGCTGTCAAACATCAACCTCAAGGCAAAAGAGCCCTGCTTGGTATTGCGCTTTGGTTACATATTTTGTTTTGGTCCGATGTGTGTGTGTGTTTGTGTTTAGTAAAGTATTATAAAGTAATTCCTCCCTGTCTCTCTCTCTTTCCCCCTCTCTCTCTCCCCCTCCTCTCTTTTGCTCTCTCTCCCTTTCTCTCCCCCCCTTCTCCCCACCCTCTCTTTCTCTCTCTCTGTCTCTCTCTCTCTGTCTCTCTCTCTCGCTCTCGCTCTCTCTACAGGTAGTTTCTGGGATGCTCAGTCTTCTCAGACGTTAGTTCTGGGCACGCCCAGTAGTCCTGTCACCAAGATGGTTCCTGTGGGAGGAAAACTTTGGTGTGGCTCCCAAAACAGAGTCCTAATTATCAACACCACAACTCTTGTACAAGAGGTAGGTAGTACTGCATTACTGTAGTAGCAGTAGTAGTAGTAGTAGTAGTAGTAGTAGTAGTAGTAGTAGTAGTGGTAGTGGTAGTGGTAGTAGTAGTTTAGTACTTTAGTAGTTGTCCAATTATCTAGCAGTCTCAGTCAATGAGTCAACTAGATGTCCCCCTTGGAAGGGTGTGGGCGAAATGACTTATAATCAAACCAGTGAAACAATTCGGACTTTGTAAGAATGTTCGTTTATTTGGACTTCAATGTCCAGCATCCAATTACTACTCGTTGTAATAATCACCAGGTGGCCAATTAAACAAGCGGTTAGCTTGTAGCTGATAGTTAGTAGCAGCTTACGTTCAAGCATCAGTGGATAATGTCAGTAAAGGTCGATATGGTATTTGGTAATGTTCAACCAAGTCGACTTTGATAATAGTTTGTTGATAGTTAGGTTGCAATTTAGCAACCGCCGGTACTTGATAGTGTAGCCAGACGTTTAGCCAGCAGTAGCCAGGTTACAGTTAGTCAGACGTTAGTCAGTAGTAGCCAGGTAACAGTTAGTCAGACGTTAGTCAGTAGGCAATCAGCGTTTAGTCAGCAGTGTTCATTCAAACGTCAGTAGACGATACAGAGTCTATAGTCAGCAATGTACATTCAGTCAGATTATTTACCTATACAAAGGAAAGGAAACAAATGGCATTAATTAGTAACTAGATATATGAAACAAGAGATAAATGCGGATATTAACGGCGCATCCAATGCAACGTACCATTGGCCAGTCAGAGTTCGCCCACAGGGCTTTTCACCTTACAGCCTAGGGCTAAGAGTGTCACTTAAATAGCGCGACGCGCCGGCGCAGAGACAGCTTACCTGTCCAGAGTCGCAATACGTGTTCCAAAGTGCGTCCACTAGGCGGCACCAGATAATGACTAACGCATGCAATAAATGCATACAATAAATGTTACTAATAATGAAGGATAATAATGATAAACATATTGGGAAAAACGTCGGATAATTCTCCACCTCCCACTTAGTTTTCTGAACGTCAGGCTCATAAAACTATCCAAATTATACAAAGTGATCCCGGTCTATATTATTATTATTTCTTTACAGGGGCACGAAGAATTAAACTATGCCGCATTTATGGTGGTAGCACAAGCGGCTCCCGCGAAAACTATGCAGGTTACGCCGGCAACGGATGATTCTTGACGTCCTCAATCCTGCCAGAAACAGGCGACTTTCGACGTCCTTCCTTGTGCCAGAAACAGGCGACATTCGACGTCCTTTGAGCCAGAAATAGGCGACTTTCGACATCCTTTGTGCCAGAAACAGGCGACTTTCGACGTCCTTCCTTGTGCCAGAAACAGGCGACTTTCGACGTCCTTTGTGCCAGAAACAGGCGACTTTCGAGGTCCTCTGTGCCAGAAACAGGCGACTTTCGACGTCCTTTGTGCCAGAAACAGGCGACTTTCGACGTCCTTCTCTGTGTCAGAAACGGGCGACTGTCGACGTCCTTTTCTGGTCATTGTTCCTCGAAAGGTAGAAGTACCACCAACCTCCTAACGTCCCTGTGGAGGACGGTGGTAGGGCACACCCCGACGTGACGATCATGCATGGGATGACCGGCGGTAACGGGAAGGCTATGGCAAGTCCTTACTTCCACGTTTCTGATGACACCCTTCGGGTCAGGGTGAGTCTTTATCACTTGGCCCAGTCGAAACTGGCCTCTGAGTGCGTTCTGGTCCGCAAGCCAGACCAGGTTTCCTGTAGCAACATTCCTAGCGGGAATGTGCCACTTCTTCCGGACAAAGAGTTCTGGGCCCGCCAGTTGGCTCCATCGTTTCCAGAACCTGTCCACTTCAATCTGGATTGCTCTCAGACGGACGAAGGGGTAGCTAGCGGACTCGAAACCTCTGGGGTCTCCACGGGGCCTTGCACGTCCCAGTAGGAGAGTGTTGGGGGTGATGACCTCAATGGTGCCATCCCGAAGCTGGGCGTTGGCGCCAATAGGCCTCTCATTTGATAGATTGGCAGCTAGGTATAGGAGGGTTTGGAACTCCAGGGCCGTAAGGCTCCCTTCTTCGCCTATGCTGCTTAGTGCTCTTTTCAATACTCGCACAGCTGCTTCAGCCGCGCCATTCCTATGAGGAGAGTCAGCGGGGTGGAACACCCAAGTCCAATCTGTTCCAGACTCTGCGGCTTTCTTCTGTACCTTGTATTGTCGATATTCGCTAGGAACTTGTAAAGTTCTTCCAGCGCTGGCTTTGCTCCCACGAAATTAGTTCCTTTATCGGACCAGAGCTTCCTAGGATGGCCTCTCAATGCAGTGAAGCGTTGGAACGTTTTTAGGAAACCTTCGGTCGAGAGGTCTTCCACTATGTCGGCATGTATTGCTCTGGACGCCATGCAGCAGAAAACAGGCTTTCTTACTTGTCCTCTTTTTCACTGAGTCTTTGATCGTGTAGGGACCAAAGAGGTCCAACGTGGTATACTCGAATGGTGTGGCCGGCTCTGTGCGCTCCGGGGGGAGTTCGCCCATGATTTGACGGCACATTTTTGCCTTGTTCATTCGGCAGTGTATACACGAGTCAATCGTACTTCGGGCTACTCTTGGCCCCTGCACAACCCAGGCTTTGTCTCTCATGCGCAAGAGGGTTCCTGCAATGCCCTCATGGTTTGCCCTGTGGGCTTCCTCTGCCAGGAGGATGCTGACCCACTCCCTGTAGGGAAGTAAGGGCACCCCAGGCCATTCTTTGGCCATGGCTTGAACTCTGCCGTGGCACAGTAAGAGTTTGGAGTCCTCCTCTTTGTGGACCACAAGTTTGTCCAGTGTGGTCACGGGGAATTCTGCGCCTTCCTGTGCGGCCAGGCATAGTTCTTTGAATGCGCTTCGCAGTTCGTTTACTGTTAATGCCTCCCACTTTAGCAATGTGTGGGTTGGCAAGCGTGCTTTCGTCGTCTGGGCCTTTCGGGTTTTTACTGACGCCCAGAACTTTAGTGCCCTTCGGATGAAGCCGATGACGCTGCAGAGTGTGTTGAGAGAACTGTATCTCCTTGGGTTTATCTGGCCTACGAGAGCCCCGCCCCAAAGTTTGTCGGAGGTTCTGTTTGGCGAGATAATGATATCTGATTCTTCTTTTATGGCTGTTATCTTTCCTTCCCCTGAGCTGGCAGGGGAAGGCATTGTCTTTGCTTGCGCTCTTGTGATAGCAACTGTGAAGGCCTTTCTTTGAAGCCTACTTACTGCGTCTCTCGCAGCTGTAGCTACCTCTGAGGCTGATTTCTTTGGCCATTCCACTTCGGGGTAGGCGAGGAAATCAGGGCTGCATTGCCAAGCAGAGTCCTCTCCGAGTAGCTCTGGGGAGCAGCAATGTTGCGTTCTCCTGGTACCCACCACCAATCAGTGACGGGACCAGCCTTCTGGATCTCTCCGACCCGATTCGCGAAGAATGTCTGGAATCCATAGCTTTCTCTTCGGATAGCACCCAGCACCGTCTGACTGTCGACGAAGTGGAACCATCTCTCGATTTTGATTCTTCCATGTTTAAGTACATACTTTTTTAGACGGGAAGCGAACACCGCCCCACAGATTTCCGCCTTTACTGGGTCACCTCTAAGGTCAAGAGGGGCCAGTTTCGCTTTTGACTGCACTAGCCGGGCGACTGCTCCCACAGACGTCTCCCACCGTAGATACAGTACTGCGCCATAGGAATCACAGCTCCCGTCTGAGAACGTGATCCCCCATGGCTTGCCCAACCAGCCGGCGGGCGTGATACTTCTTGGGAATGTGACGCGGCTCAGGCGAGCATATTCCTTGAACAACTCCACTGCTTTCTCTCGGAGCTCCTCTGATAGTGTCTGGTCCCAAGTGTCCTTTGTCATCTTTCCAGCCTCCTGGAATGCTCTTCTCACTAGGATCACTCCCTTCTGCTTGAGTGGAGTTGCGAGACCAATCGGGTCATACAGTCCTGCGACTTGGCTGAGTAGGACTCGGCGTGTCAGAGGGTTAGGCGTCCTCTCTATGATATCTTCTTCGGCTAGATCTGCTTCCATCCTCATCTTTTGCCTCCTCCGGGAAAAGTCGATGGATGCCATTACGAAGAGCTTGTCTTCCTGAACAAGGTATCCGACTCCCAAAGCCTTGTTATCTTCTTCCTTGAGTTGGTTCGGTAGAACTAGTGTCTCTGGCTTGGTCTCCGGGGCGTCATACCTCCCACTGTGACCAGATCGGACCCAGGGTTTGAGGTGGAAGCCGCCTGCCTTCAAGATGACTTAGACCCCCTTAAGGATCTCTTCCAGTCTGTGTGAGTCATTGTGTGACACGAGGAGATCGTCCACGTAGCTGTTGTCCACGATGACAGATCTTTCATCAGTTAGATGGGAGAACCGAGGGAGGTATGCGGTCTCTCGCATAGCAACTTGGGCAATACATCCGGCCGGCTTGTCTCCCATATTCACCCTGACGACGGCGTAATCTTCAATCTCGTCTTGCGGTGAGTCTCTCCATAGAAAGCGGTGTACATGAACTTCCTCCTCTTCCAGCCACACTGAGTTGTACATCTTTTTGATGTCACCGATGGCTGCATGTTCTCCTTCCCGGAATCTGAGAAGTACCGCTCGGATTTGGTTCAGCACATTTTTTTCCTACCTTTCAGTAGGATATTGTTCATGCTTACACCTCTGTACTCTTGGCTGCTGTCCCAGACGATGCGTACTGGAGTGGTGACAGAGTGTGGGTTCGGTGCGGTCAAGTGACTCACGTACCATACTGCCCCTTTCCATTGGTCCATCACCTAGTTAGTTTCACGGCAGCTCCTCTCTCCACCATTTCGTGGATTTGCCTGGTATAGGCGACTTTCCATGAATGATCTTTCTCAAGGCGCTTCTCCGTCCTGAGGAAGGTTGACTCCACAGCTCGGCGATTGTTAGGGAGAGATGCTAGTTGTTCCTTCTAGGGGTACTTTGCATCCCAGTGGGAGTCCCCACAGTGCAAGTCTTTCTCCTTGAAGGTCAAGCCAGCCTTGATGGTCTCTAGCTCCCGCTCGTCAGCCAGTGTCATCTCCTTTCCTCCAGGAGGACAGTTACCGCAGCGACATCCCCCACAGACGGGGTCACAGGCTGCTCCGATGCTGTCCCATTTCAGCCAGTCGAAGACTTCCTTGTTGCTTGCGGCAGTTACTGCTTCTTTTATGCTTTTCCTCCTGGTTAAGTCCACCGCGAGGTGTTTGCATTCTCTCACGACAGTTGTTCCCATGGAGCGTGCGAAGTGGGTCAATGAATGACGCGTGGTCAATTCTACTTCTTCGAAGAGGTCCGGATGCGCACCGCTCACAGTTTTGCCCAGTGGGCCGTCCCATAGCACCAGATCACCGGCTCTCTCCATTCTTTGTGGGGCCAAGCGACTTTCCCGGGTGCTAATGAGCAGATCAATGGTATCAGGCCGGGTCAATTCTCCTGGCTTGACACATGGGAAAAACTGTTCAAGTCTCTTGGAGTCCACCACTCTGTCTACTTTGGCGATGTCCTCAAGGCCGTAGCAGAGCATTTCGTGGGCCCTCAAGGTCCCCTTCGGGGTCCATACTTTTATTGCCACCACATACCTCTTGGTATCGACTCTGACTGCCATCTTCCCAACACCGTACACGACCAGTGTGATAGGCTCGCCGGCCAGCCCGAGCCTCTTGGCGGCTCTGTGTGTGATATAGTTGGTGTCGGAGGCGAGGTCCATCAACGCTCCAACACAGTCTCCTCCTCTTGTCATGACGTCCATGAGCATCATGAGGACTGGGTATTCTTTTATGCCACTTTTGTCCAACAGGCTCTTGCTGGCGTACACTTGGGAGGTCGCTTTGTTCGTGAAGGCTTTCTTGAATGCTTCCATTTGGAGCGTTGACAACTTTAACTCTGTGACCACCTTCTCCTGCTCAGCCGTAAGGCCTCGGAGCCCTTTACGAGCGCCGGGCTCATTGGTTGTTTCGTTCCTGCTCTGTGTCTTGGAGCAGAGGAGAAAATGATGGTTGACAGGGCCGCCCCCCTTCACGCACTCGTCCTTCTTACAGAGGAATCTTTTCTCACATAGGCCGTTGGCCCCGTGATAAGCGAGGCATTTGATGCATGCACCAGCTTTCTTCACCTGGGCTCGTTTCTCAAGTAGTTTAGCCTTCTTGAAGGCCGGGCAGAAGTAAAGTCTTTTCCCATGTGCTTCCTCTCCACACATGGTGCACGAGTCCCTCTGGGGCTCTCTTCTTATTTCGCTCGCTGTCGTTCTTGTAAATGACCGTCTATCACCTCCCCTGTCGCTTAGCCTTTCACGCTGGGTTGGTCTATCGCCAGCGTGGGTGGCTCCGATCTCCAACTGTGCTAGCCTCTCGAGGATCCTTTCCTGTCCTTTCAGAAATTACAAGAGTCTATCGAAGTAACTTGCGGGCGTGACGCCATTCGCGGGGTCACGCTCATAGGAGATCCACTTCTCTCTCATGCCTATAGGCAGTTTTCTCTCTATGGCGGCGACAGTTAGGTGGTTTTTGATCATGTCCTCCATCCCAAGGTCTTTTAAGTCGTACAGTGCGGTTTCCACTGCCTGGATCAGGTCGATCATTGGCCTAGGCTGGTTACTCCGTACTGTAGGCACTTCTTCCAGACCTTTGAGGATCAGACTTGCGGTTGTGCTCCTGTCTCCAAAGCGGTTGTCCAGGAGCCTGAAAACGTCGTCCGCTGTTCTGCAGCGATCCAGCCCGAGTTTCTTTCTCAGTGGCTCTTCTACGCTGTCGAGAAGGTGATATAATTTGCATACAGGCAATCCTGATGGTTCGGCTAAAGCCTGGAGGTCCTCCCAGTTATCCCGCTAGCGCCAATAGGTCCTTCTGTCACCACAGAATTTGGGCAGATTGATGGCGGCGAGCTTTATCTTTGGTCGGGCCCCCTGGTGGTCTCTGTGGTGAGCGAGACCTTCTCGCGTTGCGCCCTCATCACCTGGTGGCGTGGCGTGGTCACCTCGTGACTGAGGCATGATAGTGAGGTCAGCGCGCTGGTTAAAATAGGGTTCGCCGCCGGGTTGTCTTACCCGTGGGAGCGAACTCCTGTCGGTATACTTGTGAGCAATGTTCCCTCTAATTTTTTTTCGGTCTGAGCAAACACTCCAACCTCCTGAGCAGACATCAGCAACTACTGAGCAACATACGTCACCTGCCAATTAACCGGTTAGTTGATAAGCGGCGGTTTGTAAAAAATCTGAGAATCTTAATTTCCCTCAATGTCTAACATAAAAATATATACATTTTGCTGATACACCGAGAAATAATACAAAAAGGCATATTATATTCCTTAATCAAATATTTATTTGACCATTGATTGACGATACAGAGCAAAGTCCTTTCTTTGGCGGCAGCGGTGTGAGTCTCGTCACTAACTTTTGTCTTTTTAGGAGGCTGACTCGTCATTATTTTATTAAGTGAATTATAATGCGACTTCAAGGGTGACCATATTGTGATTTTTTTTAAAGAGGACACTGCCTTCAGCCTCAAGATACTTAATGATACTCAAAGTTTACTCAAAGATGCCTTATCATTATAATATATTTAAAGTATGCCTTCTCTGTATGGATATAAAATTATTGTTTATTATTTTATATAACAAAATAATATCTCTCTATAACCAAAGTTACTCAACATGCTGTATTATGCCTAAAGTAATCTATCTGACAAATCTCAAGAAAATAACTAAATCAACCTATGACAAAATAATATATATTTTCAAGTCTTACTGGACAAAATAAACGACAAGAAAAATATGAAGTAATGTTCTAAATAATACCTCTTCTGTATTAGAAAATCCAGCTTAAAAAATATATCTTTGTATCTTTTCAATGTAATGTAAATTATAAAACAGTAACCTCACAAAGATACTAATTTAAAAGTGCACTATGCAGTTTCAGATTTGTTGCAATTAGTGTACTAAACTAATTTATTACACACATAATCCTTAGAATGATTGTATCATAACAAGCATCTTATCAAACCAAAACATCATTTTGAGGCATCAAAATAGTTTTCAATTATTTTCTTTCTCCCTCTGTATAGCTGCATTCTTCAATCAATTCGGTCAACTTTGCCATCAAACTCTCGCCTCGCACAGCTTTGTTTGTAATGTTTTTCTGTGTCCATGTGAGCTTTGAGATCGCCACCACTTTTATTAGACACAGAAACATATGGTCAAGCTTTGCACGCGTTGTACTCCGCTTCCAATTAGTCTCGACCGGGATGATTGGGAAATTTTCTCTGCAGTTCATCTGTAATGTACATTTTCGCGTTTGCATTGAGGAGCCAGCGATGCTGGTCGGATCTGTCTGCTTCCTCATCTGTTGTGTGTGTCTGTGAGAGCGCGCAGTAGCGACGCCCACAAGGCACTGAAAGCGAGGCTTCTCTTGGTAACGTCACATGCAACAGGTTACCGTAGTATTCGGTGCAACGCGCCAGTCAATTTAACTACATGCATATTTTACACAAACGCTTCTGTGCGCAACAGATTTCAGATGTGCGCGGGAGCGTTTTGGGGGAACACCTTAGGAGGAACATTGCTTGTGAGGCCCACTTCTTGTGGTCTTTGCTCCAAGCTGGAGATGGGTTGCTTTAGGGGCCCCCTTGTGGCTCCCGAAAGGTAAGGGAGAGTCTTTATAAGCGCCCTCTGTTTGACTACTGTCAAGCTGAGGAAATGACGAGTGGATGTGAAGCCCATTGGGTGCTGAGTCTCTTTGTCTCTTCCAAGGCCTCCTTGAACTCCACTTCAAGGGGGCCTAACTTAGGACTTCCGGTTTAGCGTTAGAATGGAGTAGGTCGCATGTGACACAGCTGCTCACCCGTTATTTTTTTTCGTTTTAAAAACATATTTATAAACCATTAATGCGTTTAAAACTTGACTCATATATCAACTGAGACTATCAACTAACTATATTGACCAAAAGAATCGAGATGAAACCAAAGAAAAACACAACGAGTCCAAAAACAGTCGTAGAGGTCCCGCCGCAGGAATCAGGATTCGTACGGCATACAGCAGAAAATATAGACTTGACAGTGGCCGCTTCAAGTTCAACCCCATCAAACACCTCCTCAGACACCGAACATATCATCCGGAAAATGGAGGAAATGGGGAAGACAATGGAGAAGAGAATGGAGGAAATGGAGAAGATAATAACCGAAAAAGTAGATGCTATTAAAGAATCTATTGAAGGCAAAATAGATGCGCTGAGAGCGGACGCCGACGCACATATCAAACGCACGAGGCTCTGGAAACAGTAATGGAAGCCCACGAAAAAAATGTCGCTCGAATCTACAACGAAGTAGAGGTTATCAACGTTAACCTAACTGCTGAGATGAAGGGAAACTACAAAGAAATCAATACGGAGCTCAGCGAAATAACGTTGGAGCTTAAGCGAATCAATGAAGAACAGAAAGCCAAAATATTCGAGATGGAATATCAAAAACGCAAGCTGAATATTCGTATAGTCGGTCTGGACGAGTCAGTGAGATGTGCTCGCCCTGAAGAGTTTGCCACAGAATTACAGAAAATCTTGGGAACAGAGATCCTTCCTAATGTACCAGAGGTGGAACAGTGCTACAGATTGGGGACCCGTTCCATTGGCAATAACGCTAAGCCCAGAGTGGTATTGGTTATCCTGCGCCAAGTCAGAATAAAAGAAATGATCATTCGTGAAACTCGCAGGATGAAAGGCAATCTGAAATACATGGATGTACCAATACACTGCTTTGAAGATTATTGTCATGATGTAGTGGACCTGCGTGCCAAGTTCAAGACGGTGATGTCTCAACTATATCTGGAGAAATACAGACCCATATTAACATACCCCGCAATACTTCGCATTGTCGATAGAAAAGGAGCAAGGGTTTTCCTCAACTCGCCTGAAGATGCAGCCAAATACTTGTCTGCACAACACGCAGAATAGTGTATAAATGGCCTTTTAATCTCTGTTATGCAAGGTCACCATATAGTACAATCTTTAATGAACCGAGGATTTGGGACAGAGAGACCTACGTGCTCAGAGTTAGTGAATGCTTTCCCCGTCGGGTTTCTATTATTGCGGACATATTGGATTCAAGATTGGAACACTACAGAACATACTGGAACATTCAAACAATGTAAAAACGACATATTGGAATAATCTAGAACATCTAGAGCATTCTTTGATATAGGGAACATTCTGGAATAACAGCAATACGTGGTCAGTCACTCTACCAGAAGCCCCTCGGGGGAATAATCAACAGCGTCTATATGCAGAACCACAGAACCATCATAGCAGCGGCCGGCTGAAAGATCATTCTACACAACGATCATCGCCCACCCCGGTCAGGGGAAATGCTGCATATACGTATTTAAAATCTGTTTTTTATTAATTGGAAATATTTCCACTACTTCTCCAATTTATACTTTAGATGTTTACGCATAGCAATGCTCTTTTAAGATCTAAGTTAATGTTCTCTTCCTTTTACTTGTTTTTTTTCATCCGTTTTCTCTGATTTATTGAGGCTCTCTCTTCAGTTCAATACCTCCATATTATTCATGGGTTACTATAAATTACACAAGTTCATATAAAATGTAAGTGATTAGGGCATGACAAATGAAGCTTATTTTTGGTCTTTATTTTTAGTTTTATCTTATTTAAATTTTTATTTTACGGGAAAGTGGCCAAGCCACAGTCGACATTCTACTTATGGTAGAATTTAGAGTGTTAGATCCTATGGTATACATAGGAATGTTAAGGATAATTGGATCATTCTGGGATATCCGGTGGTGCAAGGGAGGGAGTCATACGCAAAGGTTGTGTTCATGGAACACAATCCTGTACGACTCTCGGTGGGAGGGAAGGGTAGGGGATTTTTATTTGTATATATGTATGTTTTTAAGCTCGGCTCTCAACGGGACCTCACTAGTGGGAAGTATATCTATTATTGCCTCGCACTCTAGAAGCATTACCAAAAATTACAATACAACATGTATAGATTATGGCTAGTTTGAATATAATGATATGGAACACCGGGGGAATAAATAACCAACTCAAACGCAAAAGCGTGCTCACACTGATGAAAAAGGAACATGTGGACATTGCTCTGCTAAGCGAAACGCACATTCTAGAGAAAGACATAGATAAATTAGCGGACAACACATACCATAATATTAGTCACTCTTCTATTGGTACGAGAACTCGGGGTGTAGCCATAGTCGTTAAACGTAAGTTGAATATTGTACTAAAGGGAGTATGGTCTGATGTAGAAGGTCGGATAACTATAGCTAAGATTGAACATAAGAACAGGAAAATAGCGTTGGTAGCGGTATACGCCCCAAATTTGTACGAAGAAGATTTCTTCACTACACTAACCAATGCAATGTTAGACATTCCCGATTACTCATTTATAATAGGTGCGGATTTGAATGCCATCTGGAACCCAAGGATGGACAAATCTTACCTCGCCTTTTCCAGCGAACAAAAAAACTCATCGAAGGCATTAAAGGATTGGTCGAAGATTACAGGTGTAAATGACTTATGGCGGTTACTTAATCCCACTACCCGAAAGTACTCATGTCGATCTGCGAGACATAATACACTATCCAGAATAGATTATGTCTTTGCATCACAGAGACTATTTGATAATTATGAAGTGGAAATGATACCCAACGCACTATCAGATCACTGTTATTTACTCCTTAAAGGTACATTTGGTATACTATCCTCCCGAGCCCCAAGATGGCGATTTAACTCGTTGCTGCTTAATAACAAGGAATTCATTACACAACTCAAAGAAGCTCTTATAGTATTCCAACGGGAGAATGCAAACTCGGTGCAAGACCCCAGAATAATATGGATGTCGGTAAAGGGAAGGATCAAAGATTTCACGGATAGCTTTTCCTCCAAAATGCGCAAGAATCAATGCACAAAACTGGCTGAGCTGGAAACGCTTTACTCAACGTTATTTAATTCTCTAAAATACAACAACTCAACTCGACTAGAGAATCAAGTTAACGTACTAAAAATAGAGATCAATGCCATACAGACAACAATCGGAAATACAAATACGCAGCACAAGACAACAGCAGTACTCCCATGGTTCCAAACCCAGCCACCTATTAGCCATGCGATTAAGAATTAATGCAAAATTTGCAGATATAACTACCATTAGAGCACAACAAGTACTTGTAACAGATCCTGTAAAAATAAACGATACATTCAAAGAATTCTACTCCGACTTATATAAATCAGAAACGACCTTCGATCAAAACAAAATGGACACATTTCTTAATCAAATTATTCTCCCTAAACTTTCAGAGGATGACGCTAAACAGTTAGAAACACCGATCACACTAGAGGAACTCAAGAAGGCCATAACCGCAATGCAAAGTGGTAAGGCTCCTGGAATAGACTGTTTCCCATCAGAAATGTACCTTTCATGTTGGGACATAATTGGCCCCTTATTACTAAATATGATCTTATACTCAGTCAAGGAGGGGAACTTCCATAAGAATGACAATATTGCACTCATAACAGTCCTCCTTAAAAAAGACAAAGACCCCAACGAGTGCGGTAGTTATAGACCTTTAAGCCTCCTCGGAACCGATATCAAACTGTACTCTAAGGTATTAGCCATCAGATTACAAAAGCATATGACGTCTTTAGTTCACCCGGACCAAACTGGCTTCATAGGAGGCCGCCTGATCACTGAAAACATAAGACGAATACTGCACGTACTTGATGCCGACAAGGAGGACACCATACCTAAGGCGATGCTGTCCCTGGATGCTATGAAAGCCTTTGATAGGCTGGAATGGTCGTATCTATGGGCAGTACTAGAAAGGATGGGGTTAGGAAAGGGATTCATCTATATGATTAAAGTATTATACAAAGACCCATCGGCCATGATTACAACAGGCACAATCATCTCCAAAATCTTTCCGGTATCACGCTCAGCCAGACAGGGTTGTCCTCTTAGTCCCGGACTGTTCAATCTATCATTAGAGCCTTTAGCACAATATATAAGACAATCCCAATCCATAGAACCAATCGTAATCAAGGGCACACAACAAAAAATTTGTTTATATGCGGACGATGTAATATTGTTCATGCAAAACCCCAACACCACATTACCTCATCTGCTCAAGTTGATTGAGGACTTTGGTGATTTATCGGGATTTAAGATAAATTGGCCGAAGTCGGCTTTCCTTCCACTTAACACCCCTGCAAAAAAAGATACAACCCTCCCAGGAGAGATACCGATGGTAAAACATTTCAGATGCTTGGGAGTGGAAATATTCCCCACCATAAGACAAACGGTGAAGCACAACTACACAAAAATCCAAAACAAAATCAAAGACGACCTTGATAGATGGGCAAAACTTAAAAACACAGTACAAGCACGGATATCAATAGTTAAGATGGATGTACTACCTAGAATCAACTTCTTCAGTTCAATGCTACCGTTACCCCCTCCAGAGGGTTACTGGAAAAGATTACACTCCACATACAAATTTATTTGGAATAACAAACCACCACGTATAAAAAGATCCACCGCACAGAGAAATAAAGCAGATGGTGGCATGGCATTTCCAGATTTTTTTCCTATATTTTAAGGCGTACACATTAAGTCCATTGACAACATGGTTTGACCCCCAAGCATTAGTATCCTGGAGAAAATTAGAAGAAAACATAGTAGCCCCACATAGACTGAAGGACATAGCATACACTAAACTTTCAATCAAGCACTGTGAACGAAAATTTGGCCCCATAATCACTCATGCGATCCGGATATGGCGTGAATCACAAAAAAAAAATCCTAACTCACAAAAATGGCACAATCATACTCCCTTATTCAATAACAATGCACTCTTAATTGGTAAACGACCTATAAGATTCCCTATATGGGAAGAGCAAGGCATACACTCATTAGGGGATGTTTTTAACAAACAGGGTTTTTGTAGTGATAAAGAAATACGCAAAAAATTTAATCTCACCAAGTCCACATGGCTTTTTTACAAACAGTTAGAGCTATGTTTGAAGTCTCACTGTGTTCCATTAGACAGACCAATTGAACACCACAGATACCACAAATTCTTCTATGAAAGAGAGACAT
Source organism: Notolepis coatsorum (assembly GCF_963971535.1). Lineage (NCBI taxonomy): Eukaryota > Metazoa > Chordata > Actinopteri > Aulopiformes > Paralepididae > Notolepis > Notolepis coatsorum. The sequence continues at coordinate 194,590,466 of NC_140165.1, forward strand.
CGAGAGGTTTTGTTTCAGAATTTTATCATCAATTACTAACGTCCTCGTATGAAACCCTCCAACTAGACTCTGTCTGGAGGAGGGATATACCAGACCTGGAAAATGACTTTGATTGGCAAGGAGCCTGGGCAAATGTCAGACTTACATCAAGGAACCCGGATCATCAACAAATCAATCTTAACTATATTCACAGGACATACTTGACTCCTATAAGACTGTGCCGAATGGGGCTTAAACAAGACTCCAAATGCTCTCAATGTACAAATGGGGACGAAGGGACATTTATGCACATGTATTGGGACTGCTCACCAGTTAAGGCATTCTGGAAAGATGTGACCCAACAAATATCAAAACTCGTATCTTGGAATATACCTGTACACCCCTCGGTATTACTATTGAATGATGTTTTTGAGTTTGCAGTGAATCCACAGCTAAAGAGATTGGTTTTATCGGGTATCACAGTAGCTAAAAAGCTGATCACATCACGCTGGTTTCAACCGGAAAAAATGTGCCGTAAAGTTTGGTTTCTTACATATCTCGATGTAATTTACCATGAAATATCTACAGCAAGAATTCTGGGTCTCAATGAATCCAAAATGTCAATGTGGTTAGAAGTGGTGGAGAGAATAAAAGCTAGCTTATAATGGTAGTGTCTGGTTAGGTGCGAGGGATAGTGGAGGTACTTCTCAAGGTGGGGTCCGGGAGGGGGGGGTTCGAGCTGGAGCATATGTGTGTAGGTTTTTTAGATAACAGGTATTAGGGGTATATCTTATATAAGACAACTAACTAAAATGTGATCTCATTGGATGTGCCCTGACAATTAATGCTTGTATATCTTATCGTGTGTTGTCATGTTTGTTTATATGTTTGTTTAAAAAATAATAAAAAAATAAAATACAAAAAGGGGGCCTAACTTTGGTTGAACGAAGCGGGACCATACCTCCGAGAGGATCTTCTTCTCCAGTGCCACTTTCCTCTGCCTCCTCCAATGCTCCAACATAGTCCCCGGTCGTGTCAACGAGCTTCGCAAACTCTATTTGAAGAGCTTTCCGGTCGTTGACGAGCTCCGCTGGCGATGCGGTGTCAACATTGTCAGCTACCTGGTTGGCTCTCCTTGTGAAAGCTGTTTGCGCCGCAGTACGCCTCTTCTTTAGCTCTTCCACATCTACGCCCTCCATCTTGTCCCAGTCAGCCGTTGCCCCAACTGGAGCTCCTTTTGCGGCTGAGTCACTGGTCGCCAGTGATGCCACAGATTACTTGTAAAAGTAATCTGATTACTGATTACTGATTACTCCTTTAAAAAGTAATCTTAGTTACTTTACTGATTACTTGATTATCAGAGTAACTTAGTTACTTTGAAAGTAACTAGGTTACGAAGTCGTCCCCCCTGCTGCTGCCACAACATAAGAATGACAAAAAAAATTGAGTAAAATGTACTCAGTTTGAGTAAAATGTACTAATAGGGCAGGTAGGCCTATCTATAGATCTATAGATTTCACAAAAGATAAATGGTCAATAACACCACATGTAGGCTGATATGTAGCCTACCTTTGAGGCCTGCCCCATTCAGATATGGTTCTACGTTATTATTATTTATTATTGTGTGAATGAATGAATGAAAACTTTATTTAACAGATTGCAGAATGGGTACAATACAGTACGGCTCAATACATACAATTGTTAAGGGGATGCAGACCTGAGAAAGACGTTTGTCTTGTTTCCATCAGGGTCCCCCATTTTCAATTCATATAGACATTTATGACATACACAACATACATGACATTTATGGCATAGGGACATATAGGTATTTAGTACTGATACATTTGTGACATAAGCGGTATTCAAATATACAGTACTGTTACCCCTAGATCCTGACAGAGTATATACATATGATGGGGAGGGGACTGTACATTAGGAGGGGGTGGGTGGGTGGGAGGGAAATATACACACGGCGGGGAGGGAATATATATACTGCAGTGTTGTCAGTGTGCTACTGACAACCTACATACTGCAGTATGGTGTTCCATGTTCATGAATAGTGCAAGCAAAAGATGTTTAACTCAAAGGTGGAACATACTGTTTGGCTGGTGCAGCTCCGACTCCGAGTCCTGTAGAAGTCGATGGTCGTGCTGTTCTGTATATTCCATATGCGGTAGACAGTATTTTGTTTCCTCCGCAAAGTGAATGTTTTTTTCACCCGGCTTAGTTTACACAAACGTTAAGTAGACTAGTGAACTTCCAGTGCAAGGAAGCGTTACGAGCGCGAGCGTCTCCCTGCTACTGTAGCTCGCAGGTCAGCCTGATAATAACAATAACAGCCGCGCCCACCAGCATGGCTCAACACGCGAGTTTGCGTGCTGTGACGTCACTCCCCAATACAAGGAAAAGCTTTCCAAACGTATATTTGACTGTCGAAAACGAAAGAAAATACTGCATTCCGCCTGCATTATGATGAGATAGTAACGAAATAGTAACGCACAGCCACTTGAACAAGTAACTGCAATCAGATTACTGGCTTGTAAAGATTAACGCGTTAGATTACTATTTTCGGGGGAAAGTAATCAGATTACAATAACGCGTTACTTAGTAACGCGTTAGTGGCATCACTGCTGGTCGCAGGCAGTAGTAAACAATGGGGTTAATAGTCAGAAGCACAGTTGTACAGTTGGCGTGTAGCAGTGTGATTACAATGACACTGCTCCCAGCAGGGGATAATGACGGGACCGTATAGTGGCTCAACGTAGTTTCGCTTCACTTACTTGAAACCTGGTAATGGCCACAATGTGAGTGAACAAGTAGGATAGAGTTGGTGAGCACCGTTACAGCTTTTGGTTAATTCATTAATAGTACAGTTCACGACGTGAAGAGCAATTTGAAAACTGTCGGATGAAACATAGTCACTTTAGGTCTGTTCATCAATAGTACCGTTCACAGCGTTTGGAGCAACAATATAATTGCAAGGTTCAACACAGCCAAGGCATAGGCGTGTCAATGATAATGTTCACAGCGTTTGGAGCAACAATGTAATTGCTTTGTTCAACACAGCCAAGGCATAGGTGTGTCAATGATAATGTTTACAGCGTTTGGAGCAACAACGTAATTGCTTGGTTCAACACAGCCAAGGCATAGGTGTGTCAATGATAATGTTCACAGCGTTTGGAGCAACAACGTAATTGCTTGGTTCAACACAGCCAAGGCATAGGTGTGTCAATGATAATGTTCACAGCGTTTGGAGCAACAATGTAATTGCTTTGTTCAACACAGCCAAGGCATAGGTGTGTCAATGATCATTTTCACAGCGTTTGGAGCAACAACGTAATTGCTTGGTTCAACACAGCCAAGGCATAGGTGTGTCAATGATAATGTTCACAGCGTTTGGAGCAACAACGTAATTGCTTTGTTCAACACAGCCAAGGCATAGGTGTGTCAATGATCATTTTCACAGCGTTTGGAGCAACAATGTAATTGCTTGGTTCAACACAGCCAAGGCATAGGTGTGTCAATTATAATGTTCACAGCGTTTGGAGCAACAACGTAATTGCTTGGTTCAACACAGCCAAGGCATAAGTGTGTCAATGATAATGTTCACAGCGTTTGGAGCAACAATGTAATTGCTTTGTTCAACACAGCCAAGGCATAGGTGTGTCAATGATAATGTTCACAGCGTTTGGATCAACAATGTAATTGCTTGGTTCAACACAGCCAAGGCATAGGTGTGTCAATGATAATGTTCTTTAGCTAGCATTGGATGGCTAGCAGCGTTCGCATTCTTTGGCTAACAGCGTTTAGCATTGAGCATTGGTGGCTAGCAGTGTTAGCATTGGTTGGCTAACAGCGTTGGCATTGGCGGCTAGCAGTGTTAGCATTCTTTGGCTAATAGCGTTAGCATTGGCGGCTAGCAGTGTTAGCATTGGTTGGCTAACAGTGTTAACATTGGTTGGCTAATGGCGTTGGCATTGGCGGCTAGCAGTGTTAGCATTCTTTGGCTAACAGCGTTAGCATTGGCGGCTAGCAGTTTTAGCATTGGTTGGCTAACAGCGTTAGCATTGGTTGGCTAACAGTGTTAACATTGGTTGGCTAATGGCTAGCGTTTAGCATTGGTTGGCTAGTGGCTAGCAGTTAGCATTTGGCATTGGTTGGCTAGTGGCTAGCAGTTAGCTTTGGCTGGAATTCAGCGACCCCACCACTTCAAGCAACCAGCATGTGGGCGGAATACGGCGATTCCAACCCAGTAAGCAGTCAACATCAACGTTTCACTTCCCTTGAGCTGACTGCGTCCTCTCCATGTACCCCGTCGTGTGTATCCCCTCCGTCCTGGTTCCACCTTGACGTTGAGGTGGTATCTCACTCGGGCACCTCCTTCTGCGTTCCGTCCGTCCCGTCTCGTAGCGGGCGCGTGCGGTAAATAATTGTCCAATTATCTAGCAGTCTCAGTCAATGAGTCAACTAGATGTCCCCCTTGGAAGGGTGTGGGCGAATTACTTATAATCAAACCAGTGAAACAATTCGGACTTTGTAAGAATGTTCGTTTATTTGGACTTCAATGTCCAGCATCCAATTACTACTCGTTGTAATAATCACCAGGTGGCCAATTAAACAAGCGGTTAGCTTGTAGCTGATAGTTAGTAGCAGCTTACGTTCAAGCATCAGTGGATAATGTCAGTAAAGGTCGATATGGTATTTGGTAATGTTCAACCAAGTTGACGTTGATAATATTTTGTTGATAGTTAGGTTGCAATTTAGCAACCGCCGGTACTTGATAGTGTAGCCAGACGTTTAGCCAGCAGTAGCCAGGTTACAGTTAGTCAGACGTTAGTCAGTAGTAGCCAGGTAACAGTTAGTCAGACGTTAGTCAGTAGGCAATCGGCATTCAGTCAGATTATTTACCTATACAAAGGAAAGGAAACAAACGGCATTAATTAGTAACTAGATATATGAAACGAGAGATAAATGCGGATATTAACGGCGCATCCAATGCAACGTACCGTTGGCCAGTCAGAGTTCGCCCACAGGGCTTTTCACCTTACAGCCTAGGGCTAAGAGTGTCACTTAAATAGCGCGACGCGCCGGCGCAGAGACAGCTTACCTGTCCAGAGTCGCAATACGTGTTCCAAAGTGCGTCCACTAGGCGGCACCAGATAATAACTAACGCATGCAATAAATGCATACAATAAATGTTACTTATGATAATAATGAAGGATAATAATGATAAACATATTGGGAAAAACGTCGGAGTAGTAGTAGTTTAGTAATAGTAGTAGTTTAGTAGTAGTAGTAGTAGCAGCAGTAGTAATAGTAGCAGCAGTAGTAGTAGTTTAGTAGTAGCAGTAGTAGTTTAGTAGTAGTTTAGTAGTAGTAATAGTAGCAGCAGTAGTAGTAGTTTAGTAGTAGCAGTAGTAGTAGTAGTATACACTGAAATAAGAGCTAGGTAGTACTATACTATAGTAATACACTGGTCTATAGACTATTTCAAACTTCAAACATAAACATTCTAAGTTGGTAAATTGGTTTATTTCCTGTTGTAGTGCCAGAATCACTTGAAGGGGACAGGTCAGTAGCATCATAGAAACGTTATGACCGGGAGACGAATCACCTTGTAAGAAGTGGTATTGTCTCCCAGTACTGAATAATTCTCTCTCACTCTCACTCTCTCACGCTCTCACTCTTACTCTCAGCATTGGTTCCAGGTGGGGTCAGACAGTAGTCGCTGTGTGACGTGCATGGTGGCTTATGGCCAGGGGGTGTGGTTAGCGCTGCAGGGCAGTGCCCAGGTACGGCTCTATCATGCTCAGACCTGGGAGAGTCTCACCGATGTGGATGTGGCACCTGCTGTGCACAAGATGCTCGCCGGTACGTACACACACACATACACACACCGACACACACACACACACAGCGACACACCGACACACACACACACACACACACACACACACACACACACACACACACACACACACACACACGGACGGACGGATGCGCTCTACTATATAACAATATAACAACAAACAAATCTAATGTCACCACATTCCAGTATTATACCACCAGATGGCAGCACAAGCTACACTAAACATTACACTGTAAAGTAAACCATACAGTGTAACTGTAAACCATGCAGTGTAAAGTATACAGTGTACCACCTGATGACATCACCTGATATTTCATTTTTTATTTGTTCATTGTACACCACAAAGTTACACGTACTTTATAAAAGGGGTTAAACAAATAAAGTTGTATTATTATTATATGAATGTCTCTCTGTTGCTCCCACCAGGTTCAGATGCAATCATCAGACAACACAAGGCCGCCTGTCTGAGAATCACCGCTCTGCTGGCCTGTAAGGACCTGCTGTGGATCGGCACCAGCGCAGGTAGAAAAATACATTAATTCATTCATGAACCTTTAACTAAATAACTATGACTGTCTATTAACTAACTAACTAACTAACTAACTACAGGTAAGACTATCTGTCTACCCTGACCTCTACTAGTTAGCCATCTGTCTACCCTGACCTCTACTAGTTAGCCATCTGTCTACCCTGACCTCTACTAGTTAGCCATCTGTCTACCCTGAACTCTACTAGTTAGCCATCTGTCTACCCTGAACTCTACTAGTTAGCCATCTGTCTACCCTGAACTCTACTAGTTAGCCATCTGTCTACCCTGAACTCTACTAGTTAACTATCTGTCTACCCTGAACTCTACTAGTTAACTATCTGTCTACCCTGAACTCTACTAGTTAGCCATCTGTCTACCCTGAACTCTACTAGTTAACTATTTGTCTACCCTGACCTCTACTAGTTAACTATCTGTCTACCCTACCCTCTACTAGTTAACTATCTGTCTACCCTGACCTCTACTAGTTAACTATCTGTCTACTCTAAACTCTACTAGTTAACTATCTGTCTACCCTGACCTCTACTAGTTAGCCATCTGTCTACCCTGAACTCTACTAGTTAGCCATCTGTCTACCCTGAACTCTACTAGTTAACTATCTGTCTACCCTGAACTCTACTAGTTAACTATCTGTCTACCCCAGTGGTTCCCAATCCTCTCCTCGGAGCACCCTAGCCGTTCCATGTATTTGTTAAATTCCACCACCAGCACACCTGATTCAACTTAACAAGCCCTTTATTAGTTGAATCAGGTGTGCTGGTGGTGGAATTTAACAAATACATGGAATGGCTGGGGTGCCTCGAGGAGAGGTTTGAGAACCACTGGTCTACCCTAAACTCTACTAGCTAACTATGATTATCTGTCTACCCTGACCTCTACTAGTTAAAAAAGCCTTAAAGGATTAAATAATTCAGGAGTACAGTTTTGAGTAAACAAATTTTTCTTTCAAAAAATTATATCTTGTAGCATATTTTAAGTTTTTCTTTCTTATATTAAAATATATTTAGTTTTTAAGAATTTGTAAGGGGCAAAAATAAGCATGTGCCGTTGATTTTGGATTTTGTGTGTGAGCTTGCCTTGAATATGTACATTTGTGATATTTTTTTTCTTTTTTCTTTTCTTTTTGTAAGTCCACACGAGTGTGTTTGATTTGTTTGTAAACAAGACAGAAAAAAAAACTTCATTCATTCATCTGTCTACCCTGACCTCTACTAGTTAACTGTCAACACTGACCGTTGTTGGTTCTTGACTGGTTCCAGGTATATGTACAGTACGCATTGCTTGCTTCATATCACAGCCAGGCAAATTAACATAGACAAACATAAACAAACCTTTGATCTTTGCTTCCTCTCTCCACACGAACAACTTCCTTTTTCATCATCATTAGGTGGCTTCTTCGTTCCGAAGGTTGCCTATCACTCTCCAACCCATTCTGTCCCCACTTCTTCTCTCCAACTCCGTGACTCCGCCTCTCACTCTGCTCCAATCACAGACGTCGTCTACCCAGCCTCTTTTTGGTCTTCCACTTCCTCTCTTTCCATCCACCTTCCCCATCACCACCTTCTTGAACATCTCCCCGCTGGATCCTCTCAGAACATGCCCGCACAACTCCATCTTTCTCTTTTTCAACCTCTCCAGCAGCTGTCCTCCTTGCATATCCGCTCTTCTCAGTACCTCCTCATTCTTGATCTTATCCTTCCATGTTATCTTCAGCATCTTCCTCAGCGTCCACATTTCAAAAGAGTCTATCATCCTCTTTGCCTCTTCATTCAGCGTCCATGCTTCTGCTCCGTATGAAAAGACTGACATAACATACGTTTCCAAAATCCTGGGCCCTCATTCATCAACGTGTCTTACGCACAGATATGTGCTTAACCTGTGCGTACGACCATTTCTAAGCAAAGAGTGGGATTCATCAATTTCAACTTGAACTTGACTTCGTGCTTATGTGTACGCACAGCTCGGAGCACACTTAGCTGACGCCCAGTGGTAGAATATATTATTACAACAAGGAAATGAGCTTCTGTGCATTAGTTTCAACACTGGCATGTTCTGTATGAACCGTAATTCATTATAGTTCATTGTAAAATAGCAACAGTAGTGTAATTATGGTCAAAACCCTATAAATAGCATTTGGAATAATAGATCTTTCTCTCAGAATGAATGCAGCATGGTTTATATAGCGTTATCGGAATATACGGGGTGTACTGACTGACTGCACTCCGCGTAGCTCAACTCGTTATTATTTTGCGCACAGACCGCAGAAACACGGGAACGTTTTGATTATATTTAAAAGGCTTTACGTTAAACGAAACAAGTGGAATTTCGAAGCTGTAAGCAGAATATAAGTCATATGAACACCCACAATATAGTGTTCTTCCCCCTTTTTACTGTATAAGAAAGAATAAAAAACGCATTGCAATGACACCAGATAGTGGACAGACTATGTAAATATGATGATGGGATTCAAGTTCGCGTTTTTGTTGACATGCTGTCAGAGTATGATATCTTAATCAAACATTCTAGAACATTTGTCGTCACAGATCATGTCATAATAGAACATATAGGCTACATGGCATGGTCCATCGTGATATTGTGTAGACCGGTACCACCCATTGTGACAACAGCCTTGTGAGTCCCGCACACAAACATGATGGAATTCAAGTTCATGTATTGAAAGGCAGGCTACATCATACAGTGAGATTCATTGTTCTTGTATATGCTCTCGTATTATTGTTTATATAGGCTACCCAATACTGACATCAAAATAGATTGTAAGCCTCTAGAAATCATATGCAGCAGGTAGAAAATTTACGGAAAATCCGTCGCGATTTGGAATAAAATTGAGGAGAACTTTAATCCCTGGGTATTAATCAAACAAAACGGGAAAAGGCAGTGATATTCCAGCACGGTCTTTATTAGTGTTTGCGCTGCCCAGGCAGCAATGGTTAATAGATATCATATCCGACATCACCGTAAGTGTACACGTCTGTCAGCCTGTCACATAACACGCTTCCCTTGGCTTAGTCCATTTTTCCACATTTCATGGGGGTATTCCATTACCGTATATGGTTAATCGGGGCGGTTCTGGTATGCAAATACTTAAAACAGTGCACGAGCTCAAACGTAGGATCAAAGTCATATTCATTATGACAGGTGTGCGTAGAGCCTGCGTACGCACGTGTGGTGAATCCCGTTTATTTTGTGCGTGCACTGATTCTAAATTCTGTGCTTACGTGTGGAAATAGAAGATTTTCCACGTCACGTTGATGAATGAGGGCCCTGGTCTTCGTTTTCCAACTTATGTTTCTTTTAACCAACAATTATAAGAAGAGTTTGTGTTACAGTCGCATAGTTGTCATATTCAGCACTAGTGAGAGAGGATGCTGATAGATTTCGTCATAATCAGCCAGTATCACTTCGTCACCTGTGGTTCCGTGAAGTTTCTGCGTTGTGTTTATCTCTTACTCCGAAGTCGACTTTCCCCGTACTGGCTGACTATTTCTGACTATTTCAACCCCATTAATGCAATCCGACTCATGAAGAATTCGACACTGGCAACGTGATCTCTTTCCTTAGATCGTGATGTTTATTTTCATAAACATAGACAAGATGGAAACAGTTTGAAAGTCTTTGAAGAAACTAAATTCATTATTCTAATGATCTCCTGTTACCAGAGGTGTGGACTCGAGTCACATGACTTGGACTCGAGTCAGACTCGAGTCACGAATTTGATGACTTTGGACTTGACTTGACCAAATCAAAAAAGACTTCGACTTTGACTTTAATACCAATGACTTGTGACTTCACTTGGACTTGAGCCTTTTGACTTGAGAAGACTTGATACCTTGGCTTCCCCCATGCCCCAAGATAAGTTATATTAAATACTGAATGGTTCGTTAGTTACTGCGTTATTTTTATGTAGATTGGTAGCGAGCTGCAGCGCAGTTCTCCTCTCCGGTCTGAGACCAATAGGGTCCAGCTGCAGCGCCGGAGAATCCTCTTACTGGGCAATCCTGTGGCAGCCACGAACCTTCTTTCTATAGAAGCAGCTCGGATGTTCAATCAATCAATCCAATAACACACGCTCGTCGTAGGGCTGGGCGATATGGCCAAAAACGTTATCGTGATAAAATTATAAAATAATTTTCATATAACTCGATATCGATAATTATTGTCGATATAATGTCTGTCAAGTTTAATTAACTTCTTATGCCCGGCACCGATGGACGGGCTATTAATAGACTTGTTTTGCTGCTGCGAATGTCTCGAGTTGATGTCGTCATCAGTCCGCGCACGTTAGCAGTTAATCAGAGCAAGAGGTGTATCCCATGACAATGTACTAAATATGACCCTAAAATACTCCGTTCTGCCCCAATACATTGCAACGACGTCCACCATATACCCCACACTACTATAACCGTGGCATCAGAATTCACGCCACACAACCACTCGGCACGTAAACTATAAAATAGCGCCGTGCAAGCTAATTATCCTAGCCAGCCTTGTTTACAATGTACTAAATATCACCATAAAATACTCTGTTCCGCCCCAATACATTGCAACGACATCCACCGTATACCCCACACTACTATAACCGTGGCCTCAGAATTCACGTCACACACCCACTCGGCACGTAAACTATAAAATAGCGCCGTGCAAGCTAATTATCCTAGCCAGCCTTGTTTACAACTTGAGTCCTACCTCTCTACCCAGAGGTGCAGCGCGGGTCTCCTTCCGCTGTCCACCATCTCCTGATTGGTTGTTAGTGCGTGTGCTCATATCCAAGCTTGGAAAATCGATATATCGAAACTTTGCGACCACGTTTCATGTTTATTTCGAGGAAATAATTTATCGCGATAGTTATCGTTATCGTTTTATCGCCCAGCCCTAGTTGAAAGACAGTTGGATGTGTTAGTTGGTTGGATGTCTTAGTTGAAAGACAGTTGGATGTGTTAGTTGGTTGGATGTCTTAGTTGAAAGACAGTTGGATGTGTTAGTTGGTTGGATGTCTTAGTTGAAAGACAGTTGGATGTGTTAGTTGGTTGGATGTCTTAGTTGAAAGACAGTTGGATGTGTTAGTTGGTTGGATGTCTTAGTTGAAAGACAGTTGGATGTGTTAGTTGGTTGGATGTCCTACTGAGAACAGTTAGATGCACTTCCGAGCTGCTTCCACATGGAGGCAACTTCTCTTTTTTTCTTTTTTGGGAACTACTTTTTCTGGCGGATGGTTTTTTCAATAAATCTTCAATTAATGTGTGTTTATTGTATAGCAATAAGGTTGGATGAATGTGGCAGTTGTATATAAGCATTACACCACTTGCAGTCGTGGTTTTGAAAAATAAACCATGCCTAGGGGGGTCTAACGACCACCCCTAGGCATGGTTTATTTTTCACAAACCACTCCTACGCGTGATGTAATGCTTAAATACATCAGTTTGTTTACAGACTCCTTTGAACTGTATTGGTGTCAATGGTAGTTGGAAGGTAAACATAAGTACACTACTAAAGCTAAATGAGCCTGGGTTATAAATGAGCATGTATGGATGACTTACATACTCCCAGACTTCAAAGTATGTTCTCATTAAGTCTTGGAGGACACAGGGTCCTCATGTCGAAGTTTTGAGCCTTCTATTTAAGGCTGCTTGATTACGGCAAAAATCATAACCACGATTATTTTGATTGATATTGAAAACACAATTCTGTCATATTCTACAAGTTACCAAAAACTTTTCAAAATAACTGGCTCCCTCCTCCCTCTGAACACGTCTGTTTGGGCTTGGGGGAGGAGAGGTGGAGCGCACTACTGTGAAGGAAGGGTGCACTGCATTTACAACACAAGACTAAGGCCCTGTCCACACGATCACGGGTATTAATGACACAGAAGTTTTGAAAAAAATAAACCTCTGTCCACACAGGTGAATAACCGCGTATAACCGCATACTCACGGCGGCTGGAAAACCAGCAACCGATACATGAAGTACAATGCCAAAGCAGTAGGCGGCGATGTTGTTCAGACATGAAGGCCATTTCAACCAATCAGAAAAGGTTGAACGCTCACTACACTTCCTGCTTAAAAACAACACAGCCACCATCTTTAAATACCTCACGTTAGCCATTTAGCCAACGGAGCATATATTTTTCAGCAAATAAAGTGCAATAAAAGTGCAATAAACAAACGGATACATTCACTGTGTGTTCTGCCTCTCATTTGTTGATGAAACAAAACCAACAGCAACACAATTTACCACCAAGAGCGGATAGTTTAGTCTCACAAAACTATCTCCGGTGTTGTTAGCTACATGCTAATGTGAATGGCATTCTCTATGTATAGTATATAGCTTACATGCTAACGTAATAATGTGGTAACGTTAACGCTAGTATAATGAATGGATGCAAACGTTATTTAACACATTGCAGAATGGGTACAATACAATACGGCTCAATACAAACAATTGTTAAGGGGATGCAGTCTGGACTGGGTTCCTTATAACAATAACTTGACAACACACGAGTTTAGTTTAGCCGCAGCTACATGTTTACTCTGAGCGTCAGGTCAGGAATGCGACAACAGACATCAGTCGATCACAACACTCTTCAACACAGACGATACGTTTCGAACAAAAGTTTGTTACAATAATTTTCATATAACGCTACTTGGGACAGCTCTGCTGTAAACACTGGTGTAGCTGGCTCTGCTCTAATCTCTCTACCCCGCGCTCGGTTGCTAACTTGCTATTGTTTGCGACAGTCTGCCATGAACATGGGAAATAATTGCGACAGCTCTGCTGTAAACACTGGGAATAACCACACGCACTTACTGCAACCGGGATGTGCGCAAAACTTCACCCTGGACTCCGGTTTTCAAAGACCGCGGTTGCAGTGTAGCAAAACCCCGGTTGTGTGTGCCCGAACAGTGCAACTGCGCACATACTGTACAATCATGGTTACATTAAATCCAGCGCTCGTGTGGACGGGGCCTAAATGAGACCCACACGGCATACGGCACAATAATGGTTTCATCTGGATTATCTTGTTATCATGATGGTGGGAAGATTATCTTGTTGTCATTATGGTGGGAAGATTATCTTGTTGTCATGATGGTGGAATAACAACATCCTAATTGAAATTTAAACTCGATTAATCGCCCAGTCCTACTTCTATAACTTTCAGCCAGTAGGGATGAGCATTTGAAGCCATCAATATCCAAAATATTCTCTAAAAAACATTTTGGTTAATCAGTTAACCCAAACTCTGTTGGAATATTTTAATAACTGTTCCCATCCCTACCTCAGAGCATTGTGAAATTCACCCAAGATGACTGCCCCTCAATCCAGAGTGAAAGTGCTGATGTGAAGCGTGTGAATCGGTCAGACGTTGGGATTCAGCCGATGAACCGTGTTTCTCTGGTTCCCTAGGGGTGGTGCTGACCCTGGCTATCCCAGCGGTGAGCTCTGGTACTGGGGCGGGTACGCTGAGGACCCCCCTGGTCCCTATGGGCTCTGCCCATGGACACACAGGCCATGTCCGCTTCCTCACCTCCATAGAACTACCAGAGGGCTTCGATGTCAACTTCCCCCCTCTGCCCACAGCAGCCGACAGCACAGGTGAGTAACACCTGCTACAGAACTAGAGCGCATTCTTTCATTCCTTCCTTATTTCCTTCCTTCTTTCCTTCCTTCCCTCCTTCCTTCTTTTCTTCCCTCCTTCCTTCATTCCCTCCTTCTTTCCTTCCTTTATTTCCTTCCTTCTTTCCTTTCTTTCTTTCTTTCTTTCTTTCTTTCTTTCTTTCTTTCTTTCTTTCTTTCTTTCTTTCTTTCTTTCTTTCTTTCTTTCTTTCTTTCTTTCTTTTCTTTTTTTTTTCTTTTTTTCTTTCTTTCTTTCTTTCTTTTTGGAACTTTTTTAAAGCTACTTAAAGTTACAGTGTACATTTTTGTTAGTTTTGCTCCATGCTCATCAGCTGAACTAACCTCAGTTTCAGTTTATTTAGGATCCCAAACTCTTACTGGGGTCCTCTCAAAATAACATAACACATTCAAACATAAAATCATTGTACAATCAGAATAAAACAATACAGTACTTCCATGCACATTGTACAAGCAACAACACCAAAACAAAGAATAATAATGACAATAAAGATAGTAATTTGTCTGTCTACATGAATGAAGCTCCACAGAAGTGGAAAGGTGACAGAGGTCCCAACTCTCACCTACCACCACACAAATGCCCTAAATTGGATTTTAAAAAAGAAAAGAAAAGATGTCTTTCTGTAAAATCGCTGTTCTCAATTTCTTTTTGAAACTTGTGTTAGATGTAATGGCAGTTTGTTCCAGTTTGACATAGCTCTATACATTACAGGCGGGCAGCTCTGTTCTGAATCAGTTGGATCTTGTTAAGCTCTTGTTTTGAGGCACTAGACCTGACTGCTGGACAGTAGTCAAGGTGGGATAAGACTAGGGACTGTATTACATTGTCATTTCTGCTAAGAAACAGTGATTGGCGTCAATAGGCGGAAGGTTTTATATGTTGTGTATTTAACTTTTATTTACCCAGGCAAGCAAGTAAGAACAAATTCTTATTTTATTTATTGTGGGGGGGGGGGGGGGGGGGGGGGGCCCTGCATATATCGGTATCGGTTGATATCGGTATCAGAAATTAAGAGTTGGACAATATCGGTATATTGGATATCGGTAAAAAAAGCCAATATCGAACATAACTAAATAAAAGCAATGTGCAGACATACGAATAGGTATAAAAGACAATAAAAGTAGTGCAATGTAAAAAGTGCAGACATAAGAATAGGCATAAAATAAGTAGGCCTACAATACGTACAGTGTTGCTTGAAGCCTTGAAGCATGTGAACCCCCCGGAACAGCCAGTCCCCCAAACACCCCACTCATCAATCCCCACCACATCCCCATCCAAGACACCCCCCCTGATGAAGCACGTCATGACCGAAGGAAAACACAAACAGCCCACACGCCACTCACAACGCCATGCATGTGCGACAGGGGTCATTCAAGATTCAAGAGATTTATTCGTCACATACTGTACATACACGAGACATATAGTGAGAGTGCCACCTGTGGTGGAAATAGCCGAAGCTAATAACTTCAATAACAGTAATAACAGTCAAAAGAGACCGGGTTAATACAATTTATTAACTCAAAGTATAAATACAAAATAGTCAGAGTTAGGCTGGATGACTCTCACAGAGGCGTTTAGCTAGGACACCACCGGAAGAGAGCTCCTTCACCGGATCTTCAAACATCTTTATACATTTAAAAAACTGAAGGGGTGGTAAAGCATAGTAATTTAAAAGTAAATAAAAAAACTAGATACTTTTACAATATGAACCTTGATTAAGATGTATCTTTCTAATTTCAGAGTTGTGGTTTTCACTCTTTTTCCTATCCAAAATATTGGTTTTAGTTTTAGTAAATTTGACCCAATGTCATGTGAAGTAAATGTATCATTGAGTGACCTTCCCAACTCTGATTTGGCCTAGAATCTGAAATAAATCCCCTTTTTATTTCAATCGGGGAGAAAAATATTCTATACCTTTCCTTCAACCTTTTGCCAGTTGCCGAAAACAAACCCATAATAGCTTGAATTAAGGGATAAAAAAAACTGATTTAAGTCAATCTATGCAGTGCATAACCGTGAAAGTATGGTGCAAGAGGATTAAGCGGCTAATCATGTATTTCATCTCTTGTCTCTAACGCGACCATTATGGTTGTAGTGGTCTCTGAGCAACATGATTTTATGATACATTTAATCGACATGTTGGATTATGTAATTGGTTTGTCATGACAAACAAATTAAAAAAATTGCGATTTACCCGGTGGCTACAACAACACACAGTGACTACATGCAGTCACTGTGTGTTGTTGTAGCCACCGGGTAAATCGCGATTTTTTTATTTGTTTGTCATGACAAACCAATTACATAATCCAACATATGTGTAAAGGCACAACATATTCCAGTTAACGGTATCTTTTTTTAATGATTCGTTACGGCGTAGTCAATACTTCCATGCGTATAAATTGAGGAAGGCGAGAACACACAGGGACCTCTGCCGCGCGCTGCAACACACAGAGCGGCAGGCGTGGATAAGGGGGCGTGCTAGCGCGCGGTCACGTGGGCGTCATGGCCAATCAGAGAAACGCTGAACGCAAGTTAGTTACCTTAAGTGTTCACACGTCCAGGGAGCCTGTAGCTGTTCCGCAACCGTTCCTACTTCCGGGGTAGGCCTGATTGGCCCCGACAGGCACGTGACCCGCCGCGGCCACGCCCCGCGGCAGCCCCAGGAGCAAGCGCGCTACTGCTGGAGTTCGCTTCGCCTTTCACATCGCTGCCGTTGGCGAAAGCAGACAAATGAATGACTAATTCGGTCAGAAATAACGTAACTAATAACGTTAGTAAGCACTGCTTATATGCTTATTATGTCTGCGGGGTACAGTAAACGTTTCTCCCGGTACATTCTGAAGAGCACACCGCTGTATGTTGGAGAACCAGCGGTACATTCTGAAGAGCACACCGCTGTATGTTGGAGAACCAGCGGGCTGTATGTTGGAGAACCAGCGGTCTTCCTCACTCGAGTGAGACTAAAGCCGTGCACAGCTCAGCCCTGTGAGACGCTTATGTCTGCGGGGTACAGTAAACGTTTCTCCCGGTACATTCTGAAGAGCACACCGCTGTATGTTGGAGAACCAGCGGTCTTCCTCACTCGAGTGAGACTAAAGCCGTGCACTGCACAGTCTCTAACAGTGTAACAGTAAGAAGCATTTTGGATAAAAGTATTCTGTACTTCTGTATGACAACAATGTATGCCTTTCAAATGTTAAATGATTAAATGATACACAGCTAAATCTACGCTCTCACCTCTCATCCTGCTTTCGCCAACGGCAGCGATGTGAAAGGCGAAGCGAACTCCAGCAGTAGCGCGCTTGCTCCTGGGGCTGCCGCGGGGCGTGGCCGCGGCGGGTCACGTGCCTGTCGGGGCCAATCAGGCCTACCCCGGAAGTAGGAACGGTTGCGGAACAGCTACAGGCGTCCAGGGAGGGAGGGGGGAGGGTGGATTTAATGTGTCAAAGCACTTCATGATGATGGGTGTCAGAGCAACGGGACGGTAGGCCTGATTGCTTTTACCAAACCGTTCGTGTTTCCGCGTTCCCGTTTTGCACTCTGATTGGCCACTGACGTTTCTGGTCATGTGACATGTGCGCCCAATCGTGTGACGGCAAGTACTTTGGACGGTTAAGCTTAGGCGCTCTTTCGAAGTTGGTTAAGGTTAGAGACTTAGAGTTTGTCTTAGAGCAGGGCGATATCGTGTGACGGCAAGTTTTTTCGCCGGTTAAGCTTAGGCACTCTTTCGAAGTTGGTTAAGGTTAGAGTGTGGATCGTAGGCGTTAGGTAGTTTGCTGCTGGTCGAGGCGGAAATGGGCGCGTCATGCGATTGGGCGCACATGTCACATGACCAGAAACGTGCGTGGCCAATCAGAGCGCAAAACGGGAACGCGGAAACACAAACCGTTTGGTAAAAGCATAGACGTGGAAGCAATGACGGTAGTCATTGTAGCAGGTTGGAGAATCCTTATTTGGGACCGGGATGATGATAGTGTCTTTGAAGCATGTGGGGACAGCGTCAGAGAGAGGGATATACCTGTAAAATGTACTGGGGCAATAGAGACTGGTATTGCATTTGTCTTGTCCTTGTCGAATTTTCATTTTAGATTTTGTACATCCATTCGCTGTTTCTGTAGGCCTGTCTAGAGACGATTTGTGACAGTCTGTCAGTGGCAGTGCCATTAATGGTAATCTTATCTGATGTGGAGTGCGGTACCAATCCACACACAACAGTCCGTTTGGTTAGCAATGTGTGTCACTGCTTGGCTCAGTTTCAAGTATAAGCAATGCGTCATGGGTTTGCCTAAACCAAACTCCTCTATCACAGACTGAATATAGTTCAGTTGGTGTGGTGGTCGTCGTTGGGGTAGTCTAGGTTTGAGGGCGGAGCTTCGGTGGCCAGTCCCTCCTGGGCTGGCGTTGGGGTGATACAGGGGTCATTGAGGTTTGAGGTTGGGGCTTCGGTGGCCAGTCCCTCCTGGGCTGGCGGTGGGGTGACATGGGGATCATGGAGACCAGGAGAAATCAGACGGAGACGCTTGCCATTCGGGGGAGGAGTCAAGTCTGTCAGGGAGTTGGAGGTGAAGGTGTAATTCTGGGCTGGTCGCTTCTTTGGGTTGGGGTCGACCTCAGGTGGTGTTGGTGGAGTGGATTCCATTTCTTCAGTCTGTTGGACAGAGTTTGGGGGTGGGGAGATTGCCTCATGCAGGCTCGCTGCAGCAAGGCCGCGGGTCCGATACCAGGTGGGTGGTGTGGAGTGTTCCCAGTTATCACTGTAGCAATGTAATTTTCTGTTGTTTGGGTTCCTTTGTTGCACTTTGTTACAGTTTGGTGGTAGATGGTGTTATGTATGTGGGAACTGTTCAGAAAAACTCCCATAATATCACCGTTTGGGGTGTTTATCTCTCATTTTCATTGTTGGTCGCTTCGGGGATCATTAAAATCTCTGTTAAAAGGAGGAGCTTCTCTGTGAAGCTTTAGAATGTATATCTCTGCTCTGCTGCTACACTGATGAAACTCACTACGGTAGACAGTGTGTTCATGTGAAGTTGAACACATAAAAACATATGTGTTTAGGAGCAAAATTCTAACAAAAACATCTTAGACATTGTAACTTTAAGGAGTTACCATTGTTCCATGAAATTCTGATTCCAGTAGACTAAAATATGATGTCCTGGTTTGTGTTTGTGTGTGTCAACAGTATACACAATATTTAATAACGTTTGTGTGTATTCTAACCATCTATATTTACTTCCACCCACTCATGTCATAAGGTAACCAATCCCAGAGCGGCATCACGGTTGCCGGGGGCAACGGGAGCCTTCAGAGGCGGGACTCTGCTCGCCGCCGAGTCTCCATCCACCTTTCCCCCAAGACCAATCAACTGGTCATCTCCGGGGGCGATGGCTACGAGGACTTTAGATTGACCAATAGCAGCGAGACGGTGGGGCGGGACGACAGCACCAACCACCTATTGCTGTGGAGGGTCTGATTGACGGGCGAACGTCCAATCTGTGGGACTTATTTGACTGAAACCCAGCCCCACCCCTCTCGGCTGAACTCTGAACACAAGCCTGTCCTCCTCTGTTCTGCAGACTCCGCCCCTCTTGTGTTTTTTTTATATTCTTCTTGGTCAGCCCTGCTTCTATGTGCATGGATGTCAAAGCCCCTCCCCTCTCAAGGACTGACCAACTAACAGTCGCTACTTTTAGTATGTTTCTGATTAGAGGTAGTGTGTGTGCGTGTGTGTTGTTATTGGCCAAGTTTGTGTGTGTGTCTGTGTGTGAATTAGTTGTTTTTCTGGATGTAAACTCTGTGATATTAGTACTGCTTGGAGTCAGCAGACTGACATGTCGTGAATATCAAGTCTACTGAGAGAGAGAGAGACAGGGAGACAAGGAGGGGGACATATTGAAACTTTAATGACACAACAGAGGGAGGGGAGAGATGGAGGGAGGGACGCACAGTGAGGAGAGGAGACCAGAAGAGACAACTGCTCCACTCCCATCTTACAGAAGAGAAGAAGGAGGAGAGGAGTGAAGGAAGGAACATAATGTTGTATACTCTAGCACTCTATAAGACACACAGTCAATATATTAATATATATCTATGGAAGAAAACAGAGTGAATCATTATGATGTAAGCCCACTATGATGTCACACGCTTCTGATGTCTAGAGGAGGAGGGAAAGGATGGTAGGAGAGGAGAGGGAAAGGAGAGAAGGTGAGAGTAGTAGATCTCAGATCTAACAACAGATCTGAGATCAGATCTACCCAGTCCTATTTCTACTGTACTAATAGAGGAATGACACAGTGGCTGCTCCCCAGTCAGTGGATATGATCCTGCATTAGTGCTACAGTTTATGGTAACATTACATTAGTACTACATGGGCAACCATGGTAACATTAGTACTACAGTGGTAGCCATGGTACCATTAGTACTACAGTGGTGGTCATGGTAACATTAATACTACAGTGGTGGTCATGGTAACATTAATACTACATTGGTAGTCATGGTAACAGTACTACAGTGGTAGTCATAGTACCATTACATTAGTACTACAGTGGTAGTCATGGTAACATTATATTAGTACTACAGTGGTAAGCATGGTAACATTAGTACTGCAGTGGTAACATTACATTAGAACTACAGTGGTAGTCATGGTAACATTACATTAGAACTACAGTGGTAGTCATGGTAACATTACATTAGAACTACAGTGGTAGTCATGGTAATATTAGTACTACAATGGTAGTCATGGTAACATTACATTAGTACAACAGTGGTAGCCATGGTAACATTAGTACCGTGGTAGCCATGTTAACATTAATACTACAATGGTAGCCGTGGTAACATTGCATTAGTACTACAGTGATAGTCATGGTAACATTAGTACTACAGTGGTAGCCATGGTAACATTAGTACTACAGTGGTAGCCATGGTAACATTAGTACTACAGTGGTAGCCATGGTAACATTACATTAGTACTACAGTGGTAGTCATGGTAACATTACATTAGTACTACAGTGTAATGGTAACATTAGTACTACAGTGGTAGTCATAGTAACATTACATTAGTACTACAGTGTAATGGTAACATTAGTACTACAGTGGTAGTCATAGTAACATTACATTAGTACTACAGTAACATGTAATCATGTTAACATTAGTACTACAGTCTGCATGGTAACATTACATTAGTACTACAGTGGTAGTCATGGTAATATTACATTAGTACTACAGTGGTAGTCATGGTAATATTACATTAGTACTACAGTGGTAGTCATGGTAATATTACATTAGTACTACAGTGGTAGTCATGGTAATATTACATTAGTACTACAGTGGTAGTCATGGTAATATTACATTAGAACTACAGTGGTAGTCATGGTAATATTACATTAGTGCTACCTCACATACACACACTTCTACTGTCTGCACATTCTTAACTCGTTTAATCAACACAACACAGTCTTACTCTTCCGTACATAAACATATATTTTTTATTTGCTGCTACAGTGGTTATGGTAACATTAGTACTACAGTGGCAACCACTGTAACATTAGTACTGCAGTGGTAGTCATGGTAACATTGCATTAGAACTACAGTGGTAATCATCGTAACATTAGTACTACAGTGGTAACCATGGTTGCATCAGTACTACAGTGGTAGCCATGATAACATTACATTAGTACCACAGTTGTAGTCATTGTAACATTAGTACTACAGTGGTAGTCATGGTAACATTAGTACTACAGTGGTAGCCATGGCAACATTAGTACTGCAGTGGTAGTCATGGTAACATTAATACTAGAGTGGTAGTCATGGTAACACTACATTAGTACTACAGTGGTAATCATGATAATAATACATTAGTATTACAGTGGTAGACATGGCAACATTAGTACTACCTCACTCACTCACACACACACACACACACACACTTATACTGTCTGCACATTCTTCACTCATTTAATCAACACAACACAGTCTTACTCTTCTTCCTCACATAAACATGTATTTTCTTTTTTTTTAAATGTATATCTTTATTTTATATCAGTAAAGCATGATATGAAACAAGCTGAATGGCTCCCAGTTGTTGAGTTGAGTTAACATCTTTCAGAGAACAAGACTTGTGAACGGGCTGAGCAGAGGCTCATATCTCCAGAGGTCTCCATTTAATGGACCTGTCTCAAACCCTGCCCCTTTTCTTGATCCTCCAATCACAACTGTCGCTTACCTCGGACAAACCAAGTTTGTCCGAGGTAAGCGACAGTTGTGATTGGAGGATCAAGAAAAGGGGCAGGGTTTGAGACAGGTCCATTCCTCTACTTCCTGGAACAGGGCTAGGATTAGAAGAAGAGGGTGGGTCAGTGTTGTCACGGCAACGTTCCAAAATGGCTTTCCCTGTTACCACAGGGAGATAGATTGCGTTGTAAGAAGTAACGTTGTGAAAATGTTGGGACTGTGACCTCATCCTCTTCTCCTCCTGGGAGGCTGTGGGAACCGTTAGGCTGGTCTGAGAGGAGGTTCTGGTTTTGTAGCAGAGATGACTTTTTCTAACCTATTTATGGGTTTAATTTTTGTTTGTTTTTACAGCACTTAATTTATAGATTATTGTTGGTGTCAAACTCTGTTCAGTGAAAATCTTCACACAATCACTATAGCTGCAGTAATGAAGGTGTGTGTGGTGTGTGTGTGAGAGAGAGAGAGAGTGAGAGAGAGAGAGAGAGAGAGAGAGAGAGAGAGAGAGAGAGAGATGCGCTGATCTCCAGCATGTGCCTTCAGAAGACTACAGGTTAAGGTGTCTCTCTCGCATAGCCTACACACAGCTGTTCAGTCACAATTGTGTGTCCTCAGGCTTGGAAGTTAAGTGGTGATTGTATCGGATCCTTACTAGTGCAGAAAACCTACACACACACCACCACCAGCCACCTGGGAGGTTCACCTTAGCTTTCCCCTTCCAAATGTATTAGCATTAGGCTACTAACTGTCCCACTGTGAGCTAATGGCAGGGGCTAACGGCTAATAGGCTGCTGATAGCTTGGTAGCCTGCTCTCTGTGTCTGTGTGTTACTGTAAGTGTCTGTATCTGCTAAAAGCTGGTTTTGCCCGGCTGTATCACGTGTTGTTGAACCATTCTGAAGGCCACGGCTGAATTCCAATCAGCTTAGGGGAGAGGATGAGACATTTTCAACATGTTCTTGTTAATGCAGTTGGAATCTTCCTGGCGAGTGTCCCTGGAACATAATGTACCTCTCTGGCTGACTGCATATGAAACATGAACCATTCTGACATCAGGACGACTGTAGAAACATGTTCCATTCTGACATCAGGACGACTGTAGAAACATGTACCATTCTGACATCAGGACGACTGTAGAAACATGTTCCATTCTGACATCAGGACGACTGTAGAAACATGTACCATTCTGACATCAGGACGACTGTAGAAACATGTACCATTCTGACATCAGGACGACTGTAGAAACATGTACCATTCTGACATCAGGACGACTGTAGAAACATGTTCCATTCTGACATCAGGACGACTGTAGAAACATGTACCATTCTGACATCAGGACGACTGTAGAAACATGTACCATTCTGACATCAGGACGACTGTAGAAACATGTACCATTCTGACATCAGGACGACTGTAGAAACATATACGTATCTGGCTGAAGGAACCAGGGTGAAGCTGACTGGTTGGAATTCAGCCTGTTCTTCTGGATGTTAAAGAGAAGAGGGTGTTTAGATGGCCGTCATCTTCTCTGTTCTCTGCCTGTGCTACTGCCTCCATGACACGGGTTCTTAAGCTATGGGTGGGGATTTCGGTTGAGTCACAGCTGTATTTTTGGTGGGTCCCCACATGACTTAAGAGTGACCTGTCAAATAGTTGTGAATATTCTTTGTTAACATCATCTTGTAGGCAGAACTCTGCTTCCACGTCCAAAATGTGCACAACATCCTTTCGTTGAAATAATAGAATTAGCTCAACATGCGAAATAGGCACATCATTCTGTGATGTCTCCATAGTTCTCATTATCTGCTTCAGTCAGCATTAGAGCTGGTCAGGATCTCTGATGTTTAACGTCCTTACGTACCAGATTAGACTATTATTACACTCCGCTGTCTTTCCACAGGAGAGACTCCAGGGACATTCTGGTTTGTCGGACATCACAGGGTTTTGTCCAGACTGTCCCTGGAGACTTCCAAAACCAGAATTGCACACGCATCCCAATCACATCACTGTTTCCAAACAGTAGAAGGGCCCATAGGACCACTACTGAGCTGTTTGCCGTCAAACTAAAGGTCTAGAATAAGAAAAGTATGTTTTAACTTTTCAAACAACTGAGGTTTTACATCTCACTACCCAAAAACTGCAGCTTTCATTCATCTGTATAACTATATTTAAAATGTAGCATTGCAAGAACCTTGTTCAGAATGACTCTCCTCCTTGTGGCTTCATTTCAATAATTAGGTTGTGGGGTCAGATGGAAATGGGAAGGTTTTACCTTAAAGGATGCTGGATGCTAAGTTGACCTGCCATACAGAAGAACTGCAGTTGTATTTTATATTCTGTATTGAATTAACTGAACAATGAATTAACTGCAAACCCTGGACACCATTATATTCTTCACACACTGTGTTGGAGATATGAAGTAAAAACAACTCGTTATTGAGAGAATTCAGCATGTTATTGTAGCATTGTGCCGATCACTCAAATGTTTTATTTTGCTTCTTTTCCATCACACCACATCAGTCACTTGTAAGTAACCTCTTATTGACCGTATGTGAACGTAGTCTTTATTGTTGTCATGTAAATATTGGTATATATTGCCTGTATTCTGTAAATACTGCACCCCATGCTCCTGACTTGTTGATATGAATCTAATGGCATATTTTTATATACTTGTGGAAGGTTTGTTTTCCCCTCTGGCATGTGCTGTCAGTCATGTTTAAATTATAACTGTCACAACCTTTCAGAAGGAGAAGATGATGTAGCTGTTCTGTTGTGTCACTGTGGGGTTTCTCTCTGTAATTAAAGCAGCTACCAGGTGTCCGTGTGTCTGTCTCTGTTTGGATCTCATAACTTTATAGATACAACAGTTTGTAAATAATGATTAAAGGAACACGCCAGCATTATGGGAAATGCACTTACCATCTTCTCCAGAGTCTCCAAGATAGATGCCAATTTCCTCTCTGTGCGTTCAGTAGAAAACTATCCAGCTACTAGCCTAGCTTAGCACAAATTAATGGAAGCAGATATGCACCACTAACTCCAGGACAGGTGTTTTTGGCCATCAGTTAGGCTAGCTGGTCCATATCCACTTCCATTAATTTGTGCTAAGCTAGGCTAGCTTGCCTTGCAGTCAGATAGCGTTCTACTGAACACAGAGAAGAAATTAGCATCTAGCTTCATATCTGACTCTGGAGAAGATGGCAAGCACATTTCCCATAATGTTGACATGTTCCTTTAAGTACCTAGGAACTAACAAATATGGCCAAGCTGCATGAATACAGACCATTCAGGACATCCACACGACAACCAGTCTCGCTCTCACACACACTCACACACATACTCGGATACATGCACACATATTCACAAGTGCCCCCATTCCCCTCAAATCTAACTTTGTATTACCCACACATATCATTCAAACATCCCCCCACTCCTGTCAAACAAATGAATGGGGATACACAGCCCACCATAGAGACAGTAGCAGCTCTTGTCTCTAGAATGAGATACACAGCCCATAGACTAGCAGCTCTTGTCTCTCTATAATGAGAGGTTGATAGTGAGAGTCATTGAGCCCCTCAGCCAGCTAGGGTGATGGTGACTGGAGGAGTGTGAATGCTCTTGTATGGTTGTAGAAGGCCTCTGGTCCAGATGTAGATGGTTCTATCATATTCAGGGTTCCCACGACCTGGAGACCTGGATGGAAAACACATGGAAAGGAGACGGCTGGTCAAATGTTGTGGGAAACTCTGGAAACTCTTAATGTTACATGCTCTTACGATGCCCCCTCCCCTGCCTATTGAACTTGACATCATGGTGGATGATTAATAATAATAATAATCTTCATTTATATAGCACCTTTCATACACGGAGTGCAACTCAAAGTGCTTAACAGAGACACGTCTTCTTTAAACAAGTCAAGAAGAAACAACACAATAAGTCAAGAAAAAACAAGAATACCATAAGGTCTAAAAAATTATAATAAACTCAAAATAAATAAATGAATACATGCATTCTGATTATTTCTGGGAGCCGGCTCAGCATGAGCAAAATATACATTGTGTATTACGTTTAGTTTTCGCCTATCTAGTTTATAGTTATAGTTTATATTTATAGCTATAGTTATAGTTTGTATAGATAGAAATATATGTTGTGTACCATGATTACAAACTATTACTATGGTTGAGGAACCGGGGAAAACAAGCATCTCAAATTTTTTCTGAATGTATACATAATGAACATAAACTAACAACAGACTTCTGTAATGCAATGTTTAGTTTTGGTCTCTGGCCCCTTATAAACAAACCCCGTAGGATAACTAAAGATAGTGCCACACTTATTGATAACATCTTTACGAATGTTCATGGCCAAGCAACAAGTGGTTTGTTTTTAAGTGATATCAGTGATCATCTTCCTATTTTTGTGATATTACATAATTTAAAGGTAAAATGTTCAAATGTGAACCTTCTTGTAAATTTGTAAGAATTAGGACACCAGAAAGAATGGAGGCCTTAAAGATGGACCTTACAAACTACAACTGGGATGAGGTGTATGTTGACGATCCAAATCAGGCATATGATGCTTTTTTGTTGACGTTCACAGAGCTATACAACAAACACTGTCCTATTAGAAAGAGCTTGGTGAAGGATAAATATAAAGGAAAGCCATGGATGACTAAAGCCATGCAAAGGGCGTGCAAAAAGAAAAACGTACTTTACAAGAAATATTTACAACTGAGAACCAGTAAAAGCGAAGAAAAATATAAGCTGTATAAGAATAAACTGACTTCCATTATGAGAGTACAGAAGAAGGAATACTACAATAAAATATTAGAGGACGGTGCAAATAATATACAAAGGACCTGGAAAATAATCAATCATATTATTCGGAATAGAGGTTATAAATCTGAATTTCCAAGTTATTTTCTAAATAGCTCTGATGCTAAAGTGGACAATGTAAAAAGCATCGTTGAAGATTTCAATGACTACTTTGTGGGTGTTGGAACTACTTTGGCCAGCAAAATTGTTGTGCCTGAGGATAAAAAAGATATGTTTAATAATCTGATTAATGGTAATATCAGTTCTATGTTCCTTTGTGGGGTAAATTAAATTGATATAATTGAAATTGTAAGTAAATTAAAAAACAAAACATCAACTGATATAAACTCCATTGACATGGTAATTATTAAAGAAGTAATTGAGTCTATTGTAAAAAATATATGCAATCTGTCTTTTCAAAGAGGTGTTTTTCCTAATAATATGAAATCAGCAAAGGTAATACCAATATTTAAAAATGGAGATAAGCATCAAATGAACAATTATAGACCAGTGTCTCTACTTCCTCAATTTTCAAAAATATTAGAGAAATTATTTGTGAAACAACTTGACAAATACAAAATACTGAGTGAACACCAGTATGGGTTTAGGGAAAATAGAACTACTACATATGCAGTGATGGAGATGGTAGAAGAAATAACTAAAGCAGTTGACAATGATGAGTGTTCTATTGGTATTTATATTGACCTACAGAAGGCTTTTGATACAATAGATCACAGCATATTAGTGAGAAAACTGGACAAGTATGGGATACGAGGTATAGCTAACTCTTGGCTGAAGAGCTACTTGGAAAACAGACAGCAATGTGTGCAAATTAATGACACTGTGTCAGGATTTAGGAAGGTCACCTGTGGAGTACCCCAGGGATCTGTGATAGGTCAAAATAATAAAATCTTTTTTTTATATATATATTTTTTTATTATTTTTTAAACATACACAGAAACATAACAACATAAAATTAGATATACAAGCATTAATTAACAGTACACATCCAATGAAATCACCATTTAAATAAATGTATTATACGAGATATACACCTAATACTTGTTATCTAATACCCTACACACATATGCTCTCGCTCGCTTCCCCCCCCCCCGGACCCCCACTTGGATAATTATTATTTATTATTATTTATAATTATTATTACTTGGATCCATTATCATTCGCTCCTACCCAGGCACTACAATTCATATGCTAGCCTTTATTCTCTCCACCACTTCTAACCACATTGCAATTTTGGATTCACTGACACCCAAAATTCTTGCTGTAGATATTTCTAGATAAATCACATCGAGATATGTAAGAATCCAAACCTTCCGGCAAATTTTTTCCGGTTGAAACCATTGTGATGCTATCAGCTTTTTAGCCGCTGTGATACCAGATAAAACTAATCTCTTTAGCTGTATAGGGACTGCAAACTCAAAAACATCATTCAACAGCAATACAGAGGGGTGTACAGGTATATTCAGAATTAAGAAATTTGATAATTGCTGGGACACTTCTTTCCAGAATATCTTAACTGGTGGGCAATCCCAGTATACATGTGCATAAATGTACCCTCATCCCCATTTGTACATAAGGAGCATCTGGAGTCTTGTTTAAGTCCCATTCTGTTCAATCTTATAGGAGTCAGGTATGTCCTATGAATATAGTTAAGATTGATTTGTTGATGGTCCGGGTTACGTGACGCAAGTCGAACGTTTGCCCAGGCTTCTTGCCAATCAAAATTTATTTCCAGGTCTGGTATATCCCTCCTCCAGACTGAGTCTAGGTGGAGGATTCCATACGAGGACGTTAGTAATTGATGATAAAAATCTGATACAAAACCTCTCGATGTCTCTCTTTCATAGAAGAATTTGTGGTATCTGTGGTGTTCAATTGGTATCCTTAATGGGACTCCATGAGCCTTCAAACATAACAATAACTGTGCGTAAAAATAATATGTGGAACTGGTGAGATACATTTTTTTATGTATTTCTTCATATCTACAAAAACCCTGTTTGTTGAAAACGTCTCCTAATGTGTGTATGCCCTGCTTTTCCCATTTAGGGTATCTTATAAGTCGTTTCCCAATCAGGAGTGCATTGTTATTGAATAGGGGAGTATGACTATGCCATTTATGTGGGTTAGAATATTTTTTTTGTGTTTCACGCCATATCCGGATCGCATGAGTAATAATGGGGCCAAATTTCAATTCGCATTGCTTAATTGATAATTTGGTGTATACTATGTCCTGCAGTCTATGTGGTGCTACTATATTTACTTCTAAATTTCTCCAGGATACTGATGCTTGGGGATCAAACCAGGTTGTCAGTGGTCTTAAAGCGGAGATGAAGCAGTGCGATAAATACATATTCATAGCATCACATTAGTATTTAGATAAGCCACAGAAGAAGTCACGTTATAAAAATAAGCAGTTTCTAAGAAAAAACGATTTGTTGTGTACATTTCTGAAGCATTTAGCATTATGGGCGCGGCCATTTTGTTGCTGACGTCATACCGTGGCTTGGGTGTATACACTCTGGTTAGCTGCCTATATTGAATGGGTCAGTCAGCAAATAAAATGTTGCCTACAAAACAACGGGACCGCGGTGGTTCTGTTTGTATTGCTCCTGGCTGTTCAAACTAATTTTACCATGTGAGAGAGAGGAAAGTTGGTTAATTTCCACAAACTACCAGTGAAAAAAACAGTGTTGTTGACATGTTGGCTCGGGCTGCCTGCACCCAGACGGCGCGACCAGCCTGTTGGACAGGGAAGGAGGATCTGCAGCGAACACTTCATTGCCTCGGATTATGTTGTTGGGGTGGGATGTTTGTCCAGAAGACCACTAATCAGCTGAAGCCGGACGCGGTTCCCTCGGTCTTCGACAGACAGACCGGCGTTAGCTCTCGGGGCCCGGCGTTAGCTCTCGCTAGCTAGCGTTAGCAACCGGAGCGTCGCGGAGCATTCAGCCTGCTGGCTACACAGCTTGTGTAGCCAGCAGGCTGAATGCTCCGCGACGCTGGTTGAAGTGGGTCTAGGTAGCCAGCAGGCTGAATGCTCCGCGACGCTGGTTGAAGTGGGTCTAGGTAGCCAGCAGGCTGAATGCTGGCAATGCGGTTGTTCATTCACCGGCTTCAGTGCGCCGCCCGCGGCTTGACTCGGTTCAGCGTTCACCCTGATGTAAAGTAGCGATTTTTATTGTTTTGTCATGACAACCCAATTACATAATCCAACATATGTGTAAAGAAACAACATATTCCAGTTAACGGAATATTTTTTAATGATTCATTACGGTATAAATTAGGTTAACTGGAGCCAGCGGGGCAATGCGGTTGTTCATTCACCGGCTTCAGTGCGCCGCCCGCGGCTTGACTCGGTTCAGCGTTCACCCTGATGTAAAGTAGCGATTTTTATTGTTTTGTCATGACAACCCAATTACATAATCCAACATATGTGTAAAGAAACAACATATTCCAGTTAACGGAATATTTTTTAATGATTCATTACGGTATAAATTAGGTTAACTGGAGCCAGTTTTTGTCATGACAACCCAATTGCTAACGCTAGCTAGCGAGAGCTAACGCCTGGCCCCGGCTGGTGCCAACTAGCTAGCGATCGCTCCCGAGAGCTAACGCCGGTCTGTCTGTCGAAGACCGAGGGAACCGCGTCCGGCTTCAGCTGATTAGTGGTCTTCTGGACAAACATCCCACCCCAACAACATAATCCGAGGCAATGAAGTGTTCGCTGCAGATCCTCCTTCCCTGTCCAACAGGCTGGTCGCGCCGTCTGGGTGCAGGCAGCCCGAGCCAACATGTCAACAACACTGTTTTTTTCACTGGTAGTTTGTGGAAATTAACCAACTTTCCTCTCTCTCACATGGTAAAATTAGTTTGAACAGCCAGGAGCAATACAAACAGAACCACCGCGGTCCCGTTGTTTTGTAGGCAACATTTTATTTGCTGACTGACCCATTCAATATAGGCAGCTAACCAGAGTGTATACACCCAAGCCACGGTATGACGTCAGCCATGACGTCAGCAACAAAATGGCGGCGCCCATGTTGAAAACAGGGATATTATATTATATTTTTCAGACAAATAAGATAGATTTCACATTTGATTATAGAACCCTGTCTTACACAAGGTACACAACAAACAAACTAGGATCACATTGCTCACTGCTTCATCTCCACTTTAAAGTGTACGCCTTAAAATAGTGGTAAAAATCTGGAAATGCCATACCTTCCATCGGTTTTGTTTCTCTGTGCAGTGGATCTTTTTATACGTGGTGGTTTGTTATTCCAAATAAATGTATGCGGTAGAGTGTAATTTTTTCCAGTAACCATCTGGAGGGGGTAACGGTAGCATTGAGTTAATGAAGTTGATTCTAGGTAGGACATCCATCTTAACTATTGATACCCGTGCCTGTACTGAGTTTTTAAGTTTTGACCACCTGTCAAAGTCGTATTTGATCTTATTTTGGATTTTTATGTAATTGTACTTCACCGTTTGGCTTATAGTAGGGAATACTTCAACTCCCAAACATCTAAAGTGTTTAACCATTGGTATTTTTTTTGGAAGGAGTATATTTTTTGCAGGGGCATTAAGTGGAAGGAAAGCCGACTTTGGCCAATTTATCCTAAATCCCGATAGATTGCCAAAGTCATCAATCAACTTGAGAAGATGAGGCATTGCGGTGTTAGGGTTTTGCATGAACAGTATTACGTCGTCCGCATATAAACTAATTTTATGTTGTGTGCCCTTGATTGCGATTGGTTCAATGGATTGGGATTGTTTTATATATTGTGCTAAAGGCTCTAATGATAAATCGAATAGTCCGGGACTAAGACCGTAGCAGACTACAAAGAGTGACACGTTCAGCCGAACGCACAATTGGAGGGGGGCTTCCCACCCTCCAGAACATTTACAACAAGCGGTGCAAGGGGAAGGCTAAGAGAATTATTAAGGACTCGAGCCACCCGAACAACTGCCTCTTTGAACTGCTGCGGTCAGGCAAGCGATACCGGAGTCTTAAGGCGAGCACAGAAAGACTCAGAAGAAGCTTCTATCCCCAGGCCATCAGGCTGCTAAACGAACAATAAACACTATGCAACAACCATCAAATGCACACAGCACACACACCCACACGCACACACTCACTCAAACAAACAACACACTGCAGCACCCACTCTCCACACTTTAGATCACACAAACACACTTTACACTTTATATTTATTGATAAAGGATTTGCACTACAACTCGTACACCTACTGTGAATTGTACCTAAATTGCACCTCGTCCCATTTCTGCCTTGCACTATATAGTATTGTATATTAGTACACTGCACAGTATTGTATATTGTATGGTAACTCAGTTACGTCTATTCTGCATCGAACATTGTACATATGTCTAAACTGAACACTGTGACCTCATTTTTTTTTTACTTCTAATTTTACTATGTTATTTTATTTCATACTTATCTTGTCTTGCACAGTCTCTGGAGTGTAACAGTAAGAAGCATTTTGTATAAAAGTATTCTGTACTTCTGTATGACAACTATTAAAGAAACTTGAAACTTGAAACTTGAAGAGGGCAACCCTGTCTAGAAGAGCGTGATACCGGAAAGATTTCGGAGGTGATTATACCTGTTGTAATCATGGCCGATGGGTCTTTGTATAATACTTTAATCATATCAATGAATCCTTTTCCTAACCCCATCCTTTCTAATACTGCCCATAGATAAGACCATTCCAACCTATCAAAAGCTTTCATCGCATCCAGGGACAGCATCGCCTTAGGTGTGGTGTCATCCTTGCTGGCATCTAGTACGTGTAGTAATCATCTTATATTATCCGTGATCAAGCGGCCTCTTATGAAGCCAGTCTGATCCGGATGAACTAAAGACGTCATATGCTTTTGAAGTCTGATGGCTAATACCTTAGAGTACAGTTTGATATCGGTTCCGAGGAGGCTTAATGGTCTATAACTACCGCAATCGGTGGGGTCTTTGTCTTTTTTAAGGAGGACTGTTATGAGTGCAATATTGTCGTTCTTATGGAAGTTCCCCTCCTTGATTGAGTATAAAATCATATTAAGTAATAGGGGTCCAATTACGTCCCAACATGAGAGGTACATTTCTGGTGGGATACCGTCTCTTCCAGGAGCCCTACCACTTTGCATTTCAGATATGGCCTCCCTGAGTTCATCTAGTGTGATGGGTGTTTCTAACTGTTTAGCGTCATCCTCTGATAGTTTAGGGAGGTTAATTTGATTAAGATGTGTCCATTTTGTTTTGATCGAAGGTCGTTTCTGATTTATACAAGTTGGAGTAGAACTCTTTGAATGTCTCGTTGATTTTTTTAGGGTCTGTAACAAGTCCTTGTTGTGCTTTAATTGTAGTTATATCTGCACATTTTGCGTTGACTCTTAATCGCATAGCTAGTAGGTGACTTGGTTTAGAACCTTGAGAGTAATGCTGTTGTCTTGTGCTACGTATTTGTACTTCAGATTGTTGTTTATAAATGGCATTAATCTCTTTTTTTAACACATTAATTTGAGTTTCCAGTCGAACCGAGTAGTTGTATTGTAAGGAAGAAAATAACGTAGAGTAAAGCGTTTCCAGCCCTGCCAGTTTTGAGCAACGATTCTTGCGTATTTTGGAGGAAAAGCACCCGGTAAAATCCTTGATCAATCCCTTTACCGACATCCATAATATTCTGGGGTCCGGCACCGATTTCGCATTCTCCAGTATGTAGCAGGGTGGATTATCCCTGCTTCGTGGGAACTGGGGTGCACGGTCACTAGGTAGCGAGACACAGTAGAACTCGGGCTAGCTGCACCTCCGGCTTTGGGGTCAGGAGCGTCAACTGGAGGCTGGCAGTGGGGTGTATGAGGCCCAGGATTTACAAACCTAGTCCGGTACTCCGGTCTTCCTCCCTCTCTCTTGGGCAGTCAGCAGTACTCCCCAACACGCCCTCACTCTCCCCAATTGTCCCCTAGCACCCCCCCACACCTAATGACCGAATGGTAAATAAATAACTTGGTTCCCCCCGCAAGCAGTACCCTCCCTCATTAACACCAGAAACCTTACAATGGAAAAGGGAATGTTGAATAGGAAGGGGTTAATAATGGATATATTATCCGCATCAAATGGTTAGAATTAGACTCAATAAAAGACACACACACCGTGCTCCCGTTCAGTCTGAGAGTTATTATATCAGGGGCCTAGTTACAACATTGCTACATCAGGTGATTATTGCACCATGGGTATCATCACACAATGCTTACAGTCTGGTAATTATATAATTACACCTAGGCACCAAGTGCTCTCACGGTACCCGGACTAAGTGCTGTCCACTGTACACAGACTAAGTGCTGCCCACGTCTGGGCTAAACACAGTATCCACCTTCCCTACATATACTGCTCCAGGTCGGTAATATGGGGAAGGAAGGGGGAACATAGGGGAGGAAGTAGAAGGGTTCACCGAATGGGAAATATTAGGAAACACACATATTATCACGCTCAAAGGAAATGAACGAAAACAAAAGAGTGGGCCCACAAAATACCAGTAAAGTCCTATCTTAATGCCGGCATATATTGTTTGGGGTACCCCTATGGAATGGTAGTAGCAACGTTACTTTCGCCCGCAGGCTGCACCACACTGTGTACTGTATAATAACTCGGGAGCATCAATGCTCATTTGTACTCATCCGAAATGGCCGCCTCGCCACGCCACTGTTGTCCGGGAGGCAAGATGGCGTCGAACGCTCTCGGTGAGGATGTTAGCAGGCGGAGCTGGGCAGAGAGGCAGCGCCGGCTGAGAGCGTGTGCTGAGCGATGACGACCCCTGCTGGACGGGACGAACTCCCGTAAGCTGTAGGCAGCCGGGTGCAGGTCTGATTGAAGTCAGCCGGAGCAGACTGATTGCAGGCAGCCGGGTGCAGATCGGGTTGAAGTCAGCCGGAGCAGAACGGTTGTTGGCCCACGCTCGCCTCGGGCTCGTACTCTATACCGCACACAGTAGCTACTATAACTCGATTGTTAGTGCCTGGCTCTGCACTAATTGTTCACACACTATCGCTGGTACTGCTAGGATATCGTGTCCACTAGCCAGTACTTCCTATCACCCGTTGCTATCTCACGGGGCCCTCTGGCATAACTTCAGCAACAGGGCTCTCCAGAGCCCCCGTTCGTTGCGACTGTTCGTTGTTCAAGTTCACTGCCGAAGAGGTTCTCTTTCCGTCTTCCGCCCCCATATATCACGTTCCATCTCTGTCCAACACTCTCTGTCAGACACCGCCCCCTGCTGGTCCCGCCTACTAGTCACACAGGGAAGGATGTTGATCATGGTCCAGCGATACTGTGTATAGTCCATACTTCAGTCGATAGAAGGAAGAGAAACTCATATCATTGCTCGTGGGAATATCAATGATGTCTTTGTGTACAAAGGGAATATAAAACACCAGTCAGCAGTCCTGAATAATATACAATATTTTCAGACTGCTACATTTCCCCCCACTTTGAACTTGCTAAGTCCTCTGCAAGTTAACAACAACAACCAACGCATGCATGAAAACGGTCCTGAGACCAACAGTTTCACACATCGATCGACACTCGTACCTTATGCTAACAGTTTCACACACTCCTTCATGAGCTGGACACACTGTTCAACAAACACACTCTTGAGCACGTAGTCCTGGCGATACCGAACGGGTAGCCGACCTCTGGTGCTCCTGTGGGGCCGGGCTGGTTCCACTCTGGGGGGTTCCACTCCCCCCACCTCCGACTCCGTGTCGGATTCTTCTGTGTCTGTAGGTGGGTCAAGGACCACGGCCTCGCCCTCCGGGGCCATCGGTGGACCGCCCGCGGCCTCCTCTTCGACTCCGTTTCCGCCTTCATCCCTCTCTTCTCCTGATGGGGTCGACTCTGCGTCTGACCCAGCGTTCGCTGCCTCTTCCGGGACGTCCCGCACGGGCCTGGGGTGGTTACACGCCCTAGGATGCGGTTCTCGGCGGCACCCGAAAGCATCTCCACTGTCTGATTCGGACGAGCTCCGCAGCGCCACAGGGGTCTGTCGAGGGGCCCTCACCCTTGCTTCTGGGTCGGAGGCTGGAAACGGACAGGTCTTGAGCTGGTCTCGATGCACGGTCCTCTCGGGGCCCCCTGTTTCGGGCCTGACTGTGAACACGGGTGTCCCTTCGTGGCTCTGCTTCACTACCACGTACGACGTAGGCTCCCACTTGTCCTGTATCTTGTTACGGCCCCGGGGTCGGTGGTCGCGTATCAGGACTCGGTCCCCCGCCCGCAGGAGTGCACCTCTGCTCTTCCTGTCGTAAATCCTCTTGCGCCGATGAGACGCCTGCTTCGCCGTGGCCTCGGCGGCCTCGGCAGCGGCCTTTAATCGCTCGTGATGACTCTGTACCCACTCGTCTAGGTCCCCCGCTCCCTCCTGGATGACGTCTCGGCCCCCCAGGACATCTCGGGGCATTCTGGCGTCCCTTCCGAAGAGCAGGTAGAAGGGGGAGTACTCCGTGGAGGAGTGCACATGGCAGTTGTACGTGAGTACCAACTCGGGTAGGTGCTCCTTCCAGTCTCGCTTCTTCTCGGCGGGCAGACTCCGCAGCATGTCGTGCATTGTCCGGTTGAACCTCTCACATTGCCCATTCCCCTGAGGATGGTAAGGCGTGGTGCGGCTCTTGGAGATTCCGTACAGTCGGCAGAGTTCCTTGATGACGCTCGACTCTAAATTACGCCCTTGGTCGGCATGGAGTCGGGCAGGGCAACCGTAATACACGAACCAATGCTTGATGATGGCGGCGGCCGTGGTCTTCGCCGTCTGATCTTTGGTCGGTATGGCAATAGTGAATCTGGTGAACATGTCGGTCAGTACCAGTACGTTCTCATAGCCACCCACTGACCTTTCCAACACGGTAAAGTCCATAGCAAGGACCTCCATGGGGGCTGTCACGTTGGTGCAGGTCATCAGGGCCTGGGCTTTAGGAAACACGTCCCGGGCTAATGCGCATCGCTTGCATTGCTGCACCCATTTCTTCACCTCTTCTGTCATCCCGGTCCAGTAATAACTTCGCCTCATCAGGTCCACTGTCCCTTGCCCTCCGTAGTGTCCTCCATCTTCGTGTTGGGTCTCGTAGATCCTCCGTCGCAGGGCCGTGGGCACCACCAGCTGCAGAACCTCCTCCCCGTCCCGGGGGTCACTGACGCGTCGAAACAGTACTTGTTGGTGCAGACGTGTTACGTGCCCCCGTGGGGAGACGCAACACTAGGCCACAGACAGGATAGGTGAGGATGCAGTGACACAAAACACCATAGACAGATTGTAAAATAACAATTGTATTATACATATATTTGTGTATTATTGTACACAAATGAGATCAGCAACACAGAGAGCAAAGAGGACCTACCAGTGAGCACCAAATAATATCAAAATGAAACAAAAGCCCCCCCCCCCTTTACAGGCGCGGACGCCCCAAAGTACAGGAGGTGGTGCTCACTCTAAGCTGGTGTCTTTAACAGTAGTTCTCCTACGTGATGCAGATGTAGACCCCAGGGTATCTTTCTGCCCTCAATGTCCCTGTGTGCGAAACAAAAGGTTAGAAACAACACAATCACCATAGGCTGGGTGACAAACAAATATACAAAGGGTTAGTACAGAAATGTACAACAACACAAAAGATACAATGCTATATAGACCAATGGCCCAAATAACTAGAGCTTTGACCAGCTCTCACACACAATGAGCTCACACAGAGCTTTGATTAGCTCTCACACAGAATTAGCTCCAATTAAGCTTTTACCAGCTCTGACACAAATGTACCCTAAGAGCCTCAGCTCTATTACCAAAAGCCACAAAAGAGAGTGTGTAACAAAGAGTGTGTACAAAGACACCAAGAGCTCTACTTTACCACATCAATGAACCAGAGAGCTCTACCTACAAAAGCACCAACACACTAGAGCCATAGTTACCACCAACACACAGACCAAACGAACCAGGGAGCTAACTAACACTGAAACACAAAGGGTATTATGAAGGGAGTGGATGTTGATTGCTGAACGAGTCTCAGCTGCCGCTGCACCGGGGTGAGTGGGTGATTGACCAGCTGCTGCTGCAACTGGGACTGGGAACCTGAGAGTGGGATATGTAGACACAAGAGGGAGACAAGACAACAACAAACAAAACATGCCTATATACACAACAGATTACATACATTACTCCCATATATATACACATAAGGACACAGTCCGTAACAAGACGGAACCGCTCCCACTGCCCGTATAACTTGCGGAGTCTCGGGTCTCCCTCCTTCAACTGTACTTTGGTGGGGGGGACTCCCCGGGTCCCCGCCACACCGGACCCAACTCGGGATCGTCCGCCTGTAGCTGCCG
Source organism: Notolepis coatsorum (assembly GCF_963971535.1). Classification (NCBI taxonomy): domain Eukaryota; kingdom Metazoa; phylum Chordata; class Actinopteri; order Aulopiformes; family Paralepididae; genus Notolepis; species Notolepis coatsorum. Next base: position 194,628,951 of record NC_140165.1, read on the forward strand.
CATTTCCGCCCAGTCATACCCGCTGTTCCCTTTCTGTGTCGCTATCCGACAAGCGCTGGCGCTCGGGACCTCCCATGTCTCGGTCGGTCTCTCGGGGCCTAGCAGGGCCCGTACTTCTTCCGCTGGGACCAGGACGTAGCCATCGCGGGCGACTGAGGCGGGGGCGCAAAGGAGGCGGTCCGTTCCGGTAGACCCTGACGGGTGTGAGTGCCAGTCGCGGGTATTGTTAGTGTTGTGAAGGATCAGATTAAACCGAATATATATATTTATTTATATATATATATTTAATAGTATTTGTATATCGTTTGATATCCCCTGTATATTCCTTGTACAATATGCACTGAATATCCCTTTAGTCTACTAAACAGCCCATAATAGTTTCATTCTACCATTGGACGAGAACCTGGCGCCAGCAGCCATACCCCTAGGTTCAAGTTCAATCGTGCCGCCCAACATGTCGTGGCAAGCCCGGTTCCGCGTAGGAATACGTCTGGCGAAATACGAATGGTACTATTTGTTCACAGCGCATATATATATGGCGCAAGTAAAGTAGAACTTTCTTTTAGTCCATTAGTTCTTTACCCTCCAACCGAGTAACAGACGCGAAGCCTCACCCACGACGCACGTGTGGTGCAGTAAGGCCTACTTGGCCTCAGAATAGGCATTGAGATATCGTGTGGATTAATAGTTGAATTGTCATAGTTTGGCACTATACCGTCGAGTTGGACGTATTCTATTAAGCTAATAATAGTCTATTTATGTATGGTGCATCGTCGGTTAGAGTTATAAAGTTATCAGTACCCCCATCGTTCCTGACGTTATCTGGAGTCTTAACCAGGCTGGGCAGACCACTAGTGGTGCTTGCATCCGAGGAGCTCCGGGCCAGGGCGACTGGACCTGTACATTGGATTACTCTACCCGGACGACGACGAGCCTTCCACGGCTTGGATTATGCTTTGGGTGCTTTGATTATTCCATGGATAACGGCCAACACTGCGGAGTGTTGGAACTACCCCCCGGAGAGGAGCAAGGTAAGACGGCGCTCTACACCAGTGAGGTCGCCTCACGTCTCTCCGTTGTGGACCGGCAGCTACCGTCCACCAGAGGGTCCAGCTGTATTCGTCTGCGGACCGAGGTTCTGTGGGCACCGTGTTCAAGACTTTGAATTCTCCCAAGAAATCGTCGGCCAGATGGGATACCGCCAGCGGCTTCTCTAACCCCCCCCTCCTACTGTCTTACAACCAGCGGGACCCCCCCCCCCCCTTAGTGTATCCAGCTATAATCATTTAAGTACCATCGCTATAGTTTCCTAAAGAACCGGGTTGTATACTTACTCCCTGCGTAACCAGAGATTGGACATTCAATGTTGATTTACCTACGAATACTCATTTGCCATACAAGTGCATTTCAAATCATAAGTGTAAACAAGTGAACGTTGTATATACCTTTTGCTATATTAAATATTCGATTTGTACATTTGTGTGGACTTCGTTTCATCAGGTGGGAAAGTGTTCATCATATTTATATCATGTACTGGATGGCCAGAAGTTAAAGTACAAGAGGTAGTGGTTTAATACCATACTTAACAATACAGTCAGGGAATTGTACCCCTCAGTTACAATTGGTCCTTCGAGCCGGAGGGTAACTAGTGTAATATTAATATAGTGTTATTAATATTAAAATGGCCTATGATGAACACTCCACGAAACGGTCCTCCTAACGTAGAACGCCCACGGCGCAGACGACAGCCACCTCAGTACTTAGAGGATTACGCTGTCAGTCAACTACCTAGCCTTCGACAAACGGTAAACGCGGTAAAAGTAGAAAGTAAAATTATGTCTGACCTTAACGACCAGGTTTCCCCGACCACAGAGGCCCTAGTAGGTCCTAATGTAACTGACCAAGCTCACGGTGGGGACCAGGAGGGAGCTGACATGCCTTTACCCCCCGCCAATACCGAAGAAGTAGTCCCCGACCAGCCCCGGGAGGAAGACAACCCTACAGAGAGAGAACTCTGCACGGAAGAAGAAGAGGAGAGCGCCGAGGAAATAGAGCTCCAGGACTCCCCAACGAGTACACCCAGGAGCGGCTCACCCAGGAGCGGCTCACCTCCACAACCGCCTTCCCCCAGCGAAGCGGAGAGGATGCTACAACAGGCGTTCCTCGTCAGCCTGACAGCCTCTACCGAACGCGATCGACTTCAGGGTGAACGCGATCGTCTCCAGGCACGGACGCTTAGCGAGCGCGAACAACTCCAGGCGCAGCAACGGAGCGAAGAAGAGCGCACGCGCCTGGAGATGAGACGCCTTCAGACGGAAGAGAATATGGCAAGAGACCGGGCCGACGCCCAGCGCGCCGCTGCCGGTGCCCAAAGAGAAGCAGATCTCACCAAGCGCGAAGTCGAGCGCGACAAGTTACAAGCGCAGCTAATGGAGCAGCTGATCCGCAAGGCAACACCCTCTCCCTCCGCCAGGGGTTCAAGGAACTCGTCGAGACAACAGTCAAGGGCAGCGTCTCCTAACCGAGCAAGCGACCCTGAACTTGACCAACAGACCAAGCCTATACCCCCCGCAGACCCCCTTCCCAGACCGGTCCAAGCGAGACCCAGCTACAAGGAAGGAGCGGCATACACTGCGGAGAAGCTAAATCAACGACTACAGGATCTGGAAGACCTGATAGAGGAAGAAGAGGGAGAGGAGGAGAACCAAGCCCGACGACAGCACAGTACTCCACCGGACCAGGAGGTCCAGTACAGCCCAGGCTATACCCCCGCGGCGCTGCGCTACAGACCCCCGACTCTATTCACGGGTGAGCACGACGCACGACCAGCCCCGAGGAATAGCACCTGGACCAGCGGGCCATGGTACCCTGTCGGTACCAGCCCACAGAGAGGCGCAAGAGGGGACTCGCCTAGGAGGTCTCTCCCCCAACGCTCGCCGATGTATCAGCCATCCACGGCGTCATACATTGCCACGCCGTCATTTCCAGACTTCGCCTATGAGAATCGAGCACAGTACACGGAGCTCCGGATGTGCTTAGAGACAATGATGGTGGATGTCGCTGATGAACGCCACAAGTATGCAATATTACTGAAGCACCTGAAAGTACCGCGAGCGCACAATATAGCGCTAGCCTATGCCACCTCTACGACCCCATACACAGCGGCCCTGGCGGCGCTGGACCAGAGATATGGACGTATATGGGATTACGTAATCCAAGAGATAAGGCATATTGATCGCCTACCCCCAGCAACAGACAATCGCTCATTAGACGACCTGTCAATCAAAGTGCAGTCCCTGGTAGGGATGCTGGGAGCGCAACGGGAAAAGGGCATGCATGAGCTATACGCCAACTCTAACGTCGAGAGGATTTTGGAGAAGCTGCCACCCGCAAGACAAGAGTGTTTTAGGCGGCAGAGAGACTACCGGGATCCTAACGGCCCCGAACCATCCCTCCTTGATCTAGCCGACTTCCTGGCGAGAGAAGTCAGCAGCTTACGACTGGATACGTTCGGGCGGAGCACGCCAAGCTCCAGAGAGGGACCCAGGAGAATAAATGATGGAAGAAGATCGGTGACTGTCATGCACCAATCCGAGTCAGTACCGAGCAGTAAGAGCCACAGTACCCCCTCGAGAAAAGAGAAGTGGAAGATGGTTTGCCCCTACTGTGAGAAAGAACACTGGCTGTCACAATGTGACCTGTTCACAAAGATGAATGCAGAAGAAGTGAGTCAATGGATAAAGTCCAACAGGCGCTGTTACCGATGTGCGCGACCACACATGGCAGCCGAATGCCGCCTAAAGAAAAGGTGCAGTCGGTGCGACGGAGCCCATCTAGATATACTACACGACAGTAACAGAAGACGGCCTTCACCTGCACCATCGAGCGGCACCAAGGCAAGTGTCATGTACATTGACCCCGCCAGCAGCAGCGGCGCCCAAGTGCTCTTAAAGGTAGTCCGTGTGACATTGAGCTACCAAGATAAAGTCATGGACACTTACGCCGTCCTTGATGACGGGTCAGAGAAGACCCTTCTGCTCGCGTCCGCTGCGGCCCAGCTGGGACTGCGGGGGAGCAAGAACGAAATGACGATTCGGACAATAAGAAGAGATTTAAAGACGATAAAGGGCGAGAATGTCTCCTTCACTATCGCAGCAAACGGGCAGCCAGAGCGACGGTATAGGATTACAAATGCTTTCACCAGCCAAGAAATAGGACTATCGCAGTACACCTACCCTATCGCCAAGTTGATGGATAAATATGTGCACCTGCGACAACTACCTATCCCGCTCATAGACGGCGCTACCCCGACCCTGCTGATAGGCTCCGACCATGCAGAACTCATAGTCCCGATTGACCGGGTCCATACAGGACCCCGAGGCTGTCCTGCAGCAGTCGAGACCCGCCTAGGGTGGACCCTACAAGGCCCCCTCGCTAAATCTCTCAACCGAACAGCAGCCACTAGCTGCCTCCACTCCAGAACGACAGAAGAAGACACCACTCTCCTGCAGCATGTCGAGAGGCTATGGACACTAGAGACAATGCCCTTTAAGAACGAAAAGAAAGATATTCGTTCTAAAGAAGACATTTACGCCATCAACCTACTCGAGCAAGGGACAAAGAGAGTCACAGTCGGCGGAGTGATGAGATACGCAACTCCACTCCTGAGGCGAGAGGGAATGCCCACCTTTCACGCAAAGAAAGACGCCACGGAGCGCTATCTATTGAACACAGAGCGGCGCCTAGCCAAAGACCCCGCTCAAGAGAGTGTGTACCGCGCTGAGATTGAGAAGCTAATCACAGCGGGACACGTGACAAAGATTGACATTAAAGAGGCCGATCAGACGACCGAATCATGGTACGTGCCGCATCACAAGGTCCACCACAACGGCAAGGATCGCATTGTGTTTAACTGCAGCTACCAGATCGGATCCCAAAATCTGAATAAGGAGCTCTTGCCCGGCCCCACACTCGGCCCCTCCCTACTAGGCGTGCTACTGCGCTTCCGCCAGGACAAGGTGGCTATCAGCGGGGATATCAAAGGGATGTTCCTGCAGGTGAGACTAGTGGAGGAGGACAGGCCCCTGCTGCGGTTCCTATGGAGAGAGAGGATCGGAGATGAGAACCCAGCCATCTACCAGTGGGAAGTACTCCCCTTCGGAACCACATGCAGCCCGTGCTGTGCTACATTTGCACTACAGAAACACGTCGCAGAGGACCCAGCAGCAGATGAAGAGGTCCGACACAGTGTGAAGAACAGTTTCTACGTGGACAACTGTTTACAAAGCGTTTCGACTCAAGAAGAAGCCGAGGCTCTCCTAATCAAGCTGCGCGCCTCCCTGATCAAAGGCGGCTTTGATCTCAGGCAGTGGGCCAGCAGTGACCCGCACGTATTGCGCAGCCTCTCCCCCGCGGACAAGGCTGCCAGCAGCGAGACCTGGATGGCGACCATCCCAGGAGAAGCCCAAGAAATGACACTAGGACTAGTCTGGCGCTTCAAAACAGACTCGCTCCACTATAGACACAAACCCCTGACTCCAGAGCAGGGAGGGTCGACGGCGACACCGACCACCAGACGGAGTGTGTACAGAACACTCGCCAGACAATATGACCCGTTGGGATGTATTCTACCTTACACCACCAGGGCAAAGATGATTGTACGAGCACTATGGGACAAGGACCAGGGCTGGGACGACCCAATACCCGCACACCTTGCCTCAACATGGAGAGAGTGGGAGACGGAACTCCGCTCACTCCCAGGCGTCAATATACGCCGCAGCTACTTCCCATCCACAGTGAGGCCAGAGACATGCAAGATTGATCTACACGTCTTCAGCGACGCCTCCGAAGTAGCCTATGGATCGGTGGCCTACTTGCGTGCCCAAGAGAAGGGAGGAAAGATACACACTGCTTTCATCCTGGCTCGCTCAAGAATAGCCCCACGTAAGCAACAATCTATCCCGCGTCTAGAGCTCTGCGCAGCCCTAGCAGGAGCGCATCTAGCCACGTTAATCCAACGTGAACTCACCATTCCGGTGCACAGAACAATCTTGTGGTCAGATTCCACGACAGTACTCACATGGATCAAGTCTGATTCATGCAGATACAAAGTCTTCGTGGGAGTCAGAGTCACCGAGATTCAAGAGTTAACAGAAGCAGCGAGCTGGCGGTATGTGGACACCAAACACAACCCAGCTGACGTCATCACCCGGGGAATGTCTCTGGATGACCTCACCCGTCGCAACATCTACAGTGACGGACCAGAATTCCTCAAGCTCCCGGAAGAAGAGTGGCCTACGCCCACCCCACGGGAAGCAAGTAACGAGGAGGCTGAGAACAAGAAACCTATGTTCTGTGGACTGAGCACAGTCGCCTCCACAGACCCCAACATAGATGACTGCATTACCCTAGAGAGTGCGCAGCAAAGAACATTCCTGTGGCACCACCCAGAGATTCAGTCCACCACCGACATGTCAGCAGCTGACTACGAAGAAGCAGAACTTCTTCTACTACAACGAGCCCAGAGAGACTCGTTCCCCGATGAGCTAGACTGTCTACAGGGAGGAAAGCCCGTCCCATCAGACAGCAGACTGCTCCACCTGGCACCCGAGAGTGACGCCCATAATCTCATCAGAGTGGGTGGTCGCCTGCGGAGAGCCCCCGATCTACCGGATGACATTAAGTACCCGATAGTCTTGAACAGCCGACACAAGGTCACAGAGCTGATCATAAAGAAATACGACGAGGATGTACACCACGCAGGAGCAGAGAGAGTCTTCGCGGAGATCAGACGTCGCTATTGGATACTTCAAGGAAGAGAAGCGGTGCGACGCTTCCAGCGAACCTGTCTAGACTGCCGAAAGTGGCGCGCGCAGCCCAGCATACCAGGGATGGCTGACATACCTCCCTGTCGCCTCCGACTCGGCGACAAGCCATTCCACTCCACAGGCATGGACTGTTTTGGCCCGTTGTATATAAAGAGAGGAAGAGGAACCGAGAAGCGGTGGGGTATTGTATTCAAATGCATGACCACCAGAGCGATACATATCGAGCTCCTTCCGACCATGAGCACAGACTCATTCCTTATGGCCTTCCGAAGATTCACATCACGGAAAGGAAAACCATCTACATTGTTGTCTGATCACGGGACAAACTTCAAAGGCGGAGAAAGAGAGCTGAGAGAGAGCTTCCAAGCTATGGGCCCAGAACTTAAGACCCACCTCGCTCCATCCCAGATTGACTTCCAGTTTAATCCCCCGAACGCACCCCACTTCGGTGGAACCTGGGAACGAGAAGTACGTTCTATAAAGACAGCCCTGTACGCCGTGCTTGGGGCCCAGACTGTGGCGGAGGAAGTCCTAATGACAGTCCTCACGGAGATCGAGGGAGTATTGAACTCAAAACCCCTCGGTTACGTCTCCAGTGATGTAGCAGATGTCGACCCAGTCACCCCCAACACACTCTTAATGGGGCGGCTGGACCCCGCGCTACCCCAGACAATGTACAGGCCTGAAGAAGCGAACGACCGAAGAATGTGGAGGTACAGTCAAGTACTAGCTGACAAGTTTTGGAGCAGCTTCCTACTCCACTACCTACCGTCTCTACAGACCCGCCAGAAGTGGGTAAAAGAGAGAGACAATTTGACAGAAGGAACAGTCGTCATGATTATCGACCAGTCACTACCCAGAGCTATGTGGCCGGCTGGCCGCGTAAGCAAAGTGATCACCGGTGCCGAGGGCAAGGTCCGAGCAGCTGAAGTACTCGTCCAAGGGCGAACTTACACACGACCCGTGGCGAGGCTAATAGAACTGCCCCGACTCCCAGATACTATCGATGATGACCATGACCCCATGACTTTGTGAGTTGACTGACCCTTACAGCGGACCTTGAGTGGTAGACAGTGCGGTTAATCTGTCTCTGTTTAGCTAATTAGGTGGGACTAATTAGGGGGCGGCTGTTGTGAAGGATCAGATTAAACCGAATATATATATTTATTTATATATATATATTTAATAGTATTTGTATATCGTTTGATATCCCCTGTATATTCCTTGTACAATATGCACTGAATATCCCTTTAGTCTACTAAACAGCCCATAATAGTTTCATTCTACCATTGGACGAGAACCTGGCGCCAGCAGCCATACCCCTAGGTTCAAGTTCAATCGTGCCGCCCAACATGTCGTGGCAAGCCCGGTTCCGCGTAGGAATACGTCTGGCGAAATACGAATGGTACTATTTGTTCACAGCGCATATATATATGGCGCAAGTAAAGTAGAACTTTCTTTTAGTCCATTAGTTCTTTACCCTCCAACCGAGTAACAGACGCGAAGCCTCACCCACGACGCACGTGTGGTGCAGTAAGGCCTACTTGGCCTCAGAATAGGCATTGAGATATCGTGTGGATTAATAGTTGAATTGTCATAGTTTGGCACTATACCGTCGAGTTGGACGTATTCTATTAAGCTAATAATAGTCTATTTATGTATGGTGCATCGTCGGTTAGAGTTATAAAGTTATCAGTACCCCCATCGTTCCTGACGTTATCTGGAGTCTTAACCAGGCTGGGCAGACCACTAGTGGTGCTTGCATCCGAGGAGCTCCGGGCCAGGGCGACTGGACCTGTACATTGGATTACTCTACCCGGACGACGACGAGCCTTCCACGGCTTGGATTATGCTTTGGGTGCTTTGATTATTCCATGGATAACGGCCAACACTGCGGAGTGTTGGAACTACCCCCCGGAGAGGAGCAAGGTGAGACGGCGCTCTACACCAGTGAGGTCGCCTCACGTCTCTCCGTTGTGGACCGGCAGCTACCGTCCACCAGAGGGTCCAGCTGTATTCGTCTGCGGACCGAGGTTCTGTGGGCACCGTGTTCAAGACTTTGAATTCTCCCAAGAAATCGTCGGCCAGATGGGATACCGCCAGCGGCTTCTCTAACCCCCCCCTCCTACTGTCTTACAACCAGCGGGACCCCCCCCCCCCTTAGTGTATCCAGCTATAATCATTTAAGTACCATCGCTATAGTTTCCTAAAGAACCGGGTTGTATACTTACTCCCTGCGTAACCAGAGATTGGACATTCAATGTTGATTTACCTACGAATACTCATTTGCCATACAAGTGCATTTCAAATCATAAGTGTAAACAAGTGAACGTTGTATATACCTTTTGCTATATTAAATATTCGATTTGTACATTTGTGTGGACTTCGTTTCATCAGGTGGGAAAGTGTTCATCATATTTATATCATGTACTGGATGGCCAGAAGTTAAAGTACAAGAGGTAGTGGTTTAATACCATACTTAACAATACAGTCAGGGAATTGTACCCCTCAGTTACAGTTAGGAAGTCTTTTTCGGTGTCTTCTACCTCAGGTTCGGTTCGCATCGGCATGCGAGACAGGGCGTCGGCGTTCTGGTTGAGTCGACCAGGCTTGTACTGGACCACGAAGTCGTACTCTGCGAGCTGAGCGTTCCAGCGCTGCTCCACTGCTCCCAGGTTGGCCGTACCTAGGTGCTTCACACTTAGACCCTTTGAACCTCCCTTACGGGCGCAGTTCCAGGCTAGGTCCCTTTCCACCCCTAGGCTTTACCATCCAGACTCCTCTGGACCGACAAGCCTTAGCTTTCTGCTTCCCGGCATTTTCTTTTCAAAAACACCGATCACAGAAACACTACTCGCTTACTAACTCATTCGGTTTCAGCTTATAGTGGCCTGACTGTACATTGAGCCGAACGCGGCGGCCATCACCATGGTCTTACTGCCATATGCGATCCGACCGGCAGGTGACCCAGTCGATAGCGATCCTAGACCCCGTAGTGGTTGTTGGCCACCCAGGTAAGAACCGACGGTCTGATCCCCACCCCACTTTGCTTTGGGTATGGAAACTTTGACCGTTTTCACCCGCCTTGCCTGTTCACAGAGGTGCCCGCGCACGTCTCTGCTAGGTGTGGACTATCATCCACGTACCACGTGTTGCCCCCACACTTGCGTGTGCGACACACACGCCGACTAGACGGTACCACGGTGGTATGTTGATTCATACCTCATCAGACACGGGGGCCCGTCAGTCTCTCCCCAGCACTATACCACATATTTTACGTGCCCTCTGGACTTTGCAGTCCCACCGCCGCCTGTTACACACTAGAGGTTCGGGGCGCCTACCCCCTCCCTAATGGGTTGTGGTCGGTGATCACGGTGAACTGGGCGTACATCAAGAGGTCTCGGAACTTCTCAGTGAGTGCCCACTTCAGGGCGAGGAGTTCCAGCTTGACACTTAGACCCTTTGAACCTCCCTTACGGGCGCAGTTCCAGGCTAGGTCCCTTTCCACTCCTAGGCTTTACCATCCAGACTCCTCTGGACCGACAAGCCTTAGCTTTCTGCTTCCCGGCATTTTCTTTTCTAAAACACTGATCACAGAAACACTACTCGCTTACTAACTCATTCGGTTTCAGCTTATAGTGGCCTGACTGTACATTGAGCCGAACGCGGCGGCCATCACCATGGTCTTACTGCCATATGCGATCCGACCGGCAGGTGACCCAGTCGATAGCGATCCTAGACCCCGTAGTGGTTGTTGGCCACCCAGGTAAGAACCGACGGTCTGATCCCCACCCCACTTTGCTTTGGGTATGGAAACTTTGACCGTTTTCACCCGCCTTGCCTGTTCATAGAGGTGCCTGTGCACGTCTCTGCTAGGTGTGGACTGTCATCCACGTACCACGTGTTGCCCCCACACTTGCGTGTGCGACACACACGCCGACTAGACGGTACCACGGTGGTATGTTGATTCATACCTCATCAGACACGGGGGCCCTTCAGTCTCTCCCCAGCACTATATTACATATTTTACGTGTCCTCGGGACTTTGCAGTCCCACCGCCGCCTGTTATGACCTAGAGGTTCGGGGCGCCTACCCCCTCCCTAAGGCACTATAATTTTTGTCATTCCTTTCGGACCCCCGCAGACCTCGGCTCGCAAAGGCGATGACTCGCTCCACGCTCTCTTGCTTCTGGCTCAGTACCGCTCCCAGTCCCAAATAGCTCCCGTCTGTGGTCACTATGAAGGGGAGTTGGAGGTCGGGGTAGGCCAGCACCGGAGGCATCAAGAGGCACCCCCGCAGATGATCGAAGGCCGTCTGACACTGCAGAGTCCACTTGAAGGCCTCGGGCCGGCCTTTAGCGAACCCCTTCTTTTCTTTTCCCATCAGGGCATGCAGGGGCTGGGCCACTTGGGCGAAGCGGGGCACGAACCGCCGATAATAGGACAGGAACCCGATAACCTGCCTCACCTCCTTCGCTGAGCATGGCGCTGGCCAGTCCTCCAACGCCTTCACCTTGTCGGTGTCCACCTGTATGCCGGCTGCGGAGACGACGTGTCCCAGGAATTTGACCTCGGTCTTCAGAAGGAAGCACTTTTGGGGCTTGAGTTTGAGCCCATGTTCCCGCAGTCGTCCAAACACCAAGTCCAACTTCTGGCAATGGCTCTCGAAGTCACGGGCGAACACTAAGACGTCGTCTAAATAGACAAGCAGGACGTCGAAGGCCAGGTCTCCCAGCACGGCGGTCATTAACCGCTGAAAGGTTGCGGGTGCGTTACACAAGCCGAAGGGCATGCGGGTCCACTGGTAGAGGCCGAAGGGCGTCGTGACGGCTGTCTTCTCTTGATCCTCTTCTTTCACCGCCACTTGGAAGTAGCCAGCGGTGAGGTCGAGTGAGGAGAAGATCTTGGCCTGCCCCAAGGCGTCTAGGGACTCTTCAATACGAGGTAGGGGGTACGCATCTCGGTGCGTCACGTTATTGAGGCGGCGGTAGTCACAGCAGAACCGCACGGAGCCGTCCTTCTTTATGACGATCACGGCCGACGACGCCCACGGACTGCAGCTCTCTACTAGCACCCCCTGGTCCACCAGGTCTTGTACGTGCCGCTTCACCTCTTGAAACACATGAGGCGGTATTCGGCGGTGCCGTTGCTTGACCGGGGATGCGTTACCGGTGGGGACGTAGTGAGTGACCGTGGTTGTGTAACCGTAGTCTCCGTCATCCACGGAGAACACCGCCTTGTGTTTCTCTAGCACTTGATTTAGTCGGCTCACTTGGGCCGGCGTGAGATCTTGCAGATTCGCCTGCACGGGCACGGCCAGTCCTCGGACCCTTCCGTACAGCTCCACTTCTGGCGGGCTGTCTCGAGCCTCAATCGCCGTCACTCGGACGCCTCCGTCTACTTCCTCCACGGTCACCCTCTCCTTAGGCCGCACTTGAAGGGGACAGTGGAGCTCCGCCAGCCTGGACCTGGGTCTGAGCACCATCTCAACGTCAGTCGGGTTCAACACCCGCACCGGCACTCTTCCCTGTCGGGCGTAGGTCACCACGTTCGCCACCAGCATTCCGGGGGGCAGGTTAGCACTTGGCGTGTTCTCTAGCATCACGGGGCGCCGCATCCCCACCGTCGTCTTGCAGCGGCCTGAGACGATCACTTCGCTGTGTGGGGGAATAACCACCGGCTCTCGGCCGGCCACTTTGACGTACCCCATTCTTCCCGGGGCGGTACACTCTCTGGCTTCTTGGGCCATGGCGGTGACTATACGGCGGATGGCGATGCTCTTAGCGTCGACCCGTCTTCGGCTCGCCAGGCGCATCCCCTTAATTCCTCTGAACAGGCCGTCTACCCCGCCGAGCACGTTCATGCCCAGAAGTCCCTGGACGGCGTCTCCTGGTGCCACTCGGGCAGGGTCGTCCTTTAGGATGAATATACATTTACCCACAAACGTCATCTCTAGGCACTTCACTTCGGCGTATAGACACCCCACCACCAGGATCTCAAACCCGTTGGCGGCGATGAGGGTGATCAAGTTGGAGGGGGTCAACCTCGACCGCGGAAAGTGTCTTCTGAAGTGACTCTCGTTCATGGTTGTGACTTCGGCGCCTGTATCGAAGAGGCAGCGGGTCTCGACCCCGTCGATCTGAACGTCTAGGGTGAGACACTCCCCGTGCACGTCCTGCGTCCCAATGCCCTCCGTAGCCGAATCGGTGACTCCGGCTGCGACGGCGTCCACTGCTCTTCGTGGCCCGGGCCGGTACCCTGTCGGGCCCGGAGCTTCGGGGGCGGGGTTAGCGGCTAGGCATGGCCTGCGGGCTGAGCGGGGACAATCTCTGCTGATGTGGCCCGGCTGATTGCAGGCGTAGCAGATCAGCCTGCCCTCTTCATCTCGGCGGGGTGGTTCCCGTGTGGCGGCGGTCGCGTCGTCTCGGCGTCGCCGCCCAGTGGCACCTCTCCGGGGCACGTCACGTTCCTGTTTGAAGGCCAGGAATAGTTGCTCTTGGCGCGCACCTAGCTGCTCCTGTCCTGCCTTGAGCTGCTGAATAGCTTCCTGCAGCGCGTCGACGTTCGGTGGGGCCTCCCGTCTCTCCGCGGCCGCGGCGTGTACTAAACCCCAAGGGGAGCTCTTGTCGGAGGGGAGGACCAGCTCGTCCTCCGACCAATCGATCGCCGCCTTCAGGACTTGAGGAAACGGCCTCGTCGCGTCCTCTCTCATGTACTTCCGCATTTCTCTCCTCAGGGCCTCGTCTCTGAGGCCTACCACAAACCGCTCTTGTAGCAGGGCGGCGGCGTCGGCAACCTGTGCAGGCGCCCGACGTCGTAGGCGACGGATTCTCTCCTGCAGGTCGTAGGCGAACTGGCGCACCGTCTCCCCGGCGGCCTGTCTTCGGTCAAAGAACTCCCCCAGGCGAATGCTGACCGGGACCTTGTCCCCGTAGGTTTCCTCCAGGAGCGAGAACAGGGCTTCAGTGTCGGGGACGGTTCCCTCTGTCAGGAAGCGTACCGTCTGTTTCGCCTCGCCTTTGAGGTGAAGCTGTACGACCTCCGCTTGTTCCTCCTCAGGTATTCTACTGGCACGGAGGTGGGTCCTCATCACCTGGATCCAGTCTTCTACTGGCGGTTCCCCTCTCTTCTTTTCCCCTCCAAATTCGCTGCACTTCCGCTCTCGTTGGACGTACACCACCGGGAGGGGCGCGGGAGGAAGCTGTTGGAGCACGGCCTGTGCCAAGGCAAGCGACTCTTGGCGTCGGGCCTGCTCTAATTGTTCGTGCTGGTGATCCAGGACGCCTGCCTGGTCTTGGAGTTGACCCTTTAGGAACTCCACCTCTGCGGTCAAGGTCTGCACCGTCTCGGCTTCTCTTCCTTCCTCTTTGAGCGGGGACGGCGAGTCATCTCTTTGCTTCACCCGGGACGGCCCGGCTTTGGCCTCCGGCTTCGGGGTGTCGCTGTCTGACATCTTAGGTCTCTTGGTCGTCACTTACGAGGGAGTGGAGTAGGATGTAGATCCTGTTCGTGACGCCAAATGTAGCAGGGTGGATTATCCCTGCTTCGTGGGAACTGGGGTGCACGGTCACTAGGTAGCGAGACACAGTAGAACTCGGGCTAGCTGCACCTCCGGCTTTGGGGTCAGGAGCGTCAACTGGAGGCTGGCAGTGGGGTGTATGAGGCCCAGGATTTACAAACCTAGTCCGGTACTCCGGTCTTCCTCCCTCTCTCTTGGGCAGTCAGCAGTACTCCCCAACACGCCCTCACTCTCCCCAATTGTCCCCTAGCACCCCCCCCACACCTAATGACCGAATGGTAAATAAATAACTTGGTTCCCCCCGCAAGCAGTACCCTCCCTCATTAACACCAGAAACCTTACAATGGAAAAGGGAAGGTTGAATAGGAAGGGGTTAATAATGGATATATTATCCGCATCAAAGGGTTAGAATTAGACTCAATAAAAGACACACACACCGTGCTCCCGTTCAGTCTGAGTGTTATTATATCAGGGGCCTAGTTACAACATTGCTACGTCTGGTGATTATTGCACCATGGGTATCATCACACAATGCTTACAGTCTGGTAATTATATAATTACACCTAGGCACCAAGTGCTCTCACGGTACCCGGACTAAGTGCTGTCCACTGTACACAGACTAAGTGCTGCCCACGTCTGGGCTAAACACAGTATCCACCTTCCCTAAGGGTTTACATATACTGCTCCAGGTCGGTAATATGGGGAAGGAAGGGGGAACATAGGGGAGGAAGTAGAAGGGTTCACCGAATGGGAAATATTAGGAAACACACATATTATCACGCTCAAAGGAAAGGAACGAAAACAAAAGAGTGGGCCCACAAAATACCAGTAAAGTCCTATCTTAATGCCGGCATATATTGTTTGGGGTACCCCTATGGAATGGTAGTAGCAACGTTACTTTCGCCCGCAGGCTGCACCACACTGTGTACTGTATAATAACTCGGGAGCATCAATGCTCATTTGTACTAATCCGAAATGGCCGCCTCGCCACGCCACTGTTGTCCGGGAGGCAAGATGGCGTCGAACGCTCTCGGTGAGGATGTTAGCAGGCGGAGCTGGGCAGAGAGGCAGCGCCGGCTGAGAGCGTGTGCTGAGCGATGACGACCCCTGCTGGACGGGACGAACTCCCGTAAGCTGTAGGCAGCCGGGTGCAGGTCTGATTGAAGTCAGCCGGAGCAGACTGATTGCAGGCAGCCGGGTGCAGATCGGGTTGAAGTCAGCCGGAGCAGAACGGTTGTTGGCCCACGCTCGCCTCGGGCTCGTACTCTATACCGCACACAGTAGCTACTATAACTCGATTGTTGAGTGCCTGGCTCTGCACTAATTGTTCACACACTATCGCTGGTACTGCTAGGATATCGTGTCCACTAGCCAGTACTTCCTATCACCCGTTGCTATCTCACGGGGCCCTCTGGCATAACTTCAGCAACAGGGCTCTCCAGAGCCCCCGTTTGTTGCGACTGTTCGTTGTTCAAGTTCACTGCCGAAGAGGTTCTCTTTCCATCTTCCGCCCCCATATATCACGTTCCATCTCTGTCCAACACTCTCTGTCAGACACCGCCCCCTGCTGGTCCCGCCTACTAGTCACACAGGGAAGGATGTTGATCATGGTCCAGCGATACTGTGTATAGTCCATACTTCAGTCGATAGAAGGAAGAGAAACTCATATCATTGCTCGTGGGAATATCAATGATGTCTTTGTGTACAAAGGGAATATAAAACACCAGTCAGCAGTCCTGAATAATATACAATATTTTCAGACTGCTACAAGTAGGAATACTGAAAGAGCTTCTTTGAGTTGTGTAATGAATTCCTTGTTATTCAGCAATATCGAGTTAAATCGCCATCTTGGGGCTCGGGATGACAGTATACCAAATGATCCTTTTAGGAGTAAATAACAGTGATCCGATAATGCATTGGGTACCATTTCCACGTCATAGTTATCAAATAGTCTCTGGGATGCAAAAACATAATCTATTCTGGAAAGTGTGTTATGAATTGCAGATCGACAAGAGTACTTCCGGGTCGTGGGGTTGAGTGATCGCCATAGATCATTTACACCTGTATTCTTCGACCAATCCTTTAACGCATTAGATGAATTTTTTTGTTCGTTGGAAAAGGTGGGATAAGATTTATCCATCCCAGGATCCCAAATGGCATTAAAATCCGCACCAATTCTAAATGAGTATTCAGGAAGGTCTAACATTGTTCTGGTGAGTGTAGTGTAGAAATTAGCTTCGTACAAATTTGGGGCATATACCGTTACCAACGCTATTTTCCTATTCCTGTATACAATCTTAGCTATGGTTATCCGACCATCTGCATCAGACCATACTCCCTTCAATTCAATATTCAACTTCCGTTTCACGACTATAGCAACTCCACGGGTTCTCGTTCCAAAGGAAGAGTGACTAATGTTATGGTATACAGTGGCGGCCGGTGGGTACTTCGCCACTAGGGGCGCTATACCAAACATTTTGCAAAATGCAAACATGTACAGTACAGTACCACGCAACACTCATGGCAAGACGTGAGCGATTCGACTCACGCTCACGGCAATGAATCGGCTCTTATGAACGAGTCGCTCAGCTGTTACTACAACAACACACAACCAGTCAAATAAAGTATAGTCTAGACTCTAATTCACAACTTGAAACACAATATATAAATAGAAAAGTTAGAAACAAAACTCGCCCGTCTACAAACACAGGCAGATCTCTCCCTCTCTCCTTCTCTCTCTCACACACAGCGCGACGTGGAATCGATTCGTTACACAATCAGACCTATTATATACCAAGAATAACTTCAGTATGAGTACAGGGCTGTACACATATTTTGCATATTGTTAAACGAGCCAAGGCTAGCTATTAAACTATCGATATGAATCGAAAATCTGGGACCCTGATGTAAACAAGACAACCGTCTTTCTCTGGTCTGCATCCCCTTAACAATTGTGTGTATTGAGCCGTACTGTATTGTACCCATTCTGCAATCTGTTAATAAAGTTCTCATTCATTCAAACATAGACGATATTGAACAAGCCATAATCCACGTATTTTCAATCCGAGAGAGCTGCAGTAGTTAAATCAATGAGCCATCGATAAATAAACAATCAGCAATGTCTCGCTTCATGAATGGCCAGCAGTAGTACTGCTCCTAAAAAAACTATTTACAAACGTTAACGTTAAGCAGAGAGAGAGAGAGAGAGAGAGAGAGAGAGAGAGAGAGAGAGAGAGAGAGAGAGAGAGATTTCTTCAACCTCGAACCTAAATTCCTTAGCAACCCGTGTTACCAAGTAAACAAATCACGGAACGATAGCCTAGTACTACTAACGTTAGCTCCCAGAACGATAGCCAGTTAGCCCGCACCAGTCTAGTACTACTAACGTTAGCTCCCAGAACGATAGCCAGTTAGCCCGCACCAGCCTAGTAGTACTACTAACGTTAGCTCCCAGAACGATAGCCAGTTAGCCCGCACCAGCCTAGTAGTACTACTAACGTTAGCTCCCAGAACGATAGCCAGTTAGCCCGCACCAGCCTAGTAGTACTACTAACGTTAGCTCCCAGAACGATAGCCAGTTAGCCCGCACCAGCCTAGTAGTACTACTAACGTTAGCTCCCAGAACGATAGCCAGTTAGCCCGCACCAGCCTAGTAGTACTACTAACGTTAGCTCCCAGAACGATAGCCAGTTAGCCCGCACCAGTCTAGTACTACTAACGTTAGCTGCCAGAACGATAGCCAGTTAGCCCGCACCAGCCTAGTACTACTAACGTTAGAGAGAGAGAGAGAGAGACTCACTGTTTAGTTGAAACGTCCAGGGCAGGAGAGCTTGATAAACGTGTGTAATCCGCCATATAGCTTGTTAGCCAAGTGTTAGCTCAGCTGAGCTCGTCGACGTTAGCACAACACTCAACAAGTACATTCCTTTGTCCATTTCCGCTCGAACAGACTGCAAACTACCTGGCGTTTTATCGCCATGCTCTAAGATGACAAACTCTAACCTTAACCAACTTTGAAAGAGTGCCTAAGCTTAACAGTCTAAAGAACTTGCAGTCACGGCACGGCACGCTCTAAGACAAACAACAGTCCTAGTACCAGGAACCAAGCTAGAAGCTAGAATTGGAACATTAGAAATTGGATTCGGCCAATCAGAGATCGTCTCTGTGAAATTCTGCCATGGAAAAAATACTGGCGTCGGCCAATCAGAGAGCGTCTCCGCGAAATGCGGCTATGGAAATTCTCACGGAAGTTCACGCTGCTTTCTAGACCGCTTCAAATCGCGCTCGGATTCCAACATAATAGTCATATTTCAACGCACAACGCCGTATGCACTGATTGGCTGTGACGGAGACAGCGATCAAACTGTGACGCGCACTCAGAGCGATATCGCGTATAGCCCGGGCCGAGAAATACAAAAAAAAAAAAAAAAAAAAAAACGTGATGTCACTTCCTGCTCTGGAAAACGATGTTTTTTTTAATTTAGATAATAACGTTATATTGTGCATTGGAAATACAAACATACTTAAAATGAGTAAATATTATTAATTTTAAACATGTTTATATTATTTATAGGGCTATAAAACACAAAAACGAAAAAGTTTTATTGTCTTCTTCTCTGATTTAACAGCAGCTGGCCAGCAGGTGGGTCGGCGCCCTAGCGCCCCTAGTGGTAGAGCCGCCACTGATGGTATATGTTGTCCGCTAACGTAGCTTTGTCTTCCACTAAAATGTGCGTTTCGCTTAGAAGAGCCACGTCAACCTGTTTGTTTTTCATCAGTGTGAGCACGCTTTTACGTTTATGTTGATTATTTATTCCCCCAGTATTCCAGATCATTATATTCAAACTAGCCATAATCTATACATGTTGTTTTGTAGTTGTTGGTAATGCTTCTGGAGTGCGAATTCACAATGGATTTACATCCTACTATTGAGGTCCCGTTGAGAGCCGAGCATAAAAACATACATATATACAAATAAACCCCTGATCCCCCCTCCCTTAAAGAGTCGTACAAGGTACCTATTTGATACCTCCTTCGCGTACAACTCCTTCCTATCCTGCACCTCCGGTCAGCACATAATGAGCAATTTATCCTAAACTTTCCTATGTATACCATAGAATTCAAGAGTGATCATTAATCTGTTCTGGTGGTCGCTGTTCTTCACATCTATTTCATGACCAAGTCTCATATCGTTGTTATTTTCCAGGGCCATCATTGAAAAAGGCATTGTATTCCAGAATGCTGTCAGCCGCTCATGACTTGCAGATTGTTGTTGTAATGTTCCAGTACATTCCTCGTGTCATAGAACAATATCAATCCAGTGTATTCCAGTATATTCCATTATGACTCATAGCCTTCAAGTAAAAAAAGAAAATAGAAAATTCTAGAATGTTCCAAAATAGTCGGTATCAAATCATGACCTGCATATTACCATGAATCTATGTATATATAGTGTTTAGCGTTTTATATTAAATTACTTATATCTCAATGTTGTCAAAAGTTTGTATGATGCCGTTTTTGATGTCCGTGCGATTGCAAAGTTATCCAAAAAAGATGAATCTTGTCATCCACTTTTTGTATTCTTCATGTAATCTTCTGCCGCCTCAAGCGAACGTAGCACGAATATTTTTCCTTCTCCCTCCACAATGGAAAGATTAGCTGGATAACGTAAGACGGGTGGAGACCTTTCTCTTAGAGCCGATGTACCACATCCTTGTAGCGGGCCCGTAGAGTTATGGCTTCCTTGCACATGTCCTCATAGAACCAAACTTTTTTCCCTTTATATATCAGTTTTCCCCATTTCTTGCGTGCTTCCCTGATGATCGTGTCTCTTGTTTCAGTTTCCCGTAGGCTAGCAATGATCACTCTTTCTTTGTTGTTGTTGTAGTTTACGGTGCCTATTCTGTAGCGTTTGTCCACTATCGGTTCTGTAGGTAGGATTTCAGGACCTAGAATTTCGACTAGCACTGCAGCAAACGTGGCATCTGTGCATTTGACTGATTCATCCAAACCCACTATACAGATGTTAAATCTGCGGGCGTGACGTTCGATTTCGAGCAATCTGACCGTGTTTTCCTCTTTGTTGTCCTGGATCATCTGCCAAAGCTGTTTGTCCCCCACTTGCATCTCCTTTGATACTTCGGCGATATTCTCATATAGATCCTTATTCTTCACCTCTTGTTTCAGTGAGTATTCGTTCACAGTATTTGCAACTGCCGTTATGCGATCGGATTGTACTACAGCCTCTGCCCTGATGTCATCAAGTTTAGCCTCTATAGCTAACTTAAATGCGATAGCATTAGCTTCGGCTCTCTCAACAGCTCTAGCTATATTACCAGCCTTGGCATCAACATTATCAACCTTGTCGGTTAAGATCTTTATCAGAGTGGTCAGCGTTTTGAAATCGGGTGGAGTATTCTCCATGTCTGTCTTGGATGAGGTCGTAGGAACGTTGGAATCCATGGGATTGTCGAACTTTTTATTCTCAATCGCGTCCGCTTTCTCCTTCACAGTAGAGCGCGTCACCGCAACTTCTACCGTTAGAGTGTCTGCTTCACGGCTCTTTGTAGTATCTTTCTTTGCTGGCATGTTGATTTTTCCTGTTGATATAGTTAGTTGAAGGTCTTAGTTAATATATACGTCGAGGTTTAAACACATTAGTGTTGTAAAAAGTAGGTTTTTAAGCGAAATTAACAAAAACGGGAGCGGAGCGTGTGACCAATGCGACTGTCACATGCTGTCGTCAAACCGGAAGTTCAAAGGTCAAACACTTTTTATACTTTATATTAATGATATGTGCAATGTTGCTGAACTGTTCAAGTTTGTTATTTTTGCAGATGATACAAATGTATATTGCTCAGGAAGTAATTTAAAGGAACTTTTGTTTGATATTGAAAGAGAGCTTGAAATTCTCAAAACTTGGTTTGATGTTAATAAATTGTCTCTCAATATTAAGAAAACTAAATTTATGGTTTTTGGTAATCGAAAAGAAATAGAGGGGGATAGAGTAAAAAATATGTGATGTAAAAATAGAAAGAGTTTCTGAGATAAAATTTCTAGGGGTAGTTATTGACCAGAAATGTACATGGAAACAACATGTTAACCATATTCAAGGAAAAATATCTAAGTCAGTAGCAATATTGTATACATGTAACTACAAAGCCTTGCACATCATTTCCTGCTCACTTATACTTCCTTACATATCTTACTGTGTGGAAGTATGGGGGTCGACATTTAAAAAGACAGTAAATCCAATAGTCTTACTGCAAAAGCGGGCCATTCTGAACCTTTTCAAGGCTGGTTACTATGAACACACAAATCCATTGTTTATAAAGTCTCATATTATGAGATTTAATGATTTGGTTTATTATAAAACTATGCAAATAATGTACAGAGCTAAAGCAAAGTTACTCCCAGATGGCCTGGGGTGCAAAGGTTTTTTTCAATACATGAAAGAAAATATGATTTGAGAGATATTTGTAAATTTACTGTTCAAAAAGCTAAGAAAGGGAGTAAAAGGAGGTGTATGTCTATTATTGGGGTTAACTTGTGGAACATATACATTAACTTGTGTGCTGATATACAGTTAAGAATGAGTCATTCGCTTTTGGTTTGTAAAGCTATTTTTGAAAACTACAAGGGTGAATAATACTGTTTTTTTATATTTTCTTTTAGAATACTGTTTTGGAGTCTTAATTTTTGTTAAGAATATAGGACAGGCATATATAAGCATTATGCTTCAGTCTGTACCTTTTAAGTCACTGTAAAATCATATATTGTTAAATGATGGTGTATATTGTATTGTGTGAGATGATGACTGAATAAACTACTACTACTAGTACTATGTACATTTTAAAAACTGACATTAAATAATCTGAATCTGAGTGTCGCTGCAGGTAATAATATTGCCTTGCTGGCCACGCTCCTGTCCAGAGTGTCAGTGGGGAAAGCAGAGCTGAGCCCAGAGGACACAGCAACCCTGGCTCAAGCATCTGGCGCCATTTTACACCTGCCCAGGTTCAAGCCATAGCCATAGGTAAGGTGATGGTGCTCTCCACCCTGATACAGAGGAATATTTGGCTAGAGCAGTAAAACCTTGATGAAGCCAGGAATAACCCACTGCTGCACACTCCCCTGTCTAAGGAGAGTCTCTTCTGCACCTCCTTTTATGATGAGGTGAGGTGGCTGTCTGTAAGTCACTTTCTCAAGCAGGCTGGATCCAGCCAACCTCTGGCTCTGCAACGTCAGTGCAACCAAATCAAATTTATTTGTAAGGCCCGACAACACACGTTAATGTCCCCATGGGCCGGACACGTCTTCTTTAACTCGTTCGGAGCCCGTCATAGAAAGGCCACGCTTTAAAAGATAGGAGTGCGTCACCTTGTTTGTAGAGCTATAACTATATTCTATATTATAGCTATGGATACAATACTATGGCCCATTTGACATCACCTATCTATCGTTCAATATGTGAAAAATAATGAATTTTTCCATCCATACGTTCCCGTGTTATACCGTGGTGAATATAATTAAGCATTACATCACGTGCAGGAGTGTGTTATACTCATTAGATCACGCCTAGGGGTGGTTCTTAGGCCCGACGCACAGCGGAGGGTCGTTAGCAGTCCCAGCGCCATGGGCGGGCATTAGGGGGCCGGGCCCGCCCACTGAGTCAGCTGTGCCCACCCTGGTAATTTTTTTTTTTTTTGTCAATCAAAGTAAACTATCCAAATCCTTAGTCGGGGACAGCCCTAGTGGGCACTGATGTCAACAACAACACTACTGAAGCTAGCACGGCACTCTGTGAGAATTCGTTTTCTACCCTCAAGAACGTCTTTACAGAACATCGCCTTAGTATGCTTCATCGACGAAACTAAGGCCAATTTAATTCAGTTGGCATTTGAGAAGGACTTAACAAAAAAGTTCAGGAATGAGTGGAGGGGCAGTGTTTTAAGAAGATTTCACTCTGTCCCCAAACGCCGCTTGCCGCTCTACTTATGATGGTGAGTAGCCTGTGGAGGAATTTTGTTTGCTTTTTTATGCACCTTATTTTTGTCAGTTCAGTTCGGTTTGTCAGTGAATTCAGAAGTGTTGAATAAATGGAGACTTTTCAAATATTTAGAATAGAATAGAATAGAAATGTATGAGGGAAATTTGACACTGCAAATCACTCAACATTAAACATTTAGACAGAACAAGTCACAAATAAGAATAACAAAACAAATGGCCTAAGAATAGAATAAAATGAAATAGAATAAAAATAGAATAAAAGATACAGTAAATAAATACAGTAAAAATATACTGAAGTCTACAGTAGGTGTAATAATGCACAGTGCTGTTTAAAAAGTCCAGGAAGATGGTAATTGTCACTCTGTGCTCAGTGATGCAGTGAGGCACAGTGATGCATTGTATAGTCTGATGGCTGTCGGAATGAAGGACTTCCTGTGCCATTCAGTGCTGCATTTAGGTAGTGTGAGCCTATAACATGCTCTTCCTGTCAGCCAAGTCTGTGTATAGTGGGTGGGAGGGGTTTTCCCTGATGGCCTGGAGCTTAGCAAGTTTCCTCCTCTCAGCCACCCTCGCTAGAGTCCAGCTCCACCCCAACCACGCTACTGGCCTTCTTGACCATCTTATCCAGCCTGTTTGTGTCCCCTGCTCTCAGTCCGCTGCCCCAGCAGGTCTGTTATATATATCCGTTCAGTCTGTTTTTGTATAAGTGAAAGTTCTTAAGATATAGAGAAATTAGATTTTTCAATTGCCTCTCTGCTGTTTAGTTCAGCACCGTGGGCAGCGCCAAGCAAGCCACAGCGCCGCTGTCCCAGCTGAAACGTATAAAAGGGAACCTGTAACGCTCCAAGATCATCTCATGCCTGGGAGAGAGAATGTCCCAGGCAGAGAGTTGACAGCTGTGTCATACCGCCATCCACCTGCAGACAATGCACTCAGCCCTTAACCTAATGGTCCAAATCAATAACGTTCTAATGTGGCAATTAGTGTCCTTATTACAAGTGTTGTCTGTTTAGGTTTGTTCTGTGTTAGAATTCTTATTCTGTGTTTGTATTTAGCCTGTGTGTGTTCTTTGATGGTTGTATTGTATTGTGTTTTGTATTAGTATATTAGTGTCTCTTCCCCCAGCTGTTGATCGTTTGTAATCATTGTAATTAGGTTGAGTATATTAGGTTGTCCTGTTCCCACTTCCTGTTGTGGCGTCATACCTCCGTGTTACCCGTTCATTTGTACCTTGCTGTCGTCTGCCTTGCCCTGCTGTTGTACTTAGAGTCAGTAAGTGATATTGTATACTGTTTTTGTCATCTTTGTTTTCGTATCACAGTCCGTGTTTGTAGTTAGCGCCAGCACCGCTGTGCCTTTTGTTTTGTATTGTTTATATTCCTGCCTTGCTCCTGCCTTGAGTTCTATATTACAGAACACCGTTGAGAAGAGCAACCACCGTCTCCTTTATACTGTCTAACCGCATATTGGGTCCTTCTTCATGCCGAATCGTAACATTATGACGCCACCATCACAAGACCCAGCGGGAAAAATAGTGGGAACGATGAAGGTTCTCTCCAAATTAATGGAGGGAGATCTGTTGAAATATTCCCCAGCTAAATGGGTATTTCTGTTTCAGACAATCCAGTCCGCAGCAGACCAGTATCCGGACCAGGAGGCAGAGATGAGGGTGATGGCCGACCAGGCCGCAGTCCTCATGGAGAGGTATTGCGTTCAACCCTCTGACCTGTTCGTGTTTCTGCAGCTAGTCAGGTCCAACCGACTAGCATTCAACTCACTGTTAGCCTGGGTCCTCAGGCTGGCCGGGCTTCTAAAGCTAGCCTAACTCCTACAGCTAGCCTAGCTCCTACAGCTAGCTCAGGACCCACAAACGGCCTAGCCCCCGCGGCTCGCAGGCCTCCGAGTTCTGGCAAGGCTCGGAGGGCGGGCGGGGCTAGTGCCGCTGGCAGAGCCTCCACGGCTGATCCGATCGTCGGTGCCGTCCTGGTTCCGATCGGCGTGGTCCTGGATGTCACCGCTCCTCCTCCGGCTTCCACGTCCTGTCCAGCCTCTACGCCTGGTACGGCTACTACACTGGGTCCAGGCTCCTCATCCCCGGAGCCTACGCCACGCCTCGCCGCCGAGACCGGCCTGGTCTCCACGCCCTGCCCGGCCTCTACGCCTGGTACGGCTACTACACTGGGTCCAGGCTCCTCATCCCCGGAGCCTACGCCACGCCTCGCCGCCGAGATCGGTCCGGTCTCCACGCCCTGCCCGGCCTCTACACCTGGTCCGGCTGCTGTGCTGGCTCCCGGCTCTCCGTCTGGTCCAGCTCTGCATCGTGGTCAGCGTCCTGGTCCTCGTCGTGGTCTTCGCCGTGGTCTTCGACGTGGTCTTCGACGTGGGCTGCGTTGGATCCTGCTCCGGGGGTCGTCGCTGCCGCACCGCCGCTCCAGTTCTCCGGATCCGGTCCCTAGTCCGGCGGCTGGAGGGTCTCCCGTCCGGGATCCTGCTCCGGGGTCCTTACCCTCGGTTCCTGGCTCCAGGCTCCCGGATCCTGTTTCTCTCTCCACCCCCCCTCTCCGGGCCCCTGTTTCTCTCCCCGCCTCCCCTCTCCGGGCCCCTGTTTCTCTCTCCACCCCCCCTCTCCGGGCCCCTGTTTCTCTCCCCGCCTCCCCTCTCCGAGCCTCTGTTCCCTTCCCCACCCCCCCTCTCCGGGCCTCTGTTCCCATCCCCGCCCCTCCTCTCCGGGCCTCTGTTCCCGTCCCCGCCCCCCCTCTCCGGGCATCTGCGCCCGTTCTCCTCCCCCCTGGCTGCTATGCCCCTCCTGGGTTCTTTCCTCGGACTCCCGGCCCCAGTTCTCCGGGTCCTCGCCCTAGTTTTTTTCCGGGGTCCCGGCCTCCTGCGTCGCCCGTGTCCGGACGGTATTCTCGGGGGTCTGGAAGCCCCCCGTTCGGGGGGAGATACTGTAACGCTCCAAGATCATCTCATGCCTGGGAGAGAGAATGTCCCAGGCAGAGAGTTGTCAGCTGTGTCATACCGCCAACCAGCGGTCACCTGCAGACAATGCACTCAGCCCTTACAAGTGTTGTCTGTTTAGGTTTGTTCTGTGTTAGTATTCTTATTCTGTGTTTGTATTTAGCCTGTGTGTGTTCTTTGATGGTTGTATTGTGTTTTGTATTAGTATATTAGTGTCTCTTCCCCCAGCTGTTGATCGTTTGTAATCATTGTAATTAGGTTGAGTATATTAGGTTGTCCTGTTCCCACTTCCTGTTGTGGCATCATACCTCCGTGTTACCCATTCATTTGTACCTTGCTGTCGTCTGCCTTGCCCTGCTGTTGTACTTAGAGTCAGTAAGTGATATTGTATACTGTTTTTGTCATCTTTGTTTTCGTATCACAGTCCGTGTTTGTAGTTAGCACCAGCGCCGCTGTGCCTTTTGTTTTGTATTGTTTATATTCCTGCCTTGCTCCTGCCTTGAGTTCTATATTAAAGAACACCGTTGAGAAGAGCAACCACCGTCTCCTTTATACTGTCTAACTGCATATTGGGTCCTTCTTCATGCCGAATCGTAACAGGAACCTGTGTTGAAAAACCATTGTGCCCCCCCGAGAACATTTTATGCCCCCCCACTAATTTGTTTCTGCAGCCTGGTCTGGTCGTTAGACCCCCCTAGGCGTGATCTAATGAGTAAAACACACAACTTCAAGTGATGTAATGCTTTTATACAATGGCCGAATTCACCCAACCTTATTGCTATACAATAAACACACAGTAATTGAAGCATAATGGAGATTTATTCACAAAACCATCCACAGAGAAAGTAGATCCAATAGTAGATCCAAGTCTGAAAAAGAAAAATCGATGCCCAGTTTTAAAAGTCCGTGATTTTTCTTTTGTTTCACAATGGGTCATGACAAACCAATTACATAATCCAAAATATGTGTAATGAACTAACATATTCCAGTTGACTGTATCTTTTTTGGAGGATTCGTTCAAAATATATTCATACTTCCATTTGTCTATCTGTAGCTGGTTTAAGGCCACTCTCTTTAATGTCGGTCGTGTATGTGAAGTGAAGACAGCCGTGATCCATTTCAGCATTTATTTCTGTTGAGACATCCAGATAGGCACATATTTAACATTGGCCAGCAGATGGCGTCAACAGCTCACATATGCCCTTCTAGCATCCAGACAATCTGCAGTTTAGAATCATCCACTGAAATATCACAAATAAAACACAATGAAATAATACAAAATAAACAATAAGACATCTCAAATTACCTGTTGAGACATCCAGATAGGCACATATTTAACATTGGCCAGCAGATGGCGTCAACAGCTCACATATGCTGCAATGGGGAAATATCAGGTACACGTTTCAGAGCAAGCGGCCTACACACTTTGCCCAGCCTTTACTACTAACTCAGCCACATGTGTCCTTACCACAGTTCGCCACTACAGCTAAATTACATCACAACAAGTACAGAATTGCTCATTATTAACACAGTTACCATTATATATAACCCGGTTCATTGCCCGGTAACTTATTTACAATATTTTAACCATCATACGTTCTTTTAGACCAGATATATTTACAGACACTGAACCACCATCTTACCCCTTCTAGCATCCAGACAATCTGGCGTGAAGGGGGAAGTGCAAGGGGGAATACGTCACTTCGGCAGGAAGTGACGATTTCAAAATAAAATACTTTGAGAATAAAAGATAATAAAACAAATTAAAATAAACGTGAGGGAGGGATTCTTCGTGGAATACATAACAGTATATTTTATATATACCTGCTACATACTCCCCCCCCTGAATTACACTAAAATCCCGAACCGACAGGACACACTAACAGGGACCTCCAACACTACGTCAGAACCGGCACGGGTTTACCTGAAGATACACATCTCCAAAATCAACTAGAAGTTACCTGTCACACAGGTTCAGAGAAAACAAAAAGATGATCGGTCCTATGTTTCTCCTAAAATCACTCGGTGCCTTGTACACCAAACTACCCGGCCTACTCGAATCCCATATCTCATCTGTGAGCACATGTGGTAAGTACGCCACTTACAGTGTCACAGTGCAAGATAAAATAAAAATCAATAAAAAAAAACTGAAAGAGATAGCACAGAACGCCTAGGACAGAGCGAGAAGAGACTGGGACCTCCTACCAACTGAACGGCCTCTAAACCATTGTCTCTATCAAACGGTCAACTCTCTTAACCACCCTGCCAGCCCGTGTCCTGACTACACCCTCTGTGCCCCCTAGTGTGGGTGTTCGGCAATCTCGGTCCCGTTCTATAATAGCCGGAATGACTACAGGAACAATGGTCGGGACCCTTGGCACTGTGTCTGATGTGTCAACCGTAGACACCGGTCTGGAGGACTGGGCACTACTTGTATCTACCACCGACACCGTCCCTGGTACACTCCGCTGACTCTGGTCCACAGCAGACTGATCTTCGTCCGCATCAGCTACGTCACAGGAGCCATGACTGGTAGCCTCTTCAGCCCCACTCAACACCCATGCGCCCGTCCTATCCTCCGAACCTTCCTCCTCCTCCAGAGAGTCGACAAGACCCCTCTGAGACCCGTCCTCTGATTCTCTAAGACTGTCCTCAGTCACCGGCGTGTCCCCATCAGGAGTCTCTATGGGTAGGAAGCTGATGTCCAGAATAAGGTTGCGATGCACTACTCTCGCCTTCCCCATGTCATCTTCCAGCTTGTAGACATGAGTCTGTGGGTTGCTGTCCATGACAGTATAGACTGTTGGTTCCCACTTGTCCGCAAGTTTCTTCTTCCCCCTCTCGCCTTTGTTTGCAAGGAGCACTCTGTCTCCCACGTTCAAGCAGATCCCCTTGACTTTACGGTTGTAACCTCTGGCTTGCTTGTCTTGCTCCTTGACGGCATGTCTCCGAGCAACGTCCATTGCTTCATGGAGGTGGGACATAAGCGTCGTCGTATAACTGCTGTAGTCAACAACTACTGGGTCATGCAGAACCTGTCTGAACATCACATCAACAGGGAGCCTCGGAACCCGCCCAAACATCAGGTGGAAGGGTGCATACCCAGTTGTCTCATGCACTGTCGCATTATATGCAAATGTCAGGGTCTGTATTTGCTGAGGCCACCTGGCCTTCTCCCTCAGCGGCAGTGAACGGATCATGCCTCCCAGGGTTCTGTTAAACCTCTCAGTCCCTCTGTTCCCCATGGGATGGTAGGCGGTAGTGTGTGACTTGGAGACTCCCGATAATCTAAGCAGTTCCGCAATGAGCTCGCTCTCGAAGTTGGCTCCTTGATCCGTATGTATGCCAGCGTTTCCGTTAGCCGGTAATTACCGGTATTTGACCGGCAAAATCTGTTGAAGTCCGACATATTTAATCTCTCCGGTCTTAATGTCCGGTGAAAATAATTCCCTGAGTCTAAGCACAATTTGTTTATTTGAATTGTATTAAAATAGGCTAAAATTAAATAGCCTATGCGATGAACGAAACAATCATTACATTTGTTTCATCGTTGCTTCACCAAGCAGGTATAATAATGTTGTCAGCGAGAGCTTAGTGCTGGGTTTTGCGAGTGCATGTGTAGCTGCAGAGCCGGAGCAGCAGCGGCCATTACAGCGGCCATTGCAGTACTCCAATTCAGCCATTGGCAATTCAATGTTGGGTGGAGGGCGCTGCTGTGCGGTCCCCAGATAGAGCCAGAAAAGAGCCAATAACAGCTGAATCTGCTGCTCTGCATCGACATACTCTCGCAAATAAGTCGTTGGGAGGTGGAGAGAGAGAGAGTCGTCACGCAAACCCACGATAATGTTGCCGTCTCTCTCTGCCAAATTTCTCAGTTCTTCGCTTGATATAATTAATACAAATGTCCAATATAACGGAATTCGTTAGCTCATAAAAATGTGATTATAACAGACTGCTGTTTATTATTGTCGGGCGACTGCCCACAGACACCTATTTGATTTAAAGTCGGCAGCAGCACGAGTCTCGGGACTTATTTTATTTGGAATATAATGGCTTTATACGCAAAAGTAGCCTAGTTTTAAGTAAAAATATTATAAATCTACATGCCTTGATGATGTCATTCTTTTGTTTTGTTGTCATTCTTTTGCCTATCAATTGTTTTTAAGCTCAATAAACTCTGACCGGAATTTCTCTCATTTGACCGGTAGATTGAAATCTACTGGACACTGAGGCCGGCAACAATTTTTTCTAACGGAAACCCTGATGTATGCGCTTCGCAAATCCACACAGAATACGTGATCCCACAACTTCCTCGCAACTTGCTTCGCTTGTTGATTTGAGCAGGGAAAGGCATGTGCCAACTTCGTGAAATGATCTGTCAGGACAAGGACATCCACTGAACGCTGATTGTTATCCTCTGCACTCCAGAAGTCCAAACACACTAGTTCCATGGGAGCGGAGGTCCTTATACTCTCAAGTGGAGCCCTGGCAGACGGATCTGGAGTCTTGGCCAAAATGCACCTCTGGCAGCACTTCACATAGTCTTTAATTTGACGCTCCATCCTCGGCCAAAAGAAGCGTTGTCTTGTCAGGTAGATCGTCCTTGCCTGCCCTTGATGTCCGGCTAAGTCATGTACGCCCCGCAAGGCCTTGTCCACTAGACTCCGGGGCAAGACGAATTGAAGCCTCCTCTGCTTGCTCAACGGATCCTTAGTGACTCTATAGAGCACTCCATCAGTGACCTTCAGTCTCTCCCATTGTCTGATCAGCACCAGAGCACTCGCGCCCAGACCGTCTCTCTCTTGCCTCGATGGCCTCCTCTGTCGAGTCAGAAAAGACGTGACCTTTAAGATGTCAGGGTCACTCTCTTGACTCCTCTGAAGCTCTGCCAGAGAAAAGGCAGGCAGCGAATCCTGTCCCGGTGGAACAAGATGTTGAACGGTTTGGACCAACTCTGTTGCCCTGGACTCTGCAGCTGCATCCCAATGGTCATGAGAATCAAGGACCGCCTTCACAGCGTTGTTACACAAGGGTGGCGAACACTGGGACTGCATCACAGCGACACGCTCTGACCTCTCCGCCCGTTGACACTGGACCCTTAAACGGAAAGCATCTTGAACTCCGTTCACTCCAACCTCACCTGCTTCGGCGAGCAGATTGCCGTAGGACTCAGTGACCAGCCGGCGCCCAACCGTCTTGGCAAACGGATCCCGACTGAGAGCATCAGCCACCACGTTCTTGACTCCTGCGATGTGCTTCAGGCTGAACGTATAAGGAGCGAGCTTCGCGACCCACCGTTGTTCGCAAGCGTCGAGTTTAGGCTTGGTCATTATATAAGTGAGTGGATTGTTGTCCGTCCATACAGTGAAGGAGTTGCCCTTCAGCCAATGGCTGAACTTGTCGCACACACTCCACTTCAGTGCCAAAAACTCGAGCCGATGGGCTGGGTAATTCTTCTGAGAACTGCTCAGGGTCTTGCTTGCGAAAGCTATGGGGCGCGCTTTACTTTCACCAGCTGGTACTTGTGACAACACCGCTCCGAGCCCGTCCAATGAAGCATTGGTTGACAGAATCAGGGGACGTGAGATATCAGGATGCGCCAGAACCACACAGTCCAGCAGACTCTCTCTTAGACTGACGAAGGCGACGTCACACTCTGAAGTCCAGTCATCGGGTCCCAGTCTCCTGAATGTTCCCGCCTTCACCTTCACCTTCATCCTTCCTTTCCTCTTCTGTCCCCCAGTCAGAGCGAATAGCGGCTTGGCGATGGAAGAGCAATTAGGGATGAAGTGCTGATAGAAGAAGACCATTCCCAGGTAGGATTTGATCCTCCGTACTGAGGGTGTGCACCCGTCTTCTTCCATCAGATCCGTCCTAGACATGCTGGATATGACTTCCACCGTCGCAGGATCCACAGCCACTCCGCTACCATCTATGATATGGCCCAGAATCTTGACAGACGACCTCATCAGATGACACTTTTTCGGACTCAACTTGAGATTGTGGTATCGCAGTCGCTGGAAGACGACCTCCAGTCTTTGTAACGCCTCCTCTTCCATTGATCCGAAGACCAGTAGGTCGTCCAGATAGCATAACAGGCTGCTGAAGTTCATGTCCCTGAATATACTCAGCATCATGCGCATAAATGAGGCAGGACTATTGCACAGTCCCTGCGGCATTCTATTATACTCATGCAGGCCTATCGGTGTAGTGAACGCTGTATATCTCTTATCCTCTTCAGCCATGGGAACGTTGTAGAAACCGGACGTCAAGTCCATCGTGCTGAAGAAGGTGTTCCCTCCGAAGGCGGCCAGACAGTCCGACTGATGTGGAAGAGGATGGGCGTCCTTGAGTGTTCTCGCATTCAACCATCGGAAATCGGTGCAGATCCTCAGATTACCGTCCTTTTTCCATACCATCACCAGCGGTGAAGCATAATCACTCACTGATTTTCGGATTATCCCTTGCTGCTCCATGTCTGTCAAGACCTGTCGTAGTTTCTGGTAGTGAGCAGGGGGGACTCTCCGGTAAGGAAGGCGGAATGGACGATCATCGGTCAGTCGAATGCGGTGGACGAAGCCCTTTGCCTCACCACAGTCCATCTCATGCTTGGAGAAGATGTCGGTGTAAGACTCAAGCAGCTGGACCAACTTCTCCTTTCCTGCGTTGCTGGTATGACAGGGTTGGATATCGAGTTTGTCAAGACCAACATCACGTAGTCTCTGCTTGATGTCAGAAGGACTGGTTGCCGTATGGTGCTCAGTCGGAGGAGCCCTGTCGATCCGACTACAGCCTTGGAGTAGCTCCAAATCCTCCACAGCTAAGCAGGGAGACACATCTGCCAGCTTACAGTTCCTCTTCAGCGTAACAGGTCTATCAGACAGGTTGGTGACCTTCATGGGGACCCACCCATCACCCCACAGAGGTGTCACGACCCGACCAACCATGATATTACGTGGCATGGACCTTGATGAAGTCGGCTCCACTATCACGGTGCTTCCCGGCGACATGATAGTATTTTTGGGTAGTTTACCCCAGACGAGGTGTTCGTGCATCGCCAGAAGAGTGATCGACTGCTTGAGCTTGACCGTGCCGATCTTATCCGGTAGCTCTTCACCCCTCCAACGGGATGTATTCGCCATGAGGTCCAAGAACTGTTCACACCCTGGGGATGAGGATGGACTGCAGACGGAGATGAGCCGCCAGTAATCGTCACTGTCCTTCAACTTGTGCATGAGGAACTTGATCACATTCGTGCCGATGATGAGATCATCCCTCTGGCCCGGCACCACAAGAACTGGTACGATGCAGCTCACCCCATATACTTTCAGTTCAACTTCGTACACACACTTTGGTTTAGTGAGTTTTCCTCCACACCCCACTAAAACCACGTCCTCAGTCATCGGCCTTGGTTCTTGCAATACTTTCCCCTTCAACATCCTTTCCTCCGCATCTTCACTAAAAGTACAGGCCATGGAGCCTGAGTCGAGCATCCCTTGCATCTGAAACATATTATTTACATTGACTGGATCATAGAACAGCTCATCATACGACTCAACTCTTTGCGTGTTCTGTGCTATGATCTTCACACCAGCCGGTGCTGCACTGCACTCTTTCACATAACACTGTTCATGTTCACTTTCAGCACTGAGGGTTTGACTGTCCTCACCCACACGTTCCCTCCTCCAATGCGGGTTAGTCAGTTTAAAGACTGCTGCTCTCTGGGTGAGTGTGCGACCTGGTCTCTCCGTCTGGGAGGGGAACTGCGACAGTCTCTGTGAATATGGCCAGGTCTAAAGCAACCCAAACATAGGTGCTCCCGCATGCAGTGTGACACAGTGGAGTGCTCCGCCGATCTGCATATCTTGCAGTTAAACTGTTGTCGTCCATACATTGGCTGGTTGTTCTGAGCCATCGGCCGGTAGTTCTGGACCATCGCTTGACTGTTCTGAGAGAGTGTCCGGTCAAGCAGGCCAATCAAAGTCATCAGACAGTTACCATCAATCTGAGGAGCAGACGTGACACTCGCTCCGACCTGGACAGGGGGCGACTCTGGAAGGCTAGGCGTAGACACCTCCTCAAACACAGGTGTCTGGACATGAACTGTTAAAGGTCTCCCCAGACCTGCACGGTTTGTTCTGGCGTCCAGCTGTCCTCTCATGCTGATCTGATGACGGTCAACATGCTCCTGTATTTCACCAGCTGTCCACTTCTCTGGCGCTTTGAACCGCAAGATTGCAGCAAGGGAAGGATCAGGGCAATCAGGGTGTGTGGGCAAAGGGTGTGTGGCTCGGTAGATGGGTTGAGGTGAAGACTGGGAAACCTTCATTGCCCGGGACACTAACCTGCTGGGTCTGACTGGGCGCTCGTGACCTCCCCTCACCTGGGCTCGGCCCTGGGGAATTAAATAGCTGTAACCCTCTCCCATAAGAATTAAGCAGCGATGAACCCCTCCCCAAACCAACACCCGGCGAGTTAAATCGAGCCAACAGCTGTGCCCCCCTCCCGGACGCAAAATCACTAGGGCCATGAACCACCCTCTCCCCAATGGCTCCCCCCTCTACAACAGACCCGCTCTCTGCGACGGCCCCCTCCTCTACAATATTGGGATCCATTTTTTTTTCTATAAAATGAGCTATCAGCAAAGAAAGAATTTTTTTTTAATATATTCTACGGATCACAATATTTTTACCTTGGCCATTACCAATACTACGCCAAAAGAGGAGAAAAATATTTGATTACAATATTTTTCTTGGCTATTCCTACCACAAAAGAGGAAAAGAAATATTTATAAGTTGGTCACAATATTTCTCTTGGCTATCCCTACACCAAAAGAGGAGAAGAAAAATATATAAGTTGGTCACAATATCTTTCTATTGGTTATTCCTATTGTAACTGAGGGGTACAATTCCCTGACTGTATTGTTAGATATGATACTTACTACCACTACCTCTTGTACTTTAGACTCTGGCCACCCAGTACTAGGCATAAATAATTATGGTAAACACTCCCACGTAGATGAAACGATCCAACACAAATGTACCAAGTCGAAAGTCTGCGTTTAATAATAATTAATACATAGCAAAAGGTATGTAGAGCAATCACTTAATTACATTTATGATTTGAAATAGGATGCACTTTTATGGCAAATGAGTATTCGTTGGTATATCAATAGAGAACGTCCAATCTCTGGTGGCGCAGGCGGTAAATATACAACCTGGAATATTTAAGGAATAATAGCAATGATACTTTATCATTAATATCTAGTCCTATAAGCTCAACTGATAAACTGGAGAAATCCAGTGACTGCTGTGAAAGTGCAGCTGACAACAAGGGAAAGACCATGTGACGGCTTGGAAAGACAGCTGACAGGAAGGAAAGACCCCAACGGGGCTGTCATGGACTAGCTATCCATGATGGCAGGCTCCGTCGCTTAATTAAGTGCACAAAAGCCACCCCTCATTGCTACGAAAAGTCTAAAGAGAAAAACACCCCTAGAGTCTGCGAGAGCGGGGGCGGAAGATGACTCATCGGCTGACCACCCGGTAACTGACCCTGGAACGACGACGAACCAGATAATCGGCACATCAACTGAAGGACAGGAGCACAGAGTATGTAGCTGTGGCTGGTCCAAGGTAACATCCATCAGAGGCCTACGAATACATCAAGGCCGGATGAAGTGCTTGAAGAAAGTGAGGCCGGGATCTCGCATTGACCATTATCTTCTGAGAGAAAGGTCAAGTCAGGCGAGTGAAGCTCAGCGGCAGGATTTAACCCACAGTCCACCGAGCATCAGTACCCCGGCTGAAAGTAATTCAAGCGAACCAAGTCACTTGCAACCTTCTTTGGAGCTGAAAGAAGAGCATCAAGGGGTAAAAGCAGAGGGGGGCACACCTGGGACGCCAGGTGTTGCCGTTGAGCCCTTCGGAGGTGTCGTGGGCCTGTCAACGAAACACCAATGAAGGAGGGTGCCCACCTGAAGACCCCAGTGAAGCTTTTACCACTACCCCATTCAAAAAAGTGCTGATTATCTAAGGGATTGTAATATCTAGTCCTATAAGCTCAACTAATGATTATAGAACTGGATACACTAGGGGGGAATTCCGGTCGCTTGTAAGACAACTGGAGAAGGGGGGGGGGTAGAGTCTGGCTGTATCCGTCTGGCCGAGGGTATCCTGGGAGAACCCACGGTTGTGCGGCTCGGTGCCTCAGCGATCCTCGATCCACAGATGAAAGCAGTTGGACTCTCTGTGGGCCGGCTTCCTCCGGTCCACGATGGAGAGACGTGAAGCGACCTCGTCGTGTAGAGCGTCTTCTCACCTGTCGTCCTCTCCGGGGGGGGGGTTTCCAACACACGGCAGTGTTGGTCTTTATCCATAGAATAATCACTGTATACAAAGCATAATCCGTGCCTGGGAAGGCGGGCTGTCGTCGGTAGAATAATCCGGTATGCAGGTCCACTCGCTCGTCGGCTCTGGGGCTCCTCGGGTGCAGCCTCATATGGGGTCGGCCACCCTGGATAAGCAGCCAGTTCTACCCGAAACGATGGGGGTACTGACCACGATAGTATTCTCACCGCACGAAGCACTACATATGAATAGACTATTATTAGCTTAATAGACTACGTCCAACTCGACGATATAGTGCCAAATATGACTATTCAAATATTAATATACACGATGTCTCAATACCGATGGTAGGCCGAACTTGGCCTTACTCCCACACGTGGCGTCGCGGGGAGGCTTTACGTCTGTCACTCTATTGGAGGGTAAGAAACTGGACTAAAAAAGGAAGTCCTACTTTAGTAGCGCAGTATATATACGCACTATGAACAAATAGTACCATTAGTGGTGCGGTAGCCAGATTCCTACGCGGAACTAGGACTTGTTCGTACATGTTGAGCGGTACGTTTGAACTGGGTCTGGGGGGTATGGCAGCCTGGCACCAAGGTCTCGACCAATAGTAGAATGGAGACTATTATGGGATGTTCAGTAGGCTAGAATGGATATTCAATGCATATTGTACAAGGAATATACAAGGGATATCAGGGAATATTAGAGAATATACAAATACAATTAAATATATATATATAAATAAATATATATATTCGGTTTAATCTGGCCCTTCACAACAGCCACCCCCTGATTGGTCCCAGACCTAATCAGTTAAGCAGAGACAGATTAATCGCGTTGTCTATTTACACATAAGGGTTTGCTGTAGGGGTCAGTCAACTTCACAAAGTCATAGGGTTATAGGGTCATGGTCATCATCGATTGTGTCTGGGAGTCGGGGCAGTTCTATGAGCCTCGCCACGGGACGGGTGTAAGTGCGACCCTGGACAAGCACTTCAGCTGCTCGGACCTTGCCGTCGGCACCGGTGATCACTTTGCTTACGCGGCCGGCCGGCCACATAGCTCTGGGCAGTGATTGATCAATAATCATGACGACTGTTCCTTCTGTCAAATTGTCTCTCTCCTTTACCCACTTCTGGCGGGTCTGTAGAGACGGTAGGTAGTGCAGTAGGAATGTCCTTTGTTGTGCACTCTCTATGGTAGTGCAATCATCTATGTTGGGGTCTGCGGAGATAACAGTGCTCAATCCACAGAACATAGGTTTCTTATTCTCAGCCTCCTCTTGACTGGCTTCCCTCGGGATAGGCGTGGGCCACTCTCCTTCCGGGAGCTTTAGGAATGCTGGGCCGTCACTGTAGACATTGCGACGGGTGAGGTCATCTAGGGGCATTCCCCGGGTGATGACGTCAGCTGGGTTCTGTTTTGTATCAACGTAGCGCCACTCTGTTTCTCCGGTTAACTCTTCGGTTAAGTCTTGAATCTCGGTGACTCTGACTCCCACGAAGACTTTGTACTTGCATGAGTCCGATTTGATCCAGGCGAGTACTGTCGTGGAATCTGACCACAGGATTGTTCTAGACACCGGTATGGTGAGCTCACGTTGGATGAGCGTGGCTAGGTGCGCTCCGGCTAGGGCTGCGCAGAGCTCTAGACGTGGGATAGATTGTTGCTTGCGTGGGGCTATTCTCGAGCGGGCGAGGACAAATGCTGTGTAGATCTCTCCCCCCTCTTCTTGGGCCCGCAAGTAGGCTACTGATCCGTATGCGACCTCTGAGGCGTCACTGAAGACGTGTAAGTCCATTTTACATGTCTCTGGCCTCACCGTGGGTGGGAAGTAGCTTCGGCGCATATTAACGCCTGGGAGTGAGTGGAGCTCCATCTCCCACTCTCTCCAGGTGGATGCAAGGTGTGCGGGAATGGGGTCGTCCCAGCCCTGGTCCTTGTCCCACAATGCTCGTACAATCATTTTTGCCCTGGTGGTGTACGGTAGAATACATCCTAGCGGGTCATATTGTCGGGCGATTGTTGTGTACACACTCCGTCTGGTGGTCGGCGCCGCCGCCGGCCTTCCCTGCTCCGTAGTCAGGGGCTTGTGTCTGTAGTGAAGCGAATCTGTTTTGAATCGCCACACCAATCCCAGGGTCATCTCCTGGGCTTCTCCCGGGATGGTAGCCATCCAGGTCTCGCTGCTGGCTGCCTTGTCCTCGGAGGGGAGGCTGCGCAGTACTTGCGGATCGCTGCTGGCCCACTGCCTGAGATCAAAGCCGCCTTTGATCAATGAGGCGCGGAGTTTAATCAGGAGAGCCTCGGCTTCTTCCTGGGTTGAAAGGCTTTGTAGACAGTTGTCTACGTAGAAGCTGTTCTTTACGCTGTGTCGGACCTCTTCGTCCGCTGCTGGGTCCTCTGCTACATGTTTCTGTAGTGCAAATGTAGCACAGCAGGGGCTGCACGTCGTTCCGAAGGGGAGGACTTCCCATTGGTAGATGGCTGGGTGCTCATCTCCTGGCTTCTCTCTCCATAGGAACCGTAACAGGGGCTTGTCCTCCTCTACTAATCTCACCTGCAGGAACATTCCTTTAATGTCCCCGCTGATGGCCACCTTTTCCTGGCGGAAGCGGAGTAGAACGCCGAGTAGGGAGGGGCCGAGTGTGGGACCGGGCAGTAACTCTTTATTCAGATTTTGGGATCCGATCTGGTAGCTGCAGTTAAATACTATGCGGTCTTTACCGTTGTGATGGACCTTGTGGTGAGGCACGTACCACGATTCAGTGGTCTGGTCAGCCTCTTTAATGTCCATCTTTGTGACGTGTCCCCCTGTGATGAGCTTCTCAATCTCAGCGCGGTATACACTCTCTTGGGCGGGGTTCTTGGCTAAGCGCCGCTCCGTGTTCAGCAGGTACCGTTCTGTGGCGTCTGTCTTGGCGTGGAAAGTAGGCATTCCTTCTCGCCGCAGGAGTGGCGTGGCGTATCTCAACACGCCGTTGACCGGGACTCTCTTGGTCCCTGTCTCGAGGAGGTGAATGGCGTAAATGTCATCTTTAGAGCGAATGTCTTTCTTTCCGTTCTTAAAGGGCATTTGTTCCAAGGTCCATAGCCGCTCTACGTGTTGCAGGAGTGCGGTTTCTCCCTCTGTGACTCGGGAGTGGAGACATCTAGTGGCTGTACTTCGGTTGAGAGATTTGGCGAGCGGGCCTTGGAGAGTCCATCCCAAACGGGTCTCGACTGCTGCAGGACAGCCTCGGGGTCCGGTATGGACCCGGTCTATCGGGACAATGAGGTCTGCATGGTCGGAGCCTATCAACAGGGTCGGCATAGCATTGTCTATGAGCGGGATCGGTAACTTGCGCAGATGTGCATATTTCTCCATCAGCTTGGCGACGGGGTATGTGTACCGCGACAGTCCTATTTCTTGGCTGGTGAAAGCGTCTGTAATCTGGTACCGTCGCTCAGGCTGGCCGCTTGCTGCGATAGAGAATGAGACATTCTCGCCCTTTATCGTCTTCAAATCTCGTCTTATTGTCCGAATTGTCATTTGGGTTTCGCTTCCCCGCAGCCCTAGCTGGGCCGCAGCGGAGGCGAGCAGAAGGGTCTTCTCTGACCCGTCATCGAGGACGGCGTAAGTGTCCAGGACTTTATTCTGGTAGCTTAGTGTCACACGCACTACTTTTAGGAGTACTCGGGCTCCACTGCTGCTGGCGGGATCGATGTACATGACGCTCGCTTTGCTGCTGGATGGTGCGGGTGAAGGGCGCCGTCTGTTACTGTCGTGAAGTATGTCCAGATGGGCTCCATCGCACTTGGTGCACCTTTTCTTTAAGCGGCATTCGGCTGCCATGTGTGAGCGCGCACAGCGAAAACAGCGCTTGTTGGACTTTATCCATTGACTTGCTTCCTCCGCATTCAGCTTGGGGAAGGAGTCACATTGCGCTAGCCAGTGTTCTTTCTCACAGTAGGGGCACACTATCTTCCACTTCTCCGTTCTGGAGGGGGTACTGTGGCTCCTGCTGCTCGGTACTGACTCCGATTGGTGCATCACAGTCACCGATCTTCTTCCATCATTTAGTCGTCTGGTTCCTTCTCTGGAGCCAGGGGTGCTCCGTCCGAATGTATCTAGCCGTAGGCTGCTGACTTCTCTCGCCAGGAAGTCTGCTAGATCGAGGAGGTTCGGTTCGGGGCCATTCGGGTCTCGGTGGTCTCTCTGCCGCCTAAAACGCTCCTGTCGAGCGGGCGGCAGCTTCTCCAAGATCCTTTCCACATTTGAGTTGGCGTAAAGTTCATGCCTCCCCTTCTCTCTCTGCGCTCCCAACATCCCTACCAGGGACTGCACTCTGATGGACAGGTCGTCCAGTGCTCGATTGTCTATTGCTGGGGGTAAGCGGTCGATGTGTCGGATCTCCTGGATCACGTAATCCCATATGCGCCCATACCTCTGGTCCAATGCTACCAGCGCTGCTGTGTATGGGGTGGTGGAAGTCGCGTAGGCGAGCGCTATATTATGTGCGCGGGGTACCTTTAAGTGCTTCAGTAGGATGGCGTATTTATGGCGTTCATCCAATACATCCACCAACATGGTCTCCAGACACATGCAGAGTTCTGTATACTGGGCCCGGTTCTCTTGGGTGAAGTCGGGTACCATAGGCGTGCCAATGTATGACGCTGACTGTGGATACATCGGCGAGCGTTGGGGGAGAGGCCTCCTAGGCGAGTCTCCTCCCGCTCCTTGGTATGGGCTGGTACCGGCAGTGTACCATGGCCCGCTTGTCCAGGTGCTGTTCCTCGGTGCGGGTCGTGCGTCGTGCTCACCCGTGTATAGAGTCGGGGGTCTGTAGCGCAGCTCCGCGGGAGTATAGCCTGGGCTGTACCGGACCTCCTGGTCCGGTAGAGTACTGTGCTGTCGTCGGGCGTGGTTCTCCTCCTCTTCCTCTTCGTCTTCAGTTAGGTCATCCAGTGCTTGTAGTCTCTGGTTTAGCCTCTCCACAGGATATGCTGCTCCTTCCCGGTTGCTAGGTCTCGCTTGGACCGGTGGGGGGAGGTGGTCTGTGGGGGGTATAGACCTCGTCTGTTGGTCAAGTTCAGGGTTGTTTACTTGGCTAGGGGATGCCGCCCTGGAGGTGTGTCTAGACGAGTTCCTGGAGCCTCTGGCGGAGGGAGAGGGTGTTGTCCGTCTGATCAGCTGTTCTATTAGTTGCGCTTGCTGTCTGTCGCGCTCTGCGTCCCGTAGAGCACCAGCAGCTGCTCGCTGGCTGTCTGCTCGGTCTCGGGCCACATTCTCTTCCATCTGAATGCGTCTTATTTCTAGACGTATATGCTCTTCTTCGCTCCGCTGCTGGATCTGCAGTCGGTCGCGTTCAGCAGCGGCGTTCAGGCTGATGAGGAAGGCCTGCTGTAGGGTCCTCTCTGCCTCGCTGGGAGA
Organism: Notolepis coatsorum; assembly: GCF_963971535.1. NCBI lineage: Eukaryota > Metazoa > Chordata > Actinopteri > Aulopiformes > Paralepididae > Notolepis > Notolepis coatsorum. The sequence continues at coordinate 194,671,028 of NC_140165.1, forward strand.
AGGCGGTTGTATAGGGGAGCCTTCCCTCGGGGTACTCCTTGCGGAGCCTTGGAGCTCTATCTCCACGGTGCTCTCCCCGTCTTCTTCCGTGCCGAGTTCTCTCTCGGTAGCGTTGTATTCCTCCCGGGACTCATCGGGGACTACTTCTTCAGTACTGGCGGGGTGTGAAGTCATGTCTGGTTCCCACTGGTCCCCACCGTGAGCTTGGTCAGTTACATTAGAACCCGTAGGGGCCTCTATGGTCGGGGTAGTCTGGGCGTTGGGGTTAGACATACTTTTACTTTCTGGTTTTACCGCGTTTACTGTTAGTAGAAGACTAGGTTGTTGACTGACAGCGTAAGCCTCCAAGTACTGAGGGAGCCGTCGTTCGCGCTGCGGGTGTTGGTTAGGAGGATCGTTTCGTGGAGTGTTCATCATAGGCCATTTCAATATTAATAACACTATATTAATATTACACTAATTACCATCCGGCTCGAAGGACCAATTGTAACTGAGGGGTACAATTCCCTGACTGTATTGTTAGATATGATACTTACTACCACTACCTCTTGTACTTTAGACTCTGGCCACCCAGTACTAGGCATAAATAATTATGGTAAACACTCCCACGTAGATGAAACGATCCAACACAAATGTACCAAGTCGAAAGTCTGCGTTTAATAATAATTAATACATAGCAAAAGGTATGTAGAGCAATCACTTAATTACATTTATGATTTGAAATAGGATGCACTTTTATGGCAAATGAGTATTCGTTGGTATATCAATAGAGAACGTCCAATCTCTGGTGGCGCAGGCGGTAAATATACAACCTGGAATATTTAAGGAATAATAGCAATGATACTTTAATGATTATAGAACTGGATACACTAGGGGGGAATTCCGGTCGCTTGTAAGACAACTGGAGAAGGGGGGGGGGGGGTAGAGTCTGGCTGTATCCGTCTGGCCGAGGGTATCCTGGGAGAACCCACGGTTGTGCGGCTCGGTGCCTCAGCGATCCTCGATCCACAGATGAAAGCAGTTGGACTCTCTGTGGGCCGGCTTCCTCCGGTCCACGATGGAGAGACGTGAAGCGACCTCGTCGTGTAGAGCGTCTTCTCACCTGTCGTCCTCTCCGGGGGGGGGGTTTCCAACACACGGCAGTGTTGGTCTTTATCCATAGAATAATCACTGTATACAAAGCATAATCCGTGCCTGGGAAGGCGGGCTGTCGTCGGTAGAATAATCCGGTATGCAGGTCCACTCGCTCGTCGGCTCTGGGGCTCCTCGGGTGCAGCCTCACATGGGGTCGGCCACCCTGGATAAGCAGCCAGTTCTACCCGAAACGAGGTACTGACCACGATAGTATTCTCACCGCACGAAGCACTACATATGAATAGACTATTATTAGCTTAATAGACTACGTCCAACTCGACGATATAGTGCCAAATATGACTATTCAAATATTAATATACACGATGTCTCAATACCGATGGTAGGCCGAACTTGGCCTTACTCCCACACGTGGCGTCGCGGGGAGGCTTTATGTCTGTCACTCTATTGGAGGGTAAGAAACTGGACTAAAAAAGGAAGTCCTACTCTAGTAGCGCAGTATATATACGCACTATGAACAAATAGTACCATTAGTGGTGCGGTAGCCAGATTCCTACGCGGAACTAGGACTTGTTCGTACATGTTGAGCGGTACGTTTGAACTGGGTCTGGGGGGTATGGCAGCCTGGCACCAAGGTCTCGACCAATAGTAGAATGGAGACTATTATGGGATGTTCAGTAGGCTAGAATGGATATTCAATGCATATTGTACAAGGAATATACAAGGGATATCAGGGAATATTAGAGAATATACAAATACAATTAAATATATATATATAAATAAATATATATATTCGGTTTAATCTGGCCCTTCACAACACCTATACCAAAAGAGGAGAAGAAAAATACATAAGTTGGTCACAATATTTTTCTATTGGTTATTCCTATACCAAAAGAGGAGAAGAAAAATATATAAGTTGGTCACAATATTTTTCTATTGGTTATTCCTATACCAAAAGAGGAGAAGAAAAATATATAAGTTGGTCACAATATTTTCCTATTGGTTATTCCTATACCAAAAGGGGAGAAGAAAAATATATAAGTTGGTCACAATATTTTTCTATTGGTTATTCCTATACCAAAAGAGGAGAAGAAAAATATATAAGTTGGTCACAATATTTTTCTATTGGTTATTCCTATACCAAAAGAGGAGAAGAAAAATATATAAGTTGGTCACAATATTTTTCTATTGGTTATTCCTATACCAAAAGAGGAGAAGAAAACATATATATACTGATTACAATATTTTTCTATTGGTTATTCCTATACCAGGAAAGAGAAAAACCAGATATTAGAAATTAAAGAGAGAAGAAAAAAAAATTCACTTCGACGACTCTTCCCGGCGACCAAGCTGGTGTTGGTACTTGCGTCGTCCTGGTCAACGGCACCAATGTAGCTGGTTTAAGGCCACTCTCTGTAATGTCGGTCGTGTATGTGAAGTGAAGACAGCCGTGATCCATTTCAGCATTTATTTCTGTTGAGACATCCAGATAGGCACATATTTAACATTGGCCAGCAGATGGCGTCAACAGCTCACATATGCCCTTCTAGCATCCAGACAATCTGCAGTTTAGAATCATCCACTGAAATATCACATTAAAATAAAACACAATGAAATAATACAAAATAAACAATAAGACATCTCAAATTACCTGTTGAGACATCCAGATAGGCACATATTTAACATTGGCCAGCAGATGGCGTCAACAGCTCACATATGCTGCAATGGGGAAATATCAGGTACACATTTCAGACCAAGTGGCCTACACACTTTGCCCAGCCTTTACTACTAACTCAGCCACATGTGTCCTTACCACAGTTCGCCACTACAGCTAAATTACATCACAACAAGTACAGAATTGCTCATTATTAACACAGTTACCATTATATATAACCCGGTTCATTGCCCGGTAACTTATTTACAATATTTTAACCATCATACGTTCTTTTAGACCAGATATATTTACAGACACTGAACGACCATCTTACCCCTTCTAGCATCCAGACAATCTGGCGTGAAGGGGGAAGTGCAAGGGGGAATACGTCACTTCGGCAGGAAGTGACGATTTCAAAATAAAATACTTTGAGAATAAAAGATAATAAAACAAATTAAAATAAAACGTGAGGGAGGGATTCTTCGTGGAATACATAACAGTATATTTGTGAGGTTTTGCCCGCTGCTCACTACCTTTTCTCTGTCTTCTTTAAGCCTACTGTTAGGAATTCCCTACTCACTCTCTCTAGCCCCCACCCTCTCGTTCCTTACCCTTAGTGGCCACACCTGTTTGATATTCTATTATCTCTCGCACCTGTGGTGGCAGGCTAATTAGTCCCCCTGTGGGCTTTAAATACCAGGGCGCTTCCCCTCGTTTTGGCGTGGGGTCGTGTTGTATTCATGCTGAGTCATATTCTCTAACATCTAGACTCTTTCGGGAGATCCTCTGGTCTACCAATGCTGTAAGATGGATCTCTCCAGCCTTGAGATGTTTGCTCCAGCCTTCGTCTGCTGTCGCCGTAGCCTGTGGAGGAGACTGTTCTGCGCTCCCTGTAACTTCCACGGGAGGCACTTATTCCAGTGTTTTGTGTTTTCTCCCTTAAAGGGACAGTGCCCTTTTTCCCTGTTCACAATAAATATCTGTTTCTTGGCAAACCACCATACCTGTCTTGTGTTGTGCGATTGGGGTCGGTTACAAACCACAACAATATTTTATATATACCTGCTATATATCTATGACGGACTCATTCAGACTCATAAAAAAAAGTTATTCGGTTGTGGGAGGGATCTGGGGTCACGTGGAGTGTGTTATATGAAATAACAATGGCAAACTTGACTGTTTCAGCTAATCAGAATCAAGATATTTGCATGCCATTGTATAAGTATAGTTATAGCGTGGTCTGGGGTAATTCCTGAAATACTGAGTTATAGCCTTATACGTCAATTCTACTATAGACATTGCCGTTTCTTGCCTGTACACGCTATTATTCCAAAATCAAATCTATATCATAGGTATTATGCTCCATCATGAATGCATGAAAGGGGGGGGGGTCCTTTCTGATTATTTGATTGTCAGTAACGGCATTCGTATTGAACACTAAAAGCATTGCAGGATAAAAATGTACGTCAGATAGTCCTTACCTGTGATCGGGACTTTCGGGAGTATTCCAAAAATAATATTCCAATTGTTTGATCGCCATCTGGTACATCCAATGTCCATTTTGTCCACCCACGGCATAACCCACAACAATATATGGATCGGGGATATTTGACGTGCTACAATGGAACCGGGAGAACCGCTCCACTCGGCCGACAAGGAAAAGTGAAACCGGAGACATTTGGCCATTCCACAGGCCAAGATACAAGGTTACAAAGGGTGCTCGATACCGCCGTCTAGCTGGATGCGGCCGGTATTGTACTTTGGCGACCTCAGACTCATAGAGGTAAGACTAAGAGAGGAAGTGTGACCTTCCACACATTACACTCTCTCAGTGAGAGTCCGCGCTGCCAGGTGAAAATAAGTGGTGGGCTGGGTACACATGTGTCGGAGGAAGCATGTGATAGTCTCCGCCCTCCCAGACCGACGGTAGGGGTAGAGTGCGCAACGACCAGGAAGGGGATTGGGAATTGGCATAACGACTAACATTGGGAGGGGAGAAAAACGGAAAAAAGAAGGAGGAAAACGAAAATTCAAAACAATATTGAATAAAAGAATAAACGACCAAAACCAGAGAAATCTCAGGTCTGGCCTCCATTGAGTTAAACAAGTCAAGAAGAAACATCACAATAAATCAAGAACAAAACAAAAACACCATGAAGTCCAAAAATGTTTAAATAAATGAATGCAACACTCCCAGACATACCCTGCGCGAAGGTAAGGAAAAACTCACTAAAACTTAGCAAAAGAAAAAAATGCACCACAGGCTATGTGGAGGAGAGAAACCTTAGAAGGGCCGTTCAAGGGGGGATCTCCCTTCTTAGATGTCGGTGATAGTAGTTTTGCAATAAAACAGGCGAAACTGTTGGTAAGCATGCACACATATGTGTAATGAAACACAGATAAGTGCATGCAATAGCAACTGAAACAAAACGTCTAGAGGGAAATGTAGCCGAGGCTCCAGCTACCACCACGGGATCACAGACCAGTAGCGCTGGTGAGGAAGGCTAGCTCCGTAGTGTTGGCAGAGAAGATGAGGAAAAATCTGGATGCTATCTTGAAGAACCCCTCCCACCCCCTCTATGAGGAGCACATTCAGTCATAGACACTCTGCCTGTAGCCATCAGGCTCCACAACCTTGGGCTTGGACTGCTGCTAATAGTTGGACTAGTGCAGTGTGCTGCTACAGTACTACTATGCAGAGGTGTGTTGCTGATTTCAAAGCTGGTTGCACTATGTGTTTTAATGACGCCACGTGCACACGCGCTCCCGGGCCGGTGCGCTCTCCCGCGCATGTGCATAAATGTTCCCTTGCATACGCACAATGCCTAATTGCCTCTACGAATGGAATGTTACAAATTTTATTTTTTTAACAATGTTTTTATTGTATTTTTTTCTTTTACACAAACATACATATATACAAACAACAGCACATGACAAAAATAAAAAAGACACCCTTCAATCCCCTCCCTTCCCTAATTACAACACAATTGACCTTTCCGCAGACATATTACCATAGAAACAATTATTGTTAATGCTTAATTGTTAATCGTTAAAGGGGAACCATTTTATAAATGGCCTTCCTCAGTGTCCAGTACCGTCCCCCAGCTATGTGGATTCATTTTTTTTTGTTTTTTGATCATTTTCTTAAAATTATTATTCACATGAAACAAGACAACACATTAAACACAATCACAATACATAGAACTTCACAAGAAAATAACAAAAACAATAATAATACAGAATAACAATTTATACAGACAAAGAGAAAAGAAAACAGAGTTCAACCTTCTAAATTTTAAATCCAAGGGGTACTATCTAATAAATGGTCTTTCCCAGTGTTCAGCCACGATTCCCGGCTGTGTGACCCTATATTAATAAAACGTACATCTCCAATTCACCACAAGGACCACTTTTTGAGAACACGACCCGAAAACAGAGCAATGAACCTTCATGAAAAAACAAAAACCTGTAGAGGTGTTCCATAGACTCACAGAGACCGTGTAAAAGTGACCAAACAGTAAAGAAATAGTTAAATAGCTGCCCCCCCATAAAATCCCCAGCTAAACTCAAGAGGACAAGACAAAAGACAAGACAGACAAAACATTTCCTCCTCCCCCTCCCAAGAGACCCCCGGACTCACCCGAACACGCACCTCCACCCCGCTCAGCCGCACACGGCGGTCCTGACCTTTTCGGCTGCTGCAAACCACAGGTCAATACCTGCCTGTCCCACCCCAATCACCCGCGCCGTGGATATCTCAAGATAAATCACATCCAATAGTGTTAGGGACCAGTTAATCACTGTAAGCCTCTCAGGCTCCTTCCATCTCATTGCCATTAGCTTCTTCGCTGCTGTGACACCCGCTAGGACAACCCTTTTTAGTTGAACGGACGCAGGTAGTGTCGTTATATCGTTCAGGAGTAGCGTAACAGCTGTGAATGGGATAGTTAAGCCACACAGATCTGAAAGTTTGTCCGTTATTGACCTCCAGAAGCGGGCCACTGGTGGGCAATCCCAATACATATGTATATAAGTGCCAGTGGCCTTTTGAGAGCACAAAGTGCACCGAGAGTCAGTTATCAGTCCCATAGCAAATAGCTTCCTAGGTGTAAGATAGGTCCTATGAATATAATTAAAATTAATTTGCTGGTGATTGGGGTTGCGGGAAGATAATGCCACATTTGCCCAAACATCATCCCAGTCAAACTCGGGGTCCAACTCCGGGATATCCACACGCCAGATTGTATCCAATGATAAATCTTTATACGTGGATTGAATTAAGAGCGTATAAAAATCTGAGACAAACCCTCTGGAGGTCGTCCTGTCCACTATGAGCCTGAGGAAGGGGTGTGGGTGCAAAGCTTGAGCCCACGGCACGCCATGCGCCCTCAGCGCTGACCTTAGTTGAAGGTAAAGAAAGAAGGACTCGCCGGGAAGATCATAAAATTCTCTTAAGTCCTGAAACGCACGGAGGCCGTTCTTATCATAAAATATCCTCCAGAGTATGAACTCCCCTCCTTTGCCATTGAGGAATATTAACCGGCTTGTGCCCAACAAGTAATTGCTGGTTATTAAAAATTGGAGAGTCCCGGTGCCATGGGCATTTAACCCCACACGACCTCTGTACATTACGCCACGTTTGGATCACGTGAGTTATGATCGGTCCATACCTCAGCCGGCATTTCGAAATAGAGACAGTGGAGTACACCACATCCTGCAATCTTAGCGGTGAGACCGCCGCCGCTTCTAAGGAGCGCCAAGATACAGCATCTACAGGGTCTAGCCAGCACATCAGAGGTCTCAGTGAGAAGGACCAGAAATAAAGCTTAAAATCAGGGATTGCGAGGCCCCCATCTTGTTTCCTACGTTGAGTAGTAGCTCTTTTGATTCTCGGGCGTTTGTTATTCCAGATAAACTTAGATACCATCGATTGTACCTTGCGCCAGTGGTCTATTGGAGGGGGCAGGGGGAGCATTGAGCTAACAAAATGTATCCTAGGCAGAACGTTCATTTTGATTATGGAAGCTCGGGCTTGTAAGGAGTTAGGAAGGGACGACCATCTGTCTAGATCCTGGCGTATTTTATCATAAGTACCCGTGAAGTTGTACTTAGTAGTTTGACTCAGCGTGGGGAATATCTCTATACCTAAGTATTTAAAATGTTCCACTATGGGGATATCAACTGGTAGTCGCACCGCCTTGGCCAGCTCATTAAGAGGTAGGCAGGCTGATTTGTTCCAGTTAATCTTAAAGCCTGACAATTTACCAAAGTCGTCGATTATTCCCAATAATTTTGTGGCTGACCGGGAAGGGTCATCCATAAAAATCTGTAGGTCATCCACATAGAGAGCAATTTTGTGTGGTGTATTATTGATCATTATGGGGACGATGTCCTCCGATTGCCTAATAAATTGGGCCAATGGTTCGAGGGAAAGCGCGAATAGTCCCGGGCTCAGAGGACAACCCTGTCTAGAAGATCTGGAGACTGGGAAAAGTGTGGAACAGTTTTTGCCTGTCAGTATCATTGCCGACGGCGAGGCATACAGGACTTTAATCATATGAATAAAATTCTTTCGAAGACCCATGACCTCAAGTACCTTCCACAGGTATGACCATTCTAGTCTGTCAAACGCCTTCATGGCATCCAAAGACAGAACAGTGGACGGAGCTGTATTGTCTTTACTGTTATCGACTACATGCAACAGCCTCCTAAGATTATCTGCAGCCAGGCGCCCCGGGATAAAACCAGTTTGATCGCAGAAGACTCAAGGGCCTATAGCTACCACAATCATTGGGATCTTTGTCCTTCTTGAGAAGTAAAGAAATCAGCGCCATGTTGACATCTCTTCAGAACTCCCCTTGTTCAATAGCGTAATTGATCATATCGAGCATCAATGGGCCCAGTTGGTCCCAGAAAGCTAAATACACCTCGGGTGGAATACCATCCCAGCCTGGTGCCTTACCCCTCTGCATTTCAGCAATCGTCTCCCTTAGTTCCATAAGGGTGATCGGTTTCCCCAGTTCCTTAGCCTCTTCCTCAGAAATGTGGGGTATCTCAAGCCCGCCAATGAACGATTCAAATTTAGAGTCGTCGAGATTAACCTCTGAGCTATATAACTGTGAGTAAAACTCTTTAAAAGTGTCGTTGATCTTTTTCGAATCAGTAGTGATTGTACCCTGTCGCGTCTTGATCGAGGGGATATCCGAGAAATGATCATTTGAGCGTATTTTCATTGCCAATAGATGGCTAGGCCTGGAGCCGTGAAAGTAGTAATTTTGCCTTGTCCTATGTATCAAGAACTCAGACTGTTGTTTACTATCTTACGTTGTGTGTTTAGTCGTTCACTATAGTTAGTTTGCAAAGATGCGTATAGATCCGCATATAATGTTTCCAGTCTTTCTAGTTTTTTTGACCGGGATTTACGTAAGTTGGAGGCGAAAAGTGTGACATGACCCCTGATAAATCCTTTCAATGCGTTCCATAGGACCCTGGGGTCATCGACCGTGCCAACATTGATCTGCAAGAATTCAACTAGTTTACTCCTGAACTCAGAGCAGAAATCATCGTTCTTTAATAAGGTTGAGTTAAAACGCCACCTGGGAGCTCTCGTGGAGAGCCTGCCAAAGGTTGCCACAAGGAAAATCCCCTTGTGGTCCGAGAGAGCCAGGGGAACCAATGAGACGTCGAAACTATCAAACAAATTAGGGGATGCGAATGCATAGTCTATTCGAGAGAAGGTTTTGTGTCTGGCAGACAGGTGAGAGTAATCCTTGAGGGTGGGATTGGATAAGCGCCATAGGTCTGCGAGCCCAGTGTCCTGGGCCCACATCCTGAGGGCCTTAGAGGACCGTTTTTGGTCGCTTGTTTCAGAGGACCCGGACCTATCCATCTCCGCATCCCAGCACGCATTAAAATCGCCACCCACAATGAGAGCGTATCCAGTAAGTTCCAACATATTCTTCGTGATTGTATTATAGAACGCTGAATCAAATGTGTTAGGGGCATACAAAGCTATTATTGCCATCTTCCTATGAGAGAACTCAACTTTTGCTATAGTAATCCTTCCCTCCGTGTCCGACCACACATCCAGGACTTTGATATCAAGGTTACGTCTTGTAACTATGACGACTCCTTTCGTCTTATCATCGGCTGAGGATGAGGAGATAACGTGATATTGTCGATTTGCTAGCCTTGACACATCACCCACCAATAAATGCGTCTCACTAAGGAGAGCAATGTCAATATTTCTTCTCTTCAATAACCAAAGGACACTGGCACGCTTGTGTGGGGTGTTAAGACCCCCCGCGTTCCAAATTAAAATATTCAATTTAGCCATGGTCGAGTTTGTCTAAATGCGTAGAGAACATACCAGTGCAGCCAGGCTAAGTACAGAGGCGCTGATCCAGGCGGGCCCAGACGGTCAATCCCAGGAGTTCAGAGGAGGAACAATTACACACATATAAGACAACAGTACATAAAACACATAAAAATACCACCCCAGTTACAACCCCCCCTCCTTCTACTCTAAACCCTAACCCACCAGTCCTATTATAAACCCTCCTATACCCACTCTCCAATCCCCTCCCTATGCCCCATCCACTAAGGATGGTCATCTTCCTATCATTTCCCACTGGAGTCATGGATCCAATAAGACGCTCTCCACTCCGACCCCCCTCTAGATAAACCCCTGATTAAACCCCCACTAGTCCAATAAACACAAATAATAATAAAAATTTAATTCAGTAAAGATATCGGTCGAAAACCACCGTGAACCTTGGCCCTAACATGAGATAACTATAATGGAAAAATTTGCCATTATTATATAATAACTCAACATCAACCCTGTGTAGCAGAGTGGATTATCCCTGCTTCGTGGGAACGGTTGCTGGCAGTCAGGAGGTAGCTGGACCCAGTAGAACTCTGTCTGACTGCACCCTCGTCTTTGGGCCTGGGGCGTCGACTGGAGGCTGGTAGTGTGAGTGGATGGGGCCCGGGATTTACCAACCTGGTCTGGTACTCTGGTCTTCCTTCCCTGCCGCAGGGCGGTCAGCAGTACTCCCCAACACGCTCCCACTCCTCCCAGTTGCTCCTTAGACCCTCCCACACCTCGTGACTGAATTGTAATCAAATACTCTAAGTTCCCCCCGCAAGCAGTACCCTCCCTCAATGACCCTAGAAACCTTACAATGAAAAGGGGAGAGTTGGGTAGGAAGGGGTTAACCATATATACGTTACCCACACCAAAAGAGTTAATGCTGGGCACAGGAATGGACACGCACACAGAACCCCATTCAAGTCTTTATGTTAATTATACTGTCAGTTACAATTATTTAATAGGAGTGGTCTACTGGACTGAAGTCCTACTATAGCTCCGGGTGTAACTCAATACCTCATAAACACGTATATTATGCACCCACCTCTGGGTTAATATCAGGGATAATATACTTCACTGTGTTTGACTCATCACCCACGTCTGGGTCTGCACCCTGTATAATACCTCAACAGACTTTGATTATACGGCCAGAATAATACCTCCAAAGGCTTTAATTATAATGCACCAGGTCTGTAACTTCCTCACAGGGAAGGGTTAATTGAATGGGAAAATATTAATAAACACACATGTTATCACGCTCAAAGAAAAGGAAATAAAACCAAAATAGTGGGCCCACAAAATACCAGTAAGTCTTATCTTAATGCCGGCATATATTGTTTGGGAATGGAATGGTGGTAGCAACGTTACTTTCGCCCGCAGGCTGCACCACACTGTGTAATGTATAGTAATTCGGGAGCGTCAATGCTCATTGGTACTCATCCAAAATGGCCGCCTCGCCACTCCACTGTTGTCCGGGAGGCAAGATGGCGTCGAACACTCGCGTCGCAGGTGCTAGCAGGCGGAGCTGGAGCAGGGAGGCAGTGTTGGCCGATGACGACCTCTGCTGGTGGGAAAGAACTCCCGTGTCCTGCAGGCAGCCAGGTGCAGGTCTGGTCGTAGGCTGGCGTAGCAGACTGGTGGCATCTTGCAGGCAGCCGGAGCAGTCTGGTTGTAGAGCTGGTGCTGGGTCGACACGCGGATCTAGCGTTCCCTCACTCACACTGCAGCTAAACTATGGGTCTCAAACAGCCCTTCTGCTAGACGAGATATATCCTAACGCAGGGTGCTCCTAAGCACCGTTTCTCTTCGCGCCACACTGGCGGGGCGCCTCACTAGAGGAAATAACTTTAACTGTAAGCCCAACTCGGCTATAATGTTCTTATTCTAGGATAACCCGTGGTATATCACTAGGGAATTCAGGGAAAGACATGCAACACGCTACTACGTTTGCTGATAGAGGATAACCCGTAGTCTACTCAAGTTCAATACGGGGCTCCCCGAGACACGTCTGTTCGCAACAAAGGTCCCGACTCGAAGAGGCTCTCTTCCCGGTTTCACCTTCCATATATGTCCTCGCATCTCTCTCTGTCGGCTGCTGCCCCCTGCTGGTCCCGCCTGCCAGTCACACAAGAGAAGGATGATGAATATACTCCAGAGTTATAATCCATATTGCAGTGCTCTTCGGAAGGGGACGCTTGTGTCATTGTTCGTGTGAATATCAATGACACTAGTTAGAATGTCTTTGTGTACAAAAGGGATATAAAACACAGTCAGCAGTTCTGAATAATATACCATATTTTCCAGACTGCTACATTTCCCCCCACTTTGAACTTGCTAAGTCCTCTGCAAGTTAATAACAAAACAAACGCATGCATGAAAACGGTCCTGAGACCAACAGTTTCACACATCGATTGACAATTACACATTATGCCAACAGTTTTACACACTCCTTCAGGAGTTGGACACACTGTTCAGCGAACACACTCTTGAGCACGTAGTCCTGGCGATACCGAGCGGGTAGCCGACCTCTGGTGCTCCTCTGGGGCCGAGCGTGCTCCACTCTGGGGGGTTCCACCTCTCCCACCTCCGACTCCGTGTCGGATTCTTCAGTGTCCGTCGGCGGGTCATGGACCACAGCCACGCCCTCCGGGGCCATCGGTGGACCACCCACGACCTCTTCTTCGACTCCGTCTCCGCCGCCTTCTCCCTCCTCTCCTGAGGGGGTCGACTCCACCTCTGACTCGGCACTCGCAACCTCCTCAGGGGCGTCCCGCAGGGGCCCGGGGTGGTTACACGCCCTAGGATGCGGTTCCCGCCGGTGCCCGAAAGCACCTCCAATGTCTGATTCGGACGAGCTCCGCGGTGCCACCGGGATCTGTCGAGGGGCCCTCCCCCGCACTTCCGGGTCAGAAGCCGGGAAGGGACAGGTCTTGAGCTGGTCTCGATGCACGGTCCTTTCTGGACCCCCTGTTTCGGGCCTGACCGTGAACACGGGCGTCCCTTCGTGGCTTTGCTTAACCACCACATACGATGTAGGCTCCCACTTGTCCTGTATCTTATTACGGCCCCGGATTCGGTGGTCGCGTATCAGAGCTCGGTCTCCGGCTCGCAGGAGTGCACCTCTGCTCTTCCTGTCGTAAATTCTCTTGCGTCGATGAGACGCCTGCTTCGCCGTGGCCTCAGCGGCCTCCGCGGCGGCCTTTAGTCGCTCGTGGTGACTCTGCACCCACTCGTCTAGGTCCGCCGCCCCCTCCTCAATGACGTCTCTGCCCCCCAGGACATCTCGGGGCATCCTAGCGTCCCTCCCGAAGAGCAGGTAGAAGGGAGAGTATCCCGTGGAGGAGTGCACGTGGCAGTTGTACGTAAGTACCAACTCGGGTAGGTGCTCCTTCCAGTCCCGCTTTTTCTCTGCGGGCAGACTACGCAGCATGTCGTGCATTGTCCGATTGAACCTCTCGCACTGCCCATTCCCCTGGGGATGATAAGGCGTGGTGCGGCTTTTTGAAATCCTGTACAGTCGGCAGAGCTCCTTGATGACGCTCGACTCGAAATTTCGCCCTTGATCGGCATGGAGTCGGGCAGGGCAACCGTAGTACACGAACCAGTACTTGATGATGGCAGCGGCGGTGGTCTTCGCAGTCTGGTCTTTGGTCGGTACGGCAATAGTGAATCTGGTGAACATATCGGTCAGCACCTGTACGTTCTCGTAGCCACCCACCGACCTCTCCAACACGGTGAAGTCCATGGCCAGGACCTCCATGGGTGCCGTCACGTTAGTGCAGGTCATCTGGGCCTGGGCTTTAGGGAACACATCGCGGGCTAATGCACATCATTTTCATTGCTGCACCCAGTTCTTCACCTCTTCTGCCATTCCGATCCAGTAATAACCTCGCCTCATCAGGTCCACCGTCCCCCGTCCCCCGTAGTGTCCCGCATCCTCGTGCTGGGTCTCGTAGATCCGCCGTCGCAGGGCGGTGGGCACCACCAGCTGGAGAACCTCCTCCCCGTCGCGGGGATCGCTGCCGCGCCGAAACAGTACTTGTTGGTGCAGACGGAACCGCTCCCACTGCCCGTATAACTTGCAGAGTTTCGGGTCTCCTTCCTTCAGCTGTACCTTAGTGGGGGGGACCCCCTGTGTCACCGCCCGCCACACCGGACCCAACTCGGGGTCGTCTGCCTGGAGCTGCCGCATTTCCGCCCAGTCATATCCGCTGTTCCCCTTCTGTGCCGCTATCCGTCGTGCGCCGACACTCGAGACCTCCCGCGTCTCTGTCGGTCTCCCGGGACACAGCTGGGCCCGTACTTCCTCCGCTGGGACCACGACGTAGCCCTCGCGGGCGACTGGGGCGGGGACGGACAATGGAGCGGCCCGTTCCTGTAGACCCTGACGGGTGTGGGTGCCGGCCGCGGGTATCATTAGGAAGTCCTTCTCAGTGTCTTCCACTTCAGGTTCTGATCGCATCGGCATGCGAGACAAAGCGTCTGCATTCTGGTTGAGTCGACCAGGTTTGCAGTGCACCACGAAGTCGTACTCCGCCAGCTGAGCGTTCTACCGCTGCTCCACTGCTCCCAGGTTGGCTGTGCCGAGGTGCCTCAGCGGGTTGTGGTCGGTGATCACGGTGAACTGGGCGTACATCAAGAGGTCTCTGAACTTCTCAGTGACTGCCCACTTCAGGGCGAGGAGTTCCAGCTTGAACGCACTATAATTTTGGTCATTCCTTTCCGACCCACGCAGGCCTCGGCTCGCGAAGGCGATGACTCGCTCCACGCCCTCTTGTTTCTGACTTAGTACCGCCCCCAGTCCCAAGTAACTCCCGTCTGTGGTCACGATGAAGGGGAGCTGGAGGTCGGGGTAGGCCAGCACCGGGGGTGTCAAGAGGCACTGCCGCAGATGATCGAAGGCCGTCTGACACTGCGGAGTCCACTTGAAGGCCTCGGGCGACCTTTGGCGAACCCCTTTTTTTCTTTCCCCATCAGGGCGTGCAGTGGCTGAGCCACCTGGGCAAAGCGGGGCACGAACCGCCGATAATAGGACAGGAATCCGATCACCTGCCTCACTTCCTTCGCTGAGCGTGGCGCCGGCCAGTCCTCCAACGCCTTCACTTTGTCGGTGTCGACCTGTATGCCGGCCGCGGAGACGACGTGTCCCAGGAACTTGACTTCGGTCTTCAGCAGGAAGCACTTCCGGGGCTTGAGTTTAAGCCCATGCTCCCGAAGTCGTCCAAACACCAGGTCCAACTTCTGACAGTGGCTCTCAAAGTCACTGGCGAATACCAAGACGTCATCTAGATAGACGAGTAGGACGTCGAAGGCCAGGTCCCCCAGCACGGCGGTCATCAACCGCTGGAATGTCGCTGGTGCGTTACACAACCCAAAGGGCATACGGGTCCACTGGTAGAGGCCGAAGGGCGTCGTAACTGCCGTCTTCTCTTGGTCTTCTTCTTTCACCGCCACCTGGAAGTAGCCGGCGGTGAGATCGAGCGAGGAGAAGATCTTGGCCTGCCCCAAGGCGTCTAGGGAATCCTCGATACGAGGTAGGGGGTACGCATCCCGGTGTGTCACATTATTTAGGCGGCGGTAGTCGCAGCAGAACCGCACGGAGCCGTCTTTCTTTATGACGATCACGGCTGGTGACGCCCACGGACTGCAGCTCTCTACCAGGACACCCAGGTCCACCAGGTCTTGTACGTGTCTCTTTACTTCTTGGAACACGTGGGGCGGTATTCGGCGGTGCCGTTGCTTGACCGGGTGTGCGTCACCAGTGGGGACGTAGTGTGTGACCGTGGTTGTGTAACCATAGTCCCCGTCGTCAACGGAGAACACCGACTTGTGTTTCTCCAATACTTGATTCAGCCGGCTCACTTGGGCCGGTGTGAGATCCTGCAGGTTCGCCTGTACGGCCACGGCGAGCCCGCGGGTCTTCCCGTCCGGCTCCGCCTCTGGCGGGCAATCCCGAGTCTCAATCGCCGTCACGCGGACGCCTCCGTCTACTTCCTCCACGGTCACTCTCTCCTTAGGCCGTACCTGACGGGGGCAGTGGATCTCTGCCAACCTGGCCCGGGGTCGGAGCACCATCTCGACGTTGGTCGGGTTCAACACCCGCACAGGCACTCTCCCCTGTCGGGCGTATGCCACCACGTTCGCCACCAATAGTCCGGGAGGCAGGTTGGCACTCGGCGTGTGCTCTATCATCACGGGACGCCGCATCCCCGCTGTCGTCTCACAACGGCCTGAGACGACCACTTCGCTGTGCGGGGGAATGACCACTGGCTCCCTGCCGGCCACTTTGACGTACCCCATCCTTCCCGGGGCGATACACTCTCGGGCTTCCTGGGCCATGGCGGCGACCACACGGTGGATAGCGACGCTCCCAGCGTCGACACGTCTTCGGCTCGCCGGCCGCATCCCCTTGATCCCCTTGAACAGGCCATCTACCCCACCGAGCACGTTCATGCCCAGAAGTCCCGGGATGGCGTCTCCTGTGGCCACTCGGCCTGAATCGTCTTTTAGTATGAATATGCATTTCCCCGGAAATGTCATATCTAGGCACTTCACTTCGGCGTAGAGACACCCCACCACTGGGATCTCCAACCCGTTGGCGGCGAAGAGAGTGATCCAGTCGGAGGGGGTCAACCTCGACCGCGGGAAGTGTCTGCGGAAGTGGCTTTCGGTCATGGTGGTGACTTCGGCGTCGGTGTCGAAGAGGCAGCGGGTCTCGACCCCGTCAATCTGGACGTCTAAGGTGAGATATTCCCCTTGCATGTCTTGCGTCTCAGTGCCCCCTGCGGCCGAGTCGGCGACTCCGGTTACGACGCCATTGACTGCCCTTCGGGGTCCGGGTCGGTACCCTGACGAGCCCGGAACTTCGGGGGTGGGGGCAGGGGCTGGGTGGGGCTCGCTGGCGTGGCGGGGGCAATCCCTGCTGATGTGGCCCGGCTGATTGCAGGCATAGCAAATCAACCTGCCCTCTTTGTCCCGGCGGGGCGGTTCCCGCTTAGCGGCGGGCGCGTCGTCTCTGCGTCGCCGTCCGGGGCCGCCTCTCTGGGTCGCGTCCCGCGTCTGTTGGACGGCCTGGAAGAGTTGCTCCTGACATGCGCCCAGCCGCTCTTGCCCTGCGAAGAGCTGCTTAAAAGCTTCCTGTATTGCGTCTCCGCTCATCGGGGCCTCTCATCCTTCTGCGGCTGCGGCGTGGACCAGGGCCTGGGCGCCACCCCTAGTGGGGGGTAGGACCATCTCCTCTTCCGACCAGTCTATCGCCGCCATCATCAATTCGAGAAGCGTCCGCTCCCCGTTCTCTTTTATGGACTTCCTCATCTCCCGTCGCAGCATCCCATCCTTCAGGCCTACCACAAACTGCTCCTGCAGCCGGGCGGCAGGATCCGCGACTCGTTGGGGTTCTCGGCCCTTTTTTCGACGCATCTGCTCTTGTAGATCGTAAGCAAACTCCCTCACGGTCTCGCCATCTCTTTGTCGGCGGTCGAGGAACTCTCTCAGGCGGGCACTGACCGAGGTCTTGTCTCCGTATGTCTCCTGCAGCACCCGGAACACGGCGTCCGGCTCCGGGGCGGTCCCTTCTAGCACGAAGCGCACTGTCCGCTTAGCCTCGCCTTTTAGATGCTGTTGTACGAACTCCGCCTGTTTGTCACCGGGCACTCTGCTGCTCCGAAAATGCACTTTCATGTCTCGGATCCAGTCTTCCACCAGCGGCTCTCCTCTCTCTTTCCCCCCTCCGAACTCGCTGCACTTGCGGTCCCGTTGGACGTACACGGTGGAGGGGCCGGTGCGGGGTTCGCGGCTGTCCCAGTCGAGAACGGCTTGGGTCTTTTCCAGGACCAGCGCCTGTCGGTCCAGGAGGCCGGCGTGTGTGTGGGTTCTGTTCGTCAGGGCCTTCACCTGCGCGGTCAATTCCTCCATGGTTTCGGCCTCCTCCTCCTTTACCTCGGCGGCGGCGTCCTGGCCGTCCCGTTGCTCTTTTAGGGCCGCCTGGGTGTAACGCTTTTCTTGAAGGGCCAGTTCGGTCATCTCCTTCATCGCTTCGGCTTGCTGCGCCAGTAGTGTCGTCTTCGCCCGACACTCCTCCTGCAGTTCCTCTAACTCCGCCGCCCTTTCCTGCACGGCGTGAGTCTCCCTTTTCTGTATCTTGGTGGCGGCGTCCCGGCCCTCTCGTAGCTCCTGTAGGGCCGTCTGAGTGTGGAGGGCTTGGTCAGTCAACTCCTTCATGGCTGCGGCTTGCTGCTGTAGCAGTACCGCCTGGGTCTGGCACTGCTTCTGCAGCGTCTCCAACGCCGCCGCCATCTCCTCAGACATCGTGGGTCTCTCTACGGGTCCCGATCAAGGGAGTAAGTTAGGATGTAGATCCTGTTTGTGACGCCAAATGTAGCAGGGTGGATTATCCCTGCTTCGTGGGAACGGTTGCTGGCAGTCAGGAGGTAGCTGGACCCAGTAGAACTCTGTCTGACTGCACCCTCGTCTTTGGGCCTGGGGCGTCGACTGGAGGCTGGTAGTGTGAGTGGATGGGGCCCGGGATTTACCAACCTGGTCTGGTACTCTGGTCTTCCTTCCCTGCCGCAGGGCGGTCAGCAGTACTCCCCAACACGCTCCCACTCCTCCCAGTTGCTCCTTAGACCCTCCCACACCTCGTGACTGAATTGTAATCAAATACTCTAAGTTCCCCCCGCAAGCAGTACCCTCCCTCAATGACCCTAGAAACCTTACAATGAAAAGGGGAGAGTTGGGTAGGAAGGGGTTAACCATATATACGTTACCCACACCAAAAGAGTTAATGCTGGGCACAGGAATGGACACGCACACAGAACCCCATTCAAGTCTTTATGTTAATTATACTGTCAGTTACAATTATTTAATAGGAGTGGTCTACTGGACTGAAGTCCTACTATAGCTCCGGGTGTAACTCAATACCTCATAAACACGTATATTATGCACCCACCTCTGGGTTAATATCAGGGATAATATACTTCACTGTGTTTGACTCATCACCCACGTCTGGGTCTGCACCCTGTATAATACCTCAACAGACTTTGATTATACGGCCAGAATAATACCTCCAAAGGCTTTAATTATAATGCACCAGGTCTGTAACTTCCTCACAGGGAAGGGTTAATTGAATGGGAAAATATTAATAAACACACATGTTATCACGCTCAAAGAAAAGGAAATAAAACCAAAATAGTGGGCCCACAAAATACCAGTAAGTCTTATCTTAATGCCGGCATATATTGTTTGGGGTACCCCTACGGAATGGTGGTAGCAACGTTACTTTCGCCTGCAGGCTGCACCACACTGTGTACTGTATAGTAATTCGGGACCGTCAATGCTCATTGGTACTCATCCAAAATGGCCGCCTCGCCACTCCACTGTTGTCCGGGAGGCAAGATGGCGTCGAACACTCGCGTCGCAGGTGCTAGCAGGCGGAGCTGGAGCAGGGAGGCAGTGTTGGCCGATGACGACCTCTGCTGGTGGGAAAGAACTCCCGTGTCCTGCAGGCAGCCAGGTACAGGTCTGATCATAGGCTGGCGTAGCAGACTGGTGGCATCTTGCAGGCAGCCGGAGCAGTCTGGTTGTAGAGCTGGTGCTGGGTAGACACGCGGATCTAGCGTTCCCTCACTCACACTGCAGCTAAACTATGGGTCTCAAACAGCCCTTCTGCTAGACGAGATATATCCTAACGCAGGGTGCTCCTAAGCACCGTTCCTCTTCGCGCCACACTGGCGGGGCGCCTCGCTAGAGGAAATAACTTTAACTTTAACTGTAAGCCCAACTCGGCTATAACGTTCTTATTCTAGGATAACCCGTGGTATATCACTAGGGAATTCAGGGAAAGACATGCAACACGCTACTACGTTTGCTGATAGAGGATAACCCGTAGTCTACTCAAGTTCAATGCGGGGCTCCCCGAGACAAGTCTGTTCGCAACAAAGGTCCCGACTCGAAGAGGCTCTCTTCCCGGTTTCACCTTCCATATATGTCCTCGCATCTCTCTCTGTCGGCTGCTGCCCCCTGCTGGTCCCGCCTGCCAGTCACACAAGAGAAGGATGATGAATATACTCCAGAGTTATAATCCATATTGCAGTGCTCTTCGGAAGGGGACGCTTGTGTCATTGTTCGTGTGAATATCAATGACACTAGTTAGAATGTCTTTGTGTACAAAAGGGATATAAAACACAGTCAGCAGTTCTGAATAATATACCATATTTTCCAGACTGCTACACCTGCAACCATCTACTTCCAAGTCTGCGCATCAACGTCGCAATGTTATAGCACAAATGGATAAAGGAAAATTCAAAACAAAATTAAATTAAAGCATACCAGCAGATAGTCTAAGGCAGGATCGGATCACAGGTAAATTGTGCAAACAGATGTCATTTAAACAACAACAATAATAAGAAAGGGAAAAAAGGGGGTTATGGTCAAAGTGCACACCTGTAACAGCCCCTCTGATCAGGCATAACGGCTGGAATGACATAACCTATGTAAGAATAGAATTAAACACATTAATTAACCCGGGGATGGTAATAAGCAATACCTGACACAACCTGTTATCATATATTGTTTATATATATATTCAACCGATCTTCTCCTACCGGAGCCCAAAGCTCAAAACAGCCTGGATATAAAAATAAAAGCATACAAGAAGTTAGTTAAGGACCCGATCACCGTTGAATTGTGCGAACCGATGACACTTACACAGCAACAACAACCAAAGTGCGTAAATATTAACAGGTCTCGAATGTCTCAGCGCAGACGATAGACGCAGCCCGCTAGCTACCCTGAGGCTAGCGCGCAAGCTAGTGATGAATCCGGATAGCACGTTAGAGTCTGTTATGTACATTGTTCAGCTAGCTCGCTAGCTTCCAAAGAGGCGATACACAAGTACGACCATGAGGTCAGCATTAGCAAGTAACAGAAGTCATTAGGAAGCCCCGCTAGTTGGATGGGCAGTGGACAGTTAGCATGTCTGGGCATGACAGCAAGTATTTGTGAATAGACGGCCCTATCAATGTATTCAGGCCCACATCGCCAAGTCACTCACCCGTCATAGATATCAAGCTACAGTCTCGGCTATCCCCTCGAGATATTCCTTCGCTTTAGCCAACGACCAAAATGAACGCCGACCATCGACCTTATCCAACACAGATAATTTCGCGGGAGCGAATAGCGTGGGCCTCAGGCCTAGTTTCCATAGCCCGGACAGGACCACTTTGTATTCGCCTCTCTGTGCTTGAACCTCCGGCGTAAAGTCTTCGAAAATGGCCACTTTGTGATCGCCAAGCCTTAGATTACCCCTTTTGGCACGAGCCGACCGCATTATGAGCTCCCTCTGCTGAAGCCTGTTCAGCTTGACAATGATGGGCCTCGGCTCTTTGTTCACTCCAGGAGTGGTCCTGCCCGCTCTGTAGGCCGATTCACATACGGGAGGGGAGGGGAGGACGTCAATCCCCAGTATTTCTTGCAGCAATTCCGGCATGGTCTCAGAGAGACGGCCTTCCCCGCTGCCCTCCGGTACTCCAACAATCCTGATGTTGTAGCGTCTCTCCCGGGACTGTATTTCCACAATTACCGACTGTAGTTTGGCAACTTCAGCCTGCCTAGCCAGCAGGGAGAACTCCAGATCCGCCATCTTCTCGCCCTGTAATGAGACCTCCGTTGTTATCGTGGCTAGTTCGTTAGCATTAGCCGAGGAGACAGCGTGCAGCGACTCCATCTTGTCTATCAACGGGACGACCGCCAACCTTATTTCCTCTGATATCTCTCGATGAAGTTTATCACAAAAATCCGCCAGCACTTTTCTTTGTGTTTCAGCGAAGCGTGTCTCAGATTCTGCATGGAGCTTGGTCATGACCGAGAGCACAGCTTCGCTTATCTCACCGACACCGGGCGATGGTGCGGCCAGGCCCGGTGGTGGTTTGCTGACTGGAGCGCTCATGGATCTGGTTTCCACCACCGACATCGCAGAAAGTCGAAAAAAGTTGACGACAGTAGTTGAAACTCGACGACTTAACAAGCAGACAAAAAACAAATAAAAATAAAATAAAGACTAATGGGGAGAAACGTATATTCCGCACGGTAGAAGGGAGCTCACGTGAAACACGTCTACTCCATGATCGCCTAGCTCCGCCCCAGCTATGTGGATTCCTATCTACAGGCTCCACGTCTCCGACTCTCAATGTCCAAGATTCCTCAACCACCTAATAATGTGGCAGACGGTGTGGCATTTGGCCCCAGGCCACACAGTGGTAGGAGCCCCGCCTTAATATGTCCCAAGATCCTGAGGTAGAACACTGCTGCTTTTCAGTACCTGATTAGAAATATAGAACAATGATCCAGATCCTCCTATTTTCCTTTCTTTTTTTCCCCCCCAAACCTTTCAGAGGTGTTCCATAGACTCACAGGAACTGTGTAAAAGTTCCCACACCGTGAAAGAAACAGCAAAATAGCTCATCTTTAAATTACCTACAAGAAATCACGGAAATATCAGCACAAAAATAAAAATAAAAAATAAACCAATATAAAAATACAATACAAGATACACTAATAAAATAACATAAAATGAATAAAAAAAATAAAATAAAGATAAAAATAAACAACTGTCCTTCGGCTTCTCTACCTCCATCCACTTTTCTTCTTTATTTATTTTTTTCCCCCCTAAACCTCTCCCATTTTCCCTTTCCTCTCCCTTACCTTTCATGTTTCCTCTCCTTTAGATTCTTACATTTTCCAGGAAGTGTATAAACGATGTCCATGTCCTTTCAAACTGCTCTGTTTTTCCCTTCTGTATGTATGTTAGTTTCTCCATTGCTACGTTTTCTGACACTTCCTTTAACCACTGTTTAGCTCCTGATCTCTGTATCTCCTTCCAGTTCAAAGCTATCACTCTCTTGGCCTGTAACAAACAAAAAATTATCAATTTCCTCTTTCTAATATAAGCTGGGAACTTCTCCGGGTATAAGTGTAGTATACATAACTTAGGATCGGTCGGGATTTCTATCTCTGTCATCTCCGATATGAGTTCCAATATCTCCTTCCAATATTCCTGTATCTTCTCACATTCCCACATACAGTGGTACAGGGTCCCCACCTCTACCCCACACCTAGTACATTCATCCGGGATCATGGGATAAAACTTGTGTAATTTCTCTGGTGTCATATATACTCTATGTATCCACTTATATTGTAGGAGTTTACATCTGGTATTAATTGAAAGTGTCTGTGACATCTCACATGCTTGTTCCCAGTCCTCTTCTGCTATTTCTACCCCCATGTCCCTCTCCCATGCCCGCAAACTGCTCAAAGAGCTCTCTTCCGATCCTGATAACAACACATCATAAAACTTGGATAATTGTCCTCTTCCCACCATATTGTTCCTCGTAAGTCTTTCTATTATGGATGTGGGTGGTTCCTCTGTGCCCCCGTTCTTTGAGACTACGTAGCTCCTGATTTGAAAGTATTTAAATCTATCTTGGGATTTCAAATGTGCTTACTATCTGTTCGAAGGTCATCAATTCTCCCTCTAAGTATACGTTTTTAATCTTACCCAAACCTCTTTCTGCCCAATTTTTTAATCCCCCATCATTCCTTCCCGGTTTGAATGTTACACATTTCATTCACAAGTTTTGTGTGAATGTATCTGAGAACGTATTTGAACACACCTGACGACCTGTGCTATTGTTATGCAAAGTAGCCAAGTGGGTACTTAGCGACTTGGCGCATCAGTCGAGTGCAGCGCATTCCTGTGTGCACGCGCGTGCACATCTGTGCGTGCGCGTGCTTCTGCTCACAGAGCCGGTTGCACGGTGTGCAACCCCGTCCCATGAGCAACGCACCCCTGCTACTACCATGTATTATCGATAGAATATACTGTGATTCTATTATTATTTTTACATTTATATTATATTGTTATTTTATTATTTTCTATTATTATTTATTTTCTATTATTACTTATCTTCTTTCCTGCCTGTATCTGCCCTCTCTGGTCTCCCATGCTGCTATCTTGCCTGAATTTTCCCAAGGGGATTAATAATGGAACACCTGACTTCCGGTTTGAGATGTTCGGGTAGGTGGCCATTGAAAAGAGCTCCCAGTCAAAGAACATTGAAAAAGGAAGTAAAAATGTCTAAAACAACATAAAAAGTGACAATTCAAGGATAAAAGAGAAAGGGAAGGATGGACACGAGATCAAACAAAAGAAAAACGACCCCAGAAGAAATACAAACACCGGAGAAAAGTTATCGACACGAGGGAGTGGCGCAGAAGGTAAACCAAGCTAGCATGACGCAGGCAGAAATGCCCACCTGGGCTGAGGAGCTACTAACTAGCATACAGTCTAGCATGCAAGCTAGCGCAATAGCTAACCAAGCTAACACGCAGAACATTCAGAACAATATCGACAGACTCAGAGAAGAATTAAACAAGGGTCAGGACGAGCTCAGAGAAGAAATAAATAAGAGACTCGAGACAATTGATGAAAAATTACAGAAACAAGAGAAAGACATGGCGGCTAGGTGGTGCAGTGGGCAAGGATGTGTGACGAACATAGGCAAGTGAAATATGGTGTTAAAACTTAAACTTAAAAAAAAAAGAAATAACATGAGAGAATGTACTGAGTATTTTATTTCTTCTTTACATTTTTTTCTTTCTCTTTCTTAGTGTATACGGGGGTGGTTATGCCCCTAGATGATAGGTTGCTTTTGTTTCTTGGAGTGAGTTGAAAAAGCGACACTCACAATTTTCGTTTATTGTTTTCGTTTGTTGTTTTGGCATGTTTTTCTTTGTTTTTGTTTCTTTTCTCAAATTTTTCTTAGGACCTGATGGGCTGGGAGTGATCTCTCACCGGTCAGGGCAGGAGGATGGTGGTGACACAGCAGGACTGGTAGTATATGTCTATATAGTGGACTGAGAACAAAGTGGATGGACTAGAGCTGGTTCATGGTTTTGTTCTCCGCTCATTAAGAATCCAGATTTAGAATCTGGGAGGTTGTGTCGCAGTTTTGTGGTGAGTGTTGGAAAAACATGATTCTCTGTACATAGATAAGCTCAGTAGATTTTGGTCGCCATTGGCCAAATAGCTTTTGTGTAGGGTGTGGATATGTGCAATTGATAATTGGCTTATGGGGGACTCTGTGATGGCTTGTTAGAGGCTGGCAGAGTGTGTGGAAGAGTGTGTGTTTAAAGGCGACTGTGGTTTGTTGCCGTGCGTGTAGGATCTGTTGGAGGATGGGTCTGGTCAGAGCTGGCTGTCCGAGCCGAGGAAACTGTCTGGAAACAGAGGTATGATTGTGAAAATGATATTCCACACTCAAAGGGTGGTGGGGTATACTGTGTTGAACTTAAGACATTGGTCTAGTAATAGAGTACAGCACAAAGTAATGAGAGCCATGTGAATTTTTTTGAATATTAACGATAAGGAGCCATGAAATATATAGATAACTAATTTGGAGGAAAATGTATTGTCAATACAGAACAGTAAAGATGTACTGTATCTGAGCGAAAATGTGATATTCCAATCAAATTGCCTGTTGTACATAACAAATCCAAAAAGCAATAACAGGACAGAGGGAAAAATATTTTCCTTCTGTGAAGACTGGAGCAGTACCAAGACTGCCCACAACCGGAAGGAGCAGTGATTAGCACAAGTCCAGAAGAATGTCCTCGACCACAACGAGTTATCAAGAAACCTCAGGAGGTTTGATGAGGGATAACTGGCAAGATGAAAGCTAATGCTAATTGAGATCTCAGCGATCCTGGAGGGAGAAAATTGTATATATTTTTTTATTTTTACGCTCCCTCTTTTCTTAGAAATGTTTAATCTTTTTGTGCGGTGCAATAATCCTTTTCTTTCAGAGTCAGACACACAAATAGACATGTTTGGTTAAATACATAATAAGTATAGTACAATAAACAAAAAAGCTGATAAATGGGACGATGTTCTCTTTGTATAGAGAAACGGACCTAGACTGGATGTCAACTTTTAATAACTGATAAATGTGTGTGAAAGTGAATAACGAGGGTGATGAATGGATCTGGTACTGTACAGAAATGAACTGTGTTTTAGAAATTCTTTACATTTTTTGTTTTTTTAGGTAGTTTTGCTAAGGTTAAAAGGTTATCGTATCTGTACGGTGTACGACCAGTTTGATTGAGAAGTTAATAACAGGTATATGGGGATGTATAAATCCCCAACCGGGGAATGTGGTATAATTCCCTGCTCAAACTGTAATATTGTTGTGAAAAATGGTTGAAATCTTGCTTCCCAGAAGATCAAAGGTGGCGAGGAAGAAGTTGACCTCTGTATACGCCCGGTGCACCACATGCCTTAGATAAAGCTCTATTTCCTCCCCAACAGTCAGTTAAGATACAGGGGGTTCAGAAGTAATCATATATTGGCAAAACTAGAAAAGAGATCAATACATAGGCTTTTTATTATAGCCCAAAATTAAGGCAATTAAAAATGCCAAACTACCCTCTCTGAAAAACATCCAATACTAGGGGGGTCTGTCTGTTAAAAGTGAGGCCCTGGGGGAGAATTGGATTAGCATTTCCCATCTTAGAGTTAATTATAGCTGCTCTGTTCCCCCTGGGGGGAACAGGTGAAAACAATAGGTTATGAGTGGCTGGCAGGCCGACTTTACCATTTCAAAGGCTGGTGCTATTGACACAGCAGACGGGGACAACAGGAGAACAGGAGGTGACACCCAGGCATTGATTAGCAATCTCCCTAGAACCGGTTTGGGCCACAGGAGTTGACCAAGTAAGCAGACAGATGGTGATCTTTGACTCTCAAATTGCTATTTGGTCCAAAATTAGATAGCCATTAATAAAAACCCTTTTATGTAACTGCATAGGACCGTTTAGAGTTGCTATACAGTAAGACAATATAGATTCCCACAAATAGAAGAATATATAGGCTAAAGAAAGCCATTAGAATATTCTCCACTGTTGTAAAGTCTAAATTGTGCCAGTAAATACAGTTAATGTGTAATGTCATTAGAAAAACTAAGCTAACATCCAACATAATGTTATAGAATTAAGAAATGCAACAGGATTGTCTTAAAATAGACAATCATCTGGAGAAAGCTATATTCAACTAAATATAGGTGCCAATATTCTTGGTTAAAACCACCCCAATATGACTAAACATGGTTATAAACCTCCAAATTCTGATCAGAAAAAACGATAACGTTTATGATTAAAATATAGCCATTACTAAATTATTAAACTGTTAGTTAGTAAAATTAGACACTGGATATAAATGGTTAACTAAATGAAATAACATATTCTCTTAGAGATATTAAGCCGGCCTCTCCAAGAGAGTCATGTGACACCGGGCGTAATCAAAAACGGCCGTGAGATGTTTCAACCAATCAGGATGTAGAGCTACTCCCCTCTGACGTAGGAATCTAGCGTATTCTAGGAGGAGGAGTCTAAGCTTTAAAACTAGCATGTACGGTAGAGAGAAAACACACACGCTTTTTGAAACCACCCATGCACCGGAAGAGGACGGCGAACGAGAATAGAGGAACTGCTTGAGCTGAGAACGAGAAAAGAATCCTTTGTTGTCATCAGACAACAGAGAAAAACAACAGATCGACTCGACCATCGAGCCTACATTGAAGACCATTCCGTTTTAACTACTTTTGATTATTCTAATATTAATGTCAAACGGCATAGTGTTTGCTTCCATTAATATTATTGCATATACTCCTTTTTCATTGAACCAGATCCATTGTTGTTCACTTTTTGGACTCTGAAATAAAACCGGATCTGAACAGTAACAACTTTCTCTTCTCCTCATTGATGCTTCCACTCTCGTGCCGTTCTACAAGACCGTGTTGGTCTTTATAAGTAATAGGGGTTTACCAAACGGACAAAACACAACGCAGGGTACTATATACATCTGGTTTTTAGAGGCAGAACCATTGACCCCTATTACTATACGCTCACCACCAATGCAGGAGACGCTGGGTTTGAGCCCAGCTCTCCGCATTGCTATCAGCTTGGCTGGTCGTTCATACTAATACAATTGGCAGTATTAGGGGGTGGGAAGCTGATGGGTGGGGATCGGACATTGTGGACAGCGACTCCTACAGGTCGGTTGGTGCGCCTGCGCAGCAGAATCAGGAAGCGACGGGGGCGGCGTGCCCTCCCACGCAGACCCCCGACGCTGAGAGATTGCGCTGTGCAGGTGAAAAGATGCTACGGCTGCTTCCTCGAGTACCGGAGGGGACACGTGATGTAAGGCTTCGTCCACATTGCAGCCGGCTTGTGGGAGGCATGGCCTAACAGCGTTCGAGACAGGGGAGGGTAGAATTGGACGATATGAAATTGGGATGGGAGAAAAATAGAAAATGGGGGAAAAAGTAGATAAAAAAAAGTAACAAGAGAAAGACATAAGGATGTTAGAAGAAAGGATGGCTGAAACGGAGGAATGGAATACAGAAATACAAGGAATTCTAATGGCGACGCTCCAACAACAAAACATGATGAGAGAAAAGCTAACAGACTTGGAGGGGAGGTCAAGGAGAAATAATATACGAATATGGGGACTGAGAGAAGGGATAAAAGGAGACTCAATGACCAAATATGTAGACAACCTAATTAGAAAATAATTAGAAATGTCAGACCTCGCCAAGATAGATTCAAAGGGCGCACAGGGCCCAGGTGCCGAAGCCACAGATAAACAGACCACCGAGAGCAGTTATAGTTAATTTCTTGAAATTCGAAGTCAAAGAAAACATTCTCAGAGCAGCCTGGCAGACGAAGATGGAGGTGGATGGACAGAGGATAACCTTCGACCATGACTATTCAACAGAGGTGGCTGTAAAACATCGGCGCTATGTTGAAATAAAAAAGGCTTTGAAAGAGAAAGGAATCAGATTTCAATCACCAATGACCACGCTGAAGGTCCATTGGAAAGAAGGCATCAAGGTGTACAACGACGTGCGGGAAGCGACAAGGGACATGAACCGGAGAGGATGGAGGGTGCCGGGAGGAGAAGGAGAGAGACCGACGCTGATGCAGAGGTTGGAGAAGGCCAGACCAGGGTCGAGGGACGAGGATGAGGAGAGGAGGACGGGAAGATGACGGGGATCTGAACTGATTCAAAGAGGATCAACTGAGAAGAACGACGAAAAGACACAGAAAGGGGAGCAGAGAGGAGACGAGGGGACACGGTGATCCAAGGAAGGATAAGTACAATACAATATCAATATGAAAGACTTACCAATATAAACGTCGGACAGATATGAAAGAAACACAGAAATACATGTGACAGACAATACGAGGGAATATGAACATGAGAATAAGATAGGATGGTATAATACATAGGACATAATTGCAACAAATGTTATATAAAAATAAAAATAAAAGAAATACAAGGAAATTCAAGAAATACACTGGGAGAAATACACATTGGACTGGTATACATGAGACACACACAACACAAGTAAATGTAAACATGAAAATGACTTATGCAATGAGAGGATGGTAAAGTACATACGAGATAATTATACCAGAAGTTATAAAAAAGGACATGGAGATTCAAGAGATATGTTGGGAAAAAACACATGTTGGACGGACATGAAAGAACCACAGGATTACACGTGACACATAATACAAATAGACGGGAACATGAAAGTGACTAATGCAGAGCTTTGACTGGGAGCTCGGAGGTCGCACACAGAACAAGTTGGATATGTATAGTGCGCATCTTTTAGCCATTAGGGGGAGCCCTCTCACTAGGAGAGCCACTACTCCCCACCCGCCAGCGGGGGAAAGAGGGATACGACTGAGATCCTCTACTACCATGGAAGTACCAAATGTTAATGTTGATGTTATTGTTTATTATTGTTATATGTATGTAAATCAGACAGGGATAGCAGTGGCTACAACCACAAATATAATTTTATGTGACATGGGTAGAACGGGAGAACAGTTGGAAAAGAAATATGACACAAGTTAAGGGTATCAAAATGATGTCGTTGAATGTTAATGGTATGAATAATCCGATCAAGGTGATGAGTGAGTGAGTAAGGTGATGACGAAACTTAAGAAAGAAGAGGCGCAGGTTATCTTCTTACAGGAAACACATCTAATATCACAAGAACATGAAAAACTGAAGAGATTCGGGTATGAGGATTTGTTTTATAGTTATTTTAAACAGAACCTTAGAAGAGGAGTAGCTATACTAATTAAGAACACAGTGACGTTTGAAATGATCAGGGAAATAAGGGATAAAGAGGGGAGGTATGTAATGGTCAAGGGGAAAATGGAAGGTCAAATGGTAACACTAGTGAATGTGTATGCTCCACCAGAAAGTGAGAAATATCTATTTGAAACAATCTTTGATATTATAGCGATGGAAGGGGAAGGGGTCCTAATCTGTACAGGTGATTTTAATGTAGTACAGAACTATGACATAGACACGACAAGCACAAAGAAATGGAGGACAAACATTAGCAAATATATGAATATACAAATGACAGAATTAGGAATCATGGATATATGGAGAGAAATGCACACACTAGACAGAGAATACACACATTATTCACATCCACACACAACATATTCAAGGATAGACTATTTTCTCATGACAACAGGGGACAGATACAGGGTAGTAGACTGCAGGATAGGGGTAACGGACATATCAGACCATAGCGCAATATATCAGACCGTGAATCTTAAAAGTAGACGGAGAAATACAGTTTTGAGACTGAACGTAGGACTATTAAATAACAAAGGTTTGGTTAACGAAGTAAAAGGAGACATAATTAGATACAGAGAAGAAAATGACAATGGAGAGTTAGACCCAAACATTTTATGGGATGCACTAAAGGTAGTAATACGAGGAAAATTGATAGCAAAGACGGCATTACTCAAGAAGGCCAGAATAGAGACATACCAGAACTTAATAAAGAAACTGAAAGAATTAGAGAAAGAACACCAAAACTCAAAGAACCAAAAGACACTTAGAGAGGTAAAGGACGTTAGAGGAAAGATAAACAAAGAACTGCTGACAGAAATAGAGAAGAAAGCTAGATACATGAAACAGACATACTATGAAGGAGGACCGAGAGCGAACAGACTTTTAGCTAGATGAATCAGGACACAACAAAAACTGAACACAATACACACAATAAGGGACACGAACACAAACAAAATACTAAGAGAACCAGCTGAAATAGAGAAGACATTTGAAGAATACTATAAGAAACTATACACACAACTGATAGCGGCAGGAGAAGAGGAGAGAGAGACATTTTTAGAAAAACTAGATTTACCGTCGATAGGGAATGAACAGAACGAAATATTAAACGCAGAGATTACAGAACAGGAAGTGTGGAATGCGATCAGTAAAGCAAAGAACAGTAAGTCACCGGGTAGCGACGGATTCCCCTCTGAATTCTACAAAACATTTAGACAGGAACTGAGCCCCATATTAGAAGCAGCATTCAGACACATGATGAAAGAAGGCACAATGCCACTGTAGCTAAGGGGCTACACAACCCGGACTGTATTAAAGATTGTTTAGATTAAACCACTACTAAATAATATTAATAGCCAGACAGTATAGTTAGAAAAAATGGCGGACACTTAATTGACGGCGCGGGGACAAGGATACCTGGTTTATAAGCATTTTAATAGTCATAGCAACATACATCTTAATTATCACGGTTCTCCTTTAATAATAGAATGTCAGGGTATCAAAGTCAGCGGTAATGAATAGTTCCTAGGTTACGGATACTCGACCGGAGCTCTGCAGGCAGTGAGAAGAAACGAGGCGATACTGGGAAAAGCAAATGGTAGCTGGAGACGATGGTTTCCCTCTGGAGCTCCAAGCTCCGGAGGAACTGTAGACCGGTCGGATAATCCTGTCGTCGCTGGAAGAAAAGGGGTCTCGTACGGAACCGGTCCTTGTAATCCTAGCGCCCGATGGCAGGGTTAATAGCTATTAATCCAAAAGCCTGTTGGCATAGATGGTAGCTAGCTAGCTTCGTTTGTACTGGAAGCTAACCCGCAGATGGTCTTCAATGAGTAGTTATATCCAAACGCCGCTGGGTTTAACTATACGTTTCTCCACGTTACTTCGCTTACACAAGTCACTATACTGCGCCAATAATGTCTCTACAATATTATAGTCGTATCTAAGTAGCCATTAGCTCTCTGTAACGATACACTGCTTGTAGGTCTGTGTACAACTGTACCGGACGTATCACGTTCTCGCTCTGCTACTTCTCCTGTTCTGTTACTGCCGACTGCGGCTGCTTGCATCATCTACAATATATACTCAAACTGATCCCTATGGGGCTCAGCCGATTTACCTGTACCGAATCAATGCGCTTGCTATGGGCAAGTCTGAACGTGTCTGAACATGTCTAGAAACCATGTCTAGTGGGCTCGTCTCTGGCGCCTACAACGTCAAGGGTGGGACCCAAAGAGGCGAGCGAAGAATACTATTATGCAAACAGATGGCGTAAAGATATATATCTTATATATATAAACAATATACAAGTTATACAAAATAATAAACGCAGACTTTCAGTGTTAATCTGGACCTTCAGAACAGCCACCTTCATGGAAAGAAGCCATAATTACTACAATTCCAAAAGAAGGGAAAGATAGAGAACTATGTAGCAGTTTCAGACCAGTGTCCATACTTAATGTAGATTACAAGATGTATACATCAATAATATCCAAAAGATTTGAGACATTTATGACGAAGACCAGACCGGATTCATTAAAAGAAGACAGACACATGATAACATAAGGAAGACAGTGCAGATAGTAGAGGAGATACAAAAGGAAGTGCACTATTAGTTAGCCTAGACACAGAAAAAGCATTCGACAGTGTGAGCTGGATATTTTTATATAAAGTATTGGAGAAATTTGGATTAGACAAAAACGCTATGAAAACAATTAGGGCATTATATCAAGAACCGATGGCAAGGATTAAGGTAAGTGGTAGTCTGACGGACCGGATTAAACTAGAGAGAGCTACCAGACAGGGTTGTTGTCTTTCGCCGACACTCTTCGATGTATTCATCGAACCACTGGCTCAACTAATTAGACAGACCAAAGACATCAAAGGGGTGGAGATAAGGGGAACAGAACATAAATTGGGACTGTTCGCAGATGACGTGATAGTATATATGAGACAACCAGACACAAGCTTCCCGATACTGATGGATTTACTGACAGAATATGGATATTACTCAGGGTATAGACTCAACGTGACAAAGACACAGACTTTAGCACTGAACTACACTCCAACGATAGAGATCAAAGAAAAATACAAAATTAAATGGGACATGGACAGGATCAAGTATCTAGGGGTGAACATTACAAGAGGGGTGGAGGGGTTATACGATGCAAACCAGTGGAGGTTTCTCTAACACGTGAAACACAAATTCACTCATAATTCATAATTATTATTAATTTACATATATATATATTTTTTTTTTTCTTTTTATTATTATTATTTTTTTATTATAAATGTTTTCCTCTGTAAAGAAAAAATGCCAGTGAATATTTTTTTCTTCGAAAATTGCCAAAATTGCCAGCTCTGAGCAGGCCTGCACTGCAGTAATGACTGCAGTAAATATTCGTGCAGATGGCTGCACAGGTTGACCCAGGTTTAAATAAATAATAAATAATAGTGTGGGATAAAATCAATCAATTTATGTCCCTAGATACATGTATTAATGTATTCCTATTATCAGGTCTCAGCCTGTAGTTATTTTAGCATGTCTGTGGCCTGACTGAGGTGTCACAATCTATTTGTTACCGGAAGGGTCAGTGCAGCTGTTGGTAAAAAGCCACACAGCCCCAAGAACTGATGAGGTGACGGGTTTGGCTGACCACTGACAGGGAGCATTGTCAGGATCTAGAATAATGTATAATACCTATGAATCAATCCATTTATCTATTGTAAGAACCATAAGATATCTACAAATGTGTGTACCATTAAAATGTGTTATTATGATATGGTATTAAAACAGGCCTATGTGTCACCATGACCCCAGCTGTCTGAAACTACCAGGAGACAGATGTAATTCTAGACCCTTGTCATTTCAACTGTTTACCTTATATAGACATTGTTTAAAGTCCAGAACCTTTCTTCATGCTAATTTGGAAGGAAGGCACCTCATTCGCTCAGAACACCAACCACCTGACTATAAAAATGACAATGTGATTCGGATCGGGAGACTTCTGCTCGGCCTTCACCAAAGCTAAGTTGGAACTCTCCACTCTCAGCTGTTTGTGTAAATACTCTGTAATATTGAATATTCACTCTGTAATAAATATTTGATTGCTAACACCCTCTCCTCATCTTTCAAGGTCAATAAAAGAATATGCCTTATCAGATGGTGACCCTGACGTGATTGACCTTGACGTTAAGGACGGACGAAGGGCAACTGGCAAACACTCGTAGAACGGATCCATTTAAAAACGGTGAGCCAGAGCCTGTTTAAACTCAAAATCTGCATAGATTAACTATTGTACATTATAATCTACGAGTGTTGGTCAGAGGCCCTGTCCGTGGGGTGATTTCTATAATTGGCTTAAGCAAAATGGACATATCAGCAAAGGAGTGAATAGACAATATTACAACCCCCGGGTTTTCTTATTTTCTATTTTTAAGTCCTGTCGAAGGCCTGCAGCAGTACAATTAAGAAATCTCTCCAGAGGTCTATAGGAAAAGACCATAGTGTAACCCGGTAACCCAAGACCTCACGGAGGCCTGGCTCTATACAGGGACTAGAACCCTGGTAGGAGGAGACCATAGTCAGTGTAAACCGGTAACCCAAAGACCCTCAGGGCCTGGCTGTAATACAGGGACTTAAACCCTGGCCAGAGTTTATTAGGTAGACAAAAAAAATAGGATTGCTGTTCTGGAATGCGTTGGAATTACGAGCAGATTACGAGCGAGCGATTGATCTGCCTCGTTTAGTCCTGTATTAGTCTCTAAATTGCATCAGCCAACAATCCTAGTCGGCAAAGTAAACTTAGTCGATTAAAAAGGTTAGTTGATAATCTTGATAATCTTAACTGCATGACTTGTGTAAACAGAGAGTAATTGGGTAGGTATTATTATATGTTCTGATGGTGTGAGCAATGGCTCAGAAGCAGTGGTTTTTAAACCTAACAGTGTCTATGCCTTGAAAACTCATGGAGTTCTCAAGATCAGGTTACATTGCAGTGATTAGGGAAGGGTGGGTTAAAAGACAAATCTCAACAAGAAAGACTGGATGAAATAGACATTCTTGATGTATTTGATTCTATCAAATATTAGAGAAGAAGTCAAAAGCATTCAGAGGTTTCAAGATTTACACAGGGGAAAGGGGGGAATAGCATAGGCTTGACTGGCGAATTGGCATAAGTTGTTGTCTTTTCTAACAAGCAAGCACACACACACACCCACACCCACACACACACACACACACACACACACACACACACACACACACACACACACACACACACACACACACACAGGGCATTATTGCCCTTACTAGCCTATAGTGCAAACAGATTACATATAGGAACACACATCTATAGCATGACAGTGAGATTCATGAGTCTGGAATGCATGGTGAGTGTGAATAAATGTGGAAATTGTTTTTTGTCTAGCCTATGTTTGAATAGAAGATCCCGGGAACAATTAGTCGTGAATAAATGTCAAAAAGCTCCTTAGTTAATTGAATAGCCACTAATCACACCTTGTTTTATTAGTTATTTTGAGCATGGCTCAGTGCAGTAAGTCAGTGTATACACTGTAAGCATGAAAAGCAGTTATTTGCGCCACAAGTAATACGATCTCATAACAGATGTCACTCACCTCAGACACCTCACACCTCCCCTGTATTCTTCAAAATCACCCTTTCACAATCGGTGTAAACAATGTTAATATGGACTTCTGTTATGTGTGAGTCAATGATCACACCCGGGTTGTACCAAAACGTACATACATGTCCAAAACACTCGCTTGTTAAGAGTCCACACAACTGTTCGCTTGCGTATATACAACGACAACATAACTTCCGGTGCCCGTCGTAACTTTTCACGCTGTCACACTTTATTCTTCAAACGTACTTCCACTCTGACACAAGGCAGCCAAACCGGAGTTTAGCTTTGCTAAATTGAGCACACATCAAGCTTCCGGTTTAACAAAGTAAAAGTCCCATAGAAAATTACACCGTATAACTAAAACATTGGAAATCCAATTTCCTTTATAAAATTATAATTAGGAAACGAAATTGGATCCTTTACAGTCTGTAAATAACATGTGTTTGTGAATGGTTGTGCTAATGAGTAATGGCATTAACGATTCTCCTTTTTCGCTGGTCCCATCACTCAAAACATTTATTTCCGTCGTTTTCCAATCGCCCCCCTCGCAACAGGAGGTGTGTTTTGGTTGTATTTGTGGACGTCAGACGCAGCTGTCGTCGGCCACAGCGCCTCTAGCTAAAACAGAAGTCACATTTAGCTTTTTATTTTTTAAACTATATTTAATCGCATCTGGAGGATGGGGTGTTCTGCCGCAGCGTCTGCCCCCCCGTGCCAACCAAGCAGGCTAACTGCGCCAATATATATGATACGTGTAAACATAATCAGAGTGGACCATTCGCGCAAATATCATCCGAGTTTAAGAGAGGGGACCGGGGTCCGGCTAACCAGAATAACACACCCTAACACTGCCTCTCGCAACTACAATTACAAATGTATTTGGCCCTTTAAATGTTAAATAACCTCCTTTTCCGCGGCGCTACGATAAGCGACGTGTGGCTAAATCTTTCATTATCAAGGACTTCCTAGAAATCTGTGACAGATGCGCACCGACCGAAAATACTAGTGCATGTGTGGATTTTAGAATGCCCTGAATGTAACCAGCGTGCAAGGGTGTGAAGTGAATGGGTCGGTCACGTGTGAGGAGCAAGTTGTGGTTTCTAAAGAGAAGGACAATCATCTCTCCTAACCAAATGGATGAAACCTTATTATTATTTATATAACAAAATAATTGCTCTTTTCAGGTCATACTGGACAAAATAAAGAACTGAAATAATATGAATACCTTTTCTGTATTAGAATCCAGCTTTAGAATATATATTTGTGTCCAATGTAATATGAATGGTAAATTATTATATCATAAGCATCTTATGTCACCATAAATCAAGCCAAACCATATGTTTTAGGAATAAAATTGTTTAAAGTTATTTCAACACTGCAATCAAAATGTCAAATTTGAATACATTTATGGTCCCACCATTAGATTGATTGATTGATTGAAAACTTTATTAACAGATTGCAGAATGGGTACAGTATAGTACAGCTCAATACATACAATTGTTAAGGGGATGCAGACCAGAGAAAGACTTTCGTCTTGTTTACATCAGGGTCCCCCAGATTAGATTAGATTAGATTATACTTTATTGTCATTATATATGCATACAAAATTCTGACTCAAACTTAAGGTGCAGTAATAAAATCACACAAAATAGGACATTAGTCATGCTGTGCTGAATAAACTCAATAACCCTTAGTTAATTTAATAGACTTTTAAGGCTGTTTGTTTATCACTTATCACAATAAAATACATGTACTTTACGGTAAAATGCTTGCCCCGGAGAGAGTGCTTTTTACAGTATAGAAAACAGTGAATAGAAAAGGAATGCCGTAAATCCTCTAATAGTGGAGAGGACGGGCCTCTTTGATAAATACAGACAAAATAAATATAGGCCGGCTTCCAATACAAGGTTGCCTGATCATGCCGTGATACAGAATGAGATAAACTCTTGGAAAATTCAGGTCAAGCACTGACTCTCTCTATCGTTCCCACTACACTCTGACCACATTAACGGGTTTCCCTACTCTCCAACTTCAGTGTGTGAATTACATTAATCAATATTTAAATAATGTTAGTCTAAATAAATGAAATTAAGGCCTGCCTCTTATATAGGCCTCTAAAGGCCTGGTGCTCTTTGGAGCTGAGGTAAATACAAGACCTGTCCAATATTAGAGAAGATACGGTATACTATACAATACAAAATACAATCTGAAGTATGACTTAAAATCTAAATACAGTGAGGTACAATTATGCAGACAATACAAAACTTTAAGGTAAGGTGCAAATGGGTTATGAATATAGTACAAATCTCTTCAATAATAGATAAATAAAATGTAGTGTTAAAGTGCTTAAAGTTAGTGTTAAGGTGAGTGTTTGTTTAAAAGAGGGCCTGGGAAATTAATAGAAGTTTAAAGGACAAAAGATAGACGTGTAGAATAACTACTTCCCAAAAATAATAGATTGTCCAAACGTCAAGTTCTAATACACTATCCTCGCGCCTGTGTGTCTCTCTAGCTCTGAGCAGACAAATAGACGCAAGGCATTCTGGAACTTGTATTCCTACCAACTAATGTGACGATGGACGTAAATAATAGTATCTCTTGGCTTTAATGTAATGTAAATGTGAACAATAATCGATATTAACATATACAATATAATTCATTAATCATGTAACCTGGCCTATTAAGTTACAACCAATAGAAGCACAACTTTGATGGGTGGATTGAGTGATTGAGTATTGACTGCTGACTTGATGAATGGGGTGTCTGATTGATAAATGGAT
Organism: Notolepis coatsorum; assembly: GCF_963971535.1. Taxonomy (NCBI): domain Eukaryota; kingdom Metazoa; phylum Chordata; class Actinopteri; order Aulopiformes; family Paralepididae; genus Notolepis; species Notolepis coatsorum. Next base: position 194,709,786 of record NC_140165.1, read on the forward strand.
GAGTGGGTGACAATTGAGTGACAGAAAGTAATTGAGTATATTTTTAGATCAACTGAGTAAGTAGTGCATTGCGAATAAGTGATTTACATCATAATTTATATATTGACGGCTTCCTGTTGTACTGATTAGATGCTGTCATTCTTTGCATAGTTAAATCTCATTATGAAGTGTTCAACCCGGTTGACACGGAATGACAGCTCTGGGGGACTATTGATAAGGGATGTATGAATATGATGGACTACAATGGAAGTAGTCAGTTGTTGTCCTGCTCTCTCTCTCGCTTGCCCTGCATGTTCAAACCATCTCAGGGATGGGCGTTATGTTGTCAGACGGTACCGCTTTGATTTGGTAGATTTTCTTTCTACCAAAAAACGAATGTCCTTTCAAGGGAACAATTATCAAGACGTTTTGTCTGGACGAGTCCAAAAATTCATGACTACAGTGGAGCTAGGATTTTCTGGTGAAAAGATGGCCGCCGGCAACCAAATTCAAGTTAAAGGGGCGTGTTTAGCCTCTATTCTGGCCGGAAAAGATCCAAACTAACCTACCTGTACTGGTTCATCAAAAACTCTCCTACCCATACTGGCCCATCCTAACTTACCTATACTGGTCCAATTGTTCATAAAACAACAGGGTAAAAGAGGGGTTCTGATTAGGGGGTAAATACTGTAAGTCAACATTAGCATAGGTGTTTGTGTTTAAGACTGGTTGACAGCAGCAGCTGACCAGTGTCCAGGGACCTGGTCTCCTTTAGATTAGACCATGCTGGTAGTCATGGCACGATCGATGTCACTCTCTTTTGGGGAAAAGGTATACTGCAGTTGAATTTAGGTTTTTCATGGATCGGGTAATCAATCAAAAAGTGCATCCTATCATCCTGTCCTATAATTCCATATCTTAAGACTTGGTTCCGATACAAATTAGAAGACAGATAAAATAATTGATATTACCTAATTTTGGCCAAAATTAAGTTATTTTAATTAAAACCAGTATTGCGATGCTTGGAAAAAGAATACATTTAAAATTGGACAAAACCACAGGGATAATTTGGAATGAATAAATAGCTTAAGTATCTTTAATTTACTAGGGTTAAATAATAAGGCCATCACGAAAGGGGGGTGAATCCTGAATTACCTTATTGTGCCCGTCTGTCTGTTTCTTTCTTTCTTTAAGTGAGTCATTAATAAGTGTTTCAATGTGTATCTTATTTGTTTTGTTCCTTGTGCTTTTGAAAAATTGAGGAAGCTTGAAAGTAAAGAGTGTGAGGAGAGTATTGTAAGAATATAGAAACCTTTGTAGCACCTTTTTACATTTGTTTATTGATAGGTTCAATTTGATTACATCATTGGAAAAAGAGATGGAACGTAGGATAACAATTAGAATAATATTAACAATAATAATTTTACATTGTTGTTCTGTTACCGTGCAGTTTAGATTAAATTCTCGGGTTACTGTTTTCAGTGGGAGGAGTAAATTTAAGGGAAATTTAAAGGGGGGGGGATTCCGGGGACAGATACTTAAATAAATGTTTTAAGTTGAAAATTAAGGATATATATAAAGACAGAGAATGCCACAATAGGAGACTTTATGGAAAATAGTTCCTAATTAATGAACGGGGGCTACTTCACTATATTTACTAGACTTATAGGTTGGTTTAGTACTCAACATCAGAAAAATAATGAACAAGTTCAGAGGTCAACCCTGAATGGTTCTAGAATATAATCAAGTTAGCTGAGGAGCTGCTACCTGCCCAGAGGAAAAGACCAAGAAGCGTTTGGTTGCTCCATTGCTAGTGTCATCACACATCTAGAACATTTGGCTCACCGGAGGGAGAAGAATCCGATACATGTTACAGCCACAGCCAGGCTCTCTCCCTCTCTCTCTCCCCTGTCTGGCAGCAGTCTCCACGCCCTTATATGGGCAGCTTCCTGTCCCTCCTTCTCCACGCCATCTACCTGGTCAACCTACACACCTGAGGCTCATCAGATCATCACCGAGGCTGGATATGAGGCCTGTGCCCCTGCCACTCCCCATCCGAGGGAGGCTCCACCACCGTGGATCACACAACCCCGGACTACTCTTCACTCGTGGACGTCTCCAGCCTGGACACAGCCCGGTGTCACATGGAGCGACCTCCTTGCTATACATTCAGCATGAAGCAGCGGCGAATACATGAAGGGGGAAAAGATGTTGTCTCCCGCAGATTGCAGACTTGGGAAAGGAGTATGGTATGAGTAAGAGCGGCCACAACACATGCTAGACTGTGAAAAGAACAATGTTGACCACTTTTGCTATAGACAATTCATCACCAGTGACCCTTGGACCCTTCATCACCAGTGACCCTTGGACCCTCAACTACATTGCAGGAGTTACATACAGTATATATGTTATCAACAGCAGAAGACTATACTATAACAAGGAGATCATAGGATTTATTTCATTTATAAAAATGTCTCTGCCCCTGGAATCCGATATAAGGTTTGATATGTTATATGAATTAAACTGACGCAACCAGTTATGATATGAGTTATATACGTTATATTATCAGTACATAGGTAAGCAGATGTAGTCTATTTATGCCTTTTCATTTAAATTTGGAAACAGATATCACTGTTGCATACAAAGGTTTACATCGATTGAAAGTGAGTATGAAAAGTATGAAAGTGAACCAGATGGGAAGTCAATAAAGACTCCGGAACATTTTTCCACCCCAGGCTTGCCCTACTGGTAAAATGAAAGGAATTTTTGAGTGAATGAAAGTTCTCCTCATATTGATTATCATTGCTATATTTTGATTCACCACGCAAAAGGGGGGTGGTATTTTATTTCAATACATAACTATGAGGGTCCCCGTTTTTCCATTCCCTTTTCCTTGATGATTTATAGAGCCAGTGTTTATTTCCTTGTATTATGGATGTGTTATACAACTGTACTATTGATGCTCTTATTGTGTACTATTGATGCTCTTATTGTTCAGTTTTATGCCTTATGTTCTACTGCTTATGCAGTCTCACCCTTTGTGTATTCTGAGGAATACGATCGCTAAGGCCAGTGGGATGGTGAGTAAGAGTTTCCCCTGCAAAAGTAACGACTGGTCGCAGGGGTTTTCGCGCTCATACAAAGGGTTGGAGGTTTTTTTTCATATCATTATGGTTGGTGTTCTGAGAGTTTTGGTCATTTTGTTTTATATCTTTAGGTTGTTCACATCATTAATGATGTGAAAGGGGGGATTGTGGGATAAAATCAATCAATTTATGTCCCTAGATACATGTATTAATGTATTCCTATTATCAGGTCTCAGCCTGTAGTTATTTTAGCATGTCTGTGGCCTGACTGAGGTGTCACAATCTATTTGTTACCGGAAGGGTCAGTGCAGCTGTTGGTAAAAAGCCACACAGCCCCAAGAACTGATGAGGTGACGGGTTTGGCTGACCACTGACAGGGAGCATTGTCAGGATCTAGAATAATGTATAATACCTATGAATCAATCCATTTATCTATTGTAAGAACCATAAGATATCTACAAATGTGTGTACCATTAAAATGTGTTATTATGATATGGTATTAAAACAGGCCTATGTGTCACCATGACCCCAGCTGTCTGAAACTACCAGGAGACAGATGTAATTCTAGACCCTTGTCATTTCAACTGTTTACCTTATATAGACATTGTTTAAAGTCCAGAACCTTTCTTCATGCTAATTTGGAAGGAAGGCACCTCATTCGCTCAGAACACCAACCACCTGACTATAAAAATGACAATGTGATTCGGATCGGGAGACTTCTGCTCGGCCTTCACCAAAGCTAAGTTGGAACTCTCCACTCTCAGCTGTTTGTGTAAATACTCTGTAATATTGAATATTCACTCTGTAATAAATATTTGATTGCTAACACCCTCTCCTCATCTTTCAAGGTCAATAAAAGAATATGCCTTATCAATAGCCAATCAAAATTGGCTATTAACGTCATCTAAGCACGGTCCGTGCATTTAAACTCTTGCCATTGAATGGGGGATTGAATGATTGACAGCCTTGACATCCAATCAGAGAATGTGGCATCTCTGCTGCTCTGCAGCTAGACGGAGGTTGAATGATTGGCAGCCTTAAGATCCAATCAGAGAATGGTTTCTCTTCTGCGGCTTTGCTGCTCTGCAGCTTTGTTTACGAAATCGTTTTTATCTCAGTTTAAAAAGCTAACTTGTTGGAGCTAACATAGCTAAAGGGCTACCACCGCAGCTACCAGGCCCAGGGTGGAGTGTTTTGTTATTGTTCATGAACTTATTGTGCATCGTTTGATGATATATATATATATATTGTTTTATCTCAGTTGTTGTAAAACTAAAGCATGCAGTGCTTAGCCTGGACGCTAACGCTAACGTTAGCCCGCCGAAGTGTAGTAGTTCTAACTTCACTCGGGAGACAAAAGCCAAACATCAATTTGATGCAACAAGCTGGCTCGCGATGCACTTGTTGTTTGTTTACATTTTCCATGGGATTAATGCACGCGGCTCGAGTCGGACTCGTCACATGGAGAAGCTGCACTATTCAACAATAGAATAGATCGATCGAGATACCGTCTTTATGGGTAAGTCGTGTCTTCTTGGCTTTAGAATGTCAGTTTGTGTAACGTTACTGTAACCAAATTGAAACCGCATCATAACTCCTACATCGACCATGTCACTTTTCAAAAGGCATGAATGAATGAAAACTTTATTTAACAGATTGCAGAATGGGTACAATATACAGTACGGCTCAATACACATAATTATTAAGGAGATGCAGACCAGATAAAGACTTTCGTCTTGTTTAAATCAGGGTCCCCCATTTTCAATTCATAGTGAAATGTATCTTGTGTTAATAGGAGCCCTGCTACATTAACATTAGCTAAAGTTGGTAGCTAACGTTATATTGATAATGTTTCAATATTATCAGGTTGATATTATTAGGTTGATAATGGTGTCAGTGTTTCAGATAGCAAGGTGGAGATCTTTGTTAACGAAAGGTTATGTAGATAACCTAGTTATATTAGTATTGGCTGAGCGTCCCGCTCTGAGCCTTACGAGATACTCTGTGATACATATTGTATCTCCCACGAATAAAAACACATGCACCCCACCTGTATGGGGCCCCGCCCCTAATGGTGGCCACCACCCATATAACCATGACTCTGGTCATGAAACACCCTTCCTCGCCAAAAACCCGTCCCAGGAAAAGATCCCTCAAGAGGGAACTCAGGGCGCGCAGAGCGGGACGCTCAGCCAATACTAATATAACTAGGTTATCTACATAACCTTTCGTTATATTTCGTATTTGCATCGCGTCCCGCTCTGAGCCTTACGAGATAATGGGGAAGAGCGGGCGCGAGACCCGACAGATGTACCCCCTGAGGACCCGTAAGCCCACATCAAGGGGTGCGGGGAGCCCTGTCACCCCATCCTTCCTAATGAAGGGGGGGCGCAGTCAACTCCACCTGAATGCGAACAAGAGAGAGCTAGAACCCCTTGAACACACCGTACAGGCGGAACCACGTGTGACCCAACACACTGTGGCCCAAACCTACACACTCCTGCTACCCGACCAAAGGACGGGAAGCAGGAAAGGCCACAGACCCCAGAACCGCCCGGGAGACAGAACCCCCGGTCATGTCCATGAGGTAAAACCTTACAAAGGAGCCCGGGGAGGACCATGAAGCTGCAGCACAGATGGCCTCCACCGAGGCCCCACCCAGGAGAGCGGCAGAGGCAGCCACCCCACGAGTGGAGTGCGCCCTGACGCCCCCAGGGGGATCCTGCCCAGCCAACGTGTAGCAGAGGGCAACACCCTCGCACAACCAATGGGACAGGCGCTGCGCCGACAGTGCCTTACCAGCACGAGCCCCACCGTAACAGACAAAAAGCTGGTCGGTAACCCTGAAATCCTGAGTACGGCTGAGGTAAATCCCCAAGCACGGACTGGACATGACAGGTGAAGGCCCGCATCTAACTCACTAGTGTGAGGAGGAGGACGAAACGCCTGAACCACAATATCCCGGGAGCGGAAGGAACTCCGGATATTCTTAGGCACGAAAGCAGGATCAGGTCGCAGAGTGACACCGCAATCGGTCCGAAAAGACAGGCACTCTGGACGTACCGAGAGAGCACAGAGCTCACCTACGCGTTTAGCGGAAGTGACAGCCAGAAGGAACGCGGTCCTGAAGGACAGCTGTCCCAACGGCGCCCGCTCGAGCGGCTCAAACGGGGCCAAGGACAACCAACCGAGGACCAATTGAAGATTCCAAGTCGGAGCCAAGGAACGTTGCACCGGCTTAACGCGTCGAGCGCCAAGCAGGAAACGCTTCACAAGAGGGTGGCTGAACAAGACATCCCCTCAAACCCCTCATGATAGGAGGATATAGCTGCTGCATATACCCTCACCGTCGAAGCCGACAGTCTATCAAGGAGAGACTGGAGGTAACTAAGGACAGCATCCAGGGGGCAGGAGACTGAGTCCCGGCCCCCCACCCTACACCACACTTGGAACATACGTCATCTGCCCGCGTAAGCGCGACAGTGGAGGGAGCATGCGCATTCCAGATGGTAACACCATCAGGATCAAGAACCTGCGCCCCTCAACGTACCCGTCCCAACAACTGACCTAACAGATGTATGGGGAAGAATCCCTGGCGGCACGGCATCGGTCCCAGACCCGCCTGGCCATGTCCAGACGCAATCCTCACCCGTCAGGATGAGGGCCGCCCCGCGACAGTACACCTGCACCCACATTCTCCCTGCCGGGGATGTGGGGAGCCCTCAGGCCGCGCAGATGGAGGACGCCCATAGCCAGCCGCCCGCCGCCTGGTGCAGACAGGGGGAGCGTACTCCTCCCTGTCTGTCGATACACGACACTGACGTCGTAACGTCCGTCCTGATCAACACCATTTGTGGACCAGAAGGACCGCTTTCAACACCAACACATTGAACGTAGCGCAGACCGGGCAGCATGGTTTGCCAGCTGCCCCCTACTGCGTTGGCCCGACGCATCACCAGCGAGGGAGGCGTCGGTGAAAACGCGACGTGAGACAGCGCCGTAACCGTCCTAGGACGGAACCTCCCGAGCGTGTTGACAACACGCTCTGAAATGGATGCCCATAGCCCTCCAACCGTTGACTGGGAAGAGGAATACTCTATATCCAGTCTACAGCAACCCCAGGCTGGTAGAGACCTGCCTGGTACGAGACCTGACGATCCACCTTGACCGCGAAGGACCAGAACGTCATCAGGGCAGAACACTCCGTAACCCCGGACGACGCAAAGGCCCCAGTGCGGCCTCCACGCACTTGGTGAAGATGCGGGGAGCCAGAGAAAACCGAACGGCAGCCTCTGGTACTCATACGCTAACCCTGCAAAGGAAGCGTAGGTAAGCCCTAGGATGGAAGATCGGGGATGCGCATACGCATCCTACAGGTCTATGGAGGAGAACCAGACCCCCACCTGACAACAGGTAGGAGACGATCCAAAAAATGCTGAACCTTCCCATGGGACAGGTCCAGCCTGGGTCTTACACCCCTCCCTCCCGACTTCTCGGGCTGAGAACACCGGGAGGAGAACGCCACGACGATGGCTTGCTTCGTCCACCAGAGATTGGACCTCGTTGACCAGAGCTGTCCCTGCTGGAGACCCCGACAACAGGGTCTGTACCAAACCTGAAAACGGGTGGGGTTGTGTAAACACAAGTCCCCGCCTCACCGTTCTCTCCATCTACCTCGACATATGGTACTGCCGTAGTCATATGTGACGACACTCCCAACGCACCCGCCGTCACGTGGCGCAGGTCCGCCAGGAACTGTAGATAGTTGGCCCGGTCCCCCCGCTGTGCGTAGACAACCCCGGAACCGTGCGAGGAGCGCGTTCCGTGTCGGAACACCTGACCCTGACACACCCACGAGGCAATCGCACCCAAGGGGGAACCCCGACAGAAAGGGCCGATCTGATACGGGGGGCTTCCGATGAAAAAAGCCCCCCCACTGAACACCCCTCCAGAACATGCTGAAGGAGTTGTCCTGCAGCCGGACATGCAAGGTGTAAGGCCCCCATGGGTTCCTACACACCGTAGCCCTGCAGTGATATTACTACCACCCCAAACCATGTGAGCTGCGACCACTTGCCAATATTTCAGGAGTGGGAGGCACCAACATGATACCTGGCCTGGCGAAGGCGAGGCCGGGGAAGCCCGCACTGTGTGCCTCAAAAGGTTTCGAGCCCCCCTGCTGACAACACTTAAGTTGACAGACGTAACACCAGGCTCAACCAACACAGTTCAAGGTGTGGGAGCCGCTTGACAGCACAACATTCTCACGGACAGACCCAGGCTCAGCCATCAACTGGGTGTCAGCCCCTGTCCCCATGAGAAGCGAAAAAGGGGGGCCGCCCGCGCATCAACGAAGGCACGCGGCCCGCAGCCAAAGGAAACAATCAGAGCCCACTTCTTCCGCTGGTGTTGGGGAAGGGAGTGATCGGAGAGCGGGCTGCTCGCGGCAGGACGGTGACGGCTTGTTTGTTCAAGCCGAACCCATCCTACATGGCCGATCCCTCGGCCGCCAAGGCTGTCGGCCTTGTGGACACCTGTCGAATCAACGCCCAGGATACCTCTGGCGGGGGAAAAAACATGGCCGCCTGTCGAGGGCCCCGTCATCGCCGCTGACGAGGCCGTGCTCTCTCTTCTCCTGGCTGCGCGGTGTGAGGCGGTGTAGGGCCTAGGACAATACCGCCCGCGCTCCAGCAGAAGACCAAAATCCCCTGCGGAGAGGGGAACCCTGAGCGGTTATAGCTTGCGGCTGGGTCAAAGCTAATAACGTCAACAACCTCGCGCGATGTGTCGACGTCGGCTGGCCCTCAAGGCCCCTCCACCAGACACCATTTTTTTTAATAGGAAAAAACACCAATTCGAACACAGTTCTAATCGTTGCCAATTCCATACCGTGGCGGTACAAGCCTTAACAGCCCACCAGCCACTCGCCAGGCCGACCCACCCATGGTGTCGGCCGGGCGGGGCATTGTTTCAATATATCAAAAACAAAGGACTGACGTTAACATGGAGCACCAGTGGTGATTGCAAACAGCACCCTCCACTGTGGTGTGCACCATGAAAGGGTTAAATGAATAAAAAGAGCTAAACCACAAAAACTGTAGAATGAGCAAACCCATACACACAAAGTTTAAGGGGAGACGGACCAGACCCGTCTTCATTCAAAATATTCACAACAGAACACCAGCCCTAGTTTAGCCCATTTACCAAAAAAGGTAAACAAAGCCCCCCCCCCGCACTACTCCCCCAGTATACCGATTGACCGTCCGTATGAATGGTTTGAGAGGAGAGAAAGCTGTAGCAAGACAGACCTTCTCATAGCAGAGTGACAAAACGAAACAATAGCCCCCTACACAGGGCCGCCCCAGGAGATGGGGGGCCTCGCGTCTAAAAACGCACAGGGCCTCACATTTCTCCCAGGCGGCCCTGCCCTTATACTACTGCAGCCTAACGCCAGGCAATGTGGGACCCAAGACAACAATTGCCTGTGCACAGACACGCAACATGTTTATCATGTCGGCTGGACCCATAGCCCCACTACCCGACGCCAACCCAGATGGGAACACCGTTCAACAAACCCCGCCGGAACACAAGGTAAAATACCTGGCTAGGAACCTAGCCACGACCTACCCCGTTGTCAACCCATTTACCCGAAAAAGGTAAATAGAACTCAAAAACCCCACAACAGCTACCGACTGACCTTCATTGATGAACCGGGCAAGAGGCGGGAGAGTGACAACATCTCACGGCGGAGACATTAAAACAGCATAGCAATTAGCAGTAGTAATAGCATGCGGCAGTAGCGATAGCATGTAGCATAGCTTCAGATGTTTTAGCAGCACGCCCAAGACAGCTTGGAAACCGTTCCCTGCAGAGAACGTTCACCAAACCATCCTGCCCCCGGCGCCAACACACAACATGGTTGTGTTAACAAAACAAACCAGCATTACTAACACTAATACCCATGCCTGAAGACACAGGGCCTACCTGAGTACAAGCTGGCCCGACAGCCAGCCTTGTACAGCTGAACCTCGATGTGCAGTCATCAACGAGGAACATCAACACAGGCCCGTCGTGTCGCCGAAAACATACGTCGAAGATGCCAGGGGCCAGCAACCTCCGGTAAGCTTCCAACATTATTAATCTTCCTTAATCTTTTCATTCCGCTAGACTCGTATGGTGCACGCATCCAATACGCTGGGACGAAAACAGAGGAAGGGTGTTTCATGACCAGAGTCATGGTTATATGGGTGCATGTGTTTTTATTCGTGGGAGATACAATATGTATCACAGAGTATCTCGTAAGGCTCAGAGCGGGACGCGATGCAAATACGAAATATAACTAGTAGAGCTTTGGTTGAGAGAGATTACAGTGCTGTCTCTTAAAACTCATAAACAAGTATTGAGCAAGACGAGTTAGTCTGTTGTGTTGTGCGTATTGTATGGGAGGGATATGATGACTGTGTGTAACTAGGAGGGATATGATGACTGTGTGTAACTAGGAGGGATATGAGGACTGTGTGTAACTAGGAGGGATATGAGAACTGTGTGTAACTAGGAGGGATATGAGGACTGTGTGTATGTGGCACTGAATTGATGTAAACAAGACGAAAGTCTTTCTCTGGTCTGCATCCCCTTAACAATTGTGTGTATTGAGCCGTACTGTATTGTACCCATTCTGCAATCTGTTAAATAAAGTTTTCATTCATTCATTCATTCATTCATTCATTCATTCATTCATTCATTCATTCATTCATTCATTGTCCTTGTGTTACATAAATCTGTGGCCTCGTGCAGAGGAAGGTGGTAAATACATGTTAGATATTCCAATGTACAGTTTTGCATACCATTGACTCAGAATGGTCTGTTTTATTGAAATCGTCACAGCAGTATAGTTTGTTTATACTTCAGAAGTATGATATTTAAACATGGTCCCCAAAATGAATGGAAGCGAATGAGGAGCCTGACACCTGGGAGGAATGGGGGTGTTGCAGCGTTGGGGATGTTTAAAAAATATAATTTAATATATAATATAATATAATAATTTGTGCTTCACCTAAAAATTTTGTCAGCAGCCTCCACTGATGCAAACTATACGCAGATGAATCCGAAAATCAAGAGAGACCTAGAAAGATGGAGAGTTATGCCCCTATATTTCAGCTCAAGAATCGAAATCATTAAGTGAACATATTACCAAGGTTATTATACCTATTTCAGTCTTTACCTATATTAATACCACAAAAACAATTCAGGGAATGGGATAGACAGATATCAAGATTAATTTGGGGGGGGGGAAAGACCAAGGATCAGATAATATGTGACTCTACAACAGTGGCGGCTGGTGAATTATTCTCCAGGGGGGGGGGGCGCTATACCAAAAATGTTGCAAACATGTACCAAGGTATCACACTGGCTGCGTTTACATGGACAGTTTATTCCCCTTTTCATTCGGAATTAACGTTAAATCCTATTTAAAGTTATCATGTAAACATCTGAAAATACTTAATTCCGAATGAAAATGGCCATTCCGAAATAAAATCCATTCCGATGTAAGTGGCCGGTTTATTCCGTTTATCATTCCGAATTAAAGCTTTTTCTGTCCATGTAAACGCTTTTTCGGAATTAGTTCCCCCCGGTCTTTCTGCACATGGTCGCGCATAGGCTACAGTACACATAGATGATCGCGAACAGGGGCACATATTGTTCCATAGCATACGCCTTCAGTTGATCATGACAAATCCTCTCTTACCTTGACGATTAAAAAGCCTCCATAATTTAGTAAATAAAGCTGTAGCCAGCCAGCTAGTATTGATGCTATACAAAATGCTATCCACAAAATAGCTACATAGCTAGCCAACTAAATACAATGGTATCCTGAGGTAACGTTAGATACAACGTTTGCTAGTCGAAATGACTGGACACACACAGGGACAAGTTAAACATCAATCAATTAATTTATTCCAACAGGTAGTTTGAGCTGCATGTGAGCCGCGGTCTTTCTCTCCTCTCCTTTGGAAACGAATGATGATACGTTAGCTAGAAAAGGCACAGAACCGGCCGGCAAAAGTGAAGCTGCTAGCAACAGACACTATAATACTTCCGTCGGGGGATTTCAAAATAAAAGAGCGACGTCTAAAAGCACGTAAATAGGTTTATTTTGTACATTATCTAACGTTAACACGAACCTAAACTAACTTTAGATTAGTTTAGGTTCGTGTATAGATATATATATTAGATATTGTAAAGAATAAACGTATTTACGGTGCTTTTAGACATCGCTCTTTTATTTTGAAACCCCCCGCCCGGAAGTAAAAATTATGCTTATTTGTCTGCTTGTTATCAATGGGTTGCTACATACGGAGTACAATGTTACATAGGCTGTGCGTCGATGTTGCAGAAGCATAAAGGCCTGCAACACCTTTGCTTTGTCGATGTTGTGGTGCAGTTGCTTTGAAGTTGCTGTAGCATTTAGAGGCCTTTAACGTTAGCAGAATAGACACACCGAGAGTCTGGTTAATGTTGTTTGGTACGCTAGCACAGTAGCTGAGAATACCGGTCGCAGCTGTTTGTTTACTTCTGGTAAACGTAATGACGTTAACATCCTGTTTACGTTTACCCAATCAGAAGCCGTCCCAGCCCCAAACCTTACGATGACTCGAAAACTCCCGATTAGACAGTGACTTTCATGTAAACACCTTGTCGGAATTAAGATTTGACATGTAAACTTGCATGATTTTTTTTTACATCCGAATGATTTGATTCCGAAGTTATAATTCGGAATTAAAAGTCACCATGTAACCGCAGCCACTGTCACACACACACAAGCACGCGCGTGCACGCATTGGCGAAACCACACACTGAGTATAGCCTACTGTGCACGTCAGAGCTTCGGCGAAACCACAAGGTACGAATATTTAAGTAGGTACAGTGCAACTATCCCCATTGCCATCAATCAATATATGATCAGTCAATGCAGCCACGTTTCCAATAGCGCCTACACAAACACGCACGCACGCTCTCTCTCTCTCTCTCTTCCAGTCGGGAGCACTAGTGTGCATGCTCCCACGCGCACGCCCGTATTCCGATCCGTACAATAATAATCACAGATGTATATATTGTCATTTGAGACAAGTTACCAATACATTGTCCCATGGGTTATGCCCCCCGCGGCGAAATTAATTAGTATCCCCCTCTATCTCTCTCTCTTCCAGTCGGGAGCACTAGCATATCACTGTAATATCTTTGTGCATGCTCCCACGCGCACGCCCGTATTCCGATCCATACAATAATAATCACAGATGTATATATTGTCATTTGAGACAAGTTACCAATACATTGTCCCGTGGGTTATGCCCCCCGTGGCAAAATTAATTAGTATCCCCCTCCTCTATCTCTCTATCTCTCTCTCTCACGCACAGCATTAAGTACCTCACGTGGAATCCCAAGCAGGCAAGCACTACACAATTTAGAAGATTGCAAAGGATCAGACCAAGTAGTATACAGTATATACCAAGAATAACTTCAGTATGAGTACAGAATATTTTGCATATTGTTAAAAGAGCCAAGGCTGGCTTGTGTAAATTAAACATATGACTCACTTACCATCAGAAGAGTTGAAGGGGGCGAGATATTCAGCTGTCCACAAGCCTTAATCTACTTAAAAAAAAATGTCATGTCCTTTACTCCAGTAACAGTCCATGGGCATGTTGTATCTGTCCCCGTCGTTTTAAAAAGCAGGCATGGGAAGAAAATACGGCATTTACATGACTGCATCCAGCTAGCCATATAGCTCCTTGTTAGCCAACACTTGATTGATTGATTGATTGAAAACTTTATTAACAGATTGCAGAATGGGTACAATACAGTACAGCTCAATACACACAATTGTTAAGGGGATGCAGACCAGAGAAAGACTTTCGTCTTGTTTACATCAGGGTCCCCCATTTTCAATTCATCAGGACATATATGACATACATGACATACAGATAGTCAGTACTGCTACATCTATACATTTATGACATACCAGATTTGCAAATACAGTACTGTTTGTGATACAGAAGGAGTCAGGAAAAGGGAGTATATACATTTGACGTAGAAACTGTACATTGGAGGAGGTTGGGTGGGGGGGGTTGGGTACACTGGGATATTGACAACCATACTGGGTAATCTACATTGGAGGTGGTTGGGGGGGGGGGCACACTGTATATACAAGCAAAACTGTACATTGAGGGGGGGGGGGGGACACTGTACAAACAAACAAAATTGTACATTGGACTATTGACAAAACCATACTAGGTAAATGACTGTACATTGGAGGGGGTTGGGTTAGGATATTTACAGGGGCCAGTGTTGAATTGCAGTCTCCCGTAGGTGTCCCTTGAGAGAGGTTTTGAAAGTGGGTAGTGATCCACATTCCTTTACAGCTTTGGGTAGGGCATTCCACATTGATGTGGCATAATTGCGAAACGTGTTTAGTCCCTTATTTGAGCCGAATCTGGGTTTAACATGATTTGTGGAGCTCCCTCTGGTGTTGTGATCGTGGTATTCACTGACCTTTGGGAAGTATTTTGACATGTACATGGGTACCTTGGTCGTGTAGTGTATCTTGTAGACCAGGCCCATTGCAAGTTGCTGTACTCTGTCGTCTACTCTAAGCCATCCTAGGTTGTCAAAGTGGGCAGAGGTGAGGTGGGTTCTAGGAGTAAGGTCAAGCAGTAGTCTGACCAGTTTGTTTTGAGATGTTTGTAATTTTGTTTTTAGCGCCTTTGAGGTGCTTTGGTACCATGAGGTGCAAGCATAGTCGTAGTACCCCTGAATGAGTGCTCCTGCCAGAGTCTTCAGGGTATTCTTGTTTACCAGAGAGGAGATCCGATACAAGAATCGAGTTCGTTGGTTGACTTTTTTTATTACATTGGATGCCATTTTGTCACAGGAGAGATTAGCCTCTAGGATGGAACCCAGGTAGGTAATTTCATCTTTCCTTGTGACAATATTGTCACCCACTGTAACTGAGAAGCCGTCGGTCTTGCTGAGTTTGTTATTTGAACCGAAGAGAATGGACTCTGTTTTGCCCATGTGTAATGATAGTTTGTTATCAGCGAGCCATATGCAGATTCTGCCTAGTTCCGAGCTAAGGGTTTTTTCAACCTGTAACTTGTTCTTGTCAGAGACCAGCAGGGCTGAGTCGTCCGCAAACAGGAACAAGTTGCAGTCACAAGCTGACGACATGTCATTTGCATAAATTAGGAACAGTAGCGGTCCTAGTATGCTTCCTTGTGGAACACCACAGCTCACTGTGAGGGGGGGGGATAGGGTACCGTTTACCTCCACCATCTGTTCCCTCCCCTCCAGGTAGGATTGCATCCAGCTCACTGATAGACTATCAAAACCAATTGCTTTTAGCTTGTCAATCAGAATGGAGTGATTGACCGTGTCAAAGGCCTTTTGTAGGTCCAGCATGACCATGCCGCAGTATTTGCCTGCGTCCACCTCTTGTTTGATGTGGTCATTCAAATAGAGAAGGCATGTGTCAGTGGAGTGGGATGTTCTGAAGCCAGATTGGAATTCGTAGATTAGATTTTTTTCCGCTAGGTACTTTTCGACCTGTTCGTAGACTATTTTTTCCATGACTTTCGAGATGGAGGTGAGAATAGAAACAGGGCGGTAGTTGCCTGGGTCTAATTTGCTGCCCTTTTTGTGCAGAGGGGTCACCCTCGCAATTTTGAAGTCCTTGGGGACGTGTCCCTGTTTTATGGAGAGGTTTATTATGTGTGTGATGATTGGGGTGATGGCGGCTGCTGAGTCTCTGAGGAATTTGGAAGGGATGTTGTCGTGGCCAGTGGCCTTGTTAGGTTGGAGGGCGCTCAGTTTATTGAGTACCTCATCTGTTGTTACCATTTCCAGCTTGAAGTCGTCCTTGCGGACCCCTAGGTTTTTGTAGTAAGCTACTTCTTACCGAATCAGCTAGAAAACGACAGAAGCTCTTTCAATCTGAGTTTTTCTTGCAGTGTCCATCTTTCAAATGGTGTTGCTTTGATGGATTTAACAGAATTATCCATGGTAGCTAGCTAGAAATCGAAAATTAAAATACTCCTCGAAACAGCAAGTCTTTTCTGTTTGAGGACTGGTGACGAGTGACAACAGTGGCGCACAGAGTGCGTGACTGCTTGCTTTGTTTGAGTGCTAGAAAGCTGCGCCACCAGACATCATATTTATGACCCTTGATAGGCTAAATGTATTTACGTGATTCATTTACATTGGCCGCTTGCGCGCAGTGACGCCGAGTCAACGTGCGTTAAGGACTAGCGCCCAGGTTTGGAGGTAGGTAGATTTCTGAGAGTGACGTCATTCACAAACGAGGGGGGAGAAAGAATAGCATGCACAAAACAATGATTTATATACTATATTAACATTATTGTGCATTTTAATAGTAATTATTATTCATTTGAAACATGTTTAGTTTATTTTTAGGGCTTCAAAATATCTAAAATAAAAAACACAAGTTCTTCTTCTCCTCTCTCTCAATCAGGGGGGGCGGCGCCCCAGAGCCCCCTATCGGCCGGCCGCCACTGCTCTACAACTACCAAAGGAGAAAGGAGGAATGGCAGTACCCAGTTTAGAAGACTATTACTATGCAGCACAGTTTAGGACAGTAGCATGCTGGTGCAATGTGAACTATGAAGCCAAATGGAAAGATATAGAAACCAAAAGAGAGGGATTCAAAGTGCAGGCACTGATAGGAGATAGGGAGCTGTTCAGAAGACAGGAACAACTACTAGACCCAATTACCAAATTCACTATAAACATATGGAACACAATAGTAAAGAAATACAAGCTAGAAAAAGAATCCAAGATACTGAGATGGATAGCACACAACAACAAATTCAAACCAGGGATAGACGACCATGGGTTCAAAAGATGGGAACGGGGGGGGATAACAGCAATATGTACAATGATAGAAGGAGGGGAGATGCAGACGCTACAGAAATTGAAAGGAAGATTCAGACTAGAGAATAGAGACCACTTTAGATATGTACATATTAGAGATTACTATAACAAAGAAATAAAACAAGACAGAGAGTGCAGAGAGTGGCCCGTTCAGCCGAACGCACATTTGGAGGGGGGCTTCCCACTCTCCAAGGCATTTACAACAAGCGGTGCATGCTCAGCCAGCGTGGCTTGAAGAGGACCGGTGGTTAGAGGCACCCTGCGTCATTGTATGTTGCGGCTAGCAGGAGGGCTGTCTAGGACCCACAGAGTAGCTTCAGTTAAGGTAGGGCCAGATTATTGTCGCACGTCAACCCAGCACCGGCCGTCAGCAGCCTGTCTTCGCCGGCGTTCTGCATCTGCTCTGCACCGGCGGTCGTCAGCCCAGCACGGGAGTTCGTCCTGTCCAGCAGAGGTCGCCATCACCCAGCACGCGCCCTCAGCCCGCTACTGCTCCCTCTGCCCCACACCGCTTGCTAGCGCCCGTGACGAGAGCGTTCAACGCCATCTTACCACCCGGACAGTGGTGGTGCGGCGAGGCCGCCATCTTGGTTGAGTACATTAGAGCTTCGGTGCTCAGGATCCTATTGCACAGTACACAGTGTGATGCGGCCTACGGGCAGGGCCGGATTACCGACCGGGCCGACCGGGCCGCGGCCCGTGGGCCTCGAGTGATGAGGCCCACCCCCCCCCAAAAAAAAATAAATAAAAATAAAATAAAATTTATTTTTTATTTTTTATTTTTTATTTTTTTGGAGGCCCCTCGTCACTAGAGGCCCCAAATTATTTTAATTTTTTTTTAACTTTAATTTTTTAAATACTAATTAATTTAATAATCGTCACTAGAGGCCCCAAATTATTATTATTATTTTTTTTACTTTTATTTTCTTTTCTTTTGGAGGCCCCTCGTCACTAGAGGCCCCAAATATTTGTTTATTTTTTTTTTACTTTTATTTTAAACATTTTTGGAGGCCCCTCGTCACTCCACATTTTTTTTTTTTTTTATTATTATTTTGGAGATCGATGTCATACTGTGACACTGAATGATTGGCACTGACTGACGCTCTCTGATTGGCCACTGACATGTTTGCCCAATCGCGTGATGAGCTGTGTCTTTGCCCATTTCCTCGTCAAACAGCCTGCAAACTACCTGGCGTTCTATCGCCATGCTCTAAGACAAACTCTAACCTTAACCAACTTCGAAAGAGTGCCTAAGCTTAACCGTCGAAAGAACTTGCCGTCAGCCCGTCACGCTCTAAGACAAACTCTAACCTTAACCAACTTCGAAAGAGTGCCTAAGCTTAACCAGTGTAGAAACAGGCATCGGCCAATCAGAGAGCGTCTTGTCAGAAATGCGGCTAGGTTTAGAAATAACGCGACTAGGGGCCTCCACACTACACACTAGTACTAGTACTAAATACCTATATGTCCCTATGCCATAAATGTCATGTATGTTGTGTATGTCATAAATGTCTATATGAATTGAAAATGGGGGACCCTGATGTAAACAAGACAAACGTCTTTCTCAGGTCTGCATCCCCTGCCTTAACAATTGTGTGTATTGAGCCGTACTGTATTGTATCCATTCTGCAATCTGTTAAATAAAGTTTTAATTCATTCATTCATTCATTCATTCATTCATTCATTCATTCATTCATTCATTCATTCATTCATTCATTCATTCATTCAGTAAAAAAAAATAGAAAATATAGGCCTCTCTCTTATACATGCCTCCTCCTAATACAAGCCTGGTATCCACTACAGTTGAAACAAATACAAGCCGGGGTTACTATTAGAGGAATTACGGTATTCTATATATTTTTTAAAGTGACATATAAAAACGCCACTGTGCGTGCGTGCATGTGTGTGTGGGGGGGCCTCCACAAGAATCTGGCCCAGGGGCCTCTGAAGTCTTAATCTGGCCTTGCCTACGGGTGAAGCTAATGTTGCTAACTACAGTTCATAGGGGTACCCCATAAACATTACATGCCGGCATTAGTATAGGACTTTTGTTTGGTAAAGTGGGCCCACCTTTTTCATTTTCTTTGAGTGTGATAACGTGTTTGTTTCTTAATAATATTTTCCCTTCTAATTAACCCTTCCCCTGCGGGGAGGTTACCGACCGGTTGTATCATAAGTGTAGAGCTACATTACCTATAAGCCTACTGCGAGGGGCAAGTGGGCTGGCTTGAGTTAGACGGGTGCTTGAAGAATTCAATGTCCAGAGTGCTCGTATCATTTTCGATATGCCAATCCTTTTATTGACCTTTTTTCCTCCAAATAATATAATACAAAATACTCTTTAACTAATAACACTGAACGCCGACCTATACGGCACATCAACACGAACATGACAAGACACGGTCAAAAACTGTATGGCTATTCCCCTTGCGCACCTGGGGCTCGTCACCCACTGATCAGTATATATGGTTAACCACCCTCTGTGGTGGTTGCCATGGTGACTGATAATGCCAAACCTCTGCACCGTGAGTTAAAATAAAACTAAATAAACTGAAGGGCATTTTGGCTCCAACAATAAGTAAAGCCTTAGAGAGGTATTATCACTACCATATAATTAAAGCCTGAGAGAGGTATTATCCCTGGTACTAACCCAGACGTGGGTGATGATGAGTCAAGCACATTGAATTATACTATACTTATGTAGCAGCCTGAAAATATTGTCTATTATTCAGAACTGCTGACTTGCTTTTTATCTCCCCTGTGTGCACAAAGACATCATTGATATTCTCACGAACAATGATGCGAGTTTCTCCTTCTTCTACCTGCCGAAATATGGATTATAAACGGCAGTACTGGATTCTATTCTACCATCCTTTCCCCTGTGTGACTAGTAGGCGGGACCAGCAGGGGGCGGTAGCAGGCAGAGAGTGTCGGAGAGAGATGGGAGGAGATATATGGAGGAGAGAGATGGAAGGCGAGCCTCTTCGGCAGTGAACTTGACCATGAACAGTCGCAACGGGCGTGTGCTCCGGAAGAGCCCCGTTGAAGGAGTGAACTGGAAGAGCCTCGTGAGATAGCGACGGGTGATAAGGAGTACTTGCTAGTTGACGTGATATCCTAGAAGTACCAGCGATAGTGTGTGAGCAAACGGTACAGAACAAAGCACTAACGTTCCTAGTAGTCGGGTTACAGTAGTAGTGTGGCGGTATAAGTAACGTGCGGCTAACAGCATATCTGAGTCCATAGCAGTCGGGTTACAGTAGCAGTGTGACGTATAGAGTGTGAGCCCAGATACGCGCGTGGACCTACAACCAGTCTGCTCCGGCTGCCTGCAACCAGTCTGCCCTGGCTACCGGCGACCAGATCTACACCTGGCTGCCTGCAGCCTACGGGAGTTCGCCCCGACCAGCAGAGGTCGTCATCGCCCAGCACACACTCTCAGCCAGCACTGCCTCTCTGCTCCAGCTCCGCCTGCTGGTGTCCTCGCCGAGAGTGTTCGACGCCATCTTGCCTTCCGGACGACAGTGGCGCGGCGAGGCGGCCATTTTGGATGAGTATAAATGAGCGTCTATGCTCCGGAGCCTTACACCGTACACAGTGTGGTGCAGCCCGCGGGCGAAGTCAGCGTTGCTATTACAGTTCATAAGGGGAACCCCAAACAATATATGCCGGCATTAAGATAGGACTTTTGCAAGGTATTAGTGGGCCCACCCTTTTGCTTCTTTTTTAGTTCTTTTGAGTGTGATAAAGTGTATGGTTTGATTGACTGTCATGCCTCTTAACTTCTCGTCTTGTTCCAACTGTTTCTCCCTGGGGTCGAAGGTATTATGGTATAAGTGCTATATATGTTGTTGTGAAGGGCCAGATTAACATTGAGAATCTACGTTTTATTGTTTTATATAACTTGTATATTATTTATATATATAAGCTATATCCCTTTAAGCCTCCGTTTGAATCATAGCATTATTCGCTTTCCTCATTAGACACAGCCCTTGACGTCGGCGGCGCCTAGAATCGCGCCCCTGAGACAAGTTCAAAGACGAGTCTGGACAAGTTGGGACATGCCTGGGGCCAGCGCATTGATTCCAGACAAGAGCTTCGGCTGCGCACTAGAAAGCCCTCTAAGTATATATATGGTGGAGGGCGCAAACAGTAGTTCGTTCGTTCGTCAGTACAACGGTGAAGTTCAACCTAATGCAGTAACGTGAAGTTCGTCCGGAGTAATGCAACAGCAGTAGTTGAACCTAGCGTATAGTAGCAGAGTCAAGTTCGACCTAACTTAATGTGAAGTAAAGAGTCGTCATTTAGTGTGAATCGTATTACAGCAGTTCGTTCGGTGTGCAGCATTAACAAGCAGTTTGTTCGTTTAGTAACTAGCGTGAACCTTAGCAAGTGTGTGTGGACTTAAAGTAATTAGTGCCAGCACACGAGGTGGGCCTAGTAGCAGAACTATTGGACATGTGCGCATTGGAACCTACCGCAGCGATATTGTAGAACCATTATTGGTTGGATTATAGTGATTGTGGAAACGTAGTACCGTGGAGAAGAGCATCGTTAATACCCTCGTCGTTTGGATTTAACTACCCTGAGGATTATACATCGGGCTAGCTTCGGGGACGAAGCTGGCTGGCTATCATCATTGCTATCGGGCATTGGATTACAGCTATTACCTTGCTGCCGAGCACTTGGATTATAAAGACCGGATCCGTATGAGAACCCCTTTTTCTTCAAGTGAACAGCCTGAGTATCCGTACATTCTTCCTTCCTCTGGAGCTTACAACTCTGGGAGGATATCACCAGTCTCCAGCTGTACCCTCGTTTTGCCCCCCTATGTTGCCATCCCACGCCAGGCGGCGTCTGGTCTAGTATACCTAGCCTAGGAATTATTCATTCCCACTGACTTTGCTACTTGCTGACTTTCTAATATCATTCGCCATAAAAGAGCGACCCAGTAATTGACAGTTGTATCTTCTGCATAATAATAAATACTGTAAATGATATCTCCTTGTCACCGTGCCGTCTATTCTGAGTGTCTGCCATAATTAACTGTACTGTCTGGCAAGTAATAATAATAATAATATGTAGTAGTGGTTTAATCTATCACAATCTTTAATACAGTCAGGGTTTTGTAACCCCTCAGTTACAATTGGTCCTTCGAGCCGGAGGGTATCAGTAATACAAATCATATTAATAGTAATATGGCCAGCGGCGGACACTCTCCAAACGGCTCTCCCAAACTAGCGCGCCCTAGGCGCCAACGTCAGCCCCCTCCACAATTGGAGGACTACGCTGTCGTTTTACCTCCTAGCTTATCTAAAAAGACGTTAAGCAAGTTTCAAGTTTCTTTAATAGTTGTCATACAGAAGTACAGAATACTTTTATACAAAATGCTTCTTACTGTTGCGCTCCAGAGACTGTGCAAGACAAGATAAGTATGAAATAAAATAACATAGTATAGCATGTAAATTAGAAGTAAAAAAAAATGAGGTCACAGTGTTCAGTATAGACATATGTACAATGTTCGATGCAGAATAGACATAACTGAGTTACCATATAATATACAATACTGTGCAGTGTACTAATATACAATACTATATAGTGCAAGGCAGAAATGGGATGAGGTGCAATTTAGGTACAATTTACAGTAGGTGTACGAGTTGTAGTGCAAATCCTTTATCAATAAATATAAAGTGTGTTTGTGTGATCTAAAGTGTGGAGAGTGGGTGCTGCAGTGTGTTGTTTGTTTGAGTGTGTGCGTGTGGGTGTGTGTGCTGTGTGCATTTGATGGTTGTTGCATAGTGTTTATTGTTCGTTTAGCAGCCTGATGGCCTGGGGATAGAAGCTTCTTCTGAGTCTTTCCGTGCTCGCCTTAAGACTCCGGTATCGCTTGCCTGACCGCAGCAGTTCAAAGAGGCAGTTGTTCGGGTGGCTCGAGTCCTTAATAATTCTCTTAGCCTTCCGGCTAAGAGCACGGATAAAACTAATAGTTTAAGCATGCCCAACCCTATCGACTTGTCGGCCCCACTAGTAGAGACCCCAGCGGATTCAAACGAAACTGACTTAGCTCATGGGGGGGGACAAGCGGGACATGACGTGACTATGCCCAAAGACCACAGCGCCACCGAGATGGACCTCGGAGCGCCAGAGGATAAAGACAGCGCCACCGAGATGGACCTCGGAGCGCAAGAGGATAAAGAGCGCGCACCCGAGATGGACCTCGGCGCGCACCAAAGAAAAGAGTACCGCGCATCCGAGATGGACCTCGGAGCGCGGGAGAAGATAAGAAACAGCGCCCTCGAGATGGACCTCGGAGCGCGTAAAGAGAACAGGTCAACGCCAAGCCCTGTCAACTCCAGATCACCATCATCAACGTCATCCCCAAGCGAGGCCGACCAGAGGCTAGCGCAAGTCCTGATCGCCACGCTGACAGCTTCAACCAAAAGAGACCGCATCCAGGGTGAGCGCGACCGTCTCCAAGCGCAACAACAGAGTGAGCGAGAACAATCTGCAACGGAAAGAGAACGTCTCCAAGCGCAACGAGAGAGTGAGCGCGCACACATCAGACTGGAAAGAGAACGTCTCCAAGCGCAACAAGAGAGTGAGCGTAACCGCCTACAGAGTGAGCGCGAACATTCTTCAACGGAAAGAGAACGTCTCCAAGCGCAACGAGAGAGCGAGCGCGAACAGATCCGACTGGAAGAGAGGCGCCTCCAGGCTGAAGAAACGATGGAGCGAGACCGCGCCAACGCGCAACGCGATGCACAGCGCGACGCCGCCAATGCACAGCGTGAGGCGGAAAGAGACCGCCTGCAGGAGCAGATGATGGAGCTAGCGCTCCAAAGGGTGACTCCCCACTCTTCCACCCGGAGCTCCCGGAGATCATCACGACACGGGTCGAGGGCACCTTCCCCTCCCCGACCAATCTACACGGGACCCAGCCAACGGGAAGAACCTGCTTACGTCGCCGAGTCCCCTCCCCGACCAATCTACACGGGACCCAGCCAACGGGAAGAACCTGCTTACGTCGCCGAGTCCCCTCCCCGACCAATCTACACGGGACCCAGCCAACGGGAAGAACCTGCTTACGTCGCCGAGTCCCCTCCCCGACCAATCTACACGGGACCCAGCCAATGGGAAGAACCTGCCTACGTCGCAGAGAAACTGACCAAGCGACTCCAAAGCCTGGCGGAGGACGAGGGAGGACATCAAGCCCACACGCACGAACCCATCTCGGACCAGGAGGAACAGTACAGCCCCGACCTCAGCCCAGAGACGCTGCGTTACGAACCCCCGACCCAACCCAGGGGTGAGTTTAATCAACAGTCAGCACCGAGGAGCAGTACCTGGGGGCCTGGCCTCTGGTTCCCACCCAGCACGAACCCACGACCCCACGTACGGGGAGACTCGCCAAGGAGGCCTCTCCCCCTACGCGCATCAGTGTCACAGCCATCCATGGCATCTTACATTGGGACACCCACATTCCCAGACTTTACGCGTGAAGACAGAGCGCAGTATACTGAACTACGCATGTGTTTAGAGACCATTATGTCCGGAGTACAGGACGAGTCCTACAAATATGCCATCCTCCTCAAGCACCTTAAAGTACCCAGAGCGCACAACATAGCGCTGGCATATTCTAACTCAAGGACTCCCTACTCTGATGCCCTGGTGGCCCTCGACGCGCGTTATGGACGTACATGGGACTATGTAATTCAAGAGATACGGGAGATTGAACGCCTCCCCCCAGCTAAAGACAATAGAGCCCTGGATGACCTATCCATTAAAGTACAATCCCTGGTAGGGATGCTCGGGTCACAAGGAGAGAAGGGGATGCACGAGTTATACGCCAACTCCAACGTGGAGCGGATACTGGAGAAGCTCCCCCCGGCCCGTCAAGAACGTTTTCGGTGGCAGAGAGACCACCGTGACCCCCACGGCCCAGAACAATCCCTCCTAGACCTTGCTGACTTCTTAGCCAGGGAGGTCAGCAGTCTACGAATAGACACATTCGCGTGGGGTGGCTCTAACCCTAAAGATGGACCAAGAAGGTTTAGAGACAACGGCAGGCCCGTCACCGTGATGCACCAGGCCGAGGTGGTGTCACGGCAGACGAGTCACAACCCCCACGCCAAGGAGAAATGGAAGGCTGCCTGTCAGTACTGCGACAGTGAACACTGGCTGTCGCAGTGCGACGCCTTCAAAGGACTGACTACAGCCGAAATAGGTCAGTGGCTTAAGGATAACCGCTGCTGCTTCCGCTGCGCGCGCGGCCACATGGCAGCTGAGTGCCGCCTCAAGAAAAGGTGCGGCAAGTGTGACGGCGCCCACCTAGAAGTCCTGCATGAGAGCAATAAACGCCCACCAGGAAACCAAAGTAGGCCCGTCACAGTGATGTACCAGGCCGAGGCGGTGTCATCACAGACGAGTCACAACTCCCCCGCCACAGAGGAAGGGAATATTTACCCCCCACCACTACAGAAGATCCATTGGCCCTCCCCCTGGTGTACTTACTGCCGCAGCGGACACTCCAAGTTACGGTGCGACGCATACCAGAAACTGACCCCCGCCGAAATGGATCAGTGGAGTAAGACTAACACGCAGGACCACGCTTACTGCGATACACTGCGCGAGGCCCACAAGAGAAGACTAGCTCTACAAGGCAACTCACCAACAGAAGTGCTCCACATCGACCCCGCGTATAGTGGGAGCCCCAGAGTACTCATCAAGGTGGTCCGAGTGCTCCTGAGCTACGAGGACAAGGTCCTCGACACCTACGCCGTCCTCGACGACGGGTCAGAAAAGACTCTCCTCCTCGCTTCCGCCGCAACCCAGTTGGGCCTGCGGGGTACCGAGGAAACAATGACCCTCCGTACCATTAGTCGAGACTTAAAAACAATAAAGGGTGAAAACGTCTCATTCACTATAGCAGCGGTCGAGCAGCCCGAGAAGCGGTACAGCATCACCAAGGCGTTCACAAGCGACGACATCGGTCTGTCACGCTATGACTACCCCATCCCACAGCTGATGGAGAAGTACGCGCACCTACGCCGACTGCCTATACCGCTCATCGACGGCGCCACACCGACACTGCTCATAGGCTCCGACCACGCAGACCTCATCGTCCCAACGGACGCGGCCCACATCGGACCCAAAGGATGCCCAGCCGCGGTTAAGACCCGACTGGGGTGGACGCTCCAGGGCCCCCTCTACGGACCTGCCAGCCAACCAACGTCCACACGCTGCCTTTACACTAAGGTGAGCGACCAAGACACTACCCTCTTGCAGCACGTCGAGAGACTATGGACATTAGACTCGCTGCCATTCAAGAACGAACTTAAACTAGTTCGCTCCAAAGAGGACAAGTGTGCCATCGCTCCGCTAGATCAGAGGACTACGAGAGTTAAGGTCGACGGAGTGTTCAGACACGCAACCCCACTCTTGAAGCGGGCTAAGATGCCTGTGAGAGAACCGTGGGCTCAAGAAGAGGGAGTTCCGAACTCCACCCCCCTCAGCTACGCTCCCAGCGACGTAGCTGACCTCGAACCCATCACCCCAAACTACCTCTTGATGGGACGGCCGGACCCGGCCCCTCCTCAGACGGTGTACAGACATGACGACAGGAACGGACGGAGGATGTGGAGACACAGCCAAGCACAGATCGACCAGTCTTGGGCCCGCTTCCTCCTACGCTACCTACCATCCCTTCCAGCCCGTCAGAAGTGGGTAAAGGACAGGGACAACCTGAAGGTGGACACAGTCGTCATGATAATAGACCAGTCACTACCCCGAGCTACGTGGCCGGCCGGCCGTGTGAGCAGAGTGATTACTGGTGCCGATGGGAAGGTCAGAACGGCAGAAGTCATAGTCCAAGGGCGGACTTACACCCGACCTGTGGCGAAGTTGATAGAGCTGCCGGAGATCCCTGACTCCCCTGATGACGACCATGACCCACTGACTTTGTAGATTGCTCCCACTCCTCACAACAAAGTATGGAGAAGTTGACTGGACCCTAATATTAATCTGTGCTCCATTTACTAATTAGGTGCGGACTAATTAGGAGGCGGCTGTTGTGAAGGGCCAGATTAACATTGAGAATCTACGTTTTATTGTTTTATATAACTTGTATATTATTTATATATATAAGCTATATCCCTTTAAGCCTCCGTTTGAATCATAGCATTATTCGCTTTCCTCATTAGACACAGCCCTTGACGTCGGCGGCGCCTAGAATCGCGCCCCTGAGACAAGTTCAAAGACGAGTCTGGACAAGTTGGGACATGCCTGGGGCCAGCGCATTGATTCCAGACAAGAGCTTCGGCTGCGCACTAGAAAGCCCTCTAAGTATATATATGGTGGAGGGCGCAAACAGTAGTTCGTTCGTTCGTCAGTACAACGGTGAAGTTCAACCTAATGCAGTAACGTGAAGTTTGTCCGGAGTAATGCAACAGCAGTAGTTGAACCTAGCGTATAGTAGCAGAGTCAAGTTCGACCTAACTTAATGTGAAGTAAAGAGTCGTCATTTAGTGTGAATCGTATTATTCGACGGATCGACGAATCGACACTGTGAATAATGTGAATATTCCCCAGCTAGTCAGATAGTATATTATTTTGACCATATTGATCAAATTGTTTACACTGCCTGTGTTGTCTTTTAATACCTGTATACTGTGTTGTTTTACTACCTGTACCCCTCCCCCCCTCCCCCCCATGCTGCTATGATGCCTGAATTTCCCCAAGGGGATCAATAAAGGAATATCTTATCTTATCTTATTACAGCAGTTCGTTCGGTGTGCAGCATTAACAAGCAGTTCGTTCGTTTAGTAACTAGCGTGAACCTTAGCAAGTGTGTGTGGACTTAAAGTAATTAGTGCCAGCACACGAGGTGGGCCTAGTAGCAGAACTATTGGACATGTGCGCATTGGAACCTACCGCGGCGATATTGTAGAACCATTATTGGTTGGATTATAGTGATTGTGGAAACGTAGTACCGTGGAGAAGAGCATCGTTAATACCCTCGTCGTTTGGATTTAACTACCCTGAGGATTATACATCGGGCTAGCTTCGGGGACGAAGCTGGCTGGCTATCATCATTGCTATCGGGCATTGGATTACAGCTATTACCTTGCTGCCGAGCACTTGGATTATAAAGACCGGATCCGTATGAGAACCCCTTTTTCTTCAAGTGAACAGCCTGAGTATCCGTACATTCTTCCTTCCTCTGGAGCTTACAACTCTGGGAGGATATCACCAGTCTCCAGCTGTACCCTCGTTTTGCCCCCCTATATTGCCATCCCACGCCAGGCGGCGTCTGATCTAGTATACCTAGCCTAGGAATTATTCATTCCCACTGACTTTGCTACTTGCTGACTTTCTAATATCATTCGCCATAAAAGAGCGACCCAGTAATTGACAGTTGTATCTTCTGCATAATAATAAATACTGTAAATGATATCTCCTTGTCACCGTGCCGTCTATTCTGAGTGTCTGCCATAATTAACTGTACTGTCTGGCAAGTAATAATAATAATAATATGTAGTAGTGGTTTAATCTATCACAATCTTTAATACAGTCAGGGTTTTGTAACCCCTCAGTTACATATGTTATTATTCTAATTATTAGTAATTAGGAATAATGATAGTGTATGCCATTTGACTCATTGCAGTAATACTTGTCACTGCCCAGTATAATTAATACTAAACAACTAAGACGGGAATTGTTGTGTGTGCGTGTCCATTCCTGTGCCCAGTATTAACTCTTTTGGTGTGGGTAACGTAAGATTGACCCCTTCCTACCCAACTCTCCCCTTTTCATTGTAAGGTTTCTAGTGGTCATCAAGGGAGGGTACTGCTTGCGGGAGGGACGAATCCATTTAGGCATATCAGTCACTAGGTGTGGGAGGGCCCCAGAGGTAATCAGGGAAGTGAGAGCGAGTTGGGGAGTACTGCTGACCGCCCCGGAGAGGCGAGGAGGACCAGAGTACCAAACCAGGTTGGTAAATCCTGGGCCCCATTCACTCCCACTACCGGGTCCCGGTTTGACGCTCCAGGCCCAAAGACGAGGGTGCAGTCAGACGGAGCTCTACTGTGTCCAGCTACCTTGTGACTGCCAGCAACCGTTCCCACGAAGCAGGGATAATCCACCCTGCTACACTTAGGTCGGCAATACCTGGTTCCATACGGTGTGGGTGTATAATCTAAGTGTCTATAAGGTATTGAGTTACAAATTGGGTAATAGTAAAACTCCATTCTATTTGACCCATTGTTATTAAATCTTTGTAACTGACCAGTATAAGTAACAGTAAAGAATTAGATGGGAGTTCTGTGTACGTGTCCATTCCTGAGCCTATGAACAACTCTTTTGGTGTGGGTAACGTTAATACCATTAACCCCTTCCTATCCAACTCTTCCCTTTTTACTATAAGGTTTCTAATGTCACCGAGGGAGGGTACTGCTTGCGGGAGGAACTAAGTTATTTATTTACAATTCAGTCACTAGGTGTGGGAGGGTTAAAGGAGGTATTGGGGGAAGTGAGAGCGAGTTGGGGAGTACTGCTGACCGCCCTGGAAGGGAGAGGAAGACCAGAGTACCAGACCAGGTTGGTAAATCCCGGGCCCCATCCACTCCCACTGCCGGCCTCCAGTGGACGCTCCAGACCCAAAGACGAAGGTGCAGTCAGACGGAGCTCTACTGTGTCTCGCTACCCAGTGGCTGTGCACACCCGTTCCCACGAAGCAGGGATAATCCACCCTGCTACACAAGTAAAGTGAGACAATATTTCTCTGTGTTGCATCTGAACATAATTAGACAAATTAATTGGTAGAGATGGTAAAGGTGACACTGAGAACACCCAGGGGAATGTTATATGGGTAGATTTTCTGCTTCATTTGAGAATAAAGGTAATTTTGGTATAGAAACTCAAACAAACATTGTGGGTCCACAAATACAATCTCCCATTCATTGTCTATCTATGGCGCAGCTCCAAACTTTATACCTAATGACATCACAAGTTTGAGTCTTCTCTGGTTTCAGGCTTTATGAGAGTAGCTCATGTTCACAAATGATAAACTTTCCTAGGCCATGGTAAATGGATCAAAAGCACTTTACAAATGATGCCTCACATTCACCCATGCACTCAGACATTCACACACTGAAGGTAGAGGCAACCATGCAAAGTGCCAACTTGCTCAGAGGGAGAAGTTAGGAGTTAAGTGTCTTGCTCAAGGCCACTTCGACACACCGCTGGAATCGAACTGGGAACTTTCCGCTTACCAGATGACGCTCTACCTCCTGACCGGCTGAGCCACTGTCGAACCAATACTCTAGTCTAGTGACCCCTCAACGTTGATCCATGTTTACACTATAAGGTCACTGGTGGATTAGGTACAACAGACTGATGTGTGCAGCGTGTGCAGCGTCATTGACATTGTTCTGATGCGCAAACTGTCCGGTAACGGCGGTAAGTAGAGGCAGATGTATGTCTGTATATATATATGTATATATATGTATGTCATATATGTTACGATGAATTGAAAATGGGGGACCCTGATGTAAACAAGACGAAAGTCTTTCTCTGGTCTGCATCCCCTTAACAATTGTATGTATTGAGCTGTACTGTACTGTACCCATTCTGCAATCTGTTAATAAAGTTTTCATTCATTCATTCATTCAGATGACTGTGGACATTATGGCTACTCCTACAGTAGGTCACGTCACACAGGCATGCGTTGCTCATGGTGAAGAGTTTATCGCCGGCCACTAGAGGGCAGCGTCTTACCAGTATCCAACCGGATATGCCGTGCACTACGCTGAGCAGCCATCGATATGCCGTGCACTACGCTGAGCAGCCATCTTAGTTGTCATTCTTCACTTCGCCTCCTGCAGAGACGTTCGTTCACTCATTCATGTGAGATGCTCTATGCACCATTACTGCTCATACATATTATATTATATTATATATGCATTATATAGATATATATATTTATGTGTTACTATAGTGTGATTGTGTATTCAGGATATACTTTGTCAGCTGACTGTGCTGTCTGTGTCTGTTTCAGGGTGTCTTCATCTTTGTCTTTTATTAAATACTGAAACTGACATTGAGGAGTGTGTTTCTTCATGAAGACACCATGGTCGTCGTTGGATGCTCTGTCCCCGCCTGTGAGTTCACATCCGGCGACGTGTCTGAAGCACTCGCCATTGCTATGTTGAACAATCATGGACTCGCCCACCAGCACGCAGCGCCTGTCATGGCCGCGCCGGCCCAGGCCCCAGCCCCTCGCGGCCCGAGACTCGATTGGCCCAGGGTTGACGTGGGCGTGTCTATAGAGGAATGGAATGTGTTCATCCGACGTTGGGACGTATTCTGCACCGGCTCAGGCATAGAGGATGCCCAGGCCCCCGTCCAATTGTTTCAGTGCGCCGGGCCTGTGCTTGGAGACAGCCTACTGAAAGCCGCCCCCGGCGCCGCTACCGGACCTTTGCAGGACCTGATCGCCGTCATGCGCTCTCTGGCTGTCATCCCGGTCGCTACATGCGTCCTGCGCACTGAGCTACTTCAGCTACGTCAGGAACGAGACGAGACATTCCGCGCACTCGCTGCCAGAGTGCGGGGCAAAGCAGAGACATGCGCATACAGTGCGGCATGCGTGTGTGGTGCGAACGTCGACTACACCGACCACGTTGTCCGCGATGTCCTGCTCAATGGCATTTATGACTCGGACATACGCCGCAAGACGCTGGGGACGACTGACATCCTAGTCAAGCCTGTTAACGAGGTAATCG
This sequence comes from Notolepis coatsorum, assembly GCF_963971535.1. Taxonomy (NCBI): domain Eukaryota; kingdom Metazoa; phylum Chordata; class Actinopteri; order Aulopiformes; family Paralepididae; genus Notolepis; species Notolepis coatsorum. The sequence continues at coordinate 194,741,575 of NC_140165.1, forward strand.
CGCTCGTCGAGAACAAGGAGATGGCCCGTAACGCTCTCCCGTCGTCCTCCCTGTCAGCCATGTCGTCATTCCGGCGCCTTAGGACGACTCCACAGACGAGCCCCGCCCCGAGCCCTGTGGACGGGGCTAAACGTGCGTCATGCCCGGAATGCAAGAGCGTCTTTAACATTTTCACGGAGGGGCCTCGCGGGTGGAATCCTAAGCCTCACCAGGTGTGCATCGGCTGCTACAGGGCCCGCCGACAACAGAGGCGTCAACAGCCACCATCCGACGGTCAACAGGCCGCCGTGGGGTCGGAGCTGATCTCCCAGGTCTCATCGGTGCAAGCTGGAGCCCGCCCTGGCCGACGTTGCGGGAGCCATCGCCGACGCCACGCCCCTACGTTGCATGGCTGTGTCAACAGGCCTGCACCCATCAGACTCGAGCACCACATCTTCTCCAAGGGCGAGTGGAGACGAGCCAGGCTGAGAGACCACCCCCGAGCACTGATCACCATCTCGGTGGACATGCCAGTCGGACGGAAGGATGGCACCAGCAACCGGGGCTCAGCCAACGGGGCTCGGATATCTGCCGTCGCAGACACTGGCGCGCAGTCGGACCTTTGGTCTCTGGAGGAGTTCCTGGCCTGCGGTTTCGCGCAGGACGACCTGCGACCCGTCAGCCTCAGCCTGTCAGCCGCCAATCGATCCCCCATAGCCATCGAGGGGGCGTTCTTCGCTAGGCTCTCGACGACCTGCAGCGGGGGGCGCGTTACGTCCTGCCGTTCCATGGTATACGTGAGCAGCTCAGTCCGGACTATGTTCCTCTCCTACGAGTCGTTGCTCAACCTCGGCCTCTTGCCTGTGAACTTCCCGTCGGACGACGTTACAGGGGGGCCCAGGGACGGGCGTAGCCCTGACACGGCTGACACGCCAGACCGACCATTGTCCGTCAATGCTATTAGGTCAACCAACGGCGGCTGCGTAGGGCCAGGTGACCCCCAGGACGCACAGTGCTCATGCCCCCAGCGCACGGTCCCCCCCGCGCGCCCCGCGGCACTGCCGTTCCCCTGTACGCCAGAGAACAACAGCCGGATGAAAGGTTGGCTACTCGGGAGATATGCCTCATCGACGTTCAACACCTGCCCTCATCGGGCATTGCCATGCATGGAAGGACCGCCTATCGAGATGCACGTGGATCCCGCAGCTACACCCAAGGCATGCCACACCGCGGCCAACGTGCCTCTACACTGGCAGCGGAGGGTCCACGATGACCTCCTGCGGGACGAGGCCCTTGGGGTCATTGAACGTGTGCCATACGGCGAGCCTGTCACGTGGTGCCATCGTATGGTAGTCACTCGGAAGCATGACGGTTCCCCCCGTAGAACCGTGGACCTCTCCCCCCTCAACAAGTTCTGCCAACGTGAAACTTTCGCCACGGAGTCCCCGTTCCACCTCGCACGTCGTGTCCCGAAGGGCACCTGGAAGACCGTCACTGACGCCTGGAACGGCTACCACAGCGTCCCCCTGCGTGAGTCGGATCGCCACCTCACTACCTTCATCACGCCCTTCGGCCGTTGGCGCTACACCAGGGCACCGCAGGGCTTCCTGTCGTCAGGGGATGGCTACAACCGCCGGTTCGACGCCGTCCTCTCGGACTATGAGCGCAAGGAACGCTGTGTGGATGACGTCATCCACTATGACACTGACCTGGAGCAACACTGGTGGAGGACCATCGACTTCCTCACGCGTGTCGGCCGGTCGGGCATCGTGTTGAACCAGGATAAGCTTCAATTCGCGGAGAGGTGCGTCGATTTCGCTGGCTTCAGGGTGGCGGAGTCTACCATCGAACCACTCCCGAAATACTTGGACGCCATCCGGGACTTCCCTACACCGGGCTCCACGACAGATATCAGGAGCTGGTTCGGCCTTGTTAACCAGGTGGCTAACTATGCCCAGCTGCGTGACACGATGGCTCCATTCAAGCCATTCCTCAGCCCACGTTGTGTGTTCCGATGGTCCCCCGCTCTGGAGGAGGCCTTCCAGACGTCCAAGCAGGCCATAATTGGGGCCATCCGTGAGGGCGTGGAGATCTACGACATGCAGAAGCGTACCTGCCTCCGCCCTGACTGGTCCAAGCTCGGCATTGGCTACTTCCTGCTCCAGCAACACTGTCACTGTGCCTCGGGCATACCGGACTGCTGCTCAGGAGGATGGAGGATCACCCTCGCGGGGTCGCGTTTCCTGTCCCCTGCGGAGCAGCGTTATGCGGCTGTCGAAGGAGAGGCCCTGGCCGTGGCCTGGGGTCTGGAACAGACGCGGTACTTCACGCAGGGGTCCGACAACCTCGTCGTGGTCACTGACCACAAGCCGCTGGTGAAGATCTTTGGCGACCGCACGCTGGATGAGATTACGAACTCGCGTCTATTTAGACTCAAGCAGCGCACCCTCCCGTGGCGCTTTGACATTGTGCATCTGCCTGGCAAGAGCAACTATGCCGCTGACGCCACTTCAAGGCACCCTTCCCCCTCTGGCTCGACGAACGGCATATCACTGTGGCTGCCGAGCGAGCATGACGCCGTGGAGTCAGCACTCATGGCCTCCATCCGTGACGATGCACGAGAGCTCGGTGCCGTCTCTTGGCCCCTCCTCGCACGGGAGACAGCGGCTGACGAGGGCCTTGGCCACCTCCTCCGCCTCATCGAGCAGGAGGGTGGGATTGACGTCAACGACCCCGCCCTGGCGAGCCTGTCATCAGTCTGTGAGTCCGTCTACGCACAGGACGGCGTTCTGCTCTATCAGGACCGCGTCGTGGTTCCCCCATCCCTCCGTGAGAGAGTCCTTCGGCATCTCCACGCCGCCCACCAGGGGACTTCAGCGATGGGGCAGCATGCCCGAGCGATAGTCTACTGGCCCGGGATGTCAGGGGACATTCAAGCCACCAGGGACGGGTGTGCAGACTGCAACCGCAATGCTCCGTCACAGGCGGCTACACCCCCCCTGCAATCATCACCCCCATCCACTCCGTTCGAGGCGGTGTTCGCGGACTTCTTCGACTATGGGGGCCGCCACTACCTAGTTGTCGGGGACCGGCTCTCGGGCTGGGTGGAGGTCCTGAGCTCTACGGCTGGTACTGCCCTGGCAGGCTCAGCAGGCCTGGTCCAACACCTCCGTTCGTTCTTCGCCACCTTCGGCGTACCGGAGGAGCTCTCAAGCGACGGCGGTCCGGAATTCAAAGCGAGCCACACTGAGGACTTCCTCCGCCTATGGCACGTCAAGCACCGCGTGTCCTCCGTCAGCTTTCCGCAGTCGAACGGGAGGGCAGAAGTGGCGGTGAAGGCTGCTAAGCGCCTCCTGATGTCCAACACCGGCCCGTCGGGCAGCCTTGATCAGGACCGCTTCCTGCGCGCGATGCTGCAGTTGAGAAACACACCTGACCCTGACTGCAACCTCTCGCCAGCGCAGATCATCTTCGGCCGCCCCCTTCGGGGCTCGCTCTCCTTCGTGAACCGCCTCGAGAAGTTCTCGAACCCGCATATCCGCCTGCTGTGGCGCGAGGCATGGGCGGCAAAGGAGGACGCCCTTCGGACCCGTATGTCCCGTACCACCGAGTCTCTGGGGACTCACTCAAGACCGCTCCGCCCGTTGGCACTCGGCGAGAGAGTATTCCTCCAGAACCAGCAGGGCCCGAGCCCTCACAAATGGGACAGGTCGGGTGTGGTGGTGGAGTCACTGGGCCACGACCAGTATCGGGTCAGGGTCGACGGTTCGGGACGTCTGACATTGCGCAACCGGCGTTTCCTCCGCGCCTACACACCGGCCACACCCTGCGCCCATCAGCAGTCGGCTGCGCCGTCGCCGCCACCTGCTGCCCTGGGACGCCTGCCCCCACCCGTTGTGCCCACCCTGGCCCCCACCCGTCAGCCCCCGCCCGCGGTGCCCCAGGGGTTTGCTCAGCAGCCGGCTGATGGGCCCCGCGACGCGGCTATGGGCGCCTTCCCTACGGCGCCTGCAGATGAGGCGGCCTCTGACCTCACCGCTCCTGCCGGTGCCTTCCTGGGCACGCCGCTCCCGGTGCCGCGGTCGCCACCGACGCTGCCCCTGCCTACTCGGCCGGGCCGCGTGAGGAGGCCGCCTGCGCGCTACGAGCCCGAGTCCGGCAGCTGGATACAGGATTTAGACCGTTAATCTATTCCGACCCTTAGCTTTCCGGTCTGGGGGGGATGAAGAGTTTATCGCCGGCCACTAGAGGGCAGCGTCTTACCAGTATCCAACCGGATATGCCGTGCACTACGCTGAGCAGCCATCTTAGTTGTCATTCTTCACTTCGCCTCCTGCAGAGACGTTCGTTCACTCATTCATGTGAGATGCTCTATGCACCATTACTGCTCATACATATTATATTATATATGCATTATATAGATATATATATTTATGTATTACTATAGTGTGATTGTGTATTCAGGATATACTTTGTCAGCTGACTGTGCTGTCTGTGTCTGTTTCAGGGTGTCTTCATCTTTGTCTTTTATTAAATACTGAAACTGACATTGAGGAGTGTGTTTCTTCACATGGGACGGGGTTGCACGCCGTGCAACCAGTCTGTGAGCAGAAGCATGCGCACGCACATGCACACGCGTGCACTGCACACAGGAATGCGCTGCACTCGACTGATGCGCCAACTCGCTAAGTACTACTTTGCATAACAATACGTCCGGTCGTCAGGTGTGTTCAAATACGTTCTCAGATACATTCACACAAAACTTGTGAATGAAATGTGTTACATTCCATTCGTAGAGGCAATTAGGCACTGTCTTTAGTCTGTGTATGCGAGGGAACATTTATGCGCATGCTGCCGTCATTAAAACATAGTGCAACCAGTCGTCCCATGAGCAACGCATGCCTGCCGTGACTGCTGTCACACATTGACCATAGACAACCTCCTTCTAATGTAAACGACTAGCCTGCAGTGATTACTTCAAACGCAGATACTGAGCCTTTTGGCTTTCCAAACAATCACTTTCAGCTGCTAGAGATGGGAGGAAAATATTCTCCCCAATTTACAGGTTGTTTGAAATTTGAATAGTGTGTGGCTATTAGCCTATCATTATTTAACATCACCCATCATTTAATATGTGATATCGTTTTGTCTACCATTTCACAATCCACGTTTATTTTTATTTCAACATCTGAAGCTGGTCATCAACTCATCATCACATCACCACCGGCGCCGGTCCGCGTGCGTCCCCCACATTGTACAGCGACACGGCAGAGCGCGAGGAAACAGAAAGAGAGGGAGATAGAGAGAGCGGGAGAGAGAGAGAGAGAGAGAGAGAGAGAGAGAGAGAGAGAGAGAGAGAGAGAGAGAGAGAGAGAGAGAGAGAGAGAGAGAGAGAGAGAGAGAGAGAGAGAGAGAGCGAGGAGAGAGAGAGAGAGAGAGAGAGAGAGAGAGAGAGAGAGAGAGAGAGAGAGAGAGAGAGAGAGAGAGAGAGAGAGAGAGAGAGAGAGCGAGAGAGAGAGAGAGAGGAGTCTGCTGACACACACTCGGGTTTCAACCGGCAGCGGTGACGTAGCAGCCTATGATTCCAACGAACCTCGTTTAGTTTATTTAAAAAGAAAGAAAACTTGGAACAAAGAGAGGATCTGCCGGTTCAGAGAGACTTTCTGCCGACCTGACATCTTTATTACAACTCTACCTACTACTACTACTAACTTAACTGATGATGCTAGTCCCGGAACACTGATTTAAACCACATTTAACCACCAACCTGGTGAGTTTTGTCACTTTTTTACCTTGTGTAACTGACAGTAGTCTGCCGTTAAAGCTGACTGCTAGTTTACGTCTGTCGGCGTCACCGCTGCTGTTTTGCGGCGTTCACACACATCTTATAATTGCCTGTAATTATTGTTTATTGCCACAATTGCGCATTTTTTTGGTGATGTCTATAGTAGTTTAAAACAATGTCGATAGTAACAGTCTAACCTGTGGTGTGTTGAAGGATGGGTTGTGTTGCGTCTCTGGTGACGACGCTGTTTCAAGCTGATTTATCAAATTTTCTATTTGATTTCATGGACATCATCATTTGTCTCTGGAGTTTATAATATAGTATCATGTTGTTCAGTTATACAGGAAATACACTCCGTCGTTCCATTTTAATAGACTTATTTAAATCAGACACGTCACACTAGTCATGTCTGTCTGGTTAATGATTATGTCTGTTAGAAAGACGTTAGAAACATTCTGATGTAAACCAGTCAACTGTATAAACTGTTAGTAAATGGTGGTGGATCCCCCTCGCAACTGACGCACTGATACAGGGAGGTGTAGTGGTTACGTCATTGCTGTTTCCGGCCGGTCCGCGTGAATATTAAAGGCAACCAACTTGTGTTCGGCTTTTCTCTGATTGGCCGCGCCCCCCCCCCGCCCCCACGCGCAGGCAAGCGCAGTCGTCCCACGTCCCAAATGAAATCCAAGGAGCCAAGCGAGCGGCAGCGCGGGCAACCAACTTGTGTACCATGGGCTGCTGTTCCAACGCACTTGTGTTGGGCTGCTGTTTCACTCGTGTATAAACAAAGCCCATACAGTTATGAAATGCGCTGAACTAGAAAGCGTAACGTTATTATGTTTCGCGTTTTTAACAACCAACTACCAGATTCACTCGTGTATAAACAAAGCCCATACAGTTATGAAATGCGCTGAACTAGAAAGCGTAACGTTATTATGTTTCGCGTTCCATTGATTAACGCCATTACCTGCTGTGCTGTAGGAAGCAGAGGTACAGTAAGTTACAGTAGGTGTAGGTTACATGTTTAATCAAAGCCCATAAAATTTTTTAGATGAATGATTGTGGATATAATATAGAAAACACATCATTATGATATTGTCAGATGGCGCAAATATATATCTCCAGTGATAAAACCCAGTGCTCTATGTCTCTATGATACACAGTGTGGATGGGCTTTCAGAGGGAGAGGCATGACTTCGCGACAGCCATATTAGACACTCACTGTACATCAGTGTGGAACTGTAACGTTATATGTTATTTCGCCCGTGGAGGCTGCTGAGCCTGAAGCGCCAGCGGGGCGACGCGGTGGTTTATCCCCGGCTTCCGTGCTCCGCCCCGCCGGCTTGATACAGCTTCAGCAGCAGCAGCGGCGGTGCTCTGTTGTAGGAAGCCCTTCAATGACAAATGACAAAAAAGCAATTGGTTTTGATAGTTTATCAGTGAGCTGGATACAATCCTACCTGGAGGGGAGAGAACAGATGGTGGAGGTAAACGGTACCCTATCCCCCCCCCCCTCACAGTGAACTGTGGTGTTCCACAAGGAAGCATACTAGGACCACTACTGTTCCTAATTTATGCAAATGACATGTCGTCAGCTTGTGACTGCAACTTGTTCCTGTTTGCGGACGACTCAGCCCTGCTGGTCTCTGACAAGAACAAGTTACAGGTTGAAAAAACCCTCAGCTCGGAACTAGGCAAAATCTGCATATGGCTCGCCGACAACAAACTATCATTACACATGGGCAAAACAGAGTCCATTCTCTTCGGTTCAAATAACAAACTCAGCAAAACAGACGGCTTCTCAGTTACAGTGGGTGATAAAACTAAATAGTTCACTGAGGCGTTGTCCCAACGCCATCCAGCAGTAGCTACAGATAGCTCTTGGCATCAATGTCCTACAGGCTACAACAACAACAACATGCGTATTCGAGTCCCTGGTTTACATCGCATGAGTGAGGGCTGCTGACTAGGGTCCAGGTGCAGCGCCGGAGAATTCTTTTGCATGCTGAATGTAGCGTTTAGGGTCCAGCTGCACCCCCGGAGAATCCTTGCTGGAGCTGGAGGCCACTCGAGTATACACACAGACAGTGGAGCTGTTTGCAGACAGCGAGGTGGCGATGTCTCGCAGATAACACAACCACAAGTATGATTATATAATATATATATTTTATTAAAAAAAAAATCTATATAAAATAATAATAAAAAAAAATTGTATCAAAAAAATGTTGGCGGGTAAGAAATATGCTTGGCGGGTAGATTCTTCCCATCTACCCGCCACTGGCCGGTGAGTCAAAAAGTTAATTTCGCTCCCTGCCGCCAAGCATATTTCTTACCTGCCAAATCTTTTTTGATTAAAAAAAAATATATATATATTTTATATAATTTTTTTTTTAAATAAAATATATATTATATAATCATACTTGTAGTTGTATTATCTGCGAGACATCGCCACCACGCAATAAGTCAAAATGCTCGCTATCTGCAAACAGCTCCACTGTCTGTGTGTATACTTGAGTAGCCTCCAGTTCCAGCAAGGATTCTCCGGCCCTGCAGCTAGACCCTATATTCAGCTAGACCCTACATTCAGCATGCAAGGATTCTCCGGCGATGCAGCTGGACCCTATTGGTATAACGTTACGGTTCTTTTGTCAAATCACATTCAACATGCCCTCAGCTAGAATACGCATTCAATCAATGTTATAAGACATTGATATCAGGAGCTATCTGTAGCTACTGCTAGCCCGGTAGATAACGTTAAGACAATTTAGTTTACTGGGACAGATAGATCTAATGTGAGCTAGCTAACGAGGGAACGGAGGTATTATGCACTCGAGTCGACTATTGCTGGAGCATTTGTTGATATCAGCAGCTAGCCAGCTATACCGTTAGACAATGCCTCGTCATGTATTAAACTAAAAGTGAATAGTTGACTGGGTCATTGTTTAAACAGTAACGGTAGCTCATGGAGGTCCGATATAGACTAGAGCAGACTGCCCGCATATCGCAATGGTGGCGTTTCAGGAAGTAAACAAGCCAAATGAGAGCTTCCGATTGGTCATTTGCTTTCTTTCTCATGAAACCAGTCACGTCACTCTACTGTGATTGGACCGTTGACTTGAGTGCAATGTGGGACTTGTAGTTTTTTAACGATCTCGCGGCGGAGAAAAAAAAGACGAGAGAGGCTATAATCTGTACTCGCACAATCAAAATAAGAGTATCGTTATGAACTACACGTCTACACGCCACACGGCGGGCAGCCCTCTAAGTGTCAAGCGCCAAAGGTAAAAACTGAGCGCCCCTGGCGGGTGGCAGGCTTTAGTTTCGGTCCCTGCACACACACAAGCTACTGCATCAAAGTTACTACTTATGATTAACAAGGCATTCGTTTTGTGGCATTAACGTTATATAGTTAGTGTTACACGTTCAATAATATCAGTATATTATTTACCCGAACGTAGCAAGCGTTCATACTAGCTCAGTTCCTTCCGTTGCTCACAGAGCCCTGAGTTTGACCCATTCTGCAATCTGTTAATAACGTTTTCAATCAGACACAGGCTTTGTTTTATTATAACATTAGTTGCAGTAAAATCATTATGCCTCATTTAAGTCATCCTGCGGAGCTAAAAGCTAAACGTCGGCCGCGCCGTGTTGTTGTTCTAGAAAACCTCTCGCGTCAAAATCAATGGCGGACAAAAGCAGAAGTAAAAAATGTATACGCCTTGCCGATTGGTGGTAACAGCAGAGGCGGGTGCAAGCGGTGTGTGACGTAATTGGCAGAATCGACTGTCAATCAAAATGTCATTGGTTGAGACAATAGTATCTCGCTGCAGCCCAGCAGGGTAGACCATGCTGGGAGAACTAGTATCTAGATGCAGCTCTGCAGAACATACTGGGAGAGAGATAGTGCTATTTTTTGATGTTTCCTTTTTTTAAGTAAGTAAAGAGGCCTATGTTCATATCGGTGAGCACAATTTGTAAGACAAATATACAGTAGTTTCATAAAAAAAAAATATTACAAAAAAAAAAATATTACAAAAAAATAAAATATTTTAAAAATATTTAAAAAAACATTTTTGCCACAAATATCGGTATCGGTATCGGCCGATTGTGTTAGTTGAACAATCGGTATCGGTATCGTGGCAAATTTTCATATCGGTGCATCCCTACTTAGTACTTACTGAATACGAAGACATAATGAATCATAGTCTGGTATAATAGGTAATAGACTGCAGATGAAGAGAAGTTGTGAGTTAGAACCCCAGTTCAAGCAGGGGGAGGAGGGCTAGTATTACACCTACAGTGCCCACCATGCAAGACAGTGAGACACTGAACCCCAAACAGATCCCTGCCTGGGGTCAATGATCTGACCTCTGTCGGGATGTCATACAGTTGTGTTATGATGTCATACAGGTGTATTGGTGCAGTGCAGGGATTTAATTTAATTGGTGGCAGTTAAATGTTCCAAAGTGTCTCATCTGATGGAAATACAGTTAAATGTTAAATGGTCGATTGACAGTTAGATCAATAAAATAATCGTTGGATGACTTGATTACTTGAATGATGGTTAGTAGCAGCTCTAGGAGGGATATATGAATGAATTGCATTTATATAGCTATTTTCTAGACACTCAAAGCACTTTACAATGTACAGATGTAGCCCTTAGGACGGTCCACCCTGCTGAGTGGTTTCCGGTGGTTGCCGTATTAACGGTATCAACCAGTAGGGGAGCTCGGGTTACACCCAGGTTACTTTTCGGGAGAAAAACACGTGTTCTCAGCTTGAATACACAGCGCAGATGCGCTGGTGTAGTATAGGGCTGAACGATTAATCGGTTTTAAATCGAAATCGCGATTTGGAATGATGCAATTAGCAAATTGCAATTTCTTTTTTTAAATTTATTACATTTTTTAAATTTATTAAATTTTTTAAATTTATTTAACCAGGAAGTCCCATTGAGATACAAGATCGGTTTGGGAGAGGGAGGTAAGGGTTTTTGTTTCTTTTCTAGGTAGAGATAATTAGAAAAATATTTGAAGGGGGCTACACAGCCTAGAGCTCTACCCATGTAGCCACACTGCCAGAGCTTTACCATGTAGCCACACTGCTCAGAGCTCTACAATGTAGCCACACTGCTCTACCCATGTAGCCACACTGCACAGAGCTCTACCATGTAGCCACACTGCTCTACCCATGTAGCCACACTGCACAGAGCTCTACCATGTAGCCACACTGCTCTACCCATGTAGCCACACTGCTCAGAGCTTTACCATGTAGCCACACTGCTCAGAGCTCTACCATGTAGCCACACTGCTCAGAGCTCTACCATGTAGCCACACTGCTCAGAGCTCTACCATGTAGCTTCACTGACCAGACCTCTACCATGTAGACACACTGCTTTACCCATGTAGCGACACTGCTCTAGCACTGCTGATACCTCACCCAGGACCTCACCACACTGCTCTACTCATCTAGTGGCACTGCTCTACCATGTAGCCACACTGCTCTCAGGGTTTCCCATTAATTACCTAGACTGTGGTGGCCCGCTAATTAGTCTAATTAGTCCCGCCACAGTTGTATAATGAACCAAAAAAATTTTTTATAAAAAAAAAATATTTTTTTAAAACTTAAATTTTTTTTTTGCAATTTTTAAATATAAAGTTTGCCAATAGGGATGTATCAGTAGTATTCGCAGTGGTAGTAGTCGTAATAGTAATCCACTATATTATTTTATTTTCTAAAAAATAAACCTGTTCAACACAGGTAACCACTTTTGCTTCATTTCTTTGATGGCTCAAATGTATTCTCTAGTCCAGGGGTTCCCAAACTTTTCAGGCCGCGACACCCCAAATAACGCTGTCAGAGAGCCGCGACCCCCATTTTTATAGGTGAAAAATGTAATTATAATTTTTATTTAAAATTTTTTTTATAAATGGAAATTCTCCTTTCTTTTGGAAAGAATGATAAAAAAAATAATAAAAAAAATAATAAAAAAAATAATAATAAATATATATATATATTTTTTATTATTATATTCGACTAAGAGGTTGGCCAGTCGACTACGGCTCCTTTCGACCGATTAGTCGACTAATAGACTAATAGGGGTCAGCCCTAAAACACTGTAATCTGTGTTGCATATACCTGACAAACTGAACTGTTTGTATTACAGTCATATTCCAACTTAACTGAATGGACAGTTAATTTTTTTTTTTATTATTATTTATAAATAAATAAATAATTAAATATCGATACTTGGCATCCCTGTATCGATACAGTATCGCCACGAAAAGTATTGTGATACTACTACGTATCGATATTTTCCCCCACCACTATGCTCTACCATGTAGCTACTCTTCCCTACCATGTTGCCACACTGCTCTACCCATGTAGCGACCCTTCCCTACCATGTTGCCACACTGCTCTACTAGGGGTGGGAATCGCCAGGGACCTCACGATACGATCGCGATACTTGCGTCACGATACGATAGTATCGCGATACTAAATATATCGCGATATGCTGAGTTTTTTTTTTTTGGATCACATCTTATTTATTACCTTTTTTCAACTGCGAAGTAAAACTTTGTCAACATGTTTTATCTAATCAAATAAAGTTCAGTCTGTTCATCTCACTTCAATAATTTTTATTGCAGAACATGGTATTTTCTCAAGCAGACAGACAGTAAACACTGTAATCTGTGTTGCATGTACCTGACAAACTGAACTGTTTGTATTACAGTCATATTCCAACTTAACTGAATGCATGTGTGTGTGTGCGTGGACTACTGTACTATTACAGGTATTGAAATTAACAATGCAACTAACTTATAAAAAAAATTATATATTTTTTTATTTAAGCATTACATCACGCGCAGGAGTGGTTTGTGAACAATAAACCATGCCTAGGGGTGGTCGTTAGACCCCCCTAGGCATGGTTTATTGTTCACAAATCACGACTGCAAGTGGTGTAATGCTTTTATACAACTGCCATATTCATCCAACCTTATTGCTATACAATAAACACACATTAATCGAAGATTTATTGAAAAAACCATCCGCCAGAAAAAGTAGTTCCCACAACTACAAAAAAGACAAGTTGCCTCCATGTGGAAGCAGCTTGAAGTGCATCCAACCAACTAACACATCCAACTGTGTATTATTGGAATGATTGAGAGAAGTTGCCTCATGTGGAAGCAGCTTGAAGTGCATCCAACCAACTAACACACCCAACTGTGTATTATTGGAATGATTGATTGAACATTTTATTACCAGATGCAGAATGGGTACAATACAGTACGGCTCAATACACACAATTGTTAAGGGGATGCAGACCTACTTTCTATAGAACTTCATTCTTAGATGCTTCTATAGAAAGTAGGTAAAACAAATTAAAAAGTTTTCTTTGCCCTATAGGAAAAAAAAGTTTTATTCGCCCTATTTTTTTTATTATTTTTTTAAACCTACTGTAGAGGGCCTAAACTTAACCAGTTGGAAACCAAGCGTAAAGTAATAAAATTAGCAATCAATCAATCAATCAACTCAATAGGCCGCCCATGCTCACTTAGAACAGCGCAGCACCCAGCTCTCTCTCAGTCTGACTATCCCTTGCGTAACGTTGCAGACAGGACAGGAGTGTGTGTGTGTGTGTGCGTGTGTGTGTGTGCGTGTGTGTGTGCGTGTGTGTGTGCGTGTGTGTGTGTGTGTGTGTGTGTGTGCTTGGGGTGGGTGGAGACTGAGCCAGCGTCGGACAGTGTGAGAGTGAGGGCTGCAGAAAAAAAAATTGCAAATTAATCCATCAATCAATCCGCGATTTTTCTTTTGTTACACAATTATTCAAGACCCATCAATTACATCATCCAACATTGTTTAAACGACTAAGACATTCGCTGTGACAGAATCGCTTGATATTTAGTCGTTTAGTCGCTATCAACATATCCATTTGTAAAGATTATTGTCCACCTTCTTGTGATCCGGCGGATTGATGTGATGTGATTCGGTTGTGGGCGGGTCCTGGGCCAGCAAGCGTGGACTGATCGCAATACATACGTGTAAATGGGCTGTTTCAGCCAATCAGAATCGAGAAATTTGCATGCCGTTGTATAAGAATAATTAACACTTTGATCGCCGGGGTTAAATTCATAATTTACCATCCCTCGCCAGCCCTATTTAACATGGAGAGGTTCCCCTTCTTTGCAGGGCTATAACTTTTTAAATTGTATTGCTAAATTGACATTACCATGGCCCATTCAAAGTCCTATATCTATTGTTCAGGGTGTAGCAACGTTATACTTTTTCATTCACATATTTATACTAAAATACGGTCTAAAGTATAAGTATGTTTTTTCGTTTTCTGCAGCTTTCTCCAGAACTTGATTTATAGCCCTAAATGCATTATATTGATGATCAAATACAGTTTGGTAGGAATCTGTGCGAGATAAAAAATTTCAACTGCACGTACTTCTAGAAGTTACTACGAATGATCTGATGTTGACCGGATGGGCGGGGGGTCGTTTATAATTCCGTGGGCAACGTTATATCATTCATCTAGTGTGGGTGATATGATCATTAGAGCAGTTAGTATAGAAGACATTAAAAAATAACGCTGAAACTCACCGTAGCTTCCTCTCGCCGTTGGGAGATGAGCGTGGAACAGAATTTTTTCTATTATGGGATGTAGAAATACCCGATCCATTTCCAGGTTGTATAATAGTATATACGTCCAAATCATGTTGTTTATCGAGTTATTGGCAACGGATCGATATCCATTGTGTCGAGCTCGAGTCCCGGGACCTATAGCGAGTGATCGGACCAAATTGAAATGAGCACCAGCTTCCACTTCCCTGTTTCTTCCCTGGGCGATCCGCCGATCGGCCACCAGATGGCGCTCTTGAACCGTTAGAGAGTTGACAGGGGCTCACCAGTACATATAATGTCTCCGGGGGAGAAATATGATTTCGATCACAGATTTTTGAAATATTGATATCAAAGACGCTGTCCAGCGTCATCGGCAGAATAAGCATGGCGGGGAATGACGTGTTCCAGCGTCTTCGGCGATTAAAGTGTTAAATATCGATACTTGGCGTCCCTGTATCGATACAATATCGCCACGCAAAGTATCGCGATACTACTACGTATCGATTCCCCCCCCCACCCCTATGCTCTACCCATGTAGCCACCCTTCCCCTACCATGTTGCCACACTGCTCTACCCATGTATTCACCCTTCCCTACCATGTTGCCACACTGCTCTACCCATGGCATGTAGCCACACTGCCGTCAGGCAGTTAAAACCATTGAGTGTATGTGATGGGTATAAATGTATTGAGCATGTACAGACACACACACAGATCACTTAGCAGTGTTTCCCACCGGATTTTCAGAGACTATGGGGGGTGAACCTCCGACCCTCTAGGGGGGTCCGGGGGCATGCTCCCCTGTATTTAATTTTTTTTGGTACATTTAAAAGTTAAATGCATCAATCTGGTGCACTTTGAGAGCAAAATAAAGAGGCTAGATCTATGATGAACTTTGTGCTCAAAACACAAAATCGACTAGACTAGTGCTTCCCAATCCTCTCCTCGAAGCACCCCAGCCGTTCAATGTATTTGTTAAATTCCACCACCAGCAAACCTGATTCAACTTAACTAGCCCTTTATTAGTTGAATCAGGTGTGCTGGTGGTGGAATTGAACAAATACATGGAACGGCTGGTGTAGGAAAGCCCTGTTAATAAGACTACTTTGTTCTGTAATAGCCCTTTAATATGTTGTTGTTGACAGGAAAGGGTAATTGATTTATGCCAGTGTAATCGTTCAGCGTGAAGTGCTCCAGCTAGTGTCGCACTCTAGTCTTCTGATAACGTTACTGGCCCTTTAAGAGTTTCTCCTTCGAACGTGTGCGCAAGCTGTTCTCTGTGCTGCTGTCTGATGGTGCGGCTGCGGCAGTAGTAAGATCTGCCCCTTTGAGGAACGTGTGCGTAAATGACACGTGAGTACAGTACTTATGTTTAGTCCTGCCTAATTCATTCCTTCAGCTTACTCTACCCTTACAGTATGTTCACATTGATCTATTTCTGTTGACGTTGTTTCTCTCTGTTATTGAAACGCTGCGCCGTTAGCTTAGCTGCACGTTAGCCAGCCTAGGTTTTTTTTACTTTCTTTTTTAGCGTTTATCGCTTTTCTGGTCAAGTATGACCGACAGAAACAGGTTGAAACGGGATGTAGAGCAGGGGAAGACATTCTGAGAAATGACGGCGGGTCCGGGAATCGAACTCGTGTCCCCCAGATCCGTGACGAGCACGGTTTTCCCCGACGCAGAAATAGCGCCGAGATATGCGGTGAGCTACTGGAGCTCCCCAAAGGCAAAGGGGAACTATTTTACTATTTCTTTCACTATTTGGGCACTTTTACACAATTCCTGTGGGTTTATGGAACACCTCTGTAATTTTTTTCTTTTTTAATTCATTGTTTTGTATTTCTAATCAAGTACTCAAAAACAGCATTTTTCTACCTCAAGATCTTAAGCCGTTTTGAGCCTGGGCTCCAACCACAGTGGGCACTGTGTGGAAACTCAGCTGATTATCATGCAGCGGTGTCTCTCTGACATCACAAATCAGCACATTTTCAGATGACTCAGTTCAGTGAGGGTGAATATTGTGAGAGGAGAATTGGAAGAATGCGCCAATATGAGAATTAGAGACATAGATCATATTAATATAAGTCCACATAGCTAGGAAACAATGCTAAACAAACAAGTGCATGATGTGCATCTGAAACACTTGAACAAAAAACACATTTATAGTGCAGCTGAGCTTATGAAAAAGTGCTTCATGTCTGTGCAACAACAGCAAATCACAGCATCTTATTAGCACTTATTGTCGACTCTTAACTCTCAAACATCAGGGGGGTGGGGGGCAGACAGGCCTAGCCTACATACACACATCTAATGAGAGCGATTGCACTTCTTTGACTGGGCAATGGCAGAGAAAGAGGGTTCATAGGAAGTGAGGGCTACCCGCAAACAGTGATGCAAATGCTCATTTGTCAAGGAGGCATGGTTGCTTGTTTTAATGGCATTCATGTGAGAGAAACTGGATTCACAGGTGTATGTTGAGCCAAACATTGTTAGCACAGATATTGCCAGCGTTTTTATTTTGGGGAATGTCTTGACATGAATACACTTTATCCAAAATGTTGTGGTGGATTCATTCTCAAGTGCCTGCTTCAGAGCAGATGATGCTTGCATGTCAATTATTTCAAGTTGCAGGAGACCTTCATCAATGTGAAGTGATGCAAGGAACTCTTGTCCTTTTGTGGAAATAGCAGCTACATTGGCAAATGGGTTGCTCACAAAATGCATCAATTCTCTGGACATGTCAAATTCATCAAATCGACTTGCAAAGTTTTCCCTCAATTTATCAATGAAATCTGTCATTAATTGAGTGACTTTTGGCTCAATTGTGCGTGTTAACGTTGACATGAAAAGAAAAAAGTAAATCCCGCGGGCCGGATCTGGCCCGCGGGCCGCCAGTTGAATAGCCCTGCTGTATTGTATTCCTTTGTAGACAACCACACACACATGCAAATTCCCAAATACAACCAGTACGCCTCTGTGTGATTCTTTAATCGGAGTCACAACTCCATAGTGTCCGCCAGCTCTATCAAACGCACCCTGTGGAGGCCCTAGCCCTCCGTTTCAGCTGGGGTGTCTCGAGGAGAGGTTTGGGAACCACTGGACTAGACTAGAGCATACATTTGAGCCATCAAAGAAATGACGCAAAAGTGGTTACCTGGTTTATTTTTTAGAAAATAAAAAAATATAGTGGATTACTATTACGACTACTACCACTGCCAATACTACTGATACATCCCTATTGGCAAACTTTATATTAAAAAAAAAAAATAGTAAAAAAATAAATTATAATAACAATCTTTTTTCTTTTTCTTTTGATTTTTTTTTCATTATACAACTGCGGCGGGACTAATTAGACTGTGGCGGGCCGCTAGGTCATTAATGGGAAACCCTGCTTAGTTAGAAGAGTCATGTTAGTAGAGGCTGGTGGCCGGTCCTTGGGTCAGAGGAATTTTTGGCAGAGGGTCAGTCAGACCAAATTCCTGTCTGCTAATTCCCCTCTGACACACACCACGCACGCACACACACACACACACACACACACACACACACACACACACACACACACACACACACACACACACACACACACACACACACACACACACACACACACACACACACACACACACACACACACACACACACACACACACACACACACACACACAATGATATTGTCCAACCCTCTATCCCAGTGTTTGCCTGCCTGCTGTATGTCTTAAAAAAGATTTTTATATTTTTAAGATATGTATTAGGGGTGTAACGGTACACGTATCCGTACCAAGCCGTTTCAGTACTGGGTCTTCGGTTCAGTACGTGCTGTGTACCGAATGAATGCAACGGTACGTTAACCCACTAATGGAACGGAGACATGCAGAATTTTATTCAAAACTCCAAGTTCACCCCCTTCCCAAAATATAACTTGCGCAAAGGGCCGGATGTTGTTTGTTCAGCCCACGCACAACACAGAGATTACCTGTAATTTAGCATAGCCTTATAGTGTGGCGAACACACTAGGGCTGCAACTAACGATTATTTTGGTAGTCGACTAATCTGTCTATTATTTTTTCGATTAGTCGACTAATCTAACAATTATTTTTGTCACACCCTCCATCTCTGCTTCCTGTGGGAGCGGCTCCTTTTCCGGGCTCCAGTGCATGTTTTACCTCACATGCTCAAGTCTGCACACCTGTGAATGTCACCCTGTTGTCCAGTCCCTCTGCCTTAACAGTTAACTTAAAGGGGACATGCGTTGCTATTCCTAGCACTATTTGGGCAACTTTACACAACTCCTGTGAGTCTATTGAAGACATCTGTAAGTTTTTTTTCAAAAAAATGCATTGTTTTATATTTCTAATCAAGTACTCAAAACCATAATTTTTCAGCCTCAGGATTTCAAGCTGTTATGGCCTGGCTTCGCCCATAAGCACTTTGAGTGACAGTCAGCCCACACAGTCTGCGACTGGTAGACAGAGAGAGAGAGAGAGACACACACAGAATGATAGAGAGAGAGAGAATGATAGAGAATGATAGAGAGAGAGAGAGAGAGAAAAAAAAGACAGGCCGTTATTGATAAGGCCCCCTCTCTCCCTCCCTCCCTGTCTCCCTTTCTTTTTTTTTTTTTTTTCGTTCACCACACGGCAGCTTGTGCTCCCGAATGGGGGGGGGGGGGACCTGCGCGCGGAGTGTTTGCAAGACAGGCCGTTATTGATAAGGCCCCCTCTCTCCCTCCCTCCCTCCCTCCCTCTCTCCCTTTCATATTTTTTTCTTCTTTCACCGCGCGGCAGCTTGTGCTCCCGAATGGGGGGGGGGGGGGGGGGGGGGGGGGGGACCTGTGCGTGTGATTGCACAGTGGTCTCTCTCTCTCCCTCTCTCTCTGTCTCCCTCTCTCTGTCTCTCCCTCTCTCTCCCTCTCTCTCTCCCTCTCTATCTCTCTCTCTCTCCCTCCAGAGTGTATGCAGAGGTGTCGGGTTTCACTCTGCCGCAGTATGAGGAAGTGGTTTCCACTCGCTGACTAGTCTAGGTAGATTGTGGGCGGGCATTAGCTACAACCACAGAGCCAATCACATCACTGTCCGCTACCCAGAGCCTGAGTGACGTCACTCAGGCCTTCAAATCAGGATGGCCTAATTAGACTAGGCAGAATTTCAGAAAATGTGCTTGTATAAAGTGCTGAAGGCATTTTGTGTTTATTTTTGTGTTTAACATTTCTAGGGGTATTAAGGGGTGCTGAATCCAAATTTGCTGTATACCAAGCTCAAAAATGTCAAATAAGGCCTCAAAATTGAGAAATCCAACATGGCCGCCAGCACCAGGCCCTCTCTCCACAAAAACAGGTGCTAAACCCACAGTTTTTATTCTACTGACATGAAACTTTGCACAGAACATCTGCACCTATGGAGGAAGAGAGTAGGAATATAGCTGGGGTGCAACCATGAGTAACAGGGTGTTTTTGACTGTCTAACTGTAATCTTTGTATAGGTGAGGATAAAAAAATGACATTTATTCAGTGTTTGCAGGAATACGACAGCAATTTGGTAATAACTGTACAGTGTAAGACACCAACATTAGAATCCCCCAAGTCTTAGCTTTCTTCAGGCACCAAGTTTATGCAAGTAGCTCTTATAGATCTGGATATATAAGCATTTTAATGTAAGCATGCTGTTTTAGGCGAATTTTCTAAAAATAAATGGTGGGGCTTAATGTGTTAAGTGTGACTACACAAGGTACAAACCTGAATTAAATGTGCTTTTGTAAGTTTTCTTACATACATCAACAAGGACGTAGTCACACCGGAGATTCAAGAATCCATACTTGGCGCAGAACACCTTGGACAGGCACAACTGAACATGTTTGTGGACAAACGTTTGTGTGAACCTCCAGATAGTGACCAGCACCTGAACCTGAAATCACCCATTCGAAAGAACAAAGCCAAGACATTTGCCTCTTTGTATGAAGTTGTGCAACTTTCCAAGAACAAGCAAAACACCATCAAAGTGGACAGGCAGATTCTACAAAGGCTCATCACAGCTTACAGAGCAGGTCGTAAGGTAGACCTTGACAATATCCTCCAGCATGAGCTCATGCCCATCACGCCATCTCTGGCCACAACTAACGGGAGTCTACATTCCACCAACAAGTCTGTGTTAGCAAATATACTGACGAAACAAGTTAAAACCCCTGCAGATCTTACTCTTCAGGGACCCAGCTGCCTGGTCATTGATGGCCAAGCTCTGGTAATGGCACTCGGAAAGCCACCCGACACTACAACATTTGGTGACTATGCCAACAAGTTCACTGACACCGTGTTGAAGATGGGAGCAAAATACCAGAGGGTAGATGTCGTCTTTGACAGATACCATGACCAATCCATCAAAACAGGCACAAGGGTGAAACGCAAACAGCGCCACAGACCAGTACGTCGTGAAATCAAAAACAAGTCTGTTCCACTTCCTGCCGATTGGTCGAGCTTCATGGCCCTTGAAGACAACAAATCAGATATCGCTCAACTACTCTCAAACCACCTGATGGAACACAGCCCGGATGATGAACCTGTAGTTGTAGTATCAGAGAGGTTTGCTGAAGCGACAACTGTCAAGTCAACAGATCCAGATCTTGAAGTCTCCTCTCTGAGTGCTGACCATGAGGAAGCTGATACACGTCTGATTTTCTCATCCAGGCTCCAGTGGAAACAATCGTCGTGTCAGCGCGTGACACAGATGTGCTGCTTCTACTCTTGGCTCACTATGACAGAATCCGATGTACGCATCTCTACATGAAAGCTGGATCTCTACATCTCTACATCCACCTGCAAGACTGTATACTCTAGACTGTTTGTCGTTAACAGAATTGTGAACATAATGCCTATAACAGAGAGAAAAAAAGGAATGAAGGAACAGAATAAATCACTGTAAGGACAATTGTATCATGTGTTCGAATATACTTGTACGGGAGCTGGCTATAATCTTTTAATTATCTTCTACTCTATTCTATTCAGGAAGAGTCACATGGCATGTATCGAAGCATGCAACTGTAAGAAAGTCAACAACTGCCGGAACACTGAGGAAGAGTGTGAATAAGCTGTCACTGTAAGGATTACTGTAACAAGTATTCAAACGTACAGAGGAAGATTCCGGTAAAAAGCGGGAAGGTGGAATAGCTTTCATGTTGAACAACAATTGGTGTGATCCAGGCAACGTGAAGGAGCTTTCAAACCACTGCTCCCCAAACCTGGAGTATATATCCATCAAGTGCCGGCCATTCTTTCTCCCGAGAGAATTAACGTCGGCCATTCTGATCGGAGTGTATATTCCACCACAAGCAAACACAGGCGACGCGCTCTCCAAGCTCCACAACGAGGTAAACAAGCTCCAAGCAGCTAACGTTGACGCTGCTATTGTGGTTGTGGGTGATTTCAATAGCGCTAATCTGAGAAAAGTGCTGCCAAAATTCTACCAGCATGTGACTTCTTCTACCAGAGGCGGGAATATTTTAGACCATTGCTACACGCAATTTAAGAGCGGTTAAAAATCACATGCTGCCAGTCCTTTCGGCAAGTCAGATCACGACGCCATCTTTCTTGTACCGCAGTATAAACAAAGTCTCAAGCGCATTCCTGTAGTATCGCGAGAGGTGAAGCGCTGGACGGTGGCGTCGGAGGAGACGCTCCAAGCTGCACTAGAATGTACAGACTGGGGGGTGTTCCGCGATAACACAGATAATATTAATGACTACACGGAAACAGTGCTGGACTTTGTTTGTACTTTGGTAGAAGAAACAATCCCCTCTACCACAATTAGAGTTTACCCAAACCAAAAGCCCTGGGTAGACAAATCCGTCCGTGAAGCTCTGAAGGCGTGCACCTCAGCATACAACGCCAGGCTTGTGACAGGCAACATGAATGACCACAAGGTGGTGAGATACAATGTTAGGAGCAGTGATGCCACAGATTACTTGTAAAAGTAATCCGATTACTGATTACTGATTACTCCTTTAAAAAGTAATCCAAGTTACTTTACTGATTACTTGATTATCAGAGTAACTTAGTTACTTTGAAAGTAACTAGGTTACGAAGTCGTCGTCGTTCCCCCAACAGTTTTTTTTTAAACGCTTTATTGAAAGTGCATAAATTGTTTTTAACTTGTTTCTCTGCACATAACGTAAATTGTTAAACTAGTGCTTCAGCTTCTGTACCATCAAGTATGGTAAAGCAACAGTCTATGATGCTCACAGCATTAGAGCAGCCAGCCAGTGGTTGTACAAAACCAGTGTATCTATTCACATCTAACAAATGCAGGCTGAACTATTCAATTATATCAACTGTAACTATTAAATTGTTTTTATAAATGTCTCTCTATAAACATACAATCAGTCTCTCTTTAACATGTAAATTAACTGTAAATCTGGCAAATAAGAGCTTTTGCTCTGCCACCATCAAATATACATTAATCAATAGGGAAAGAAACAATCTCTCTCTTTTGCTGTTTGGCTGGCCTCCGAGTCCTCCTGTACCTAGTCGAAGCGTCGGCTAGTGTTGTGATTCCAGATGCTTTCAATGCAATTGGATGTGCTGTTTTTAGCGGTAGACAGTATTTTGACTGAGGCTACGTTTAAACGAGCGTTTTGGGGTGGAAGTCTGAACAGAAACCGCAAAAGTCTTCTTGCGGTTTCACTTCGTTTAGACAAGCGTTTTGGGGTGGAATTCTCAGACGAACATAACAACGGAGCCCTGCTGTCACACGATTGGCGCATATGTCACATGACGTGCTGTGAAGACCCGCCCTACTCTGCCTCTGATTCGCAGACTGTGGATGGGGAATGTGATTGGGCCAAAGCAGAGTCACTCACAGACAGAGAGTCCAGTCACGCCGCGGGACACATTCTTGTGTAACCCTTTCACTGCCACACCACGTCACTCCATAATAATAATAAGAAACAGCTGTATTTTTGACTGTCGAAAACGAAATAAAATACTGCATTCCGCCTGCATTATGAATTTATGATGAGATAGTAACGAAATAGTAACGCACAGCCACTTGGACAAGTAACTGCAATCAGATTACTGGCTTTTAAAGATTAACGCGTTAGATTACTATTTTCGGGGAAAAGTAATCAGATTACAATAACGCGTTACTTAGTAACGCGTTACCGGCATCACTGGTTAGGATGACAGTAATAGAGGCAAAAAGGCGCTACAGGGATTCAATTGAACTTCAATATGAACAGGCTGACTCTAGAGCTATGTAGTAGTAGTAGTAGTAGTTTATTTTTTTCAGTCATCAAAAAAAAGTACAATATCCATCATCATTTATCAATATTTGATTATTTACAGTGACTGAAAAAGGTACAGACTGAAGCATAGTGCTTATATGTGCCTGTCCTATATTCTTACCAAAAAAAATATTTTTTTACTCCAAAACAGTATTATGAAGAAAAGAAAAAAAGCAAGCAAAACAGTGTTTTTCACCCTTGTAGTTTTTCAAAATTTAGCATTAAAAAAAATAAAATAAAAAATACAAAAATGTAGATTCCAAAACAGTACTATAAAAAAAAAAAAAAAAAACAGTGTTATTCACCCTTGTATTTTTCAAAAATTGCTTTACAAACCTTTTTCTTAAAAACCAAAATCGAATTACTCATTCTTAACTGTATATCCGCATTGTTCCACAAGTTAACCCCAATAATAGAAATACACCTCCTTTTAATCCCTTTCTTAGCTTTCTGAACAGTAAATTTACAAATATCTCTCAAATCATATTTTCTTTCATGTGTTGAAAAAAACCTTTGCACCCCACCTGGGAATAACTTTGCTTTAGCTCTGTACATTATTTGCATATTTTTATAGTAAACCAAATCATTAAATTTCATAATATGAGACTTTATAAACAATGGATTTGTGTGTTCATAGTAACCAGCCTTGAAAAGGTTCCGAATGGCCCGCTTTTGCAGTACGACTATTGGATTTACTGTATTTTTAAATGTCGACCCCCATACTTCCACACAGTAAGAAATGTAAGGAAGTATAAGTGAGCACCTCCCTCAAACTGAACAGTGACATCCAACTGGCAAATGATCTCAATACCTTCTATGCGAGGTTTGAGGCTGGGAATAACAGCACCAGCCTACAAACCACTGCAATGGAGGAGGGGGGGGGGCACTGCTGATGGAGACTCAGTGTTCAGGATAACAGAACATGAGGTGAGGAGGACGTTTAAGAAAGTGAATATCAGGAAGGCAGCAGGTCCGGACGGTATCCCCGGCCACGTCCTAAAAGTCTGTGCCGACCAACTGGCCCCGGTATTCACTGACATATTTAACCTGTCCTTAGAACAGGCTGTCATCCCCACCTGTCTGAAGAAGTCCACCATTATCCCTGTACCCAAAAAATCCAAGCCAGCTTGCCTCAACGACTACCGCCCTGTAGCTCTCACCTCCATAGCCATGAAGTGCTTTGAGAAGCTAGTGAAGGGCTACATCTGTTCCTCCCTCCCCATCAACCTGGACCCCCTGCAATTTGCATACCGCCCCAACAGGTCCACGGAGGACGCCATAGCCCATGTGCTGCACACAGCAGCATCACACCTGGACAAGAGGCAGGAGAACTATGTGAGAATGCTATTCATCGACTACAGCTCAGCATTCAATACCATAGTCCCCTCCAAACTCATAGCCAAGCTCAGGGACCAGGGCTAGAACTATGACCTCTGCCAGTGGGTCTTGGACTTCCTGACGGGCAGACCCCAGGTGGTGAGAGCAGGCAACTGCACCTCCTCATCCAGCACTCTCAACATAGGGGCCCCCCAGGGCTGTGTCCTGAGTCCCCTCCTCCACTCCCTGTACACACATGACTGTGTGGCACAGCGGAACAACAACACAATCATCAAATTTGCTCACGACACAGTAGTGGTGGGCCTGATCTCTGCAAACGATGAGAGGGCCTACCTGGAAGAGGTTAAGGTTCTAGCGGGATGGTGTCAAGAGAACAGCCTCTCCCTGAACATCAGCAAAACAAAGGAGATGATTGTGGACTTTAGGAGGTCGGGGTCAGGGACTACAGCCCCCTCAGCATCGACGGGGCACCGGTTGAGAGAGTGAACAGTTTTAAGTACCTCGGTGTCCACATATCCGAGGACTTTACATGGACCACACACATTGACAGTGTTATCAGGAAGGCACGACAACGCCTCTACTTCCTTAGGCGCTTAAGGAAGTTCAACGTGAGTCAGAAGATCCTCAAGAACTTCTACTCATGCACAATAGAGAGCATCCTGACTGGCAATATCACCTCCTGGTTTGGGAATAGCACTGCACAAGACTGCAGCAGACTACAGAGAGTGGCCCGTTCAGCCGAACGCACAATTGAAGGTGGGCTTCCCACTCTCCAAGACATTTACAACAAGCGGTGCATGGGCAAGGCTAAGAGAATAATCAAAGACTCCAGCCACTCAAACAACTGCCTCTTTGAACTGCTGCGATCAGGCAAGCGATACCGGAGTCTCATGGCAAGCACAGAGAGACTCAGAAGGTGCTTCTATCCCCAGGCCATCAGGATGCTCAATGAATGAACAATGAACAATAAGCAAACCATCAACACACCCACAGCGCACATACACTCACTTAAATAAACAACACACTGTATCACCCACTTTACCACTTTAGACACAATTTACACTTTATATTTATATTTATATTATTGGTAAGGAAATTGCACATCATTCTCATTCCTTATTGCACCTCACCACTACAAGGTGGCACCACAAGCTAAGCTCTACCTCACCATTTTTGTACCAGCTGTACATACTGTATATATAGAAACACTGAACAATTTTGTTGTTTACACTTGTTTACGTACTTGACTTCTTGACTTTCTATTTTATACTTATTATACTTATTTTATACTATCTTCTTATTATCTAGCACACTCTCAGGAGCAACACAGAAAGAAACATTTCATGCAAAGTATTCTGTATTCTGTATGATAACTAATAAAGAAACTTGAACCTTCACTTATATTGATATGGTAAAATAATATTTTTATTTTATTATATTATAATCTATTCTATTCTATTCTGGAAAAGTGGCATTGGATGAATCATGCAACTGCAAGACACCTGCGACACCTGCCTGAATACGATTGATGACTGACAATAAATTACTGTACCTAAGCTAAGGACTATCTAATTTGCATAAATGACATGTTGATTAAAAAAAATCAAGAGAAATAAATCCATGGCCTGGGATCATCCTGCTTTTCTTTCTTATTTGGTTGATGAGTTATGCATCAATAACGACCACCGTTTCTGCTATAAATATGAGTTTCAAGCAACATTTTCACAACTGATCTAAAATCAGGATATGATTTTAAATTCCTCATGTATGCAAACATATAAAAACACATTTCATTCATGTTTCTACCTTGTTTAGTCAAAAAGATATGCACTTAAATAGATTTCAGCCTGGCGCTGGCGGCCATGTTGGATTTCTCAATTTTGAGGCCTTATTTGACATTTTTGAGCTTGGTATACAGCAGATTTGGATTCAGCACCCCTTAATACCCCTAGAAATGTTGTGTACCAAAAATAAACACGAAATGCCTTCAGGGTAGGGCTGGGCGATATGACGATATTATATAAATATCGGGTACAGTTCATTAACGATACACTTTTTAAACGTATCGTGGATATCGTGATGTTTTGACCAAGAGGCTTGTGTCGCGTCAATCTGGTCCACACGTTAACACTTTTGAACAGCGCCGCCCAACACACACACTACTGCATCAAAAGTTACTACTTATGATAACAAAGGCATTCGTTTTGTGGCATTAACGTTATATAGTTACACTTTCAATAACATCAGCGTATTTACATAGCAACGACCGAGGTCGACCTAGATATAGCAAGCGTTAGTCGTTCATATCTCAGCCCGTGCTGACTCAGTTGTGCCCATTCTGCGGTCTGTTAATAAAGTTTTCAATCAGACAGATGTATGGAAAGGCTTTTATTATAACATCTGTTGCAGTAAAATCATTATGCCTCCAGTCGTTTAGTCCTTCTGCGGAGCTAAAAGCTAAACGTCGGCCGCGGCGAGCTGCCATTGTTATTGTCATTGAGCTCTCCAATGGCGGAAGTAAAAAATGAATACGCGCTTGCCGATTGGTGCTAAGAACAGCAGGGCGGGTGCAAGCGATGTGACGTAATTGGCAGACGCGACTGTCAATCAAAATGATTCTGTTTGCCGACTGAATGAATGAGAACGTTATTAACAGATTGCAGCATGGGTACAATACAGTACAGCTCAATACAACAACAGTCAACAGTGGACTGGAGGATGCAGACCAGAGAAAGACTTTCGTCTTGTTTACATCAGGGTCCCCCATTTTCAATTCATCATATTTCATATCTAAATCATATAATATCTCATTGCTAAATATATGCAATATATAATCTAATAATCCAATAATCTAAATCTAATATATAATATAAAAATGCTAAATGCATGGGTATTTTATTTTGTCTTTAATGTTAGCTTGCAAACTCAAATACTGTCTTGGTAAGCCTCATAATGAATTGTTTGGGGAAAAAAAGAAAAACATCGTGATGCGTATCGTGTATCGCCGAAAGGTCAGAAAATATCGTGATATCATATTTAGGCCATATCGCCCAGCCCTACTTCAGGGTTATGATTTTCTGAAAATTGACCCTGTCTAAATTTACTGGAGCAGGAAATTATCTGAGCTGAATCAGAGCAATCCGGCAATATGGTATTTAGACACAAAAACACATTGATACCAACTCCTATTACTATAATACAATGCTAGAGACTGAAAAATTACATTTATAATGCATGTCAACTAACGATTATTTTGGTAGTCGACTAATCTGTCGATTATTTTTTCGATTAGTCGACTAATCTAACAATTATTTGTGTCACACCCTCCATCTCTGCTTCCTGTGGGAGCGGCTCCTTTTCCGGGCTCCAGTGCATGTTTTACCTCACATGCTCAAGTCTGCACACCTGTGAATGTCACCCTGTTGTCCAGTCCCTCTGCCTTAACAGTTAACTTAACATAACATGATCCCATAACAAATTAAAATAATGACTCATGATGAAACATTTGAATTTGGATCTTAAGCAACTTGCTTAAATCAAAATGTATTTGAATAACAAATACAATACAACAATCAATCATAACAAAATAAATAAATTAAATAATACAAATTAGTATTGTATTATAATATCCCCAGGCCATCAGGTTGCTCAACGAACAATAACACTATGCAACAACCATCAAATGCACTCACAACACACACATCCACATGCACACACTCACTTTAAACAAACAACACACTGCAGCACCCACTCTCCACACTTTAGAACACCTAAACACACTTTATATTTATTGATAAAGGATTTGCACTACAACCCATACCTCAGTACACCTTACTGTAAATTGTACCTAAATTGTACCTCATCCCATTTCTGCTTTGCACTATATAGTATTGTATATTAGTATTGCATAGTATATTGTATATTGTATGGTAACTCAGTTACTTCTATTCTGCATCGAACATTGTACATATGTATATACTGAACACTGTGTCTACGTACGTGACTTCTATTTTTACTTCTATTATTACATGCTATACTATTTTATTTCATACTTATATCTCTTGTCTAGCACAGTCTCTGGAGCGTAACAGAAAGAAGCATTTTGTATAAAAGTATTCTGTACTTCTGTATGACAACTATTAAAGAAACTTGAACTTGAACTTGTGTTTAAATGTAAACAAAGAAAAAAAAATAAGTAGCAGCATCTGCCCCCAGCACCGCGGCTGATGGGGCTGTAACTTGGTCCAGGAGGGTGACGTGGAACAGCTGTAGGGGGAGAGGAGGATGAGTCACATCAGACAGACTTCTAGGTATTTTGTTTGCTGTGTGAGAGGATTATGTGTGTGTGTTTTACTCTGATCGCTGTGTGTGAGTGAGAGGAGTGTGTGTACTGTGTATGTGTGTGTGTCTTACTCTGATCGCTGTGTGTGAGTGAGAGGAGACTTGGAACTTGGCTGGCTACAGACAGCTCACGTTAGCACAGTGTTGTGTCTTTGCAGACTGACTAGCTAACTAAGATTGTGACACACACTGCCACATTGAGTATGTGTATATAAAAGCAGCAACGCTGTAAGCTTTGCGCTGTTTAGCTAACGTTACATACAACATACCGCAGCCTCGGCATAACTGAAATAGCGTGCAGCAACGCTGTAAACTTGGCACTGTTTAACGTTACATACAACAATAGAGTTCGCGTAGCAAGCATTATCCATATCCATGAGACGTTCTGTTTTCCAACATGTAAGCTAACGTAAAAAATACAATACTAAGGCTAACTATCTAAAACTTACCCATGTTCCGAAGTCACCATGGCACCCCGTTCACATTCTTTCTTCTTCTTACACGGGCCGTTACTACAGAATGCAGTCAGGCAATGGAAACGATACTGCCCCCAGCACTTCCTGTAGTGCATTGCAGTTACAAATGAACATTTGCGTCTCCGATTGTTTTTATATGACGCACGCAAAAATTCCCCATCGACGATTTTTTATGATTGACGTCATCGATTATGTCGACTAATCGTCGCAGCCCTAGAACACACACACACACACACACCCTCTCTCTCAGTGCGTGAGGTGGAATTGGTGCTAGATTGAGAAGGGGCTGTCTCTCGGAGATCAAATTAATGATAGTTTACGGCATATAGAATGGACATTCATACTAGGGCTGCAACTAATGACTAATTTGGTAGTCGACTAATCTGTCGATTATTTTTTTGATTAGTCGACTAATCGAAAACCAATTATGTAAAAAAAGAAAAAAGGATATATTTTTTATTTTTATTTTTATTTTTTAACTACCTATCTTTGTGAAAGTGGCTTCTCAGCTCTGGTCCAGCTGAAGACAGAGCAGAGGAACAGATTGGACATTGAGCATGACCTCAGAGTTGCTTGTCTACCATCACCCCAGACTTTGAGACTCTTGTCAGGACCAAACAACATCATAACATGATGATCCCATAGCAAATTAAAATAATGACTCATGAAACATTTGAATTTGGATCTTAAGCCACTGTATTTGAAGAACAATACAGCAATCACTCATAACAAGATAAATAAATTAAATAATACAAATTAAAGTGGAAGTGTACTTTAAATAACTAAAAAAATAATAATAAAAAAGAAATAACTAGCAGCATCTGCCCCCAGCACCGCGGCTGATGGGGCTGTAACTTGGTCCAGGACCAGGAGGGTGACGTGGAACAGCTATAAGGGGAGAGGGGGATGAGTCAGATCAGACAGACTTCTAGGTCTTTTGTTTGCTGTGTGTGAGAGGAGTCCGTGTATGTGTGTGTGTCTTACTCTGATCGCTGTGTGAGTGAGAGGAGTGTGTGTACTGTGTAATTTGTGTGTGTGTCTTACTCTGATCGCTGTGTGAGTGAGAGGTGTGTACTGTGTAATTTGTGTATGTGTGTGTGTCTTACTCTGATCGCTGTGTGTGAGTGAGAGGAGTGTGAATGTGTGTGTGTCTTACTCTGATCGCTGTGTGTGAGAGAGAGGAGTGTGAATGTGTGTGTGTCTTACTCTGATCGCTGTGTGTGAGTGAGAGGAGTGTGTATGTGTGTGTGTCTTACTCTGATCGCTGTGTGTGAGTGAGAGGAGTGCGTGTGTAATGTATTGTGTGTCTAGTCTGATCATCATCTCCTGCAGGGGAACAATGTTTTCAATGTCCAAAATTTGCTATGGGATCATCATGTTATGATGTTGTCTGGAACCCTGAGAAGCCACTCTCACAAAGATAGGTAGTGCACAAAAAAAAAAAAAAAAAAAATTAAATAACGTTTTTTATTTTTATTTTTTTAATGACTAATCGACGCAACAATTTCTCGTCGACGATTTTTTATAATCGACGTCGTCGATTATGTCGACTAATCGTTGCAGCCCTAATTCATACACAGCAACGCGCCTCCGAACAAGGTGTGATAAACATGAAGCGATATCGTTCCCTTGGCATGAAACGGGACCTGCATGACGCTTCTTTCTCTATTCAATAACGTTTTACCCTGAGGGATGACTTACAATAAAGTGCTAAAACAGAAAAGTAGGCTACTTACATTCTTGACGCTAGAACTCCCAAAATAGCGTTAGCATAAAAAAGAAGGTAGGCCGAAGTTGTGGCTAGCTAACTTTTAACGTTAGTTGTGCTACTGTATGGACCCAATCTTCAATACTATTACTGCTAGCCAAAGAGAACACATCCTGTACGAAAACACTCTTTTCTCAAGAATTCATTCGCCATTCCATGAGTGGAGAGACCTGATGGAGTGTAATTATTACATTTGGTAACTGACTCAACATTCCATGTGTTATTGATTATATGATTATCACTGCTATTCAGGCTAATCTAAACGTTAAGCCTGTATAAACCTGTGTTGTATTTATTGTAGACATGCCTCGAGCCATATGAAATCTGCGTTCATGGAATCGTGGACGGAATCACGGAATTGAACAATAAAAATGGAATCAACTGCAAAACAAGGAATATTGCAGAATTTGGCCTAATCTGGACTGAAATTGCGTTTTTGGGTTGAACGTTTGTTGCAAAGCAAACATGACCGGGGAGGCGGGGACCGCTGCATGTTACACACAACACAGCAGTGTCCAAGCGTCTCGCTGCTTCGGTGTTAACGCCGTCAAGAAGCTAAGAAATTCCGCAATAAACCCTAAATTCAGAGCAGAGCAGTATCCTAATGACTTTTATGCCTCCGGCGATAAGGTGTTTTGCTAATTCTGTCAACGTACCACGGACTGGACCCGCAAAAACACGTGCGACACTATTGTGATTAAATAGCTATGTAACGTTACAGTACATAGGACTATAGATGGAAATGATAGCTTCTAGCTAAATCTAGTGCACCCATCTATTTGTTTAATGCAAACGATTGTCTTTCATTACACACTGTCCTTCATAAACATAAACAGCTACGTAACGTTACAGTACATAGGACTAGATGGAAATGATAGCTTCTAGCTAAATCTGGTGCACCCATCCATTTGTTTAATGCAAACGATTGTCTTTCATTACACACTGTCCTTTATAAACTAAATAAACATAAACAGCTATGTAACGTTACAGTACATAGGACTATAGATGGAAATGATAGCTTCTAGCTAAATCTGGTGCACCCAGCCATTTGTTTAATGCAAATGATTGTTAGTACACACTGTCCTTTACAAACGAAATAAACTAAACTAAAGGTGCCTAAATTATGCATTACTATATTTCATCACAATATAATAGATATAGCTAGACTACTGACATTGTCATTGTGATAATGTCAGTAGTAGCTGTATCTATTGTTTACACTTGAAATGTGTATTTTTTTTTTGCCTTTTTATTTTGTCACAATATTATTTGAAAAATATTGTGTAAAATTGAACTGTATTTCTGAGTTGCAGCACTTAAAAACATTAAATGGACTGTTATATCTTATTCAATTGTGGACATTTATTCATTCCCACTTATTAGACACTATTTCTGATGGTAAAATGAGCATAAAAAGCTAAATACAGAATTCTGAAATATTAAAACGGAAAAAAACGGAATTTGGGAAAAAATATAATGGAATTTGGAAAATAAAACGGATTTTTCTACATGCCTCCCGTCATAGGCATTTAATTGAATTAGACCTACGACACTTTCCCGCTCCCTGCGCTGTCAGACCTGCTCTACACTTAGACTCCCCTGCACCTACACTTAGGCTTAGCGTTATTTACTGTTGGTACAGGTGTAGTATTATGAGGCCTCCCAGCATTCAGACACACTGCATGACCTTTGTGCAGTCAGTTTATACACAACTCCTGAGATGAGCCTGGAGTAGAGAAGTAAACCATTATTTTATTGATTAATTAGTGCATCTAAACAATTCATTTTCATAAAGAAACAGACAATAGACCTATCGCTAAGCCGCGCCCCCTTTTGAAAAGTCGGACAACCAAAGCCGACCGTGAATGACTGTTGACGATGGCCGCAGGGGTAGTAATTTCTAACACATTATTACCTTAGACCTCCATGGTGATGCAAGCATTAGCTATAGATAACGTCTCAAGCATTACTTAGTTAACTTGATTGAAGATTACAAGAACTATGACGATAATCCACGATTACTACTATTGCTGATACATTTAGTTTAGGCTAGTGGTCCAACGCAGTATACGAGCTAGACCCGACAGTTGTGTCACTAGATGGGGGAGGGAATGAGGAAAAAAGTGAGAGCTGTCATTCTGCAACCAGAATAATCCACCTCTTTTGTAAACATGCTATGTTGGTTCTTTTGTGACCCAGGTAAATATGCCAACAATCTTCCTCCATAAAGGGGTGAGACGTCAGAGAATGGTATGCTGCACATTCTAGTGTACATCAGGTAAAATGATTGATTACACTAACTATAAATGTATAGTGATAGAGACCAAAGTAGAAATACCTAATAATAAAATAGACCTAGGGAGGTAGAGCAGTCGTCTGGTAATCCGGAGGTTCCCGGTTTGATTCTCGCTCCTCCCGGGCAGCGTGTCGAAGTGTCCTTGAGCAAGACACTTAACCCCATTGCTCCTGATGAGCAGGTTGGCACCTTGCATGGTTGCCTCCACCGTCGGTGTGTGAATGTGTGAGTGAATGGGTAAGATGTGAGAAACAAATTGTAAAGCGCTTTGGATAAAAGCGCTATATAAATACAGACATTTACCATTTACCAAAATACCTGTAAATGACAGTATATGGGTACAGGACATTTTCTTATAACACTAAGTATAAGTTATATTTAATATAAATATAAATAAATGCATATACAACACATTCTCAAGATAGATCACTCTGATTAGAAAAGAAAACCCACAACTAAAGTGTACATAAATAGGCACTATTTTTAATATATACAATAAATATACATGGATTTACAGTTACACAAATGGATGTATGATATAAAATACAAACAGTGCTGGAATAGCGAACAATATAATGTGTTGTGATACATCTATGGTAATTTACATTATATTCTTGTAGCCAAATTAATGCTGTGACTAGGCTTAAAATTGATTTTGTCCCAACCGCAGACCCATAGTTCACAAATCAAATAAAAATTTTATCGCTGGATGCACATCCTCTACATCAGTGGTCACCAACCTTTTTAAGCCCAAGATCACTTTTTTTTCTTTTTGGTGAAGGCAAGATCTACCTATTGAAGCGTTGAGAGAAAAAGACAGCCAATATTGTACTTTAAACTAAATGCCTTTTATTTGCCTGTATTCTAATTACATGCAATGCTTTGGTCCAACATTAAAACGTCAAAGTAGAACTGTAATATGTACTTTCTCAGTCAGTGCTAAGTGCAGTCATCTTATGCAGCATCACTTTTCACATCAAAACAAAAGTAGAACTGTAATGTGGACTTTCTCATATTATTAACATTGACAAACATATTTACAATTAGCATTTTATAAAGTAGAACTGTAATGTGTACTTTCTCAGTCAGTGCTAAGTGCAGTCATCTTATGCAGCATCACTTTTCACATCAAAACAAAAGTAGAACTGTAATGTGGACCTTCTCCTATTAATTAACATTGCCAAACATATTTACAATTAGCATTTTATTAAGTAGAACTGTAATATGTACTTTCTCAGTCAGTGCTAAGTGCAGTCCTCTTATGCAGCATCACTTTTCACATCAAAACAAAAGTAGAACTGTAATGTGGACTCTCATATTATTAACATTAGAAAATGCTAATTGTAAATATGTTTGTCAAAGTAGAACTGTAATATGTACTTTCTCAGTCAGTGCTAAGTGCAATAATCTTATGCAGCATCACTTTTCACATCAAAACAAAAGTAGAACTGTAATGTGGACTCTCAGGAAAATATTTTTATTTTATTTTATTTTACAGGGAAGGTCTCAAAGATCGACCAGTCGATCGTGATCGACGGGTTGGTGACCACTGCTCTACATTGTCAATCTCCTGACCTGTTAGTCATACAGTCACAACATTTGCTGTGATTATTGATGACCATTGGAAGGAGAAACATGTTGATTTTGGTTACCCTGTAACCTTTCTTCTAGTACCTCCATTATGGATTAATTGCCTGGTCTGTTGACATTTGCAATATCAGCAACTGTTGTTTCCGTCATTACCCAGTAAAATGTGAAAGTAACAGCAAAGTGGAGAGATTGTTAGGCCTTGGATGCAGTCTGCACTCTACTGACTGCATTACTAAAGCCTTATTTTGGAATGAAACTCTTCAAACACTATTAGCCTCACAAGTCGGCCATGATAGCAAGGACTTCAGCCTCCTGTCAGGGCTGCACTTAAATAAATGTTCTTGTATCTTGTACTTTACTTGAGTATTTTCATTATAGGGAACTTTGTACTTTCACTCCACTACATTTCAAAGTAAATATTGTACATTATACTCAACTACATTTATCTGAGCCTCCCCCCAAAAAAGATTGAGCATACAAGACATGGCATAAATTGATGAAGATTAAGTACTTTAACATTTTAAACCAGCAATCTGAGGGACACTTTACCACTTTAACAACCTTCAGGTCAATATATCGAGGGTTGAATGCACTGAAATACAAGAACACCCTATAGAATATGTACTGTACTTTTACTTTTGAAACTTAATACAGTACATTCAATATCAAATAGTTCTCTACTTTTACTTAAGTAGTAGCTACAGTACCATCTACAGTACGAGCTACAGTACCATCTACAGTAGTAGCTACAGTACCAGCTACAGTACCAGCTACAGTAGTTTGCTGTGCTGTTTCACTGCTAGGTATACTAAACACAGTACATAGATTATTGAATTGATCATAAGTGAATCCAGTGGCATATTTAAAATAGGCTGGTACAAGGCTGTGCTGCAGCAAGACCTCTGGTGTTAATCTATTTGGTACTTGATTATGTCTCAGAACAGTATTTATACTCGTCAGTGATTCGATTTGTGCTTGTTGATTTCTCAATCGTTCATCTCGCTCCTCTTGTCCACCTTCCATTGGGGGAGCCTGCTCCACAGGCCGGCACTCCTCATCTGGAGTAAGAGGGGAGGAGAGAGGGGTGATGGATAAGGAGAGAGGGGTGATGGATAAGGGGAGAGGTGAATGAGGAGATAGGGATGAGGGGGAGAGGTGAATGAGGAGAGAGGGATGAGGGGGAGAGGTGAATGAGGGGAGAAAGAAATGAGAGGAGAGAGGGATAAGAGGAGACAAATTACTCCTTGATGTTTCTAATTTTTTCTCTCGCTGCAGCTCCCACTGTTGCAAGAATTTGGCAAGATACTAAAGAGAAAGAAAATTTCAGATGCCTTCATACAGTCCACATATTACCCCAAGCCCTTCACTGCTACTGCACCAACCTATGGCTCTGCCAATGAGTCAAAGGCCAAGCAGCTGTACCAGGAGACATTTCCAGATAGGCATGTTCATAGCTCTGGCCTCCTCCTGCAACCAGATCACTGACTACCATGGCAAGCCTATGGGGAACTAAGTATAACTTAACACTTAATGCCAACGCTTTAAAAGATAAGAGTGCGTCACCTTGTTTGTAGAGCTAAATCTATATTCTAGCCATGGATACAATACTATGGTCATTTGACAGTGACTTTCTTCCAGTCAAGATGCAAAAAAGAGATATTTTGTCCATGCATACATTTGCGCGTTATCCCGTGGTGAATATAAGTATAATTTCAGAGTGGTCTAGGGTAATTCCCGGAAGGCTGAGTAATAGCCTTAGTTTATACGTCAATACTATAACCGTTGGCGTTTCTTGCCAGAACACACGACTATTCCCAAATCAAATCTATATAGTAGGTATTATGTTTCATCATGAATGCATGAAAGGGGGGGGGGTAATTTTTTGATGCTTTGATCGTCACCAACGGCATACGTTGTGGAGTAATGTTACACCCACACGTTGCGATCAAGGTGAAGACATGGTTGGATCAACGCAGGATTGATATCATATAGTCCTTACCTTCACTAGGATGTACCCCAAAAATAATTCCAAGTATTGCGATTCCAAGTATTGGTATCCATCGTGTCGCCAACATAATCCATCATGCATCGGGAGCATTTGACGCTTCTCAATCCGATTGTTATAACCGCTCCGCTCGCCCGACAAAGAAAAGTGAGCCCGGAGACATTTGGCCGTTACACAGGCCAAGATACAATGCGGCCGGTATTGCACTTTGGCGATCTCAGACTCATTCCCTATGGTAACACCAAGGTCCCTGGATGAATAATGAATAAAAATATAGAAAAAAAGGAAAAACGATCCAAAAACTACTTTTGGCACTCAACCGCCGGCGCCAAATAACGACTTTTTACGTTTTTGGCATCCAAAGTCTTAATAGAAAATTATTATTTTTAATTATAATAATTATTATAAATAGGGCGGCTAAGTGGCGCAGTGGGCAAGGTGCTCGCCATTAACGCAGGAGATGCTGGGTTCGAGCCCAGCTCTCGGCGTTGCCTCCGGCTTGGCTGGTCATTCATACTAATACAATTGGCAGTATTATGGGGTGGGAAAGCCGGTGGGTGGGGATCGGACGTTGTGGACAGCGACTCCTACAGGTCGGTTGGTGCGCCTGTACAGCAGAATCAGGAAGTATCGGGGGCAGCGTGAGCCTCCCACGCGTTACTCCTCGCCACTGAGAGATCGCGCTGTACAGGTGAAAAGATGCGACGGCTGCCTCCTCGTGTACTGGAGGGGACACGTGATGCAAGGCTTCATCCACATTGCAGCCGACCAGTGGGAGGCATGGTCTAGCAACGTTCGAGACAGGGGAGGGAAGAATTGGATAATACGAAAATTGAGATGGGAGAAAAAATTGAAAAATGGGGAGAAAAAGTAGATCAAATTTTTTTATAATTATTATAAATATATAATAATAATTATTAAAAAGAAATTCCTGTTGTACCAAACTCGTACCGAACCGTGACCCCAATACCGAGGTACGTACCGAACCGTGGCTTCTGTGTACCGTTACACCCCTACTAATTGGAGTGGAGTTGTCCAGCGTCCTCTGTTGATGTTTCAAGCAATTTTTCAAGTTTAGGCAGCAGGCCAAAAAACCACATAACTTGACAGTTGAAAACCAAGCGGAGCAGCCTGGATCTGAGGATAAAAGGCTTCAGACATCCAGAGAAAAGTTGTTGATGCAGAGGGAGAAAGCTGTGCATGTCCGAGAGGTCAAGATGGCAGAAGAGGTCCTGGGGAAGACGGTTCAGCTAAGCAGCTCAAAAAAGAGAACCACTGCAAGAAGCAGCTTCACCAGACAAGCCAACTCCATCATCAGAGGGGCAAGCAGCATGGTTGAAGCAGAGTTAAAGGGGGAGTTCACCAAACTCTCTGACTGCTTAAGAGAGGTTCTTGCAACCAATGATGACTTCAGAATTGGACTGCTGGCTGACATGAAGGAAGAGGAAGGAGCAGTTGTCACAGAGCCACAAAAGGGTGACATTGAGAGGGCTGCCAAAGGAACTCAAGCTAAATTTGAAGAAATAAGAGACATTGTCCAAGATAACCTGTGGTCCACTGCAGGTATGGCCGAAGTGAGCTCACAGATGCAGTCCTAGAAGCAGAAAAGACATGTGATCAAGCAGAGAGCTTACCTGTTCAAAGTGCCAACCTGGAGGGCTACGAGGCTCTTGGAGAAGCGGATAAGGGAGACCCTCAGAGTCATGTCAAAGTCTGAGAGATGGATCCCCTCGACAGAAAAGGGGGACCTAAATGGCAGAGTCAAGGCCCTGAAAGCAATCAACAACTGGCTGGAGCTAAGGAAAGCTGAATTTGTCACTGTACGACGGATTGAGACGCAGACGGTATCCACAGCCCCAGGAGCTCCAGGGGACAGAGCACTGCCCACACCAGCAGCACCGATTGTGAGGATTAAGCCAACCACCCTACCTATCTTCAAGGGCTGTAAAAGAGAGTATCACAGATGGAGGAAAGACTGGGAGAGCTTGCAAAGGCAAGGGGAGCCATCTGGATCAGCTGAAGTCAAGAATATTCAGCTCCTGGACAGTGTGGATGACAAGATTTCAAAGGAACTCAGACTATCAGCCTACAACACTGCTGAAGAGATATTCAGAGTCATGGAGAATAGGTATGGAAACAAGTCAACCATCGCCATAGAAATACTGGAGGAGCTGGAGAAAATACCACCTGTGAGGGGAAACCAGCCAAGGAAAGTAATCAACCTCATACAGTGTGTGGAAAAGGCCCTGGCAGATCTCACAGATCTGGGAAACTCTTGTGCCATAAACAACCCACTGGTAATTAAATCTATAGAGAGCAAGCTACCTGACTTTGTTAAAAGAGACTGGTTAATCCTCATGGTTGTAACTCCAGACAACCACTTTAACATGCTCTTGAAGTTCCTGAAAAATCAAGAAGAAATCCTTGAGCGGCTTGAGCAGCTAAGGACTGTGGAGCGGATGGAGAGACCAGACCATCCTGAGAAAAGGTATGAGAGAAAATATGCTACTACAAGAACCACAAAGAAAGGAGAGCTGGAAGATGGGTGTGTTGTATGTGGTGATGAAAGGCACAGTAACAAGATATTCTTCTGTCGGAAATTTAAAGAGCTGAAGCTACCTGAAAAGAAAGCTGCTGGGAGCATGCAGCAAATGTATTGGATGTCATGACAGGAATGGATATTGCAGAGACACTTTCCTATGCAGAAATATAGACTGTAAAAAAGGAGGCGGCATCCCAGATCACCATTACTGGCTCTGCCCAAGAGGAGAATTTAAGAAGGGCGATGAGAAGAGTGGAAAGGGCAGCAGAGAAAAGAGCAAGCTGACAGATGAACAGGAGGATTTTCTGAGCTTTCCCCAGATCTTGCAGTGCGGTGCAAAAAGGCTTTCACCAACAAAACAATGACGGGCAGCACTGGGAAAGACCAGTCGAAGCTTTTGGAGAGAAATGGCCTGTGTGAACTCCCTGTCATCATGATGCTGATGGAGGTCACTGCCAATGCAGGACAGAAAATTGGAACTCTGGTGGACCTTGCTTCAGACACGAACTACATTACCCATAAGGCTGCGGACAGACTAAGGTTACAGAGTGAGAAGATAACCTTAGTTGTGCATGAGGTTGGTGGAATGACCATGAAGGTGGACACTGCAAGATATATCCTCAGTCAGAGTCAAGACTCCACAAAGTGATTGAACTTGAGAAGCTGCAGAAATTCTTCCCAGAG
Organism: Notolepis coatsorum; assembly: GCF_963971535.1. Taxonomy (NCBI): domain Eukaryota; kingdom Metazoa; phylum Chordata; class Actinopteri; order Aulopiformes; family Paralepididae; genus Notolepis; species Notolepis coatsorum. The sequence continues at coordinate 194,782,275 of NC_140165.1, forward strand.
GTCAAGCTTGAAGAATTGAAGAGGCCAGAGGAAGTTGAACTTCTCATCAGTCACAGAGAGGGAAGACTTGCTCCACAGAGGGTGAGAGTTGTTGGAGACCTCGTTTTATGGGAAAGCCCCTTGGGAAAGACAGTGGGCGGAGCACACCCGGACTTGTTTGAGGAAGTGGAGGTGGGAGCTCAAGAGTCCAAAACACACTTTGCCCGCTCCATGAGAACAGCTGCTGTCAAGTATGAGGAGATCATCAGAAGCCCCACAACTGAGACAGCCCAGCATTATATGACTCAGGGAAAATTGACAGCTGCTAGTAACATTGAGTTCCTGGAGTGGTGGAGGTGGGACAGCATTGGGGCAGCCTGTGAGCCAAGGTATGGAGGATGTAGATGCGGAAATTGCCAACCAGGATGGAAAGAAATGACCCTGGCAGAGGAGAGAGCTTAAAATCATCAAAGAAGGCCTCACCTACATCAAGGACGATTCTCACACATCGTCACACTGGGATGCAAAGTATCCATGGACTAAAGACCCCACCTCTCTCCCCAACAACAGAAGTGCAGTGCAGGCCACATTCTGGAGGACAGAAAAACAACTGAGCAGAGAACCAGAGTGGCAAATCGCATTATGCAACCCAGGTCCATGAAGTGGTTGAACGAGGCGCAGCCATAAAACTCACTGAAACAATCATGAGTGACTGGAAAGGACCACTGTGGTATGTAAGCCACTTAGTGGCGCCAAACCCTCATTCAGTCACAACACCTGTACGGCTTGTGTGGAATAGCAGCCAGAAATTTAAAGGACTAAGCATGAATGATCTTCTGCTAAAGGGACCTGATGTTCTCAACCCAATCAGAGCTGTTCTGCTGAGATTCAGAAGAGGTGTGTATGCAGCTCTAGGAGACATCAAGAAGATGTACAACTCAGTGTGGCTGGAGGAGCATGAGATGCATCTGCACAGATTTATCTGGAGAGACAGCCCAGAGGAGGAGATAAGTGACTATGCCATCACAAGAGTCAACATCGGGGACAGACCAGCAGGTTGCATCGCGCAGCTAACTATGCGAGAGACAGCGAGGCTGGCCACCTTTGCTCACTTGGAACGCATAGTCCTTGAAGAGGATAGTTATGTGGATGACATCTTAACTTCCCACAATGACCTGGAGCGACTGGACGAAATCACAGAAAAAAAAGAAAAAGAACTGTCAATGTAATTTTGAAGAGCTCCAGTGAATGAAAGCTTCAAAATGATACCAAACACTTTATTAAAAAACATTGAGAAATGTCCTTACCATGAGCCTAAACAAGGATGGGCACTAGCATCTGAAATGCAATTTACATTAGGGGGTGATCAACCTCATGAGCTGATAACTGTAACTCAGCTGCCACTCCAAAATATCCACAGACATGGATCTTTTAAAAGAAACTATAAGCAAGTTTTGCCACCTTGAGTGGCATTGGAATCTGGTCTGGACCATGGACTAAATGTCAGTGTTGTGTTATTGAGCAGAGTGTCTATGAATAATGTGCCAACAGAGAGCATATATAATGAGAACATCCGCCCCAGAATAATAAACAACCAAACATAAAGAATTACTCCAAAATGTGTTTTCCAGATAGAGATGCTTTTTAACAATACAATTAGATTGGATTAGATTTTAAATATTTGTTTAGATTAGATTCAACTTTATTGTCATTTTACAACACAAGTACGGTACAACGAAAATACATTTGTAGAATAGTGCAAATGTAACAGTAAAGTGCAATAGTAATATACAACGTACAGGTGATTAAACTGGATATAAAATATATAAATGAGTGCTACTGAGTAATAGTGCTAATCATACAGAGTTAATAATAATAATAATTTCTTACATTTATATAGCACCTTTCAGGAAACCCAAGGCGCTTAACAGAGGAGGGGGCAAACTAAGGGGAAGGAAATCAGAGGAACAATTGGGTAAAAAGAGGGAAGTCAGGCAGTCATTGATACATTTGGTGAAGAGGTAAGATTTGAGTTGTGATTTGAATGAGTCCAGGGATGTAGTATTGCGGATGTTTGGAGGGAGGGAGTACCAGAGGGTGGCTGCGGCAATAGAGAAGGCTCTGGGACCGACAGTGCGCAGGTTGGTGGTGGGGATGGAGAGGAGACCAGAGTCAGAGGACCACAGTCTCCGGGGCGGGATGTAGGGATGGAGGAGGTCCGCTAGGTACCGGGGGGCAAGGGAGTGAAGGGATTTGTAGGTGATGAGGAGGATCTTAAAGTCGATGCGGGACTTGACTGGAAGCCAGTGGAGGTGTAAATTATGGAATTTGAGTAGTCCAGACTAGAGGTGATAAAGGAGCGGATGAGTGTTGTAGCGGTGGTCAGCCCAATATAATCAAAGTGTAAATGTTACAGTGGTGCATTGGGTGCCAGACAGGCTAAAACCTGTCAATAAATTAAATAAGCTAAATTAAAGCTTACTGTCGTTACCGGCTAGCTCCAGGTAACCTCCACTACAAAAAACAGCATGTGATAAGGTTTGAAATATTGAAATAAGAGGCAGGCAAACAGTATTCAGTGAAATAATATATACTGTATTCAAAATAATCAAGTGCAAAACAGATACATAGAATACAAGTGAAAAGGGGTAATGAGTAAAATAAATAAACAGTCCAGATTGGGGATTGTGTGTGTGCTCATTGAGTGTGTGTGTGGGGGTAGCAGGCTGGGGTAGGCCGAAGTGGTGGCTGAGAAGAGCTTGGGGGTTGTAGGAGGGAGCTGGGAGAACAGGGACAATGGAGACCTTGAGTGTCAAAGTGCAACGTGGTCAAGTGCGGGTTATTTGGGGTTTGAAGACAGGTGTAGGCTTGGGCGGTATAATTTTTTTCTATAGCTGGGCCGTTAACGGCGTTAGCGTGCTGCGTTAACGCAATACTAGTATTGCGCGATAATATAATTGACGCAGTTAATCTAATTTTTTATTTTTTTGTTTACCTTTATTTACCCAGGGTAGGTTCGTTGAGCACAGATGCTCTTTTTCAGGAACGCCCTGCTTCACATTCACACAGTTCCATTCACACCTGGGAGCTGCCCAGTACAACCACAGTTGACACCATTGGCCACTGAGCAACTCCACTGGAGCAGTTGATTTGCATTGGCAGGGTTTGGCCCTGTCTGGCACCCAACGGGAAAAATATTATAGGCACTGGTCTGCCTGAGTGACTGGTGGAAGAGGAGAAATAGAGATTGGACTGATTGAGTCAAGCCATGTCACATAGTTCAAGTTTGAAATGCTTCTTTCTGTTTTGCTCCTGAGAGTGTGCTAGATACTGTACTGTACTGGTAATATTATTTATTTGCGTTAACTTCTGAATAAAACAACTTATTAAACACAAGTACATCTTATTGAACATTATTTTGATATTTCATTACCAATTATCATAGCAAAACAGCTTTTTCAAACAGTCTGTAATGCATTTTGGAAACGGGAGATGGGCTCATGGTGTAATGGGCCACCTGGCCTGAGAAACATAAGGAGGAAAAAGTAAGGACTTACTTCTGGTCATTATTTGGGTAGAACACACATATTTTGAATGCCTTCGGCAGATTTTTTCTTTTTTTTTTAGCCATTTTAAATCCAGGATTGCAGATAGATTAATCTAGGTTAAAAAAATTAATCTATGCCCACCTCTATTTTTTTCATACCGTTATACCTTACTGACATAATACCCCGGTATACGGTATATGACGGTATGACTTTCATTTTCATCAGCGGGGGGGGGGGGGGGGGTGGCAACCCGTGTTACTAAGTAAACAAATCACGGTGCTACTATCGTTAGCTCTCAGAAGGTAGCCAGAAGCCTGCAGCATCCTAGTACTACTATCGTTAGCTCTCAGAATGGTAGCCAGAAGCCTGCAGCATCCTAGTACTAGTAACGTTAGCTCTCAGAAGGTAGCCAGAAGCCCGCAGCATCCTAGTACTAGTATCGTTAGCTCTCAGAACGGTAGCCAGTTAGCCTGCAGCACCCTAGTCAGGGAACAAAATAAGCACCCGCCAAGCGCCAAATGCGTGTAGATTTAAGGTTTGGCGAGTAAAAATTAGAGGTCTGCCCGCCACCTGGCTTGTAGTTCATATCGATACTCTTATTTGGAAAATCCTGTGCGGGTCTCATATCTATGGCTCCGGCAGCTAGCAACGTTCGGTTCATATGATACTCTTATTTTGAAAAACCCTGTAGCAACTCCGCGAGTCATATCCGCCCAGTCCGTGCTTCTGAAAGCAGAGCAGCGCTACACAGCAGTGCGCCTACATGACCCGAAATAAGTCTGTGGTGTTTTTTTTCTTCTCACAACGGGTCAAATGCATCTACATACTTTGCACCGTCGCCATTCCTTTATGCCCACATCGCCCGAAATGAACTTTTATGTACCATTACAATCACTACAACGTTAGCGTAAGCTAACAAGCTAATCCTAATCAGAGGCAGAGGCGCAGAGCCATAGAGAACAGCAGACACAGTGTGGACTGGGGAAAGGGAAATGGGGGGGCACTCTCCCCTTCCCTGTGTGCAGGGCCGCCTCAGGGGGTGTGCGAGCAGTGCGGTCGCACAGGGCCTCGCGGGAAGGGGGGCCTCGCACAAAACTTTTTTTTTTTTTTTTGCGAGGCCCCCCTTCCCGCGAGGCCCTTTTTCATCACAGACCTAAAATCTAGTTTTGCTTATATGCTTATATATTTCACATTAGACACGTTCCTGGCTCTGAGGCTCTGCAGGCAGCAGAATTGGTTTCAATGAGGGGAGGAGTTACAGGTAAGGTAGCGTCTGTTGAGTTCATTGTGTGTGTCTGTGTGCGTGCCGGGGGGGGGGGGGGGGGGGGGGGGGGGGGGGCGTGAACCGACTCATTGCCAGACGTGAGCGATTCGACTCACGCTCACGGCAATGAATCGGCTCTTATGAACGAGTCGCTCATGACTAGGCCTGCCGCGATAAGCAATAAATCGATTAATTGCCGCGATAATTAAAATGAATGCAATGATTTTGACGGGCGCGATTAATTGCTATTTGCGCGTTTGTTTTAATGAGGCGGAACCAGTGCCCCTTGTCAGTCTCTCTCCGTGTGGGGGGCCGCTGGCGTTACTACAGAGCACAGCACGGGAGCTCCGTGGGGCAGTAGCAACGCCACATATAGCTTAACTACATTTCTCAATAGTGTTGCTCCTTTTAACCAAGTAGCGTTATTCGTAGTGTAACGTTAGAATAACACAGAATAACGTTAATACAATTACATGCATCATTGTTTACAATGAACGGGTGGGGCTAGTCAAAGGACTGGAGACGGGGACAAGTTAAACATGAATAAATTTATTATAACGGGTCGTTTTCGAGTCGTGCTGCAGTGCCTACGCACCACAGCTATTCTATTATAATACTGCTTTGACGCTTCCTCCTCATCGTTGATTGCCTGTAGTAGCTGCATCTAACGTTAGTAGCTAACGTTAAAACTAAAAAACACAACCGGACGAGACAAGTTGTCGGCTAGGATAATCACAACAATACTTCCGGTCCGGTCGGTGGGCTTCAAAATAAAAGTCTTAAACACCGGAAAAGACGGAGCGGTGGGCTTCAAAATAAAGGTTTTGGGAAATAAATTTCTCAAAAAAATTCTCTAACCGGTCGCAATAATATCGCTTATCGCCATATTTTCGGGGGCAATTAATCGCCCAGCAAAATGTGTTATCGTGGCAGGCCTACTCATGACCGACCCATCACTAGCGTTTGACTATTTCGCGCGTGCAGCATTGGAGGTTATGCCAGCCAAGATGAAGAGGACATCGTTCGGCAGATGGACTGAAGATGAAAGTTGTTGCATGTTAGACAGTTCAGTCAGGCTAGCCATCCCGGCTAAAGACAGGGACAGCTAGTTAGCTTTAGCTACGTTATAATTAGGGATGTCCCGATCCGATCACGTGATCGGGATCGGGGCCGATCACGTGATTTTCCGAAGATCGGGATCAAAAAAAAAAAAAAAAAAAAAACGATTTTTTTTTACTTTTTTTTTTTTTATTCAACAAACATGACCATGTTCACGTCTTAAACTCATACTGAGGCCTTAGTTTTGGTTTTAAATTGCATATCATCATTCATTTATTTATTGTCACAGAGCAGAAGAATTTTGCCAAAACAAACCAATAGTATCCAGCTGCAGAACGGCAGACCAGCCACAATCTCAGACCCAAATAATTTTTATTTAAATTCTTTTTTATCCCAATTTCTCACATTACATTCACCCTGAATGTTGACGTTATCCAGGTGAAAAGTTAACTTCATAAATCATTTGATGTATAATTAAATCAAAGGAAATGCGTTTGGGTCTGAGAGTGTGGCTGGTCTGTTGTTCTGCAGCTGGATACTATTGGTTTGTTTTGGCAAAATTCTTCTGCTCTGTGTGACAATAAATAAATGAATGATGATATGCAATTTAAAACCAAAACTAAGGCCTCAGTATGAGTTTAAGATGTGAACATGGTCATGTTTGTTGAATACAAAAAAAAAAAAAAAAATGTTGATCGGATCGGGAAATATCGGTATCGGTAGATACTCAAAATCACATGATCGGGATCGGATCGGGAGCAAAAAAACGTGATCGGGACATCCCTAGTTATAATATTAAGTGTGGTTCAGTCGGGATATAGCCATGATGATGTCGGCTAGTAGCTACCTTAGCTAAAGGCTAACTAGCGTTAGCTAACCTAGAGACAGCGCGTGCAGCATTGTTATGCCAAGATGAAGAGGATGGTCGTTCGGCAGATGAACTTCGTCAACTCCACGCGGTTGTCTCTATCCTCTTGGACGTTTGGTGAGTTTTTAATGCACTCTATTCTATTCCCGCCGTGGATATCTCTCTCTCTCTCTCTCTCTGGAGCCAAACTGGCCGACTAGCTGTTGTAGTACTAGTAGCTAACGGTGTGTGGCCTGGTGTCAGCACCTGTATTGCTTTTCTCACGTTGTACAGTTTTTCAGTGGTAGCCGCATAGCTTGCTTCTGCGTTAGCTAATGGTTAGCGATAGCCGGGTTGAGCTAACTGTTAGCCAGTTAGCTGTTTAGCTACGACGTTAGCTGCCGGCTGCGCTCGTCTGGGAACGTTAGTTTGATGCTATCAGTTAGCCTAGAGTTAGCTGTTAGCTTGTGCTACGACCATTGACATTAGCCGTGAGAATAGCAGGGGGTTCTGGCACTCTGACTACGACATCATCTTTGACAGAAGATGTAGTCGGGCCTGCACCATGACAAGGCTCCGGCCATAGCTTCTTTTTGTCCCGCCAGCGAGAGGCCTTTCGTCAACGTGGAGACCTGTGTTGCAGCCTTTCGCCCTGCGTTCCTTGGTGCAGGTAAGAGATGTCATGACATTACCCCACTCTTCCTTCCTTCCCCTCCCGAATGTTTTGTTAATAAGGATGTTTTTTTCCAGGCAAAACATATGTTACTTCACAACATTTGGAGATACGACATGTGCTGTGTGTGAATTGTCTTGGTCGTTTGTGTAGCTTGGGTAGCGTTGGGCCGTTGGCCAAAGCTGTGTGTGGCCTGGTGTCAGTACCTGGCTAGCCTATTTAGCTGATGTCGGCCATTGGCTCCGAGTCCTTGCTACTTTGTTTTCTCTGGTATAGACCCTCTTCTCTTTGGATTTAAGTGTTGATCTTTGTCCTTTTGGATCTATGTATATTCATGTTGCCTTTGTGAAGTTATCTTTTCCTTCTGTTTTGTTCTTCCATTAAAAGTTGAATATCTTTTAGGGGCTCATCTTTGCTTATCTCTCTCATACATGCTCTCTCTCTAACACACACACACACACGACAAACACACATGCTCTCTCTCTCTCTCTTTCTAACACACACAGTCTGCCTATGGCGGCCTTTCTCGATGGCTAGGCTGTGCTCGCTGAGTCTGTACCTAGTCAAGGATCTTCAATCTCTCTCTCTCTCTCTCTCTCTCTCTCTCTCTCTCTCTCTCTCTCTCTCTCTGTACACTGTATATTGACTGTAGAACGGGAGCTCTCTCTCGCTCTCTCTCTTGCTATATGTTGACTGTATCATGCCCAGCCTCGGGCAGCGCTATTATTTAAGAATATGTTGACTGTATGAAAAAAGAAAAAAAAATTATATATATATATATATATATTTTTTACCTTTTGGGGGGGGGGGGGCCTTGCGCTTAAATCTCGCACAGGGCCTCGCATTTCTCCCAGGCGGCCCTGCCTGTGTGTGTGCGTGCGTTTGGAAAGACAATGAAGTTAGGCTTGGGCGGTATCCTTTTTTTCACACCGGCAAACCTTTATGATATAATACCCCGGTGCACGGTATTTGACGGTATGACTTTCATTTTCATCAGCGGGGGGGGGGGCCCGTGTTACCAAGTAAACAAATCATCGTCAGCTCTCAGAATGGTAGTCCCGCACCGGTAGAAGCCTGCGCCGTTTTAGCATTAGCATCTAGCCTATAGCCATGGCAGACTATTTGATTCCTTAAGGGCTAGAAATTGCCTGGGTTTTGGTGATATGCTCCCGAAATGCTCCCATTGTTTGGCTACTTCTATGTGCAGTGAAAACTACTCGAATGCTTTATAACCTAGTCATTGATTTAGTTCAGGGTAATCTAAGATTAGCCGCAGAGCTAACGCTACTTAACGTGAGCTAACGCTAGTTATTCAAGCTCAGTAGCTCACAGAGAGAGATAAACAGCTGACAGCGAATAGTACAGGACGGTACAAATACAATAAAAAGGCGGGTGGGGGGGAGCTCCAGTAGCTCACCGCATATCTCGGCGCTATTTCTGCGTCGGGGAAAACCGTGCTGCGTCACGGATCTGGTGGACTCCGAGTTCGATTCCCGGACCCGCCGTCATTTGCCAGAATGTCTTCCCCTTCTCTATATCCCGTTTCACCCTGTATCTGTTGGTCATGCTTGACCAGAAAAGCGATAAACGCTAAAAAAATAAAGTTTAAAAAAAAAGAAAAAAAAAAGCGGGTGGGGGCTGTTGTGTAAACCTTGTACTCTTTAGTTCACATATAATAAGAGACGGATTTTTTGCTTGCTCCACCAGTTGCTCCACAACAACACTGCTCTCGTCACAACGCTTTACGGTATTTTCACAGCACTGTCGCAACATTACCGTAAAACGTGAACACCGTTGTGACCCACTCGCTCCACTAGAGCGGTCTCGCCCTCTGCTGGCGCGTGTGTGCACTAGGGATGGGTACCTTTCACATTTGAACCGATACCGGTACCGGTACCTGTGAATCGATACCGGTACCCAACGGTACCTTTTTTCGGTACTTTAGTCTCAAGAAATTTAATTTACCTACATCAGTCGTAAAAAAATTATCCAAACTTCAAATAACTACAATTTCGACAGTTTTCGGCTTGTCATTGCTCCGACTGCTTTGTTGTTGAATCAAGTCAAATCCTAGGTAAGCATATATTGTGCGTGTGAACGTTGACATGAAAAGAAAAAAGTAAAAAAAAAAGAAAAGTAATTTTTTTTTTTTTTTTTCTCACTTGATTCGATACTCGGTAGTACCGACGTGTTTCGGTTCGGTACCTCAAAAGTACTGAATTCGGTACCCATCCCTAGTGTGCACTACAATCAGTGTGTGCACTACACTCAAAACTCTGTTTCACTGTTATAGAAACTGAAGCGCATCTGTGATTTTGACGGTGACGGACGGTATTGAAAATCAATACCGTCGGTATTTCTAAATACCCCGGTATACCTTAATACCGTCATACCGCCCAAGCCTAAAAGTCACTAGTCAGGACTCAGGACAGGAGTATATTATAGTAAACTGAGGATTACTGAGGATGGACAGATAATGTTGATATTCAAATATAAAAAAGTTTCGAGAGGAGTGGAAGTTTGAAGACAGACTACAATATGATGCGGGGGTGGTGCGTTGAAACAGTGTGTGTGTGTGTCCCGACCCCACTTCTATGTTTCAATAAATTATTTGCATTTAAAACTATTAACTACTACTACTCATTCCTTCAGTTCACTCAAAATTATGCTAATATTCCTTATGTTGTTTATGATAGTAATTGAAAATAGCATATGAGAGTATTATATAGTAATAATAACACATGGCGATATACTAAAAAGCTATTTATAATTTTTGGCTGGTAAAAAATCTGCCTGGCTGGTAGTTTTTTAAATCTACCAGCCAAATGGCTGGTAAGTCAAAAAGTTAAGTTTGTTCCCTGACCCTAGTACTAGTAACGTTAGTATTGTGTATTCAAAAATGCACCGGACTGCGACGTAACGTTTTACCGTTTATTTGCTTGCTCCACCAGTGCACAACAACACACACGTCAACTCTCGTTACCACAACGCTTTACGGTATTTTCACAGCACTGTCGCAACATTACCGTAAAACGTGAACACCGTTGTGATCCACATACTGTACACAACAGTTAGCTCTCAGAATAGCCAGTTAGCCCGCAGCAACAGCAACGGTAAGCGTGTCTCATTTAATTTCCACCACTGAAGCGGGTTTTCCCCTCCTCCTGTGTGTAGACAACCAGCTCTGCGTGTGCTCGCTCCACTAGTGAAGACATGGCTCAAAAGGGACTATACTTGACCTAGACACTTAGCTTAAGGCACCCTTGCATGTTGTATGAGTCTGTATGTATATAAATGTTAAATGGTATATGTGATGTGTTGTGATGTCACGTTTTGTATGATGCATGTTTTAAGCATCACACTCCCCCACCCCCCTACAAGGACCACAATGGAAATAAGCTCTGAGCTTTTTTGTGTTCATCCTTGGCAGTATATCCTGACTGTGCTCTTTTTTTATGTTTATTTTATGTTTACATGTTTATTTTTTATATTGTCAAATAAAGTCATTCATTCATTCATTCATTAGTGAGGACTGGTCTCGCCCTCTGCTGGCGCGTGTGTGCACTACAACCAACTAAGGCTGAGCCCGAACCCTGTTTTTAGGGTTCGAACGTTCGCCAGGGTTATCGAACGAACGTTCGAACGTTCGTTTTTTGTAAATTTTTTAATAATTTTTTTTTATTGCATTTTTTTTTTTATATATATAATTTTTTTGTTTTTGTATTATAGATCCTACGGAGGGCGGCATTGCATAATCTATTGGTGAAAAAACATGTTGTTTACAGTGGTGGCTGTTCATGTAATTAAACAAAGCACTCAGAAGAAAATAAACAAGCTACTGAGTACTGCATGCATCAAAGTTCCTACTTATGATAAACAATAGCCCTTGCACACCGCAGTCACGTAAGGGGCTTAAAGGCATTCGTTTTGTGGCATTAACGTTAGTGTTACACGTTCAATAACAGGTATTCACTCTTGGTCGACGGGAAGGAGAGAGGCGCGCGCCTCGGCTCCTTCCACCGTCTACCGCCCCGAGCTCACTGCTCGGAACGGGGGACGGCAGAGAGACAGAGAGACACCGGCGCGGGGGTCCCGCCGGGCTCCCAACACGCCTGCCGCCTCGGCCAGAGTTGTTTCCAACGCAACCACCTCCCGCCATGAAGCTCGCGCCCCGTGGCCGAAAAAGGCTGGTATTCACCTATGGAAACCTTGTTACGACTTTTACTTCCTCGGCGGGGAGCTAACGCTACGTTAATGCTTCTCGCAAGCAGGCGGCATTGCCGGAAGTAAAAAAAATTATAAACGCTTGCCGATTGGTGGTAACAGCAGAGGCGGGTGCAAGCGGTGTGACGTAATTGGCAGAATCGTCTGTCATTCAATCAAAATTGTTCTATTGCATTGGTTGAGACTAGAGCTCTGGTTGAGTATCCAGCAACAGCCCGGCAGACCATACTGGTTGAGCCGAGCGACTCGGGGGACGCGCCGCTTCACATCGCCTCACCGTCGTTGCGCCTGCTTTATTTTTTTTCACCGAACGTTCGAACCCATTAATTAAAGTCCGAATGTCAGCTTAACGAACGAACGTTCGAACGTTCGGGCTCAGCCTTACAACCAACCACTGTCAAAACTCTGTTTCAGTGTGAAACGCATCTGTGATTTTGACGGTATTGATTTCTAAATACCCTGGTATACCGTAATACCGTCATACCGCCCAAGCCTAGGTGACAGTTCAGTGAAGTAGTGAAATGAAAAGGACTGTGTGATAACTTATCCGTCTGTTTCACTGGTGCCTTCTCTCCACTGGTGTCTTGGAACCTCTGATCGGCCATATCCTGTGCCACTGGATCCTTGAGAACTCCATTTTGTAATTCCTCCAAATTGACTTACCGTAAATCCTCTAATAGTGGAGGGTACTCGAATAAAGGACGGGCCTCTTATAATGGCAGAGGGTTTGATGCATGCAGACAAATAAAGGCCGGTCTCCAATATAAGGTCGCGAAATTATTTTTTTTTATTTTTCGTGCCGTGATATAGAATGAGATAAACTCTTGAGGCAAATCAAGTGCTGCCTCCCGCTACACTGACTACCGTACATTAACGTTTCCCTCTGGTTGGCGTTAGCTTTAGCGCTAGCTAACGTTGTCATAATATCTAGATCTGTGGTGTCAGCTGGATGACGTTGACTTCGTTTGCAAACGTTAACGTTCGCTATCTATATGGCGTTGGCAGGCGAGGCTGGCGTTGTCCAGTTGACACATTACAGATCATGGTGATGCTATGATAGCGTTAGCTAAAGCTACTGCATGTTATCATCAACTCGATTCGACTGAGGAAGTCGAGAAGGTAGGTACCACGCGCTAAATCGTCCCCGGACCCCGCAACCTAGTATAGACAGTTCCAACTTCAGTGTGTGAATTACGTTAATCCCACAATTACTCAACTGCACTCAATATTTAAATACCAATGCTAGTCTAAATAAATGTAGACAGACAATGTATGTATTAAAAAGAATAATTATTATTATAATAATAATGCAATAAAAGTCTGAAAATGAAGGGATTGTGTCCATGCGTGTCATTTTTAGAAATTAAGGCCTGCCTCTTATATAAGCCTCTCTCTAATAAAGGCCTGGGCCCTCATTTATCAACATTTCTTAGAAAGTGTTCTATTTTCGTACGTAAGCACAGAATTTAGAATGTGTGTATGCACAGAAATATTGGGATTTATCAACCGTGCGTACACAGGTCCTACGCTCCTCCGTGTTGATAAATACCTCTTTGTTCTACCGTCAATGCTCGTGCATGATTATCCATATATGGTAATGAAACACCCCCCATGGGATGTGAAATAATGGACTGACCCGAGCGAACTATGCGAGAAACTCCACGAGCGAGATTGTTCATTGACACGCTGTCAACCAAGAAGACACAACCCGTGTCTTTACGCTTATGAAAACATTAAATAATATGTATAGGCTATAGGCCGTTGCTTTGCATTAATAGCCTATATTCTCAAATGACATTTAATGGCTATCCGACTCCTCGCTATCCTCGCGACGGACCAGTATACCTTATATCATATCATATTCATATTCATATCATAGTTTACTCTATCAGCCTACCCAGCATGTAATACGTTCTTTGTTAGAACTCAACTCGTTATTATTTTGTGCATAGATTGCAGAAATATGGGAAAGTTTTGATTTATATTAACTCTTTCAGTGCCACTCACAAGATTTCTCTGGTTTTTTTATAGGTGGTTGCGTGCCACTCACGAGATTTCTCGGAATTATTATTATTATTTTTTTTTGCGATCTGAAAAATTATTGCATCACCCGAGCCTACCCGAGTATAGCCGAGCTGCGCCGGTGATGACTGTGGAAAAAAGCGCCCCCTGTCGTCTCCCAGATGACATAAGTGATTTTGGAATGGACTCAATGAAAATGAATGGGGAAAAAAATCCGGTACTCCACATTTTCCAGTTCACTGATCCAGCCGGGGTTACCACAGTTCATTCTGGAGCCTCAGATCCCCGCGGATCGTGGAGATCTACAGTGTCGCGTTGGATCCATACACGTATCGATTTTTTCGAATGGTGATCAGGAATTGGAATATACCAGTTGGATACCATCTGATGTCAGGTAAGGACTCTATGTTATCAGTGGTAGGATAATCGGAGTAAGTTTGATGAAGTTATAAGCTGTTTTGTGAAATGTCTTCTTTCGGTTTCACTGTAAAAGTCTGTGAGGAAATCAACGGAGCGATTATCAGTGCGCGGCCGTAATGTGCTTGCGTGCACGTATAATATTGATCATCTAGCGTTTATTTGAAAACGATTCATAAAAAGGCCGACGAATATCAACGTTGTGGAATATTCCACTAAAAGACGATTTTCATAGAATGCTCCAGAATGAGCTGTTTTTTATATCAAAACGGGGGCTTTTCTAACTGCTCTGAAATGGAAACGACGCGATAAAAAAACAATCTGCCTTCACAGCACTGACTGGAAAATAGTCTTTGATAATGCGATGGGCAGATTAGACACATAGCCATAATTTAAAACATAGATTAGGCGATATTAACGTTAACATTGGCGCCGATGGTGGCATTCAAGCGGTAAAACGGAAAACCAGGCGTGGCACTGAAAGAGTTAAAAGGCTTTGACATTGTAAAACTAAATATGTGGAATTCTGTAAGCAGAATACAAGTCATATATCACCACACGATATATGCTCTGTATCCAGAGCATGTATGTGTTTCATTCATTTAAGACACATTTATTGCAAGGGTTTTGTAAAGGGCTCCGCACACGGCGGGCGATTTTAGCCAGGCGACCGACTTTTTTTGAGAGCCGACTGACAGAATTGTATCGCCTCCATTGTTATGAATGAGAGAACCCACACGGCAGGAGATTTTGAAGCGACGGTTGCGCAGCTATTTCTGTCGCCTGGCTAAAAATCGCCTCGATCCAATTTTTTGAGGCGACGGCAGCGGCGACACAGCAAGGAAAATGAGGAAATAACATGACTTCTACAGTAGAAGTAGTACAGAAGTTCTACTGGTGTATCATTTGTACACCATTAATTTATCAATACATTCATTGATCAATAACCTACGTATTATTATTACCATGCTACTTATGTTCATTATTATTAACAGGAACAATTTAAATAAATAACGTTAGTGGAGAAGCTATAGTGGCCGCTTGTCATTAATTAATAAATGAACAATGCGCCACAATGCACCTACCTAGATGTTTTTATACTCGGGTAACAAAATAAGTTGTGGATGTTGACAGAGTTTAATGTCCAGGCTGCAGCTGATGTGGTTTATAAGGTTTATTGTCCAAAGAAAATGATGGTTGAGAACAGAACAGCGTCTTCAGTGAAAAAACATTCTCTCTCAACTGCATAACAATACTTGTCCAATCGGTGGTAATGAACGTATTGTAGCGATCAGTCATGCAGTAATGTCAGGAAGAATGAGGAGAGGTTGTATTCGTATATGGTGGTTTAATTCCAGCTCAATATGGGTTTAGTTCCCTCGTAAAGCACAACACAGCTACCTGCTAATACGCTAACCTAACATCCGGTCCGTCCTCTGATATCTCCCTCCGGGGGGAAACAAGTAACCACACCCCCAGCTAGACAGAGCGACGGTCGGCTCTAGTGTGGGGGGCCAGGCGATTGTCGTTGAGCGACAGACAATCGCATCGCCAGGCAACGTCGGTCGCCCGCCGTGTGCAGACCACTTAATACACATTTTTTTTTTATCCACTTTTTCTCCCATTTTTCTATATTTTTCTCCCATCCCAATTTCGTATCATCCAATTCAACCCTCCCCTGTCACGAACGCTGTTTCTTGCCTCCCACAAGCCGGCTGCAATGTGGACTAAGTCATACATAGCACAAGTCCCCTCCGGTACTTGAGGTAACAGCAGTCGCATCTTTTCACCTGCGCAGCTCGATCTCTCAGTGTCGAGGAGTAACGCGTGGGAGGCTCACGCTGCCCCCGACACTTCCTGATTCTACTGCGCAGGCGCACCAACCGACTTGTAGGAGTCGCTTGTTCACAATGTTCGATCCCCACCCTTCAGTTTTCCCTCCCCGTAATACGGCCAATGTGTATTACTGCGGACGACCAGCTAAACTGAAAACAATGTGGAGAGCTGGATTCGAACACGCGAATCCTAGCGTCTCCACGCTGGTGGCGAGTGCCTTGCCCACTACACCACCTAGCCGCCCACCACTTAATACACATAAACTCAACAAATAACCTCTGTTCTCGTTGCAATGCGTTTTTTATTCTTTCTTATAGGAAGGGGGAAGCACACTATATCGTGGGTGTTCATATGACTTGTATTCTGCTTACAGCTTCGAAATTCCACTTATTACATTTAACAATGGCAAAGCCTTTAAAATATTATCAAAACGTTCCCGTATTTCTGCAATCTATGCGCAAAATAATAACGAGTTGAGTTACGCGGATGCGCCAGCCCCTTTCGTGACTGTGATGCACCGAGTGAATCCACAGTCACTTGCTCCTCAATAGCAAACCAACGTATGTTGACCATGAAGGACTGGTTCTGCCCAAACCGTTCGTTATACAAGTATCACAGAGACATTTCAAAGGTACTCACAGTTGCACGAGGGTTTCAGACAGAGATACGGGATGGTTTGAAAGCTCGGCGTTGCTAATAAACATTTTAAATATGTTTTCTAAACTGCATTATTTCCGGCGTTGGGTGCATGATGCGCATGTGCTGTGATCACAGCGCAGGCGCAGCCAACGCCGGAAATAATGCCGTTTTGAGCAGTGTTGACCAGTTTATAAAAAATATTTAAAATGTTTATTAGCAACGCCGAGCTTTCAAACCATCCCGTATCTCTGTCTGAAACCCTCGTGCAACTGTGAGTACCTTTGAAATGTCTCTGTGATACTTGTATAACGAACGGTTCGGCCAGAACCAGTCCTTCATGGTCAACATTTCCTATTGAGGAGCAAGTGACTGTGGATTCACTCGGTGCATCACAGTCACAAAAGGGGCTAGCGGAGCGCAGTCAGTACACCCCGTATATTCCGATAACGCTATATATAAACCATGCTGCATTCATTCAGAAGGAAAGACCTATTATTCCAACTGCTATTTATAGGGTTTTGACCATAATTACACTACTGTTGCTATTTTACAATTAACTATAATGAATTACGGAGGTCATACAGAACACGTCAGTCAAACTAATGAACACAAGCTTATTTCCGCGTTGAAACTAATGCATGAAACTGATGCCGTCCGTCTGCAGTATAATATTCTACCGCCCGGCGCCAGGTACGCATGCCCTGAGTTGTGCGTATATATACGCACAAAGTCAAGCACAAGTTCAAATTGATAAGTCCCACACTTTGCTTAGAAATGATCGTACACACGGGTATCGTAATATCTAATAGAGCTTTCTGATCATATAATCTATTCTACTGCGTTGTGTTTCTATAGCTCTAAGTCATATTACCAAAAACTGTTGTTGCACGGCGGAGGAAAATGAATCAATGAGAGTGTGGTTATTTCTCAAGTGGTGGTTTTATTCAAAACCACAAAGTGTTTAAATAAATGAAGTTGTCTGAACACAAGTTAGGAAGTACTATGCCACGACCACTTGTGTCCAGTCTAATAAAAGTAGTTAAAGAATAATAATCTTCAAGGTAGCGTAGGTTGTTGCGTCTCGTTGGTTGTTGATTCTCGTTTCCAAGGAGACAAAGGAATCCTTGTTCTCGTCCTCAGCGTCTTCAAGCAGTCCTCCCTCCGTTCGGCTTGTGCATACAAGATTTCCAAGAGCTTCCTTCTGTCTGCCCCTGTGCAGCCGGTTTTTAAAGGCTAAATCCCGCCCCTGAGCGAACGTCGACCTGATTCGTCAGGGGGTGGGTCTCTAAATTCTGATTGGCTAAAGCTCACAGCGGCCATTTTGGATTAGAGTCGGCGGCCATCTTGATTCTTAAAGGGGCAAGGCACTCTATTTTTAAGGAAAATAGTTACCTTTCTAAAGTTTAACGTTTAAAGGTACAGTATTAGATTTGACTAACTGAAGAATTAGAGATTAGTTATCACTGGACCTATACAGTGAATTCAAGTCTTTTCCTGATTTCGATGGCCTTCCAGGTACCAAATTAGCCCTATTTGTTGGTTTTATAACAAACTGTTGTATTATAAATTCTATAATCTTATCTTGGAATTTAGTTTAGTTTTTCTAAGTATGTTACACATATTTTGTCACCTTAATCTTCTATTTTACCTATATTACTGGCTTAATTATACTTTGCAATGGTGGATAAGGGTCTGGTTTAGTCTTATCTTAAGCAATACACTATTTTATAACTATTGAGACTAGTTTTCCTACTGAATTAATATTAGTTTTGGGGATGGTTACACACTTACAAACCAAATGGTAGCCCTCTGTGTCAGGCAAACTGGGTTTTCCACACAGCTTGCATCCTGCCTCTTAATCAGGTCAGACCAGGTGCTAGGGCCCCCAAAATAGCTTGAGGGGGGTTTCTACTCAACAGTTGAGTAGCATCTCACAACCTATTGTTCTACTTTTGCTGGGTAAACAACCCTATCTATTCAGAGGCTATTTCTAGCTTTTAGTAGGAGTCTGGGAACTTATTCAAATGCTAAATTACTTTGTCTTAAAGCCTAAACTATGTTTACCGTTGCAGGGGGCAAGGGACGTGACCGTAATTAAATCACCCTTTTCAGAGCTATGTGCCAAGTAAGGATGGTTACATTTGTGATTCCCCACCTTCCCCCCTCCAGGAAAAGGTGAGGCCTCACTTGAATCCAGAGTCTCTATTTTAACCGCCAAAGTGACTTCTATAAGAATGTGTCTAAATGTGCACTGGAGTCTTACAGTTCAGTTCTCTCCGTAGCGGTCGACCTTAAATCAAAACTCATAACAATATTCCATAACAGTTTGAGACTGAGATTATACCACACGGGTTACGCACATATCTGTGCGTACGCAACGTTGATAAATGAGGGCCCTGGTGCTCTTTGCAGCTGAGGTAAATAGAAGACCCGTCCTATATTTGAGGATTTACGG
The DNA here is from genome assembly GCF_963971535.1 of Notolepis coatsorum. Taxonomy (NCBI): domain Eukaryota; kingdom Metazoa; phylum Chordata; class Actinopteri; order Aulopiformes; family Paralepididae; genus Notolepis; species Notolepis coatsorum. The sequence goes on from NC_140165.1 coordinate 194,801,238, forward strand.
TATTTATGTTGCTTTCTTTGTTTTCTTCATCAAGCTTGGTCTCTGTCTTTGCTTGTTCTCACTCCACTCTGGTTTCTTGCTCTGCTGCCCTTGCTCTGCTGCCCATGCTGCAATCAACTCAGCTGGGTCCTATATGGCAATTAGACTGCCTGCCATAAAGGGGCAGTGCCAATAGGCTACTCTGCTACAGTGTCTCTGCTACGGAGTCAGGGAGAGATGGCCAGAGTCCATATATTTTTGAGGTGGAAAAAAGCTGATTTGGTTATTGATTTAATGTGTGAATGAAATGAGAGGGTGGAGTCCAGTATGACACCCAGTTTGCATACTTCTGGGGAAGGGTGGATGGAGCAGCCATCAACTTCTAGAAGGAGATCTCCAACCTTCCGGAGCAGTGACTGTTTGGCCACAACCATGAGCTCTGTCTTCTTGCTGTTTAGTTTAAGGCAGTTGGATGACATCCAGGCCTTGATGTCAAGGAGGCAGTTGATGAGGTGCTGTGGGGGGACAGGAGTGGAGGGTGAGGTGCTGATGTAGAGCTGAGTGTCATCAGCATAAGAGTGGAAATTGAGACTGTGTTTCCGGATTATGTGATAGTGAAGAGGAGTGATAGTGAAGAGGAGTGATCAAGAACGGAACCCTGAGACATGCCTTGGTTGACTGGAGCAGGGGTGGAGGTGGAGTTAAGATAAGATAAGATATTCCTTTATTGATCCCTTTGGGGAAATTCAGGCATCATAGCAGCATGGGGGGTGGGGTACAGGTAGTAAAAACAACACAAGCAGTGTAAACAAATAATTCAATATAATTTACTATCTAACTAACTGAAATATACAGTATTCACAGTGTTACATAAGGTGCAGTATGCATGAGGTAGTGTTATAATTTACTGTCTAACTAACTGAAATATACAGAATTCACAGTATCACAGTATTCACATAAGGTGCAGTATGCCTAAGGTAGTGTTATTGTCCTCCTTGGGTTCCTATTAGTTCTAGTTGGATGTCTGGCAGCAGTCCCTGCCCATTGTTGTGGAGCCTGATGGCCGCTGGTATGAAGGACTGTCCGAGGCGGTTAGTTGAGTGTCGGGAGGGTATGAGTCTGTGGCTGAACGGGCTTCTCATCTTGACTAGCTTGTCGTAGCGGGGGTGGGAGGGATTCTCCAGGATAGCAGCCAGCTTCCTTCTCATCCCCCTATCTGCCATCACCTCTAGTCTGACCATCTCGACTCCCACCACGGAGCTAGCCTTCCTCACCAGCTTGTTCAGTTTGTTGGTGTCCCTCGAGTTGATGTAGCCCCCCCAGCATGCCACAGCATAGAAGAGGACGCTGGCCACTACAGACTGGTAAAATGACTGCAGCAGTCTATTGCACACGTTGAAGGACCTGAGTCTCCTCAGGAAGAACAGCATGCTCTGTCCCTTCCTGTAGAGGGCCTCTGTGTTGTCCGACCAGTCCAGTTTATTGTTCAGGTCTAGCCCAAGGAACTTATATGACTCCACCACCTCAACTTCCTCCCCCCGGATGGTGATGGGAATCGGGGGGGGCCTCTTTTTGCCCGTCCGGAAGTCCACCACCAGCTCCTTGGTCTTACTGGTGTTGAGTAGGAGGTGGTTGCTGTTGCTCCACCCCACAAAGCTCTCCACCAGGGCTCTATACTCCTCCTCATCATCGTCGGTGATGTAGCTTACAATGGAGGAATCGTCAGAGAACTTCTGCAGGTGGCACCCGCTTGAGTTGCGGCAGAAGTCTGAGGTATAGAGGGTGAAGAGGAAGGGTGACAGCACAGTTCCTTGGGGGGCGCCAGTGTTGCTCACCAGTACGTCAGACTGACTGTCCTTTAGTCTGACGTACTGCGGTCTCTCAGTGAGGTAGTCCTTGATCCAGGCCACCAAGCCGTACTCCAGCTGCATCACAGAGATGGAGATGGACTGTTTTCTGTCAGGGAGGTAGGACTCGAACCAGGTGAGAGCAATCCCAGTGACACCCAGATGGTCAGAGAGGCAGTTGAGGAGAATGGAGTGGGAGCCTGTGTTAAAGGCCGCAGACAGATCCAGGAGGATGAGGAGGCTGATGTGACCAGAGTCAGTGGCAATGAGGAGGTCATTGGTGACCTTGGTAAGGGCAGTCTCGGTGCTGTGGTGTTTCCTGAAGCTAGATTGGAAGGATTGATAGAGCTCATGGTTGAACAGGTGTTGGTGAAGTTGGGAAGCCACTGCTCTTTCCAGGATCTTGCTCAGGAAAGGATGGTTGGAGATCGGCTGGTAATTACCAAGGTCAGTTGTAGTATTATATGTATAGTGATACAGGAAGAAGACACATAAGTCGTACTGGCCTGCAGCGTAACTAGTAAGAGTAGATAAGGGATATGTACAGATATACATGTAGTATCTACAGATATGTAAAAAGGATTATACAGTATGCATGTAAAAAGGATACTATGCAGGTATGTACTAGAGCTGTCCCCAAAGCCTGTTCATGGGATTCGAACATTCACCAGGGTTTTTCGAACGATCAAAGTAAGCCAGTGTAAAGTAAAGTAAAGATATTGAGTATACATTTGTAAAATGTGCAACCCTAGTTTCACCTAGTGTCGTATGAGACGTATTCGTCATATGGCTGGATGTACCGCGAAGTCGTGGGATGAATACACGTACCGTTACACCCCTAATATACGATATACAGCATTATTGTACATGCACATCATATGGAGTTATATGGGTTATATGCAGGTGTATAAGTACGTATATACAAGGAGTATATTATGCAGGTACAGTATATTCAGACACAGTGAGACAAATATCGATATAGATAGATAGATAGATTCAGAGCAATGGCATGTGTGTTTTTTGGGGCTAGAGGAACTCTATTGCGCCTTCCAGATGGAAGCTTGTCAAACTCACAATGAAGGATCAGACAATATTTGCTGAGCGTTGACCCTATTCCGAAATACATATAACTCAGACAATTGTTTTTGTGGTTTCCCTATAACTTTACTGGCCATGTTAACAATCCTTGCCAATTTGTTCTTATTCTTGGCCCCAAGGTTTCCATACAAGGTTGAGATATCAAAACATTATCACACTTTCACCAATACTTTTGTATACCAGCTCTAGAATAGCCCTACTTACAGCAAAACTATTCAACTTTCTTAGAAGATACAAGCGATACATAGCTTTCTAGATGTATTCTGCGTCAGCAATAAAGCTCATGGTGTTATCCAGGAAAGTACTTAATATTTAAAACCTTCTACCACTTCTACAGACTGACCGTTTATTGTTACTGGTTGGCTTGGATGGAGCAGGCTACTGTTGCAGCTGATAGTCAGCTCTTTGGTTTTACTAGTATTTATGACCAGTGTGCTGTCTGTACACCAGTCGATCAGCTCACCAATATGTCTAAAATATGACTCTTCAATCTTGATGACACGATCCCACAGTAGCCAGATCAATGCCATATCATCAGCATATTTGTATACCGGGAATGTAGAATCTTGGAGTTTAATTTCATTGGTCTAGATAGAAAATAATATTGGTGATAAAACACAACCTTGAGGAGCACCGTTGTTTAGAATAGTCTGCTCTGACAAGGTGCCATTAACAGAGACTTTCTGAGGTCGATCAGAGATAAAGTCTGACTTTGTTCCTTAACACGTTGAGTGCCAAAAACGACTTAAGTCATTTCTGGGCCCCGACCGTTGAGTGCCAAAAACGACTTTTTACGTTTCTGGGTCGTTTTTCCTTTTTTTCAATATTTGTATTCATTATCTATCCAGGGAGCCTGTTGTTGCCATAGGGAATGAGTCTGAGGTCGCCAAAGTGCAATACCGGCCGCATCCAGCTAGACGGTGGTATCGAGCACCCTTTGAAACCTTGTATCTTGGCCTGTGCGTCGATCTAATGTTTCCGGGTAGTTTTCATTTTTTTGCTCAAGTTGAGCGGTTATACCGGTCGGATTGAGAAGAATCAAATGCTCCCGATGCATGATGTGTAGTGGACATCAATACCTTGAATCGCGATCAGATAATTGGAATATTCTTTTTGGGGTACATCCTAGTCAAGGTAAGGGCTATATGATATCAATCTTGCGTTGATCCAAGCATGTCTTCACCTCGATCCAAACATGTGTGTGTAACGTTAGTCCACAACGTATGCCGTTGGTGGCGATCAAAGCATAAAAAAACACCCCCCCCCCCCCCCTCTCCCTTTTTTATGCATTCATGATGAAACATAATACCTATGATATAGATTTGATTTGAGAACAATAGCGGGTCCAGGCAAGAAACGGCAACGGCTATTAGGGATGGGTACCTTTCACATTTGAACCGATAACGGTACTGGTACCGGTACCTGTGAATCGATACCGGTACCCAACGGTACCTTTTTTTGGTACTTTAGTCTCAAGAAATTTAATTTACCTACCTCAGTCGTAAAAAAAAAATCCAAACTTCAAATAACTACAATTTCGACAGTTTTCGGCTTGTCATTGCTCCGACTGCTTTGTTGTTGAATCAAGTCAAATCCTAGGTAAGCATATATTGTGCGTGTGAACGTTGACATGAAAAGAAAAAAGTAAAAAAAAAAGTAAAAAAAAAAATTATAAACTTTTTTTTTTTTTTTTTCTCTCGGTTTCTCACTTGATTCGATACTCGGTAGTACCGACGTGTTTCGGTTCGGTACCTCAAAAGTACCGAATTCGGTACCCATCCCTAACGGTTATAGTATAATACAACCATAAGGTTATTCCTCAGCATTTCAGGAATTACCCCAGACCAATCTAAAAACATACTTATATTCACCGCGGTATAACGCGTGCATGTATCCATGGAAATTTGTTCTCTTTTTTGCATCTTGACCGGAAGAAAGTCACTGTCAAATGACCATAGTATTGTATCCATAGCTATAATTTAGAATATAGTTATAGCTCTACAAACAAGGTGACGGACTCCTATCTTTTAAAGCGTGGCCCGAAAACAGCGCGGCTCTCAAAGTGTTAATATAAGTCCACCATTAACACATTGAGTGCCAGCAGGGGGCGCACGATTTATCGCTTGAATGCCAGCCTTTTTGGACTGATTTTCCGATATTTCATGATTTTCGCGGAGCTATTTCTATATTCTATATTATGGCTATGTGTCTAATACGCCCGTCGCTTATCAATGACTTGCTTGCAGTCAACATGTACAAAACGGATAGTTTTTTCATCGTTACATTTCCGCTTTATACCGTTTTGAAAAACTGACGTTTTTGGAAATTACAAGAAGGAAAAAAAGTTCAGCGGAAGTAGCAATTAACTGGAATACACATAACACGTTGTCATTTTCCGGCTGATTTATGAATCGTTTTCAAATAAACGCTAGATTATCGATAGTATATGTGTACTTATGCACGCTAGAGAAGCGAGCTGAAAAATCGATTATCTATGACCTGGTCAGCGCTAACGTCATATACACACATACAGCCACACACAGACACGTTGTGAAATATGTGAAAAAAACTTCTGATTACCCCAAGACTGGTAGATTCCTTACCTCACATCAGATGTTCTGCAAAAAGATTATTCCAATTCCTGATCGCCGATCCAACGATCCAACCTCGAAACACATATTCCACGCTGCTCTGAGGGTCCACAATGAATGCAATCGTCTCGGGTTACATGCCTGAGAAGTAAAATGTGGATTCCGTTTTTTTTTTCTTTTTCATGCATTTCCATTGAGTCCAATCCAATGGGTGCATTACCATCCGGGAGACGATAGGGGGCGGTATTTGCCCTGTTCGAGCTCATAGACAGTCCCAATGATAACGTGAGGCTGGCTTGATGAAAAATTAATGGATATCGCTAATAAAAGCAATAACGATTAAATAACGAGATTTCTCGTTGTTGGCACTCAACGCATGGCGGCGAACAATGAGATTTCTCGTCGTTGGCACTCAAAGTGTTAATACCAATATTTAGAAAGCTTTGCAGTAAGATATGTGTTGTCATTGTGTTAAATGCTGAACTAAAATCTATAAATAAAACTATTGCATAGCTTTTAGACTGCTGTAGATGTTTAGTGATTGAATTGACTAGTGTGAGTGTTGCATCTCCAGTGCCCCATCCACATTTATATGCAAACTGGAGCAGGTCCAGACAGTTGCCTATGGCTGTTGTCAGGTGGTTGACTATATTATAGACTACTGTATATGCGGTAAATTTAAATATATATACGGTTTATACAGCACTATTGTACATGCTATCATACAGAGTTATATAGGTAGACTATAGTATGAGATAGGTACATTAAAATGCTGGGACACTAGTGAGGTGAACATTCTGCAGGTGAATCTGCATTGTTTTTCCATCCAGCTGTAGTCAGAGAAGAGCAGGAAAGTAGCAGTCATGTGTTGTTGATGTTATTTGGCTGTAATTACTGTGAGGCGCACTGGCCTGGGATCAGCCTCAGCAGGGACCTCTAACAACATACATGGTGGTTTCAGGTGGAAGCTTTTCCCCTACAAATAACAGTTACGGTGGATTTTCCTGAGATTAAAATCACTGACAACCTTGTTGCAAACGATGGTACGTCCCACTTAATACTAGTCTAGTGTGAACAGGCTTAAACATCCAAATGTCAAGGCTTCCTCCTAAGTATTGCCTGTCATTCACTGTCAGTCTGAGGAGGACTGGAGAGGAGAGAGGGAGATAGGAGGGGAAATTAGCTAGGAGGAGGAGGAGGTTCCAGGGCCCTCATTTATCAATAATGCGTAGAAAGTGTTCTATTTTCGTTCCTAGGCACGGAATTTAGAATGTCTCTATGCACAGAATAATCGGGATTTATCAACCGTGCGTGCACAGATCGTACGCACACTCCATGTTGATAAATACCAATGTTCTTACCGTCTAAGCTCGTGCATGATTGTAAGCATTTGCATACAGAACCACCCCTAATCAACCATACAGTATATGGTAATGAACACCCCCATGAAATGTGAAATAATGGACAAAGCGAACGATGAGAAGCTTCACTGAGAGCGAGATTGATCACAGAGGTCTAACCAACAAATTGAACATACAGCATTTTCCGTTGTGAACAATCTTATTTGGAAACATGACACAGAATAATAGTATTTCGCTTTTTATTTGAAACAATATTTAATCACGTTTGGAGGTGGGTGTTCTACATCTGCCCCCTGTGCCAAACAAGCAGGCCAACTGCGCTCTAAATGGCTCTTGTGCGGCGCATGAGCCCGTTATAATTGCGCTCCTGTTGGGTCGTTCAGAGTCATTAACTATGGATAACCCTGATCACCTGCATTTAAGTGATATTTTAATCTGGCTTCGCCAGGTCACCCACACTAATGAGGGCCCAGGGGTTTAAAGATGATGACCTTCCAATGAGCCACAAGGTACCTCCAGATCATATTGTTGGATCATTCCAGTTCATCTAATATGGTCTTCATATCTAGACCTTACTATTCTATTATTATAGTCTTCATATCTAGACATTATTATTATTATTATTATTATTATTATTATTATTATTATTATTATTATTATTATTATTATTATTATTATTATTATTATTATTTTATTATTATTATTATTATTATTATTATTATTATTATTATTATTATTATTATTATTATTATTATTATTATTATTATAGTATTGTATATTATAAGTTATATGGTGCTGAACATTGTGGAAAAGTGTATGTTTTTATTCAGAGTTGTATGGTGCTGAACAGTGTGACCAGTATACATGTTTTTATTCAGAGTTCTATGGTGCTGAACATTGTGACCAGTATGTATGTTTTTATTCAGAGTTCTATGGTGCTAAACATTGTGACCAGTATGTATGTTTTTATTCAGAGTTGTATGGTGCTGAACATTGTGACCAGTAGGCCTATGTATGTTTTTATTCAGAGTTGTATGGTGCTGAACATTGTGACCAGTATGTATGTTTTTATTCAGAGTTCTATGGTGCTGAACAGTGTGACCAGTATGTATGTTTTTATTCAGAGTTCTATGGTGCTGAACAGTGTGACCAGTATGTATGTTTTTATTCAGAGTTGTATGGTGCTGAACATTGTGACCAGTATGTATGTTTTTATTCAGAGTTCTATGGTGCTAAACATTGTGACCAGTATGTATACATGTTTTATTCAGAGTTGTATGGTGCTGAACAGTGTGACCAGTATGTATGTTTTATTCAGAGTTATATGGTGCTAAACAGTGTGACCAGTATGTATGTTTTATTCAGAGTTGTATGGTGCTAAACATTGTGACCAGTATGTATGTTTTATTCAGAGTTGTATGGTGCTAAACATTGTGACCAGTATGTATGTTTTATTCAGAGTTGTATGGTGCTAAACATTGTGACCAGTATGTATGTTTTATTCAGAGTTGTATGGTGCTGAACATTGTGACCAGTATGTATGTTTTTATTCAGAGTTCTATGGTGCTAAACATTGTGACCAGTATGTATGTTTTATTCAGAGTTGTATGGTGCTAAACATTGTGACCAGTATGTATGTTTTTATTCAGAGTTGTATGGTGTTGAACAGTGTGACCCAGTATGTATATGTATGTTTTTATTCAGAGTTGTATGGTGTTGAACATTGTGACCAGTATGTATGTTTTTATTCAGAGTTGTATGGTGTTGAACAGTGTGACCCAGTATGTATATGTATGTTTTTATTCAGAGTTGTATGGTGTTGAACAGTGTGTACAGTATGTACAGAGATGTTGCTGGGGGAGCTTCCTCAGTTTTTATTCACACAGAGGACGGAACTGAACTCTCCGCTTACCTTTGGTGAGCTTTCTAAAGCAGTTTACCAAATTACTCCTGGTCACGCCCCAGCCGTTGATGGTCTGCCTATAAGGTGTTCTGGGACACTATCGGTCAGGACATGTTTCACATTTTGTGTGATTGCATTGAGGTGGGGGAGCTTCCGTTGAGCTCTCCTGCCTAGGAAGGCCTGAGGTAAACTGAGACCTGTAGCTCTGCTTTCTGCAGATAACTAAATGATTGCTAAATGCCAATATAGGCTGAATAGCCACATTAAGTATGTGGTACACCACAGGTACCAGGACCGTATGGAGTCATATAGTGTGTCTCGGATGTTCAATGGTGGACAATTTGTTTTTAATGAGGGACATGATGGACCTGTCTCAGTGTTTCCCACATGTTGAGAATGTATTTGTGGTGGGTAAGCATGGTATGTGACAGCGTATGATATTTTTATGGTACCATTGTGTGAGAATAATTATTATATTATACTTTTTTTGAAGATTAAAAAAATATTTTATATATATATAATCAGTATCTTCCTTTTGAATAATAATAGTCTTTCTGCATCATGATTGTTAAAGATAATAATCTGTAACTGAGGGGTACAATTCCCTGTATTGATAAGTATGGTATCATTAAACCACTACCGCTTTATGTACTTTAACTACTGGCCATACAGTACACGATATCTAAATATGATGAACACTTTCCCACAATGAAATCGGGTCCACACAAAGGTAATAATCAAATATTTAATATATAGCAAAAGGTACATATAATAGTTACTATTACATTTATGATTTGAATGCACTTGTAAGGCAAATGAGTACTCGTAGGCAAATCAACACTGAATGTCCAATCTCTGGTTACGCAGGAAGCAAGTATACAACCTGGCTCTTAGGGAATTAGATCTATGGTACTCTTAATGATATAGCAGGATATTCTAGAAGGGGTCCTCCCGGTTGTAGGCCGGTAGGGGGGGTAGGAGAGCCGTCGGTAGTAGACCGTCTGGTCAACGATATCTAGGGAGACTTCAAGTACAGAAGACAGTGCAGTAGACTCTTGATCCGCAGATGAATACACCTTGGTTCTCTCGTAGGCTGTAGCTCCACAGTGAAGAAGAAGCTAGGCGACCTCAGTCTCTGAGCGCCGACTCAACTTGACTCCTCTCGGGGGTAAATCCAACACTCACAGGCGTCGGCGATTATCCGCTCCACAAATCACAGTACCAAAGCAAATATATTCCAGCCGCATAGGGCTCAGCAGTCGTCGGGTAGGTAATTCAGTGTACATGTCCCTCGGTCCTCGTCTAGATCTCCTCGGAAGAAAGCGCCATGTGTGGTCGGCCCCAGCCTGGATAAGACTCTAGATAACACGAGGAAGCGTTGGAGATGCTGGTCACTTTAGAACTCTAACCGCACGATGCACCATACACGATAGACTATTATTACTTAATAGAAATACGTCGCACTCGACGGTACAGTGCCAAACTCTGACAATTCAGCTATTAATTCGCACGAGGTCTCAATGCTATTCTAAGGCCAAACAGGCCATACTACACCGCACGCGGTATCGTGGGTGAGGCTTCACGTTCTGTTACTTAGTTGGGTAGAAGGGTAAAGGACTAAGGGATAAGAGGACTTCTACATTTACTTGCGCCATATTTATATGCACGGTGAACAAATAGTGCCACTCTCCTTTCGGTAGCCGTATTCCTGCGCAGAGCCGGGGCTAGTAGAGACATGTCTCGTCGGTACCATTGAACTTGGCTCCAAGGGGCTTGTCCCCTGGCGCCAGGTCCTTGTCCAATAAGAGAATGAACTATTATGGGCTATAGTAGGCTAAAGGGATATTCCGTGTATATGTACAAGGAATATACAAGGGATATCAAACGATATACAAATACTATTCAATATATATCCATAAATAAATATATATATTCGGTTTAATCTGATCCTTCGTAACATAATCCATGTCAAAAATAGTAGCCTATAGCTAATTTACGCACACACACAGAATGGCTTTTAGCAGACTTAGAATATTTCAGCTAATGAAGTGAAATCTTTATTATCATCAACTATCCAGTTGGTTTTTATAGTGTAAAGTTTGCCTATTTAAAATAATTGAACATACAGAGAAAGAGGGAGAGAGGAGCATAACTTGCAAGAGAAGTTGTCACAGGGCAATGTCGAACACAGGGCTGGCAAGATAGCATAGCTTCTATTTGACGTAGGGCTGACTTCGACTAAGGATTTGTATAGTCGACTTACCCCCCCCCCCCAGCCCCCCCCCCCCCCCCCCCCCCCAATGCAAAAATATAAAAAAATATGTTTTAGTTTTTTTTGTTTATCATTCCATTTGGGCGGTGGGGGGTGCTTAACACATTCGGTGCCATGCCTTTTTTGGGCCCCATCTATTCACTGCCACGCTTTGATAGGATAGGATAGGAGTCCGTCACCTTGTTTGTAGAGCTATAACTATATTCTACATTATAGCTATGGATACAATACTATGGTCATTTACAGTGACTTTCTTCCGGTCAAGATGCAAAAAAGAGATAATTTTCCATGCATACATTCGCGCGTTATACCGTGGTGAATATAAGTATGTTTTTAGATCGGTCTGGGGTCATTCCTGAAATGCTGAGGAATAGCCTTATGCTTGTATTATACTATAACCGTTGCCGTTTCTTGCCTGGGCCCGCTATTATTCTCAAATCAAATCTATATCATATATTATGTTTCATCATGAATGCATGGGGGGGGGGGGGGGGGGCGTTTTTTGATGCTTTGATCGCCACCAACGGCATACGTTGTGGACTAACGTTACACACACACGTTCGGATCGAGGTGAAGACATGCTTGGATCAACGCAAGATTGATAGCATATAACCCTTACCTTGACTAGGATGTACCCCAAAAAGAATATTCCAATTATCTGATCGCAATTCCAAGTATTGATGTCCATTGTGTCGCCAACATAATCCATCACACATCATGCATCAGGAGCATTTGATTCTTCTCAATCCGACCGTTATAACCGCAACCCTTGTGTAAAAAAATAAAACGACCCGGAGACATTAGATCGATGCACAGGCCAAGATACAAGGTTTCAAAGGGTGCTCGATACCGCTGTCTAGCTGGATGCGGCCGGTATTGCACTTTGGCGACCTCAGACTCATTCCCTATGTAACACCAGGCTCCCTGGATGGATAATGAATAAAAATATCGAAAAAAAGGAATAACTACCCAGAAACGTGTTAACACGTGTTTGGCACTTAACGGTTGAGGCCCAGAAACGTGTTAATATGGGATTGGCACCCAAAGTGTTAATGTCTGAAGGAGTCGACTAAAGGTTCTTGTCCTCTGCGAAAGCGCGCAATTGGTCCACTGATGGATACATCTTGATATTTGTCTAGTCTAGTGTGTTCATTAGATGGTTAGCCTCTCTGGTATGCACGCTATTAGCATTAGCCATTTTCTAGGCCTCTTTGATTTTGGAAAGAATGATAAATACATATTTTTTTTATTATTATAATTTTTTTTTATATATATAATTTTTTTGCATTCGACTAAGAGGTTGGCAGTCGACTACGGCTCCTTTCGGTCGATTAGTCGACTATTCGACTAATCGGGGTCAGCCCTAATTTGATGGTCCACTGGTTTGTGTGCATTATGAAATGACAATTGCGCATCTTGATCTGTGATCTGTGTGGGTCTTAATCTTCCCGGGGCGGGTCTTCATCTACCTGGGTGGGTTGAAGGGAAGGGGGTGTGTGCACCTGAGCTGGGGCTTGATAGGCCACTCTGTCTATCTGCTTATGCAGATAACTTTACCTTTTTTGTCAGGGATGGCCAGGATGTTAAAGCAGTGGAGGGTAGTCTGTGTGTATCAGAGAGCATCTTCAGCTATAGGGTAACCTGGGGTAAGAGGGAGACACTGCAGTGTGTTTCAGAACATCTTGACTAAACAACCTGTATAGAAGGATGAAAACATGTTGACTAAACAACCTGTATAGTAGGATGAGAACTAAACAACCTGTATAGTAGGATGAGAACTAAACAACCTGTATAGTAGGATGAGAACTAAACAACCTGGGGTGTAACGGTACACAGAAGCCACGGTTCGGTATGATTTCGGTACAACAGGAAAAAAATATTTATAATTATTATTATATATTTATAATAATTATTATAATTATTATTATTAAATATAATAATATTCTATAGGCTTGCCGTAGTAGTCAGTGATACTGGTGTAATTCTGTGTTCAGGCATCCACTGAGTAAATTAATTGCCTACTGCACCTTTAACAACAACTTAGTTTCAGTTTCACTTATAGAGAGGATTTAACTTCACGTGAAGCCGAGACTGAAGAATACTAGAGAACAGATGACATGTTACACAACAATGGCAGAGGATTATCAATATTTTGGATTTAAACAGTAGCAGGCAGCAGCAACTGGAGAGGAGCTCAGATGATCTGGTGGTATGTTGTGCTTTTATTTTTTCTCCGATCAGCTGTGAGACTACACGGTTTGCCGGAAAAGGTTGACGTGTGTGTTCGCGCGAGCGTGTGTGTCTTTTGGTTACCATTATTGGGCGAACAAGAAAACTAAAGAAAATTGTAATGACCCTGCTGTGTTAAACATTTAATTAATTCATCATGGTTTTGTTTTAGGGAGAAATAGGCTGTAGTAAACAGGAGAGGAGGAGGGGAGAGCCGAGTGCAGAGTGTCAGTGCGCGCTGTTGTTAATTCTGTCCGCTTGTCATCTGAGATGTATTCGGCGTATGGCTGGATGTACCGCACCGTGACGGCCGTACCGTAAATTTGCGGGACGAATACACGTACCATTACACCCCTTGTATAGTAGGATGAAAACTAAACAACTTGTATAGTAGGATGAGAACTAAACAACCTGTAAAGTAGGATGAAAACTAAACAACCTGTATAGTAGGATGAGAACTAAACAACCTGTATAGTAGGATGAGAACTAAACAACCTGTATAGTAGGATGAGAACTAAACAACCTGTATAGTAGGGATGAGAGCATCAGTGTTTCCCCTACCAGATTGCCTTGGCGGGGTGGCCCGCCCCGCCAACGGGACCCCCCGCCCCCCCTGAAAAAATTATAATAAAATAAATATTTATTATAAAAAAAACAAATAAATAATAATTTTTTTCTTTTTTTAAACATTTGCTTTAATCACAGTAACGTTGGCGAGCTAGCTAAATTATATAAAAACGAACTGGATAGTTCATATAAGCCATTCTCCCTTTCTGTGTGTGTGTATGTGCGTGCCCGTCCCAACTCTGGTCTTTGGAAAGTTTGATATTTACTGAGGATGGCCAGACAATGTTGATATTTACTGCGCACGTCTATGACGACACTGTTGACACCACGTATCCGTGACACGTGCGCCCCGCGACAACACTAGTAGTTTTGGGGGGCCTACCACCCCCCCTGAAAAAAATCCTAGGGGAAACACTGAACATGTTGACTAAACAACCTGTATAGTAGGATGATAACTAAACAACCTGTATAGTAGGATGATAACTAAACAACCTGTATAGGATGATAACTAAACAACCTGTATAGTAGGATGATAACTAAACAACCTAGTAGGATGAGAACTAAACAACCTGTATAGTAGGATGAGAACTAAACAACCTGTATAGTAGGATGAGAACTAAACAACCTGTATAGTAGGATGAGAACTAAACAACCTGTATAGTGGGATGAGAACATGTTGACTAAACAACCTGTATAGTAGGATGAAAACGAAATAACATGTATAGTAGGGATGATAACTAAACAACCTGTATAGTAGGATGAAAACGAAATAACATGTATAGTAGGGATGATAACTAAACAACCTGTGTAGTAGGATTACTGATGCACGATATATCGGCCGCCGATATAATATCGGACGATATGGCAGTTTTTTTTTTTTTTTTAATCCACTTTTTCCCCCATTTTCTATATTTTCTCCCATCCCAATTTCGTATCATCCAATTCAACCCTCCCCTGTCACGAACGCTGTTTCTTGCCTCCCACAAGCCGGCCGCAATGTGGACTAAGTCATACATAGCACAAGTCCCCTCCGGTACTTGAGGTAACAGCAGTCGCATCTTTTCACCTGCGCAGCTCGATCTCTCAGTGGCGAGCAGTGATGCCGGTAACGCGTTACTAAGTAACGCGTTATTGTAATCTGATTACTTTCCCCCGAAAATAGTAATCTAACGCGTTAATCTTTAAAAGCCAGTAATCTGATTGCAGTTACTTGTCCAAGTGGCTGTGCATTACTATTTCGTTACTATCTCATCATAAATTCATAATGCAGGCGGAATGCAGTATTTTATTTCGTTTTCGACAGTCAAAAATACATTTTGAGCTGTTTTTCTTATTATTATTATGGAGTGACGTGGTGTGGCAGTGAAAGGGTTACACAAGAATGTGTCCCCGCGGCGTGACTGGACTCTCTGTCTGTGAGTGACTCTGCTTTGGCCCAATCACATTCCCCATCCACAGTCTGCGAATCAGAGGCAGAGTAGGGCGGGTCTTCACAGCACGTCATGTGACATATGCGCCAATCGTGTGACAGCAGGGCTCCGTTGTTATGTTCGTCTGATAATTCATTTACAAAACGCTTGTCTAAACGAAGTGAAACCGCAAGAAGACTTTTGCGGTTTCTGTTCAGACTTCCACCCCAAAACGCTTGTTTAAACGTAGCCTCAGTCAAAATACTGTCTACCGCTAAAAACAGCACATCCAATTGCATTGAAAGCATCTGGAATCACAACACTAGCCGACGCTTCGACTATGAATTGAAAATGGGGGACCCTGATGTAAACAAGACAAACGTCTTTCTCTGGTCTGCATCCCCTTAACAATTGTGTGTATTGAGCCGTACTGTATATTGTACCCATTCTGCAATCTGTTAAATAAAGTTTTCATTCATTCATTCATTCAGGTACAGGAGGACTTTCCCTATTGATGAATGAATGAATGAATGAAAACTTTATTTAACAGATTGCAGAATGGGTACAATACAGTACGGCTCAATACATACAATTGTTAAGGGGATGCAGACCTGAGAAAGACGTTTGTCTTGTTTCCATCAGGGTCCCCCATTTTCAATTCATATAGACATTTATGACATACACAACATACATGACATTTATGGCATAGGGACATATAGGTATTTAGTACTGATACATTTGTGACATAGGCGGTATTAGGGGTGGGAATCACCAGTTTCATCACGATACGATACGATATCGATTCTTTGGACAACGATACGATATTTGCCGATATCACAAAGTCTGCCACGATACGATACGATTCAATTCAGGTGCCTGCGATCGATATGAGGCGATATTATGTGCCCATTTAACACAATCAGTCACATTTAGATCAACTAAAAAAAGGCTACGGAAATATCAATTGATGTATTTATTTTTGAGCTCTTCCAGACATTTAAATGAAAAACAATCTATTGTTTTTAATACAAATAGACCTCCTGTTCACTTTTGTTTTTATATATTGAGCTTTAACACACACACAGACACACACACACACACACACACACACACACACACACACACACACACACACACACACACACACACACACACACACACACACACACACACAGTCCCCCACAGCCCCCACCCCTCCTCTCCTGTTCTCTCTCACGGTTAGCTGCTTAGCTTTTAAGCAGCCAACGTGACGTTCATTTAGATATTTAACGCGACGTTGGCATAAAGGAATGGCGACGATGCAACGCCTGTTATATGCATTTGACCCATTGCGGGGAAAAAACTGCACAGACTTATATCGGCTCGCAAAATAGACGCTCTGAGTGCTTTACAGCAGACGCAAACACTGCTGTAATGTCTACACGGAGTTTCACAATACTGGGCGCCGGCGGATATGACTCGCGGGGATTTTCAAAATAAGAGTATCGCAATATGAATCGATCTTTTTACGTTGCGTCGATCCTATTTGATTATTGATAATAGATCGATATATCGATCTGGATCGATGTATTGTCCCACCCCTAGGCGGTATTCAAATATACAATACTGTTACCCCTAGATCCTGACAGAGTATATACATATGATGGGGAGGGGACTGTACATTAGGAGGGGGTGGGTGGGTGGGAGGGAAATATACATACGGCGGGGAGGGAATATATACATGCGGTGGGGAGGAGACTGTCTATTAGGAGGTGGTGGGGGTTTTGGGCATTTATGGTGGCCAGTTTCGAATTGCAGCCTCCCGTAGGTGCTCTTTAAGGGCGGTTTTGAATGTGGGCAGGGATTCACATTCCTTTACAGCTTTGGGTAGGGCGTTCCACATTGTTGTGGCATAATTGCGAAACGTGTTTAGTCCCTTAATGTATATTTGATGGTGGCAGAGCAAAAGCTCTTATTTGCCAGATTTACAGTTAATTTACATGTTAAAGAGAGACTGATTGTATGTTTATAGAGAGACATTTATAAAAACAATTTAATAGTTACAGTTGATATAATTGAATAGTTCAGCCTGCATTTGTTAGATGTGAATAGATACACTGGTTTTGTACAACCACTGGCTGGCTGCTCTAATGCTGTGAGCATCATAGACTGTTGCTTTACCATACTTGATGGTACAGAAGCTGAAGCACTAGTTTAACAATTTACGTTATGTGCAGAGAAACAAGTTAAAAACAATTTATGCACTTTCAATAAAGCGTTTAAAAAAAACTGTTGGGGGAACGACGACGACTTCGTAACCTAGTTACTTTCAAAGTAACTAAGTTACTCTGATAATCAAGTAATCAGTAAAGTAACTTGGATTACTTTTTAAAGGAGTAATCAGTAATCAGTAATCGGATTACTTTTACAAGTAATCTGTGGCATCACTGGTGGCGAGGAGTAACGCGTGGGAGGCTCACGCTGCCCCCGACACTTCCTGATTCTACTGCGCAGGCGCACCAACCGACCTGTAGGAGTCGCTGTCCACAACGATCCCCACCCATCAGTTTCCCACCCCCTAATACGGCCAATGTGTATTAGTATGAACGACCAGCTAAACTGAAAGCAATGTGGAGCGCTGGGCTCGAACAGGCAAGCCCAGCGTCTCCGTCATTCGTGGCAAGCGCCTTGCCCACTACGCCACGTAGATATGGGCCTATGTATCCTTTTTTTTTTTTTTTT
The DNA here is from genome assembly GCF_963971535.1 of Notolepis coatsorum. Lineage (NCBI taxonomy): Eukaryota > Metazoa > Chordata > Actinopteri > Aulopiformes > Paralepididae > Notolepis > Notolepis coatsorum. Next base: position 194,819,215 of record NC_140165.1, read on the forward strand.
TAAACATGTTTTGGCCTTAAATAGTTTCAAAATATCAGTCATTTCTGAAAATAAGTTACAAAAGTAAAAAAAAAAAAAAAAACAATCGTTTTGGAAAATAGCTCTTTATTTGATTATCATAAAAAAGTGTTTTCTATACAGATATATCGACATATATCAATATCGGTATTGGCCAGAACAGTAATATTAATATCGGTTATCGGTATCGGCCACAATTTTCACATCGGTGCATCACTAAGTAGGATGAGAACATGTTGACTAAATAACCTGTATAGTAGGATTAGAACATGTTCACTAAACAACCTGTATAGTAGGATGAGAACATGTTGACTAAACAACCCACTTTCTACTGGTTCTCCATGTCCAATGTAAAAGTAGGTTTTTTTGTTTTGTTTAGTTTACTATTCAAAAGATTCTAAAAACATTGCTATTTTCCAAAATAGCCTGTCCAGGGCTGTACAGTGTGACATATATGTCTCATGTGCTACAAAAGAATCAGTCTGTGTGATTAATTAATTTACTGTACTGTATAGGGGTGTAACGATGCATCGAAATGCATCGATCCTAATGTGACGATTCAACTGCATCGATTTGAAAATTAAATCGATTTTAATCGAAATAAAATAAAAAGATATATATATTTATTTTATGTATTTTTTTTGTGTATTGTTTTTATTGACCTATAGTCCATTCATGCTGAGTGAATCAGTTCCCCTAGCCACATTTGTGTATTAAATTCTTTTGGGGAATTAACTGATAGAAAATGTATCGAATCGAATCGTGGTCAAATTAAGAGATTTCATGATGCATTGAATCGTTGCCTGAATAATCATAATCGAATTTAATCGTTGTGAGGTCGCATTGTTACACCCCTACTGTAGTAGCATCCTGCAGCTTGTGTGTGAAGTGTATCAATGCGCCTCTTTATTCTACTTGGTAGTTCTAGTCTATCGTGACGTGAGATTAAAAACCATGTCCCCATCTGCGTGGAGTCCATACATCCAACACCAAATCCCACAATTCCGATCGAACAATCAATTTTCCTCAGCTAGTCGAGCAAGCTAGCTATCTATCAGGGACACTGGGATGTAGGGATGGGCAAAAGTCACAAAATTGCTTTTCAATGGTCACTGGGAACTATTTAACATATGATTTAGTTTTTAATAGTAAATGTGAGACAATCAAACAAGTGAGCTACGTAGCTGGCTGTAATTTTTAACAGCTAGCTTTGGATATTTGGACCAAGCGCAACGTTATTTAAGGGAACAAAAGCATGAAAGTTATATCCCTGATGCTTGAAATGTGTGAAACTAAGTGTAACATCTCTGTTCTCTCTTTCTTCATATAAATGGTAAATGGCTGCATTTACATAGCGCTTTTATCCAAAGTGCTTTACGATTTGTTCCTCACGTTTTACCCATTCACTTACACATTCATACACCGACGGCGGAGGCAACCATGCAAGGTGCCAACCTGCTCATCAGGAGCAATTAGCCGGGAACCTCCGGATTACCAGACGACTGCTCTACCTCCCGAACCACTGTCGCCCGACATCTTTATTTTCTGTTCTTAAATGTCCTGTAGCGACAGAGCCTCTCCCAGCTGTTATGCTACCTAGAGCTGTGCCCAGCTGTGTAACCGTGCCGTTCAGTGGTGTAACTGTTAGTAGTTACTAGATGACTTGTTGACTCAGACACGTCGACTAGTTTGGTTCACATTCCTGCTTGTGCTTTATAGTGAAAACCATGCCTCCAAGAGGGGTTAACCATAAATAACAGTCTGTAGGCTATAGTCAAAACCATGCCTCAAGAGGGGTTCACCATGAATAACAATCTGTATAGTCAAAACCATGCCTCCAAGAGGGGTTAACCATAAATGACAATCTGTAGTCAAAACCATGCATCCAAGAGGAGTTAACCATAAATAACAGTCTGTATAGTCAAAACCATGCCTCCAAGAGGAGTTAACGTAAGGTTATGTATATAACCAAGTTCTATGAATACTGGTGACGCTCAGCGTCATCTGCACTAACCTCACTTCGTGCACATGCACTGAATAAAAATCCACAATGTACCTTTACATACCAACATCCGTCTGGCCACACCCCTATCCGCTACCTTCATAAGCAGGTGTGTGGTCACCTACTCGCCTCCTTCCCAATAGTTACAAAGGGTCAGATTAAACCGAATATATATATTTATTGCTTGAGATCCCATGTATACTATTTGTATATCGTTTGATATCCCTTGTATATTCTTTGTACATATACACGGAATATCCCTTTACCTGGTACAGGACTCCTGTACGTTAATGCCAAGCAAGCAGTGCAAAAATGCTTCCGCATTCGTCACCGCACGCTAGTGCGGTAAAGCGCCCTTCTTTTCAGACAAATGCTACCGTGCGTGCACCGGCGGCGGCGTGCTCGCTCAGGTGCGTGCGTGCGCCGGCGTGCTCGCGCGAGGTGCCCGCGCATGCGCATGAGATCCGACACGAGCGGAGCTCAATATATATAAGTCACCGCCCCTTATTCAGTATCTAGCAATAGCTCAATTGGCAAGGACACATGGCTGTGGATCCTATGGCTTGTTTGCTGGCGAGTTCGAATCCCATCGAAAATATTTTTTAACGTGATTTTTTTTTAACGTGTATTCTTTCGCCGGTTAAGGTTAGGCATGGTTAAGGTTAAGGTTAAGGTTAGGCATTGTTTCGGAGTTGGTTAAGGTTAGAACGGTTAAGTTTAGGCGCTGTTAAGGAGCTGGTTAAGGTTAGAGTTTGTCAAAGAGAATGGCAATATAATTTCTATGGTTAAGGTTAGGCATGGTTAAGGTTAAGGTTAAGGTTAGGCATTGTTTCGGAGTTGGTTAAGGTTAGAACGGTTAAGTTTAGGCGTTGTTAAGGAGCTGGTTAAGGTTAGAGTTTGTCAAAGAGAATGGCAATAGACAGCCTATTTCCGCGCGACCTGGGCGCTGGGCGGCGGAAAATGAAAGGCGCATTACTGCATGCCACTACGGTAAATTTTTGCACTGCTTGCTTGGCATAAAGCTACACGCGTACAGGACAGACCATAATATTCGTTCTCCTATTGGAAGCGATCCCCTAGGCGCCACGGCCATACCCCCCAATGCCGAGTTCAAAGCCACCGCCAAGGCTTGTCTCAACATGCCCAGTTTTGCGCAGGAATACGAGACAGAAATGAGGCTGGTACTAGATTATTCACCGTACGTATAAATACGGCGCAGGTGGATACAGCAGCACTTAGCCTAAAGTCAAGTTACCCTCAAACGAGTTAACCCAACGTTAAAGCCTTCATCACGAGTCAACGACCAAGTGAAGTGAGCAACCTTGCGTCTAAATAGAGCACTTATAACCGCGTGCGAATAGGATAGTAAAAGTGTCAGAGCTTAGTGAAATAACGTCAAGTTCGACCTAGTTAAATGTGAAGTACCGTGCACAGGAGAATCTACACCGGTGAATGCAGAGCCTTTTCCGGCTGGATTATTGCTTTGGTACTGTGGCTGCTGGAGCAGAGAACTGTCTACCCGCTGCTGTGTGGGATTTACCCGTGAGGAGCATCACTCGAGCCCGTCTCTAGGAGAGGCTGGCTGGCTTTCACCTATGCTGTCGCGCATACTTGGATTATAGCTGCTGCTTTCGTCTGCCGATCAAGGGAGTAATGTACCGCTTCCCGTAGCTGGAGCTTATTGATTCCCCGTTGATCCAGGCTTTTGCATTCGAACATTCCTCCCCCCTGCTGGCTTACAACCGGAGGGAACCCCCTTGGTATCTCCAGCTGACCCACTAGTGTACCATATATATATTTTTTTTTTTTTTTTTTTTTTACTTTGGCCATTCCCCTGGCTCTTTTATACGTTTATCGCATTTATTCTGGTCAAGGATGACCGACAGAAACAGGCTGAAAGGGTTCAGATGGGGGGGAAGACACTCTGGGAAAGGCACGGCTGCAGTCCGGGATTCGAACTCGCTAAACCCCAGATCCGTGACGAGCACGGTTGTCCCCGGCGCCGAAATAGCGCTCGAGGTACGTGGTGAGCTACTGGAGCTCCCCTCCATATATAATTCTTATGATACAGGTGGTATTAATTATCTCCTGCGTAATATGCTCATGGACTTACGCTCTTGACCTATTCATGCACATTCTTCGCCTTACAAGCGCAACTCTCAATCTTGATAAGTAATGTAAGATAATCTTGGTGCTCTTCTAATAAATATTCTAAACAGTATTTCTTGTGAAGCCGTGTTATTGTGGGAGTGTTCATCACATATACCTGTGTACTGTATGGCCAGTAGTAATGTACATAACGCAGTAGTGGTTTAATGATACCATACTTATTCAATACAGTCAGGGAATTGTACCCCTCAGTTACACCAATCTTTCACCACAAGGCGAGATCAAGGGCCGCAGTGGCGTCCCGACGCTGAGCGTCACCAGTATTCATAGAACTTGGTTATATACATAACCTTACGTTCTATATCATACTGGCTAGCGCTCAACGTCATCTACACTACAGGAGCTGAGCGGGAGCCTGAAGCTCGACAAATGTACCCCACTGAGGCCCCCCACAACAATCAGACCGGAGAGGACCGAGCCCCCCGACCCTCCCTAATGGAGGACGGGAGGGAGACGGATCCGACCGTGCAAAGAGAAACTCGAGCAACTCAACGCACAGGGTGAGCAGACCGTGGCTTGACCCCACGACTACGCACACGCACAACCCGCATGCCACCAGGGAACGAACGGAAGGAACAAACCTCGTTACGGCCCCCAAAATCACGTGGCAAGGCCGTAGCAGCGGAGCGCGAAGGAAGACCCAGACCCACTGAAGGGAGGGCCCGGAGAGGTCAATGACGCCACAGCATCAAGACCTCACCAGGCGGTCACTTAGTGACACCGCCCCCCACATCGCCAGCGTATTCGGACAGGGCCCCTCCAAGAGCGGGCCCTTCCCCCCACTAGTACGCCGCCTGGCACACTGACCCTGGCAAACTCAGGCAGTCAGCATGGCCGTAACTTGAAGCACTCAAAGGCTACACTACAGCGGAAGCAGGCAGCACACCGGGGAGACGACCCCAGAGGGGGTCGATCCCTTAAACCAGGCAGCAGGTGTTTGACCCGAGCCTGGAGCACTGCAGACGAGACAGGCGCCAAAGGGGTCAACTGAAAACAGCACCCCGGCGGAAGAAGCGTATGCTGGCATTGTTGCGCACCATGACAAAGCCTCCACCAAAAAACCCCGACCCAGAGGGGCCGAGGCAGAGAAAGCTGACACGATTGGCAGGCGTCATGAACGTGCAGGGGCACACTCAACCGGGTAACCCGGGAGTTGACTCTGCTCCAACACACCAGGGAATCAACCACCCTCTTGGTACCACATGCGGTGGTTGTTCCTATAACCCCTCAAGAAAAAACTCCAAAACACACCTGCGGGTATACTGCCCTGTCAGCCTGTAACTGTTCCGCAACAGTAAGTTACTTCCGGGGTAGGCCTGATTGGCCCCGACAGGCACGTGACGCGGCAAACTCAGGACGCGCAACGAGGCTGCTGAGAGCTGTCGCGCGGAAATAGGCTGTCTATTGCCATTCTCTAACACAAACTCTAACCTTAACCAGCTCCTTAACAGCGCCTAAACTTAACCCTTCTAACCTTAAGCAACTCCGAAACAATGCCTAACCTTAACCAACTCCGAAACAATGCCTAAACTTAACCGGCGAAATGAATGCACGTTAAAAAAGATTGCCATTCTCTAAGTCAAACTCTAACCTTAACCAGCTCCTTAACAGCGCCTAAACTTAACCCTTCTAACCTTAAGCAACTCCGAAACAATGCCTAACCTTAACCAACTCCGAAACAATGCCTAAACTTAACCGGCGAAATGAAACGGCGAAAGAATGCGAATGCACGTTAAAAAAAAAAAAAAAAAAAAAATTTAAGGGAATCGAACTCGCCAGCAACGAGCCGTAGGATCCACAGCCATGCAGTCTTGCCAATTGAGCTATTTCTGGATACTGAATTAGGGGGCGGTTACTGGCATATAATGAGCTCCGCTCTGCCGCTCCGCGGCAGAGAAAGTTGCGCGTCACGTGCCTGTCGGGGCCAATCAGGCCTACCCCGGAAGTAACTTACTGTTGCGGATAAGCTATAAGTGCCCTGTCAAGGCAGACCGCAGTAACTTCCAAACAGTGAAACTGAGAAAAATGGCTTTAAAGTTTTTTGACTTGCCATCCAAAATGTGTTATAAGTAGATAGATGATAGTACCCAGATTTAACATGTATTAATGAAGTAATCTTTAGGCATACAAAAATATGACGTAATTATTTTAATTAACCCCAAAAAAGCAGATACTGCACTCTGCTGCACGATTTCCTTAAATAATTATACAGGTAATGTACAGGCAAAGTGCAGTAACTTCAAATACAATGTTGTTTTCCCTCCAGCTTTCATAACTTAACCTAGCCATTTTATTTGGATCATCATCATTCCAATATATTCAGGTGTTAAATTTCATTTTCAAAATGGCTACGTAGGTTAAGTTATGAAAGCTGGAGGGAAAACAACATTGTATTTGAAGTTACTGCACGTTGCCTGTACATTACCTGTATAATTATTTAAGGAAATCGTGCAGCAGAGTGCAGTATCTGCTTTTTTGGGGTTAATTAAAATAATGACGTCATATTTTTGTATCTTGGATGGCAAGTAAAAAAACGTGAAAGCCATTTTTCTCAGTTTGGAAATTACTGCGGTCTGCCTGGGTTTTGAGTGTGATTTTGTAGTTACTGCAGTTTTTAAAACCCCATATCTCCAAAACTGAGCTACATTAACATCTGAAACTTGGTCACAAGATAAAACATTTATTGACAAGTAAAATTTCACTCATAACTAAATTTTGACTTTTTTCGAGTTACTGCGGTTAGCCTTGACAGGGCAGTATACACTGGCTACACCGCAGTACAAGTGTTTCAGTTTTCAAAAAAGGGTTATTCCAGGCCTACGGGTCGACGAAACACAACTTCGGACCGGGCCCGGCGGCTCGGGAAGCACACAGGGCTACCAGAGGAGGTCCATAAGACCACCCCAACAGCCCCCTCTTCGCCATGCGTGAGAGAGGAGCGAAAAGAATGGAGAACCAGCCCCTTCATGATAGCGCAGGGTACAACATGTACCCAACAAAGGGTCTCCATAACGCCCAACCCTGTGACACCCGGGCTGACCCGGCATTTTTTCCACAAAAAAGCACAAGTCCCTCAGGGTACCAGAACAGCAGATCTGCGTCCCCGGCGGACAACGGGTTAACTGACCTGGACCAGCGTGACCAGAACCAGTCCCGTGCCCTAACCACGCCGACATCCCCACTCCAAGAGAGGGGGTAGGTACGCGTGTCGATCTAAAACATGAAAAGGGGGCGCCACCCAGACGGTCCCATTCGTACCTCGCTCAGTGGCCCACCCCAAGGGCGTGAGACCCCTCTACCTATGTTTTGATCTATTCCGTTAACATCCCCCAGATATGAACGAGAATCCGTCGAGACCTAGTAACAGGCGCTCGGAAGAGAAAAAACCCCATCCCAGTTCCCCTATAAAAACGCTGTTTTAATAACGAGCAACCAAGGCGTACCAGCCTCATGCGTGATTCTTATCAGAAACACCCAGAGCCAGCACTATGTACGCGTCGAGACCCAAACACATCAATGGATAGTCTAACCAGACACCAGACATTGGTCCTTCAAGTCGCCTGGGAGAACGACAAGGAGTTGTCGTGCTTCATATTCTTCCCTCTTTTTATTAAAAAGAAAGAAACACCGACTGACATGAATCCCACGTGACGCGGCCGAGGGTAGCCATGTGACCAACAGACTCAAGTTACACGTATATCGAGCGTAGCAGAACAGTAAGTTCCTACGCTCTGCCCCGACAACTTGACAATGACAGACCCTACATACGGGTCTGAAAAAACTCACGGAAGCCGTCGTCCAATAGAAACATGCCTAGTGACGTTTTCTATGACGGGGGGAAACCCATGACTCAACAGCCTGTGATAGGTGCGGAGTCAGGGAAACCCTTCCCCCCCCTGTGCCAAGCTGCCTAACAGCTTGGCCGGACCGAATGAAAAGAGAGTAAAAAAAAAATCCCGACCAATCAGAAGAGGGGTTTAAAAAAGTCATCTTTCAGTGACGCCTGCCACGAGTCGCTCGGGACTTGCCACCCCGGGGAGCCCCGGAGGGACGGTAAAGGATAGGAGGCTGGTCACGACGATCCCTACGTCACCTCCGGGCGTAGATGGGCCGGCTGCAGTGGCGGAGGCGCCCTCTTTCCTCCTGGCCTTCTTTGCCGAAGGTCCAGCAGTGGCGGTGGTAGCAGCGGCGGCTACGGCGGCGGAACCCCGACGATGAGCCTGCCGTCTGACTCCACCGGTGACATCGGGCGGAGGGAAAATGAGGCTGGAGCACGGAACGCTCCCTGCAGGTCGAGGTCATCAACTGCAGTGCCGACCCGAAAAGTCCAGCATCAGAGAGGGGTGCCGTCAGAAGTGGAGTCCTCTTCCTTTCCGGCACACGCGCCTGCTCCAGCCAAAGGTGGCGCTGGACTAGAGTGGCCAGGGCGCGTACTTTCCCAGCGGCGATGGCCTGCGGCTGGATCAGATGCAGGATGGCTCCTGCCGACTAGGCGAGCTGATCATGTTGCAAATCGGTCAGCTCCGTACCGCCCGTCAGTATCCCGGACATGAATCTCGCCAGCTGCGCGATGTTAGAAGTGGCAGCCAGAGATTGAGTCGCGGAGATAAATGACTGGTCACTCCAGTAAACCAACCGCCTCGCCGATTTCCCTTGGGGAACCGGCTTCCGTAACGGCTCCCACACCACCTCAGGACAAAGGAGAGCTGCCATCGGCCTATCAAGCCGAGGCACCCCCTCCTTCATGCCGTCTACCAAACCCACCACCCTCGTGACTCGCACGTAGGCGGGGGTGAGGCCCATGATGTGGGAGACCACCTGTCCCTGATGGACGTAGGCCTCCATTGAGGGGAAAAATGGACAGACAACGCCCATCTCTCTCACAGGACGGCGTTGCCATAGATGACCTATGAGATCATCAGGAACAGGCAGTGGCTGCGGCAGCGGCACGCCGTTTGCGACTGCCGCCGCCGCCATGAGCTCGGGGAACAAAGCACGCAGTTCCCCCTGCATACTTTCCCCCACCGAGCTCGCGTCCCTCACATGCAGCAGACTACTGGTTACAGAGCCACATTCTGATGTGGCTGATAGCAGGGCATCCCGCCGCCGAGTCGGAGGTTCTAACCCAACATCCGCGTACGAGGAACCCCAAGGAGACCTATCACCCCCCTCCAGTGTTACCTGTCTCCACCGGGGCGTCAAACAAGAACCCGTCCGCTTCTACCATGTAGTCCTCTGTTTCCATTGGCCATGGAGAATCAGACGCATCCTCATCCGGCTCCAGCAACTCAACAAAACCAGGCTGTTCGCGTCTACAAGCCACCATCTTACGACGGGAGCGAGCCGACGCAAAAGGTTTGCGTCTCAAATCCTCCGCCACCAGAGGAGCCGGCCGCCCAACAGCGGACGACTCTCCGGAGGCAAAGGAACCAGAGCCGGAACCAGGCCATCGCACAGGAGACGGCGCTGGTGCACCAGCTCCTTGGAGAGGCAAACTACCTATCGGATGCCTACCGGGCGCGGCTGCCGACCACAAAAGAGGCCTCAACCCCGCTCCAAGACGCACGACAGAGGAGGCAATGGAGAACCGCTGGTGAAGGGTAACGTTGCTAGCGCGACCCTCCGAGGTAAACATTATGATTTAGCTTTTTTCTTTTAAAAATTTATGAGAGAAAGAAAAAAGCAAGAAAAAATGTAAACACGTAACTCAACTTTCTTCAGCTAAAACAACCTCGTCAAGTGATGTATACAACAGGCACTTCCTTGTGGTGAAAGTGAAGAAGGAGGCGAGTAGGTGACCACACACCTGCTTATGAAGGTAGCGGATAGGGGTGTGGCCAGACGGATGTTGGTATGTAAAGGTACATTGTGGATTTTTATTCAGTGCATGTGCACGAAGTGAGGTTAGTGCAGATGACGCTGAGCGGCAGCCAGTATGATATAGAACCATAAATAACAGTCTGTATAGTCAAAACCATGCCTCCAAGAGGGGTTCACCATGAATAACAATCTGTAGTCAAAACCATGCCTCCAAGAGGGGTTCACCATGAATAACAATGTGGATAGTCAAAGTTGTGCCTCCAAGAGGGGTTAACCATAAATAACAATCTGTATAGTCAAGGTCATGCCTCCAAGAGGAGTTGACCATAAAACAATCTGTATAGCAGGGCTGTACACTGCGACGAGATGATCGCGAATTGCCCCTTTAATTGGCCGTTGCGATTGGTAAATATTATCTGGGGGCGGGCTTGCGAGTAGTGCTTTCAAGCCTTGCATTCGCATTTCACGCCTAAATTATCCAAGGCGTGTGATGACGCGATGACGTCACTCACGCGAGCTGAGCAGTGAGCACTCAGCAGGTATGATCAGCGGGAACAATCGACTGAGCACTCACTCTGATAGACTGGCTGACTGTCTGATTCATTTAGCTATGAAGAAAAGTAAAGTTAGTATTGCTTCATATTTTCGACGTGTTCGACCTCCTATAGTGAGCCGAACTGAACTGAACTCAGACACACGGAGAGAGCTGCTGCGTCTGCTGCTCCTCCTCCCTCCCGCACCCGTGGCTGTTGTAAACACTAGTCTCTAGTGGGACACTGGGACCTCGGTGAGCCTGCCAGCCGGCTAGCTACTGATATCAACAAATGCTCCAGCAAGTCAAATGCTTGCGTTAGCTCACTGTTCAAAACGAAACGTCCCATTAAACTAAATAGCTACAGATAGCTCCTGATATCAATGTCTTATAACACTGAGTCGATGCGTATTCGAGCTGAGGGCACGCTGAATATAGTCAATAGGGACCAGCTGCAGCGCCGGAGAATCCTGGCCGTAGCTGAAGGCTACAGTATAGGGTCCAGCTGCAGCTCCGGAGAATCCTGGCCGTAGCTGGAGGCTACTCGAGTACACACAGACAGTGGAGCTGGTTGCATATAGCGAGCATTTTGACTTGTTGCGTGGTGGCGATGTCTCGCAGATAATACAACTACAAGTATGATTATATAATATATATATTTTATTAAAAAAAGATTTTTATATAAAATAAATTTTTTTCTTTTTTTTTAAATAAAAAACAATCGATATAAATAATGGTAAAATTGTTATTTAAAAATGTGCCCCTACAAAATATTTTTTGCCCCTAAATTTCTCATTTAGGGGCAAGTGTGCCCCTAGTGAAAAAGCTTAGCGTACAGCCCTGTATAGTCAAAGCTAGTGATGCACCGATGTGAAAATTGTGGCCGATACCGATAACCGATATTAACACTTTGAATGCCCAGCAGGGGGTGCACATTTAGTGCTTGAATGCCCACATCCACTTCAATGTTAGCATTAATATCGCCTAATCTATGTTTTAAATTATGGCTATGTGTCTAATCTGCCCGTCGCATTATCAATGCCCTATTTCCAGTCAAAATTGTCGAAGCTGATTGTTTTTTTATCGGTTCATTTCCGTTTCATAGCATTTAAAAAAACCCTCGTTTTCACACAAAAAAAGAGGATTCCATGATAATCGCTGATGTACTGTAATATTCTAGAACGTTGTCATTTGTCGGCCTATTTATGAATCTTTTTCAAATAAACGCTAGATTATCGATAGTATATGTGTACGTGTGCACGCTAGTGCCGCGTGCTGAAAATCGATTCTCTCAGTTCCTGATCGCTCTTAGAGTCAAACAGCCATATCACAAAAAAAAAGAAAAAGCTTATATCTCCGTGAAAACGGGTCTGATTATCCTAAGACTGGTAACATAGATTCCTTACCTGAGATCAGATGGTATCCAAATGGATTATTCCAATTCCTGATCGCCATTCGAAAAAATCTATCCTTTTATTGATACAGTAAAAACACATAATCCCCGCTGCTCTGAGGGTCCAGCATGAAGCTGATCGACCCCGGTTACATGAGTGAGAAGTAAAATGTGGAGTCCGGGTATTTTTTTCTCATTCATTTTCACTGAGTCCAATCCAAAAGGGTGAATTACCATCTGGGAGACGATAGGGGGCGCTTTTTTCACATCTGAGCGCCTGGGGTGGCTGATTTTCCAACGGTAGACTCGTTGATGAAATATGAATTCAGATTGCTAATTAAAAAAAAAAAAAAAAAAAATTCGTTATGGGCATTCAACCCGTGGGGGGTAAACCTGAGAAAACTCGGGTTGGGCATCCAAAGTGTTAATATTGCTGTTCTGGCCGATACCGATATTTACCGATGTCGATATTTCGGTATAGAAAACACTTTTTTATGATAATGAAATAAAGAGCTATTTTCCAAAACGCATATTTTTTTTTTTACTTTAGTAACTTATTTTCAGAAATGAAACTATTTAAAAAACGATGTAAAAAAAAAAAAAAAAAAAAAGAATCTTGATATCGGACCGATGCTGATGTGCAAAAAAATTGTCATATCAGCCGATATTATATCGCCAGCCGATATTATCATGCATCACTACTCAAAGCCATGCCTCTAAGAGGAGTTAAAAAGAAATTTGTAGTTAGAAGTTAGTTCTGAGTAGAGGGGATGACAGAGAAAGAGGAGAGAACCCTAACACTGCTTTGTGATGACGCACAAGTCACTGTACTGTCACTGTGAGTGTGTGTATTTGTGTGCATTTACTGTACATGTGTGTGTGTTATGGTTTGGACACAGTCCATACTGTCAGCCCAGTTTAAAACCACCAGCTGCATCATATACTTATGGTTCTATAATATACTGCTGTTCAATGACTCTCTGCACACGACCCGCTCAAGTTCCTGTTGTGTGCTACTGCTGTGTGCGTGTGTTAGGTCTGCACAACAACGTTGTCGACGTCATCGACCATGACATTTCGTTGATTTGCATATTCATGATCGACGCATCATGTTGTTACTTGTATGTGCCTTTTGTTGTGGAAATAGCAGACATTCAAAGTCATAACATGCGCAATGTGTAATCTAACTAGTGCGCAATGAATCACGTTACAAATATAAATAACTTCTCTTAAACCACTATTCGTGATTCTGCCTAGAGCCAGGACTCGACAGTGCGCGTTTCGCTCGCATTCGATAACTTCCATGTTTCACGTCAACTCCAGCTGTAAGGGAGGGGCTGAGCCCGATACCCCCATCTTCAATTTTAGAAGCTATGACAGCTCTTCAGCCCTGCGTTCTATAGTAGGGCCCTATGAAATCCTTTTTTTATCTTTTCCTGTTTTTGGATATGAATTTTCCTGTTTTCGTATTTCTCTGTTTTTAATTTTCCTGTTTTCTGATTTCTCGGTTTTAATATTTTTTTATTTGGACTTATAAAAACGATACAAAATTATGTTTTTAACTAACTTTAATAACACTACTAAGAACTGCAAACAGCGCCAGTGCAGGTCAGGTGTTTAAAAGAAATCAGAAAAGAACTGTAAATGTAATTTCTTTCAAAGAGATGTCCTTTAACCTCTTAAGCCCGAGCGGTCCGGGACCGGTATGAGATTGATATCACGCCATAAATCCATCTCTACAAAATGTATGAATTAATGTAGCCAAGAGTAAAGACCCTAACCCAGTCAAAACAGCAGTCAAAGTGTATTTTCAGCACTACGTTTGTTTACCAATGATTTTAACTGTTATTAGTGAAATCTGAGTTTATAGAAATCTCAGGGCATCGAGTCAGAAAAAGGCGCTTATAGACGCATGGATTTGGCACAACCTAACTTGAGTGTAGTCATTTGAGAGAAGAGACCCTGGGCTTTCGAATTTCAAAAAACGACCCTTCCCAGCTCACGTCAGCCCCTGTCAATCATCTGACTTCTAGCGTGACTTGTTTATTTCTCTTATTTTTCTGGATCATATCCCACAAACCTGAACGTTATTGCCATAAAACAGAACTCAGTTAGTTTCTCTTCTTTCTGTGAATGTCTAGCAAAAAACGCAGTTGCAATCTGATGGCGGAGAAATGTACATATATACATTTATAAAAAAGTAACTGTACTTACAGGAACAGCTTCTTTCCCTCATCTCTCATCTACCTGAACTCAGCCCCCCATATATATACCATATAAACTCTGAACTCTGACTCCATTGCCTATACCCTAGGCTCTTTATACCTACCTACTGTTTCACTGTCTACAACTGCCCTACACTGTAATCATATTAATCATAATAATCATAACGACCTACCTCATACTATAGTCTACCCATATAACTCTGTATGATAGCATGTACAATAGTGCTCTATAAACCGTATATATATATTTATATTTTTACCACATTTATATATCTGTCTGAATATACAGTACCTGCATACAATCCTTCTATATACCTACTTACCGGTATACACCTGCATATAATATATATTCTTATCGTATATATATATATATATCCACATCTGTCTGTACATACCTGCATATAATCATTTTTACATATCTGTATCTATATCTGTACATATCCCTTACCTACTCTTACTAGTTACACTGTTGGCCAGTATGACTTACTACCATAGTGGCTTTATACCTGTATCACTGTACATAATAATACTACAACTCTTTACATACATCTGAGTAGCACTATACTCAGTTTGACTAATTTATATATTTTGTACAAATGTTTAATCACCTGTATATTGTATATTACTATTGCACTTTACTGTTACATTTGCACTCTGACTCTGGTTGGACGCTGCAACGTATTTTTGTTGTACTCTACTTGTGCTGTATAATGGAAACACATTTTAATCTAATCGAATATTATACATATAGTAATATAGAAACAGTAATATACATATAGCAATATACATATAGTAATATATATACATATAGTAATATACATACAGTAATACATATACATATAGTAATATACACAGTAATATACACATACAGTAATATACACATACAGTAATATATATAGCAATATACATACAGTAATATACATATAGCTATATATATAGTAATATAGTGATATATTATACATAGTGATATACATACAGTGATATACATAATATACATATAGAAATATACATATACAGTAATATACATATAGTAATATACATATTGAACATTTTGAAATATACATACAGTAATATACATAACAGTAATTTACATACAGTAATATATACATACAGTAATATACTGTATATACATACAGCTACTTTCACAGTTTAACACCCACCTTTTCTATGTCTTCGTTTCTCTCCCTCTCTCTCTCTCTCTCTCTCTCTCTCTCTCTCTCTCTCTCTCTCTCTCTCTCTCTCTCTCTCTCTCTCTCTCTCTCTCTCTCTCTCTCTCTCTCTCTCTCTGTTTCTCTCCATCATCTGAGGTGGGAATGTTCCCCAGGGAATTTAACCCACGGCCCAACTCTCCCATTAAAAAGCCATTGTGTGTGTTTTCTATGTGGGAGCGGCTCAACCAAGCTTTCACTGGGCTCTGGAAGTAGATATCCATTTTTATCATACTGATTTAACCATATATTCACATACATGACCTTTATGAACCCATTATAAACCACATGGGCCTGTTTTACAAACACTACCAACATAAACAAACATTTAACAGTAAATATAATTCAGAAGTCATATTTACCTGTTCCCTTGTCTGCTATTAACTCTTTGTATCAAGATGAAAACATTACATAGTTCCTGTCTTTTATTGTAGGTGATGGGGCTACTTCATGGATTAATTGGGCCTTTACGTTGTGAAATAGAATTCACCATCTTCTATAAGCTATGATATAAGTTGATTGGTACATCTTCTATAAGCTCATATAAATATGTATATCAGTTGATTGATACATTTTCTATAAACTCATTACATCTGTATGATATGAATGAATGAATGAATGAATGAATGAATGAATGAATGAATGAATGAATGAATGAAACGTTTATTTCTTGGACATGTTATTCTTCTTATTTCTTCAAACAACTCACAGTGTCTTGATCCGTCAGACCAAACAATCTTAACAACAAATTAAAAGAAATCCTTAAAGGAAAAAAACATTTAAAAAAAGAACAAAGAAAAAACAGGATTTATAAACAAAAGAGCAATGTGTTTGGTTAGCAGACATGTCCAAAAAAAGGAGTTGATTGGTACATCTTCTATACGCTCATACAGTATACATCTGTATGATAACAGTTTACCTGAACATGATGCCACTCCTTACCTGAACATGATGCCACTCCTTACCTGAACATGATGCCACTCCTTACCTGAACATGATGCCACTCTTTATCTGAACATGATGCCACTCCTTATATGAACATGATGCCACTCCTTACCTGAACATGATGCCACTCCTTACCTGAACATGATGCCACTCCTTACCTGAACATGTTGCCACTCCTTACCTGAACATGATGCCACTCTTTATCTGAACATGATGCCACTCCTTATCTGAACATGATGCCACTCCTTAC
Source organism: Notolepis coatsorum (assembly GCF_963971535.1). Classification (NCBI taxonomy): domain Eukaryota; kingdom Metazoa; phylum Chordata; class Actinopteri; order Aulopiformes; family Paralepididae; genus Notolepis; species Notolepis coatsorum. The sequence goes on from NC_140165.1 coordinate 194,835,777, forward strand.
CTGAACATGATGCCACTCCTTACCTGAACATAATGCCACTCCTTACCTGAACATGATGCCACTCCTTACCTGAACATGATGCCACTCCTTACCTGAACATGATGCCACTCTTTATCTGAACATGATGCCACTCCTTATCTGAACATGATGCCACTCCTTACCTGAACATGATGCCACTCCTTACCTGAACATGATGCCACTCCTTACCTGAACATGATGCCACTCCTTACCTGAACATGATGCCACTCCTTACCTGAACATGATGCCACTCTTTATCTGAACATGATGCCACTCTTTACCTGAACATGATGCCACTCCTTACCTGAACATGATGCCACTCCTTATCTGAACATGATGCCACTCTTTACCTGAACATGATGCCACTCCTTATCTGAACATGATGCCACTCTTTATCTGAACATGATGCCACTCTTTACCTGAACATGATGCCACTCCTTATCTGAACATGATGCCACTCTTTACCTGAACATGATGCCACTCCTTATCTGAACATGATGCCACTCCTTACCTGAACATGATGCCACTCCTTACCTGAACATGATGCCACTCTTTATCTGAACATGATGCCACTCCTTATCTGAACATGATGCCACTCCTTATCTGAACATGATGCCACTCCTTACCTGAACATGATGCCACTCCTTACCTGAACATGATGCCACTCCTTATCTGAACATGATGCCACTCCTTATCTGAACATGATGCCACTCCTTATCTGAACATGATACCACTCCTTATCTGAACATGATGCCACTCCTTATCTGAACATGATGCCACTCTTTACCTGAACATGATGCCACTCCTTACCTGATAATGATGCCACTCTTTACCTGAATATGATGCCACTCTTTACCTGAACATGATGCCACTCCTTATCTGAACATGATACCACTCCTTACCTGAACATGATGCCACTCCTTATCTGAACATGATGCCACTCTTTACCTGAACGTGATGCCACTCCTTACCTGAACATGATGCCACTCCTTACCTGAACATGATGGCACTCTTTATCTGAACATGATGCCACTCTTTACCTGAACATGATGCCACTCTTTACCTGAACATGATGCCACTCCTTACCTGAACATGATGCCACTCCTTACCTGAACATGATGCCACTCCTTATCTGAACATGATGCCACTCCTTACCTGAACATGATGCCACTCCTTACCTGAACATGATGCCACTCCTTATCTGAACATGATGCCACTCTTTACCTGAACATGATGCCACTCCTTATCTGAACATGATGCCACTCCTTATCTGAACATGATGCCACTCTTTACCTGAACATGATGCCACTCCTTATCTGAACATGATGCCACTCCTTATCTGAACATGATGCCACTCTTTACCTGAACATGATGCCACTCTTTACCTGATAATGATGCCACTCTTTACCTGAACATGATGCCACTCTTTACCTGAACATGATGCCACTCCTTATCTGAACATGATGCCACTCTTTACCTGAACATGATGCCACTCCTTACCTGATAATGATGCCACTCTTTACCTGAACATGATGCCACTCCTTATCTGAACATGATGCCACTCCTTACCTGATAATGATGCCACTCTTTACCTGAACATGATGCCACTCCTTATCTGAACATGATGCCACTCTTTACCTGAACATGATGCCACTCCTTACCTGAACATGATGCCACTCCTTACCTGAACATGATGCCACTCTTTATCTGAACATGATGCCACTCCTTACCTGAACATGATGCCACTCCTTATCTGAACATGATGCCACTCTTTACCTGAACATGATGCCACTCCTTATCTGAACATGATGCCACTCCTTACCTGAACATGATGCCACTCCTTACCTGAACATGAATCATGATGCCACTCTTTATCTGAACATGATGCCACTCCTTACCTGAACATGATGCCACTCTTTATCTGAACATGATGCCACTCTTTACCTGAACATGATGCCACTCTTTACCTGAACATGATGCCACTCTTTACCTGAACATGATGCCACTCCTTATCTGAACATGATGCCACTCTTTATCTGAACATGATGCCACTCCTTATCTGAACATGATGCCACTCCTTATCTGAACATGATGCCACTCCTTATCTGAACATGATGCCACTCCTTACCTGAACATGATGCCACTCCTTATCTGAACATGATGCCACTCTTTACCTGAACATGATGCCACTCTTTACCTGAACATGATGCCACTCCTTACCTGAACATGATGCCACTCTTTATCTGAACATGATGCCACTCTTTATCTGAACATGATGCCACTCTTTATCTGAACATGATGCCACTGCTTATCTGAACATGATGCCACTCCTTATCTGAACATGATGCCACTCTTTATCTGAACATGATGCCACTCTTTACCTGAACATGATGCCACTCCTTACCTGAACATGATGCCACTCTTTATCTGAACATGATGCCACTCTTTATCTGAACATGATGCCACTCCTTATCTGAACATGATGCCACTCTTTATCTGAACATGATGCCACTCTTTACCTGAACATGATGCCACTCCTTATCTGAACATGATGTGTTATGGTTTGTAACCGACCCCAATCGCACAACACGAGACAGGTATGAGAGTAAGCCAAGAACTGGGCATTTATTGAAACACACAGAAAAACGGCACTGTCCCTTTAAGGGAGAACACAAATTAATGGATAACAAGAAAGGGAAAAGGCACAGTGCCTTTAAGAGGCGAGCTGGCTAAGGGGAAGGCTAAGGGAAGGCTAACGGAAACAGGGCCGGGGCAAGGGACAAGGCAGGAAACAGGGAGGACTAGGAGGACTGGACAGGGAGGACTAGGAGGACTAGAGAGGGGAGACAGGGACAGAGGCCCGCAGAGGCGGGCTGGGGACAGGGAGGACTAGGAGGACTAGAGTGGGGAAACAGGGACAGAGGCCCGCGGAGGCGGGCTGGGGAAAGGGAGGACTGGAAGGACTAGAAAAAACAGGGTAAGGCCTTGGAACAGGGCGAGGGCTGGAGCTGCTTACAGGGACAGAGAAAACAGACAAAGCCTGGGATACAAGCATTAATGAATGTTGCTGCTCTGCAGCTTCCCCCGGGATGGTTCGTCTGGGGAAGCAGATGGTGACGTCAGAGCCGCTCTGCAGACTTCTCTCAGCAGATCTCCGGGGTGGTAAACGGGACCGAGAGGGAGAGAGGGAGCGGGTTAGCTCAGAGTAAAGTGGGGAACAGAGCAGGTGACAGGAGAAGTGACTTGTCCCAAAAACAGAGTTATCCAAGTGACAGAATCTTCGGTGTATATACACACTGTGAGTAACGTCCCAAACACAAATCCGCGTGATTGAATCTCCGGTGCAAATAAACACTATGAGCGAAGTCCCAATAATTATCCAAGTGACAATATCTTCGGTGTGAATACACACAGTGAGCGAAGTCCCAATACAATTCCAAGTGATAATATCTTCCATCTTCTGAATGCGCGTCTGGGCGTCTGCTGCGCGGAGGTCTGGATGCGCGTCTGGACGTCTGCTGCGCGGAGGTCTGAAGTGGAACACTGGAATACCTCCCGTGGAAGTTTAGAGAGCGCAGTCCAGTGTCTCCTTCCAGGCAAACGGCGACAGGAGGCGAAGGCTAGAGCGCATCTCACGCCGGAGATGAAAACAGCATAACAGACAGAAACCGAAACTCCCGTAGGAGCCCTAAGACAGAGAAACTCCCGAAGGGGTCTTGGTGATTGAGATATGATACGGAACGACCCGACAGGAACTGAGGGGAGAGCGAGGTACTTAAAGCCCACAGGGGAACCAATTAGAATGCACATCAGGTGCGTGAAGGTAATTGATACTTGAAACTAGAAGTGTGTGTTCGGCACCAGACCAATAAAACACATAATGACAGGTAGTCCAAGGGTGTGGTTGCTGAAGAGCAAACGAACGCGAGGGTGGGGGCTAGTGAGGTGAGGAGAATGCAATTGATTAACAGAAAACTAAAGGAACAGAGCGAGTAGGCTTAAAGGAACAGAGCGAGTAGGTGAGCAGCGGACAAAACCTCACATGATGCCACTCTTTATCTGAACTTGATGCCACTCTTTATCTGAACATGATGACACTCCTTATCTGAACAAGTTTCAAGTTCAAGTTTCTTTAATAGTTGTCATACAGAAGTACAGAATACTTTTATACAAAATGCTTCTTACTGTTACGCTCCAGAGACTGTGCTAGACAAGATAAGTACGAAATAACATAGTATAGCATGTAAATTAGAAGTAAAAAATGAGGTCACAGTGTTCAGTATAGACATATGTACAATGTTCGATGCAGAATAGACGTAACTGAGTTACCATATAATATACAATATACTATGCAGTGTACTAATATACAATACTATATAGTGCAAAGCAGAAATGGGATGAGGTACAATTTAGGTACAATTTACAGTAAGGTGTATGAGTTGTAGTGCAAATCCTTTATCAATAAATATAAAGTGTGTTTAGGTGATCTAAAGTGTGGAGAGTGGGTGCTGCAGTGTGTTGTTTGTTTAAAGTGAGTGTGTGCGTGTGGATGTGTGCTGTGTGCATTTGATGGTTGTTGTATAGTGTTTATTGTTCGTTGAGCAGCCTGATGGCCTGGGGATAGAAGCTTCTTCTGAGTCTTTCTGTGCTCGCCTTGAGACTCCGGTATCGCTTGCCTGACCGCAGCAGTTCAAAGAGGCAGTTGTTCGGGTGGCTGGAGTCCTTGATGATTCTCTTAGCCTTACCCCTGCACCGCTTGTTGTATATGTTCTGGAGGGTGGGGAGCCCCCCTCCAATTGTGCGTTCGGCTGAACGTGTCACTCTTTGTAGTCTGTTTCGGTCTTGTGCAGTGCTATTCCCAAACCAGGAGGTGATGTTGCCAGTCAGGATGCTCATGTACATGAGTAGAAGTTCTTAAGGATCTTCTGACTGACTTGGAACTTCCTTAGGCGCCTGAGGAAGTAGAGGCGTTGTCGTGCCTTTTTCACAACACTGTCAATGTGTGTGGTCCATGTGGTCCTGGAACTGTATACAGTGGTTAGCTTCTAGTTAGCGTTTTAGCTATAGCTGCTTGCTAGCTAACGTTAGCCCCGTGTGCTCAAAGCAGCCAGCTAGGTGTATCTGTTATGACTATAATGTTTCCAAAAAAGCACCGGACTACGACGTAAGGTTAGACATTTTATTTCATGCTCAAAAGCCCCTGGCTTGCACATCGCAGTCACGAAAGGGGCTAGCTCAACCAGTGCACTGTGCACAACAGCACACCAACCCAACTGACGTTACCACAACACTTGACGGTACTTCACAGCACTGTCGTAAGACCACCGTCAGGCCCGGACTGGCCATCGGGAGCACCGGGAGTTTTCCCGGTGGCCTGGCCTGCACAGATAAAAAAAAAAAAAAAAATTATTATAATTTTTTTTTTTTTTTTTATTGTCAGGCCATTGTTTCTAGTTGTGGCGGCGGCGCGGCGCGATAGTTAGATAACCTAGGTGGGTGGGGAACAACCAGGATTTCACTGTCTGCGACAGAGTTGGAGAACTATCTGACTCTCTCTCCCTCACGTGGATCTCACACACACACAATGGAGCCGTGCTGCCGCTTGTGATTGGTGGAGGCGGGACCAGGCGATACAACTGATTGACAGCGGAGGCGGCGAATGGAATGGCAGACGGCACTCAGATGCAGAATAACAGCCAGGCAGTGAGCCAGGTAGTGAGGGACTCGGGAGAGATACAGTAGAGCGAAAGTCAATTAACGTGGATGTCAAGATGGACAGTGGAAGAAAGAGAAAGGGTGGAGGAGAGAGGGATAAAACAAAGAAAAAGAAAGGCCCTTACGGTTAACTGTATTATAATAGTAAATAGAAAAATATGTTGTGCTCTTGCTTTTTTCTTTTTGAAGGTGGAGAGAGTAGCATTGCTAGTGCCACAACAATTTTATTTGAGGTCCATAACAGTACATTGTACTAAGCAATTGTTGGCTCATTAGTTTGTGATTCACATGCACTAAAATTCACCAGAATGAAGGAAATTAAGTCTTTGTAACAAAAAAAATCCTGGTGGGGGACCCCCAGACCCCCGCTTAAAAGGTGGCCTGATTGGGGCTATATTTCGCGCTATATCTCCCGGTATGAATTATTTCCCCAGTCCGGCCCTGACCACCGTGCTGTCTTAAAGGCACAGTGTGCCTACCCAGATGCATACACAACATTGACGCGGCTTGACATACAAAGAAGTAATTATCACAATTAGCGATTTTTTTTGTCTGGTAAAAAATCTGTTTGGCTGGTAAAAAAAATCAGATACTTGCCAGTTGGCTGGTAAGCCAAAAAGTTAGTTTCCTCCCCTGCCACTGCTTATCTGAACATGATGCCACTGCTTATCTGAACATGATGCCACTCCTTATCTGAACATGATGCCACTGCTTATCTGAACATGATGCCACTCCTCTTGATCAATTGAAAATGGAGGGCCCTTATGTAAAAAGTATTTTTCTGGTCTTCATCCTCTTAGCAGTTGTTTGTATTGAGCTGTACTGTATTGTACCCATTCTGCAATCTGTTAATAAAGTTTTCAATAAATGGATCAATCCTTACCTGAACATGATGTCACAGCTTATCTGAACATGATGTCACAGTTTATCTGAACATGATGTCACTGCTCACCTGAACATGATGTCACAGCTTATCTGGACATGATGTCACAGTTTATCTGAACATGATGTCACTGCTTATCTGAACATGATGTCACAGTTTATCTGAACATGTTACTGCTTATTTGAACATGATGTCACTGCTTACTAGGGGTGGGAATCACCAGTTTCATCACGATACGATATTGATTATTTGGACAGCGATACGATATTTGCCGATATCACAAAGTCTGCCACGATTAGGGATGGGTACCTTTCACATTTGAACCGATACCGGTACCGGTACCTGTGAATCTATACCGGTACCCAACGGTACCTTTTTTTCTGTACTTTAGTCTCTAAAAATGTTATCTACCTACCTCAGTTGTAAAAAATCAAATCAAATCAAAACTTAATATCTAATAAATAAATAATGTATTATTATTACTTTATTATTATTTACATCTTACTGATGTAAAGTATTTTACAACTGATTCAACAAACAAACAATCTAGCAGCAATGAACTACTCTGCTGCTGATTGAGTATTCTAGCAGTTATTTTTGCTCCACCCCCGCTTTGGAGAAGACCCGCTCTGCGGTGTGTGTGTGGCTTGTTTACCAACGTCACATCCTCTACTCTTCTGTCCTGAGTTGTGCCGGCTTGCACTGTAGCCCTAGGAGCTAACGTTATGTCCGACGGTTAGCTTAGCTAACGTCAGCTTAAGAACGTCAAATGGGTTACAAATATGTCAAACTATGGAAGGAGTAAAGGCCTCTACATGCTACAGCAACTTCAAAGCAACTTCAACACAACATCAGCGCGATTTCAGCGCGGTTGTTGTTTAGGGTCTTGTAGACTGTGTTGCGAGGATGCTGCGTACATGTCTCCAAAATCTAACCTAAACAACCGTTGCGTTGATATTGCGTAGCAGTGATTGGTTGGTTAGCGAATGGGGGCGGGACTGTCATAGAATAATATTGGTCTCGCAGAGAATACCATCCGCCATTGTTGTAGCCAGCCAGCGTTGATGCTAAATAATTAGCGTCACATAGCTGGCCTTTTTCTGAAAACCCAAGCACATATTGTTCCATAGCATACGCCTTCAGTTGATCATGACAAATCCTCTCTTACCTTGACGATTAAAAAGCCTCCATAATTTAGTAAATAAAGCTGTAGCCAGCCAGCTAGCATTGGTGCTATTTAAAATGCTATCCACATTAGCTACATAGCTAACCAACTAAATACAATGGTATCCTGAGGTAACTTTAACGTTAAATACAACGTTTGCTAGTCGAAATGACTGGACACACACAGGGACAAGTTAAACATCAATCAATTAATTTATTCCAATAGGTAGTTTGAGCTGCATGTGAGCCGAGGTCCTCTCCATTGGAAACTAATGACGTTACGGTAACGTTAGCTCGAAAAGCACAGAAAGTTAAGCTGCTAGCAACAGACACTATAACACTTCCGGTCGGGGATTTCAAAATAAAAGAGCGACGTCTAAAATCACCGGAAATACGTTTATTTTGTACATTATCTAACGTTAACACGAACCTAAACTAACTTTAGTTAAACTAACTTTGCGCGTCGATGTTGCAGAAGCATAAAGGCAGAGTGTCTAAAACACCGTTGCTTTGTCGATGTTGTGTTGCAGTTGCTTTGAAGTTTCTGTAGCATGCAGAGGCCTTAAGCCGACAGCTAAAAATAAAACCCACCGCGGCAGCGCGAGCACATAGCAAAAGAACGTTTCGAGAGGAGTGGAAGTTTGGAGATAGTGGTGTTTCAAGAGACTGGCTACAGTAATATGATGCTGTGCTGTAGTGATCAGTTGTTCCGTGTGGCGCAAGTATGTCAAAAATAAAAACAGAAACAACACGTTTGTCATCTGTAGTAAATAAATGAAGCTGGAATCCATTCGTGACCATGAACAGAGCCAGTGTCCCATTGTGTCCCGGATTCAATCTCCTCTCCTCTAAAGATGCTCTGTCGCTAGGCTAACAGCCATGTCAGACAGAGCAGATGTGGAAACTGAGCTACACTTTCTAACAACCTGCCCACTACCAAGATGGATATCAGAGACATATATTTCCCAGTCCCCATGAATTGCAAACACCCAAAGAGAGTTAAAAAACATGTATTGTGCCTTAACGTGTGGTTTCGTTTTTGCGGTCAACAAAAAGTGACGTCATCAGACTTTTTTTTTTTTGCGCATTGTACCGCATTGTACCGCATTGTACCGAATTGTACCTACGTGTTTTGGTAGGTACCTTTAAAAGTACCGAATTCGGTACCCATCCCTAGCCACGATACGATAGGATTCGATTCGATTCAGGTGCCTGCGATCGATATGAGACGATATTATATGCCCATTTAACACAATCAGTAACATTTAGATCAACTAAAAAAAGGCAACGGAAATATCATTTGACATTTTTATTTTTGAGCTCTTCCAGACATTTAAATGAAAGACAATCTATTGTTTTTAATACAAATAGACCTCCTGATCACTGTAACGTTTTGATTGAGCTTTAAGTAAACATTTTTGGAATTCACAACACGCAACCTAAAACCCCTCTTTCCAAACGCAGACACACACAGGGAGAATGCCCGCTGTTCTCTCTATGGCTCTGATCAGCTTAGCTTAGTTAGCTTACGCTAACGTAACGTTAATTTCCGTCTTTAACGCGACATGGGCATAAATGAATGGCGAGGATGCAAAGCATGTTAGATGCATTTGACCCGTTGTGGAAAAACAGCAGGGACTTAGTTCTGGTCGCAAAATAGGCGGACTCTGGAGCCCTGCTGTAACGTCTACAGACGCTGGGCTACTGTTGTTGTTGCGGCCGGGCGGATATGCTCACCAGGGGATTTTCAAAATAAGAGTATCGCAATATGAATTTATCTTTTTACGTTGCATCGATCCTATTTGATCATTGATAATAGATCGATATATCGATCTGGATCAATGTATCGTCCCACCCCTACTGCTTACCTAAACATGATGTTACAGCGTATCTGAACATGATGTCACAGTTTATCTGAACACAATGTCACTGCTTACATGATCAGTGGTGCTGCTAGTGTCTATTGGGGCCCTAGGCAATCATTCTCAGGAGGGGCCCCCAACCAGTGTTCATCTCCATTATGTTCTATTATGTTCATGTCCATTATTATTTCAGGCTCTGTTTAAAAAATAATCCTTGTCCATACGCAGTGTTGATTTTGGCAGCTATTTTCATTTTAATTTTAGTCTTAGTCATGTGTCAAGTGCTCCTTTTTCGTTTTCATCATATTTAGTCATCTGCATTTATTTTTCGTTTAATCAGTTTTAGTCAACTAAATGTCTGAGCATTTTAGTCTTAGTCAGTGTTAGTCTCGATTTTGTCTTTTTTGTTTTTGTCTAGATTTAGTCGCAGAAAACTGATGATTTTTGTCTAGTTTTCGCTAATGAAAAAAAGGCATTTTATATTTTTATATTGTAAATAATGCAATTCTATTTATTAAGTATAGTCTAGCCAAAACCCTATCAGCTGATTCACAATAAGTTCAATAGAAGGCTAGAAGCCCAATAGTAACCAAACATTCCTTGAAATGGTCAATAGATTCAGAAATAGTCAGACATGGAATGGAACATATTCTGATTTAAATTGCTTATTTTATTTTTTTAACCAACAAAGGAACATTAGGATAGTGTAAATACACAGTACACACTGATTGCAATTCTCACTGGGACCTACTGTACAAATTGCACACACGTCACACACACATTGGGTCTCATTCCCGAAATTTTTTCAAAGATATATTCTGGAAGACTTATCTTGGAACCACTGAGACATAATCAATGACAAGTTCACTCTGAGTCCTGAACGTGCTGGTAATATGTCTTAAGTGGCCGAAAAGGTCGCACAAATTATATGATCTGATATCTCCTTGGAGAATGGCATTCTGTCTTAAACTCGAAAGCGTGTTCCCGTTCAGATCATTTGCATACAAAACAACGCCTCCAGAGCTCCTTATAAGGCAACTAGTGACGCAGCTGTGTGCAAATGGAATGGCGGAAGTGCTTAGCGAGTCTTGCGAGCCGCGTGATTACGAAACCTAGCGTCAGTCAGTGCCAATCAGAGAGCGTCTCCGAGAAATGCGGCTAGGTTTCGTAATCACGGTTGCGTGCCATCAAAACTAGATTAGATTAATGTATTGGCATCATATACAGCTTGCGGTACACCTGCCGCAGCGCGCACGCACACACACACACACGCGCGCGCAGTACTGTATATGAATGAATGAATGAAATATAATATATATAGCCTACGGCGGGCGTAATGAATGAACGCAGTATGGCTTATTATTCCATAATTAAGCCTATAGGCTACTGTTCATTCGTAGGCGCACACAAGACTTGTTATGGAATATTAATGCAGTCTATTTCCACCGATTAGCTTTAGTTCTTATTTATTTATCCACTGTCATTTCAGTGTTGGTGTATAGGCTATATAGTGTATTTCAATATAAGTTTAATTGATTAATGATATATTCGAAGGAATGCAGGTTTATAGCTATATCAACCCCCTCCAATGTACAGTAAATGACCAAGTATGGTTTTGTCAATATTCCAATGTACAGTTTTGCTTGTACAGTGTAAGTCTATCACCCACCCACCCACCCACCCCTCCTATACTCAAATGTACTCTCTTTTCTGGACTCTTTTTGTATCACAAACAGTACTGTATTTGCAAATCTGGTATGTCATAAATGTATAGATGTAGCAGTACTGTCTATCTGTCGTGTGTGTCATATATGTTATGATGAATTGAAAATGGGGGACCCTGATGTAAACAAGACGAAATTCTTTCTCTGGTCTGCATCCCCTTATGTAATTGAGCTGTACTGTACCCATTCTGCAATCTGTTAATAAAGTTTTCAATCAATCAAACAAAGGTCTGTCCCATTGTATACCAATCAATGGGATACATTGCATGTTGACCTGCATTCTTTCAAATGTACTGTATATAATTAATCATTAAAACAGATGTGTAACAAATAAGAAATAAAAATTCCACAGAAGGCATTAAATAATTATTATTTTCAATAATTTCACAATAATTGCATAATTGTGTTTGAATATCTGAGTAATTAAATTAATTATACATTTGTCCAAAATAGCTGGTTCAGATATGGTTAAGCAGCTGCCCTGTGATCAGATGAATCCATATTATTTATTTTTCCGACATCAAATGCGTAATTTCTTATCGTACAAATATTGTCATATTTATTTTAATTATGATTAAGTAATTAATTCCAAGGAGGCCTGTAGCGTTGACGTGAAGGAATCACTATGAGAACACAGTCTGTCAAGTTATAATAAAATTTTAAATTAGTCAATCAATCATGAGATTTGATCGTGGCTGAGAGCAGATTTAAGAGTGCTCCTCAGCACTCTTAAATCTGCTCTCAGCCACGATCAAATCTGATCTCAGGAAAATTTGGGGACTCCCACTCCCAGCCCTAATATGTCTTAAATGGGCCGAAATCTGGCTAAGACGAAATTTTTTGTCGTAACTTCGTTCGGGAATGAGACCCATTCCCTTTTGTCCCTCGAGTCGTACCGTAGATTGCTGACGTCACTTTAAACTTAAAATGGCGGCCCCCATCAGAGCATTCAGCTAATAACATTAGCTTAGCGAACCTGCCACCGCACTTCTATGTGCATAAAGTGTGGTAACAAAATATCACAGCCCCTAAGACTGGGAGCGTTCTAACTCTACTGAGCATGTACCCAACATTATATGAAAAATTAAAAGTCATTACGACGTTTTAGTGCACTTCAAGCGCTAAAGGGATTCATAACTTATAGCAGGGTCAATCTCAGTGTTAGTACTCGTCTGTTTCTTTTCTTTTCATACCTTTTTAAGTGAACGTGGTCTTGTCCTTGTTGTATCCATGTATAATGTTGATAGTGATAGTGGGTGTACACAGATGAAAGAGAGCAAGTCTGTGTCTGGGATATAGGAACTGGGATATATGAATTGAAAATGGGGGACCCTGATGGAAACAAGACAAACGTCTTTCTCAGGTCTGCATCCCCTTAACAATTGTATGTATTGAGCCGTACTGTATTGTACCCATTCTGCAATCTGTTAAATAAAGTTTTCATTCATTCATTCATTCAGGTCCCGACTCCTTAGCCTAGCCATCCTCTCAGCCTCTGTCGTCTTAAATGCTGTTCTTTTGGTAGAACTGTTTGGCTGCCGCAGGAGTGTTGAGAGAGTAGCAGATTCCGTTCATGGTTATTGGTATAAGCTGTAGTCACGAGAGACCTGGGACGCGGTTTTTAGCCTCACGTATGTTATGTAGCTTGGCTTTTAGTGGGCCATGAACGCTGCTGAGCTTAACCCAGAAACGGAAATGGGAAATGCTGAAATAATAACGTGACTTAATCTAAAAGTTATAATTATTTTGTCTCATCTTGTTTTAGTCAACATAAATTAAGAGAGAATTCGTCAGGGTTTCTGTAAACTACATTTTTGTGTCCTCAGTTGTGGTCTGATATTTACGTTAGCGGCACATGGTCTTCAATAATGTGACGTCACGTCTCGTTGTCGTCGCGGGAAAAAGCTTCGTTGATGAAGATCTTTCGTCATCAAAACGGCAGGGTAACATTTAAAAAATTTATTTAAATCCGTCCAGATGTAAACGCAGAAACGCATATAAATTGCTCCAACAAGCATGCCGGGCCAGTAGGTGGCGATAAGCGATATATCTCAAATACCATAGAACAACAGTCTGAGCATGCGTAGTGAGCTGATTTTTCAGAAGGTGCTCCACTCTCGCTCCAAGTGTCTTGAATCAGAACAGGATCAATACATATAACGTTAGGTGGCCCTCATCCGTTGTCTTCTTCATCTATAGTCTGCTCGGGCCAGACTATACCACAGAGCCGAATAGGTTTCCTCATCGGCCAGTTTGACTATAGTATTTTTATGATTTACCAGAAGTGCTGAGTCCAACATAGTCTGGTGGAAATGCACCTTATCGTCCATAATCATCATCCATATAATCCGTTTTGTCTTCTCTTCTTCATAGTATCCAATAGTTTGCTCTAGGCCTTTACCTTGTCGAACGTTAGATTGCTGTAGTTTGCTCAGTGCTGCCATGCCACTGCTGGGAGTGGCCTAGTGATTTGGTTACTCTCAGCCCATGCAGTTCATAAGGTAGGCGATACTGCCACCTGTCGGGATTCAATCGTCATTGCCGGTCCCAAGCACACTCAAAGGGTGAGTGTTTAGAATAAGAATAAGAAAATAGAGAAAAGAAAAAAGGCACTAAAAACGAGATATCGCTTTTGGCTGGCTCTCATAAACGAGATATCTCGTGATTGGCGCTCAATGAGTTAAGGCTGGCTGGTAGTGCACATAGAATAGGGCTATGTTATTGAAATAAATGTTTCTCTAATTAACGCATATACAGTATTTCTATATTTCATATAATTTCTCTATCTACTCCAGTGCGCCGTCAGACAGATTCGGCCATCAGACAGATTCAACCGTCAGACGCTGCTTGCGTGTAACTGAGAGAGGCGCTTGTGGAATTCCCCATCCCTGGATACAAATCGGCAGACACGCTATTTATGTTTTATGTATAGGCTATCTTGTTGCAAAATAATAATAGCCTCATTAAAATACTCAGTTAGTACTCTGTGTCGACACAAAGAATGGATTGCGCGAAGCTAATCGCACCCGCTCCGTGTTTGCGAGCTATCCACTAACAGGACATTGCGCGGATGATACCAGCGTTGACACGCCCATTATTGTTCCAGATCTGCTCGCGGGAGTCGCAGAGCATTCGGCAGATATCAGTCCGGATTTCATTGTTGTCCGCGGGACCATTATGCATTATTATTATTTTTTTTATTTATTGATCTTTTCCCCCCTCCTTTTTCCACCGATTTTCTCCCATCCCAATGTTAGTCGTTATGCCAATTCCCAATCCCCTTCCTGGTCGCTGCACACTTACCCCCCACAGTCGGTCTGGGAGAGTGGAGGCTATCAATATCACGTGCTTCCTCCGACACACGTCTAGCCAATCAACCGCTTCTTTTCACCTGGCAGCGCGGATTCTCACTGAGAGGGCGTAGCGTGTGGAAGGATCACACTATCCCACTTAGATCCTATCCGCACTTAGCAGGCGCCCCGACCGAACTGTAGGAGTCGCTGTTTACAACGACCCGGACCCACCCCTCCAGCTTCTCCCACCCTCTGATACAGCCAATTGTATTAGTGTGAACGGCCAGCCAAGCTGGTGACAACCCCGGAGCTGTGAGCTGGATTCGAACAGGCGAATCCTAGCGTCTCCGGGGTTGGTGACGAACGCAATCTCCGCTACGCCACCTGACCGCCCAGCATTATGCATTATTCTTAAATTGACTGGCGTGTTGCACCGAATACCACGGTACTCTGTTGCATGTGACGTTTTCCCAGAGAAGACTGCTTTGTGAGCGGCGATACTGCGCTCACACACAAACAGAGGAGGAAGCGGACAGATCGGACCGGACTCACAATATGCCAAAGCGAAAATATACATTACAGATGAACTGCAGAGAAAATTCCCAATTTACCATCCCGGTCGAGACAAATGGGAGGCGGAGTGCAATGCGTGCTAAGCTTGACCATATGTTTCTGTGTCTAATAAAGGTGCTGGAGATCTCAAAGCTCATGCGGACACAGAAAAACATTAAACATTAAAGCTGTGCGAGGCGAGAGTTTGATGGCAAAGTTGACTGAATTGATTACATACATTTGATTGATTGATACAGAGAGATAAAGAAAATAATTAAAAACTATTTTGATGCCTCAAAATTATGTTTTGGTTTGATTTATGATGATATAAGATGCTTATGATACAATCATTCTAAGGATTACGTGTGTAATAAATTCGTTTTGTACACTAATTGCAAGTTATGCATATCTTTGTGAGGTTATATCGGCCGCCGATATAATATCGGCCGATATGGAAAAAGATTTACACATCGGTATCGGTCCGATATCAAAATAGGGCCGAAATATATATATAATAATAAAAAAGATTTTTTATATATATACATGTTTTGGTCTTAAATTGTTTCAAAATATCAGTCATTTCTGAAAATAAATTACAAAAGTAAAAAAAAATATGCATTTTGGAAAATAGCTGGGGCTGGGGCTTCTCCACTAGGACCTCGTGATTTTCATAAAAAAGTGTTTTCTATACAGAGATATCGACATCGGTAAATATCAGAACAACAATATTAATATCGGTTAACGGTATCTGCCACAATCTTTACATCGGTGCATCACTATTTACATTACATTGAAAAGATACAAAGATATATTTTTGAAAGATGGATTTTCTAATACAGAAGAGGTATTATTTAGAACATTAATTCATATTTTCTTTGTATTTATTTTGTCCAGTAAGACTTGAAAATAGATTTATTAAGTTGTAAAGCCATGGCCTATATTCGATTTCATAATTATATTATATTCTATTGTGCTTAACTTAGTTCATATTTCATTTTATATGACACCACCCCTTTATTGTGATTATAACCTAAGGCTGTATAATAATAAATAATAATATATAATAATATAATAATAATAAATTGACATTCCCTAATAGATAGTGTGTTAGGAAATGTAATGGAAATGTATGTGTCTGATAAAGAGATAGGGATACACATGGATGAAAAGTAGGGATGCTCGATATTGGCTTTTTTACCGATACCGATATACCGATATTGTCCAACTCTTAATATCCGATACCGATATCAACCGATATCACATTTTAATGCCGATATCGGCCGATAATATCGGTAGGCCGATAATATCGGACATTATTTCTATAGAAATGTAAAAAAAATAAAAAATTGAAAACCGATACCGATATTTTCCGATATCACATTTTAATGCCGATATCGGCCGATAATATCGGACATCCCTAATGAAAAGGTATGGGTCTGATATGGATATATTATTAGAAGATTGTATAATTGGTTGATATGAACATAGATAATGTATGTAAAAGCTAAATAGTATGTATTGTATTATGAATTGATTAGGAGTATGTATTGTTGTATTGTATTATGAATTGATGGAGTATGTATTGTTGTATTGTATTATGAATTTGATTAGGAGTATGTATTGTTGTATTGTATTATGAATTGATTAGGAGTATGTATTGTTGTATTGTATTATGAATAGATTAGGAGTATGTATTGTTGTATTGTATTATGAATTTGATTAGGAGTATTTATTGTTGTTTTAATTGTCTCTATGCCATGTGAATGTTGTGAGTGTATAAAGTATGTAACTATATTTTACGCGTTATGGACCGATAACCGATATTAATATTGCTGTTCTGGCCGATACCGATATTTACCGATGTCGATATCTCTGTATAGAAAACACTTTTTTATGATAATCAAATAAAGAGCTATTTTCCAAAATGCATCTTCTTTTTACTTTTGTAACTTATTTTCAGAAATGACTGATATTTTTTAACTAAAACATGAAAAAAATATATATAATAGCTGTAACATCATAAAAACTGCCATATCGGCCGATATTATATCGGCGGCCGATATATCGTGCATCACTAGCTGTCACCCACCGATATATACATTATACACATTGAAAAACATAGATTCCTTCAGTGTGGATGAAAGCCCCAAACGTAGAAGAAAATGTGCGTTTTGCAAAATATCCGTATTTGTGTGGACATGCCCTTAGAAAGAGTCGTATAGAGCCTGGAACATCAGGCTGAAAGAGCCTCCACCTGTCTCTCTGATCACCTATTTCTCTGATCACCTGTCTCTCTGATCACCTGTCTCTCTGATTACCTGCCTGGTCACTCCAGCCTCTTTAACCCTTTCACTGCCACACTACAGACCTTCTGTAGTGTGGCAGTGAAAGTGTTAACCTGCTGTTGTGTGGCAGTGAAAGGGTTAACCTTCTGTGTATTGTCGCAGTGAAAGGGTTAACCGGTTGGTATAGTGCGACAGTGAAAGGGTTAAGCTGTTCTCTAGAGCAGGTCTGATGATTGTTTTTTTATCATAATGAATCTCTTCTATAAAGGGATGTATTTTACTATTGTGTTTTTGTTTAATGGTTCTTGCATGACTTGCTTTGTAAACTCATTTTTAGAACAATGTTGTACAAATTAAGTTCATAATTATTATTGTTGACTATGTTTCTGTGTGAATGAGAGCGGTTTAACTAAACCAGTAATTATCTTCATCCTCTTATTTGTTAGACTGATAGATATGACATGTCTGAGTCTGTACAGGTTGTATGACGCTACTCATGTTGTTTCTGCTGTGTGTGTGTGTGTGTGTGTGTGTGTGTGTGTGTGTGTGTGTGTGTGTGTAGGAGTTACATAACTTACACTGTTAACACAGAAAATACTAGTCTATCTCTCTCTGTGTCTCACTCTGTCTCTCTCCTTCTCTCTCTTTTTTCTGCCTCTCTTTCTCTCTGTCTCTCTCTTTATCTCTCTTTGTGTCTATCTGTCTCTCTCTCTCCCCCAGTCTCTGTCTCTCAATCTATGTGTCTCTCTGTTTCTCTCTCAGCTGTGTTCTCTGTTCTGAAAGGCTGAATTAGTAACAGTTATAGTTGGTGTTGATGTTGGTGTTGTAGATGTTGGTGACAACTGGTCTGCTGGTCTGGAGTGTCTTTTCATGATTTGTTTTGAACGACAGTCCAATCATATTCCACGTGTCTTGGCCTAGTGGTAGGGCTGCACGATTTTGGGAAAATATCTAATTGCAATTTTTCTGACAGATATTGCGATTGCCGTAGTTTGGGGACCACTGCTGTAACGTCTTCACAACACACGGGCATTTCACAAGCTGTTGTTGTTGGGCGTATATACATAGCTACCTTGGGCTACTTCTGATTGGTGAGCAATGAGAGCACAGCACTTCTGATTAGTAAGCATGACTGGGTCTGGCACGCAAGAAAAAACCTTGATCAGACTCGCTGTATAATAATCGTTCAGCCCTACCTAGTGGTCCAATCACATTCCACCTGTCTTGGCCTAGTGGTCCAATCACATTCCACCTGTCTTGGCCTAGTGGTCCAATCACATTCCACCTGTCTTGGCCTAGTGGTCCAATCACATTCCACCTGTCTTGGCCTAGTGGTCCAATCACATTCCACCTGTCTTGGCCTAGTGGTCCAATCACATTCCACCTGTCTTGGCCTAGTGGTCCAATCACATGCCATGACTGTAATGCTGTTTGAAACCACCTGACTCCCAGTGGTCTGAACTAGATGTAACTAAATGTCTGACACTTAAACCAGTAGAACAGAGTAAATAGACATTAAAGAGCAAGGTCAGAGGTCAGTCCCGCTGTCTTTTTCATCTGCTTCCTCTGCATCTTGATGAGAACACCTTCCTCCTTCATTTCATTCTTCTGTTTTCTGTCATTCATCTGTTTCCTGTCGTTCCTCTGTTTCCTGTCGTTCCTCTGTTTCCTGTCATTCCTCTGTTTCCTGTTATTCCTCTGTTTCTTGTCATTCCTCTGTTTCCTGTGTGTGGTTCTGGTCATCCTCTGCTTCATCCAGTAGGATCTATCATCTTACCTGGAGGATGACATCAGACGGACAGAAACAGCCTCTGACTGTCGTCTTCCTCACCCCACAAACCACCATGATGGAGGCGTGGCCTGTTTTTCTCTATTCTGGCTTTGTAGTTTGTTATTTTTGGGTTTCATAAAACCAAATATAACACATGCCTGGTCACCATACTGTTGTTCGGTTTCTGTCAAACAACAGCAACATAATTACTGCCTGACACAGCTCACCATGACTCTCTCTCTCTCTCTCTCTCTCTCTCTCTCTCTCTCTCTCTCTCTCTCTCTCTCTCTCTCTCTCTCTCTCTCTCTCTCTCTCTATGTCTCTCTGTGTCTCTCTCTGTGTCTCTCTCTCTATCTGTGTGTGTGTCTCTGTGTCTCTCTGTGTGTGTCTTTCTCTGTGTCTCTGTGTGTGTGTCTCTCTCTCTCTCTTTCTCTCTCTCTCTGTCAGAGTCCAGATACTGTAGAAACTGTGCTGAAATAGAAAGTCCAGCACTGAAGAGCTGACTCAAGTAAAGGCATGAAGTAATACATGTACTTAGTCTATACACAGTCCAGTGTACTTAGTCAATACACAGTCCAGTGTACTTAGTCAATACCCAGTCCATGGTACTTTGTCTATACACAGTCCCGGGTACTTAGTCAATACACAGTCCAGGGTACTTAGTCTATACACAGTCCAGGGCGCTTATACACAGTCCAGGGTGCTTAGTCTATACACAGTCCAGGGTGCTTAGTCTATACACAGTCCAGGGTGCTTAGTCTATACACAGTCCAGGGTACTTTGTCTATACACAGTCCAGTGTACTTAGTCAATACACAGTCCAGTGTACTTAGTCAATACACAGTCCAGGGTGCTTAGTCTATACACAGTCCAGGGTACTCTGTACACAGTCCAGTGTACTTAGTCAATACACAGTCCAGGGTGCTTAGTCTATACACAGTCCAGTGTACTTAGTCAATACACAGTCCAGGGTGCTTAGTCTATGTAGTCCAGGGTGCTTAGTCTATACACAGTCCAAAACTTATTTACCCTTAAAATGAAGATAACACAGTGTATACTACCGTTTTATATATATATATATATATATATATATATATATATATATATATATATATATATATATATATATATATATATATATATATATATATATATATATATATATATATATACTATATATAGAGAGGGATTGGAATTTATTCAAAAGCTTATTTCTAGTATGTACCTATTGTTATTTTTCGTTCAGAGAGGAGATGGGCAGAAATGACAGCTGGCACGAAATCAATTCCGAATAAGAGACAACAGACCCAGTACTTTGTTGCTGGTGTGAAAATATGCCTACAAACATTAAATATCTTTGGAACCGTTTGTATTAAATTATATCTGAATCGGGAGATTATCTTCTCTGTCAAAATTGAAAGTGTATCTCTCCGTTGTATAAAGACTGGCTGTACAGTGCGCATAAAATAAGGCATATTATTGAAATTAGTTTTCTCTAACAAACACATCTATTTCTATATTTAATATTGTTTCATACTTCTACTTCAGTGCATCGTCAGACAGATTCGTCCGTCAGACGCGTGCGGCGTGCATAACGGAGAAAGGAGCACTTGTGGAGAGAGCTAGGTCACAAGGTTGCCCTGACGACAGGCAGCTGGACTGCCCTCTTGACCGGAAGCTATGTTACCGTCACTTGCGGGGGGATTCCCCAGACTGGCAGAGCTGGCAAAGTCTGCGACATCGGTACCATCCGAGTGAGTGTTTTTGGACTGATTGTGACCAGGCTGCATGCGCTCCCATCTGACCCCCCGGGACCATGTGAGTCAGCTGAGACAGGCTATTTATGTTCTATGTAGGCTATCTTGTTGAAGAATTATAATAATAATAGCCTCATTGAAAATACTCTTGTTGCTTGTTAGTACAGTTGGTTATTTTCAGCATTTTATGTGCGTATCTGTTATTTAGTTGCAATATTTTTTTTAAATAAGTAGATTTTTCGTTTTTGTTTATTTATTAACCTCTTAACTCATTCGGCACCAGCTATTAGACGGAGCCTGTCATAGCAAGGCCACGCTTTAAAAGATAGGAGTGCGTCACCTTGTTTGTAGAGCTATAACTATATTCTATATTATAGCTATGGATACAATTAGGGCTGACCTTCAAAGCTTTTTTTGGCAATCGAAGCTTCGGGGCCGAACTTCGATTTTAATTCGAAGCTTCGAGATTATTATTATTATTTATTTTTTTAGTCTTATGTTGTGGGACTTGTACAGCACTTTGGTAAACTTTGTTGTTTTTAAATGTGCTCTATAAATAAATTGGATTGGATTAATGAATTAAGTAGCCCCTTTCGTGACTGTGACACAGCCAACAAGGTTTCACTCGGCTGTGTGATTTAATTCAAGGTGGATCGCTGTTGTCGTTTGAACAACTTCAGATTTCATGGGAACTACCAATCCCCCAAATCAAGAATGTTTAAGATGAATGAAGTAAGATTTAGATTATTTGAAATATGGCCTGTGTAGACTAAACTATGCACAGAATTATGTCAGTCTACAAGGTCCGGATTCTACACGGTCCGGCAATGTAGACCTTGTAGACTCCACTACAGATCAATTATCAGTGAATGTTCATGCATTTTAAGAAGGGCTACTTCCACAAAAAAACAAAGAACTCACCAAAACATAGAGCCATATGAAATCCGTTTTATTTGTTTCCAAATTCCATTTGAATTTTTTTCCAAATTCCGTTTTTTCCGTTTTAATATTTCAGAATTCTGTATTTTGCTTTGTACGCTCATTTTACCATCAGAAATAGTGTCTAATAAGTGGGAATGAATAAATGTCCACAATTTAATAAGATATAACAGTCCATTTAATAGGGCTGTCTTAAATACTTCGAAGCTTCGAAGCTTCGTTCGATGGGCATGGGATTCGAATATGAAAATAAAATTTGATTATTAAAAAAAATATAATAATATATATATATATTTTTGCAAAATCAACTCTGCCTCTCTTTGTTAATTACAACAAGCAATGCTGTTTGTTATTTAAGATGAGGTCGGACTCTGCACTGACAGATTTGTGTTCATTGTGCTGCTTTTATAAAGCCTCAAATGACGGCTTACAATATTTCATGAAAGCAAAGTGTTTTGTTTGTCTAAGACTTAAAAATGTTTAAACTTTACAGCACTGACAAAGTTGAACAAAGTGCTGTACAAGTCCCACAACATAAAAAAAAGAAAAAGTAAAAAAAAAAAAAAAATTAATTTTTTTTTATAGTTGATTCCATTTGTATTGCTCAATTCCGCGATTCCGTCCGCGATTCTGTGATCGCAGATTCCATATGGATCTTCCAAAACATCTCAGTAGCACCTTATCTAAATGTTCTATTTCATATATGGAGATTCATATTTATTTATGTATTGCATGCATTTCTACATTTTATTTCCTATTTTGTTTATTCATCCCAGTATCTTTCTTTCTTATGTGTGGAATTCTACAAGGCATGTAGGTGTATATGTGTTTGAGGATGATATCCTTCAAACAGGCAATAGTGATGATATAATTTGGGCAGTGCTGAGCTGGGTTACTTTCCTCCAGTGTATTTGTCCCCCGGCCCCACCCAATGGCCCCATGCGCACGCGCGCACACACACACACACACACACACACACACATATGTACCACTGTATTGCACATCGTTGCGGGCAAGACCACCCGCATTTCATTGTATACCTGTATGCCGTGACAATTAAAACTCTTGACTTGACTTGACTTGACATACACACACACACACACAAATCGAAGTAACAAAAATTTGATTTTATTTTGATTTTTTGATTTTTGATTTTATTTTAGATTTTTTTTAAACTTCGATTTTTTTTTAACACTTTGATCGCCGGGGTTAAATTCATAATTTACCATCCCTTTGCTAAATTGACATTACTATGGCCCATTCAACGTCCTATATCTATTGTTCAGGGTGTAGCAACATTATACTTTTTCATTCACATATTCATACTAAAATACGGTCTAAAGTATAAGTATGTTTTTATCGTTTTCTGCAGCTTTCTCCAGAACTTGATTTATAGCCCCAAATGCATTATATTGATGATCAAATACAGTTTGATAGGAATCTGTGCGAGATAAAAAATGTCAACTGGGGGTGCTCCAGTAGCACACCATGTTACCGCGCTGCGTCGCGGGACTCCGTGCTGCGTCACGGATCTGGTTGACTCCGAGTTCGATTCCCGGACTTGCCGCCATTTGCCGAATGTCTCCCCCTGCTCTCTCTCCCGTTTCACCCTACAACTGTCGGTCATGCTTGACCAGAAAAGCGATAAACGCTAAAAAATAAAGTTTAAAAAAAAAAAAAAAAAAAAAAAAAATGTCAACTGGACGTGCTTCTAGGAGTTACTAAGTATGATCTGATGTTGACCGGATGGGCGGGGGGTCGTTTATAATTCCGTGGGCAACGTTATATCATTCATCTAGTGTGGGTGATATGATCATTAGAGCAGTTAGTAAAGAACACGTTGAAAAATAACGCTGGATCTTACCGTATCTTCCTCGCGCCGTTGGACGATGAGCGTGGAACTGAAATATTCCTATTATGGGATGTAGAAATATCCGATCCATTTCCAGGTTGTATAATAGTATATACGTCCAAATCATGTTGTTTATCGAGTTATTTGCAACCGATCGACATCCAGTGTGTCAAGATGGAGTCCTGCTAACGATAGCGAGTGCCCGGACGAAATATGGGTGAGCACCACTTCATCCGCATCACTTCCTGTTTGGGCGATCGGCCGATTGGCCACCAGATGGCGCTCTTGAACTGTTGGAGAGTTGAGAGGGGCTCACCAGTACATATAATGTCTCCGGGGGAGAAATATGATTTCGATCACAGATTTTTGAAATATTGATATCAAAGACGCTGTCCAGCGTCTTCGGCAGAATAAGCATGGCGGGGAAAGACGCTGCACAGCGTCTTCGGCGATTAAAGTGTTAATGTTCGAAGCTTGTGCCATCGAACGAAGCTTCGAAGTATTTAAGACAGCCCTAGATACAATACTATGGCCCATTTGACATCACCTATCTATCGTTCAATATGTGAAAAAGAATACATTTTTCCATCCATACTAAAACCATACTTATATTCCATACATATTTCATACATCTAAAACCATACTTATATTCACCATGGTATAACACAGGAACCCGTCAGTTCAGGATGTGGTCACTCGTCGGATATTTCGTCTTGTAACTCGAGACCCGAAGCATGCAATAGTGTTGTGACGATCGAAGGCGGCAAATTCAACTTTCAAACAATGTATTGGTTGATCGGCGAAAAATGCAGCCCGGAGCCGACAGACGAGCGCAAAGTGCCGTGACGTGCACACGAGTGCATGACAGCCTGCCGTCGGGCCGTCCGATGCTTAAGATGTTAAGTTAATATAAAACTGTGTTTAGACTATTTTTTTGTTTGTTAACTACATGCTTTAGATTTCTTTGAGTGGGAGTGACGTTTCTTCGTTGTTAGCTAATTTCTCGCCACATATCAAGCAGGTACAGGTAAGCCTGCGTCATTAGTAGTGAATGCAAATTAATCTGTCCATGCTGAATTAAATCCCTCTATATATTTTTTTTTGGGGGATTTATCCATGGTTATCTTATTGGTTATCTTATTGGAAACTCAAGATTAGCCACCTGCAGACGGCAGGGAGAGGCGCGGGTGTGTGACATATATTTTAGTTGATAAAATATTAAACACCTTTTTATTTCAGTTCACAGTATCACCTCGATCTCCAAAAAAAATTAAATAAATAAAAATAGCCGTTATTTATTTCCATATTATTATTATTTTTCAAACTATAGATGGAGCCGCATGCGGCTCCAGAGCCGCGGGTTGCCGACCCCTGACCGAAGGGGAGTAATTCCTATGTGAGAATGCTGTTTATTGACTATAGTTCAGCATTCAACACCATAGTCCCTGCCAGACTCAACACCAAGCTCAGGAACCTAGGATTCATCCAGTGCAGCTGGATCCTGGATTTTCTCTCAGACCGCTGCCACAGGGTGCCCCCAGGGCTGTGTACTGAGCCCCCTCCTCTACTCTCTGTACACCCACATCTGTGTAGCCACACACAGCGCCGACATGGTGATCAAATTTGCAGATGATACAACAGGGATATATGTGATGGCTGTACATGTTGTGTATCAGTATTGTATGTGATTTTAGATTGTCTAATAAATTCAATCAATCAATCAATCACCAACGAGACAAAATGGCCTACAGGAGTGAGTTGGAACAACCTCTCTCTCAACGTTGAGCCGTTGACGAGACCAAGGAGCTACAAAGAGCTACAGAGGGTTGTACAAACAGCCCAGAACATCAGTGAATGTGAGCATCCCTCAATCCAGGATATATACGGAGGGTGTATCAGCAAAGCCTGCAGGATTATCAAAGACCCAAACCACCCCAACCCTAGACTGTTCCAGCTGAGGCCGTCTGGTAACCGGTACCAGAGTCTCGGGGCCCGGACCAGCAGGCTCTGGGATAGTTCCTCCCCCAGCCCAGTCAAACTCATGAACAGATAACCCAGTGTCCTGCTGCCCAGAACAGAAGAATCTCACTCTTTTGGGCCTGTAGAAAGTATGGATAACTTGATTGTTCACTTGTAGCTGGACTTGTAGCTGGATGTGCTGCCTTGTTTGTTTTTCTCATCATAGCCTCAAGGCTATGAGCGCAGGGTGCGTGTATTTTTACCAATGCGTTCGTGTTTCCGGGTTCCCGTTTTGCGCTCTGATTGGCCACTGACCTATGCTATTACGCCCCCCTTTACGCTCTCGCCTGAGACACGCTGTGAAGCACCAGCGGGGCGAGGCGGTGGTTTCTCCCCGCCTCCGTGCGCCGCGCTGCCGCCGGCTTGTCTCACATGACTCGGTCCAGCTCCAGCAGCAGCGGCCGTCTTCCGCCTGCGGTATCCTCCCTACAGGCCCCCGAGGCGGCTCGTTCTTATTATTATCCCCCATGTGATACCCCTAGATGCTTGCTCAGGGACACATAGACAGGGATGGACCCTATGACCTTCACCGTGGTGACCTTCCTGACCTTGACGTGTGTGTCTGGTCAGGTCAGCATTCCTCTGCGGCTCCAAGCCATTACTCTACACTTAAAAAATAGGCCGTCTTAATTGTACTGTAGGTCGCATTCTTCTCTCTGGTTCTGTATCTTTGTTGTTTTATTGATTCTGTTTTTAGGGTTCCAAAACCACATCTCTCTCTCTCCCTGTGTGTGTGTGTGTGTGTGTGTGTGTGTGTGTGTGTGTGTGTGTGTGTGTGTGTGTGTGTGTGTGTGTGTGTGTGTGTGTGTGTGTGTGTGTGTGTGTGTGTGTGTGTGTGTGTGTGTGTGTGTGTGTGTGTGTGTGTGTGTGTGTGTGTGTGTGTGTGTCTTGTAATTAGTCTTCCTCTCTTGCCTCTATAGCGTTTTAACAGATGGTTGTATATATAGCAGGCTGCAGCTATCAGGCTGATTTTAAATGCTAGGCTTAGCAACCTCTCCAGACCTCCATCTCTCCACATCCTCTCTTCCTCTCTGCTGCTTTTTCCCTCTCTTCTCCCTATCCTTTATTTTGTTTTCTTGTTTTATCTTCTATCATTCTTTGCTAGCCTGTCATTGGCTCGACAACCTGGCAGGTCCAAAATCATAAACTCATTACATTTTTACTTTAGTTTATGTTTGTTCAAAGGCATAGCTTGCTCTTGGCTTGGTGATATGGAATTGTGGTTGTGTGTCTATATATATGTGTGTGTGTGTGTGTGTGTGTGTGTGTGTGTGTGTGTGTGTGTGTGTGTGTGTGTGTGTGTGTGTGTGTGTGTGTGTGTGTGTGTGTGTGTGTGTGTGTGTGTGTGTGTGTGTGTGTGTGTGTGTGTGTGTGTGTGTGTGTGTGTGTGTGTGTGTGTGTGTGTGTGTGTGTGTGTGTGTGTGTGTGTGTGTGTGTGTGTGTGTGTGTGTGTGTGTATTGTAATGGAGGGTGAGGCCAGTTCAGACCTTATGCACACACAGCAGAATATGAATTAGTCAGCAAGAAGATCACCCTCCTTCACTCACTGTGGTCAGTACACACACACACACACACACACACACACACACACACACACACACACACACACACACACACACACACACACACACACACACACACACACACACACACACACACACACACACACACACACACAGGAATGGCATAATTAAAAGAGTTCCAGCCCCAATACACATATAGACACACAAGATTGTATGTGTGTGTGTGTGTAATACTGTGGGGGCGTGGCCTGTGGGACTGTGTGGGTATGGCCAGAGCCTCTATATAAGTCACAGACAGGTACACTGTCAGCCATTCAGACAGTCAGACGCACGTCTGAAGTGTGTGTGTTTGTGTACTGTATGTGTGTGTGTTTGTGTGCGTGTTTCTCTCTTAGAATATAGCTTTATACTGTTTTACGTTCTGTATTTATCTTTTACTCTTAAGAATATATAAACTCTTTTGATAATTTCTATATTTTCTCAAATCTATATTTTTATAATAGTTCAATTGTGTGTGTATCTGTCATTGTTGCTAGTTGTCACAATTTAGAGAGAGAGAGAGAGAGAGAGAGAGAGAGAGAGAGAGAGAGAGAGAGAGAGAGAGAGAGAGAGAGAGAGAGAGAGAGAGAGAGAGATAATTAGTTCCTGACTCAGCGTTTTTGTAACAGCATAGCATCCTCAGTGCGTTACCAAGGCAACTGACTCAGTCCACTACTGCAAGTCTGGGGTAAGTTTGTCTCTCTCTCTGTCTCGCCTTTTCTATGTCTCTGTCTCTCAGTCTCTCTTTATCTCATTCTGTCTATCTTTCTCTCTCTCAGTTGAAGTTAACTTAAAGTTACTGTCTTAAGATGTTTTTATTTGTTAACAGTGACACACTGACTAGTCTGTAGTGATTCACATTGATCAGTGTAGCAGCAGAGCAGAGATACTCATTCTAAAGTCATTTTAACCAATCAGAGAAGCTCAAATGGAACTTTGTTGGAATGAGCACAACATGTAGTGGTTATTCCAAGTTCTTATTCCAACAAGGTTTAATTTGAGCTCCTCTGATTAGTCAGAAGGAGGAGCCTCTCTGTGAAGCTTTAGAATGGAATATATCTGCTCTGCTGCTACAGTGACCAATGAAAACCACTACAGTAGACTGAGTCATGTGTCCATGTTGACATGTGTTTTAGAGCAACATTCAAACAAGAATATGTTGTGTTAGAAAGTCTATTGCATGTACGTTATGTTAGAAGGTTGATTGCATGTATGTTGTGTTAGAAAGTGTATACATGTGTTATTGTTATTGTGAGTATTCCTCATTGAAACAGAGCTGTCATGTATGTTATGTATGTCATAAATGTCTATATGAATTGAAAATGGGGGACCCTGATGGAAACAAGACAAACGTCTTTCTCAGGTCTGCATCCCCTTAACAATTGTATGTATTGAGCCGTACTGTATTGTACCCATTCTGCAATCTGTTAAATAAAGTTTTCATTCATTCATTCATTCAAGGAGTGTGTGGGTCAATACATTATTTAAATACTTGGAGAACAGATAGGAGCTGAGGAGAAAAGAGGACAGTAGAGAGGAGCGAAGAGAGGGGAGGAGAGAAGAGAGGAAAGGAGGACAGAAGAGAGGAGAGAAGAGGGGAGAAGAGAGGATAGGAGACAATAAGAGGAGAAATGAGGAGGAGAGGAGAGAATTGGTAGGAGAGAAGAAAGGAGGAGAGGAGAGAGAAAAGGAAAAACGTATTGAGAGCAGGAGGGAGAAAGTGACAAAGGAGAGAGGAGAGGGAGGTAGAGAAAAAAAACAGTAGAGAGCAGCACTGTAGAGATCAACTGTATTAATCTAATCATTCATTAATTTCATAAATCTACCAAGTTTATTTCAATGTAATATTTGTTTTAAAGAGGAGATTCAGTAGTGGTAGTACTACTTTTAAAGAGAAGATTAAGTAATATAATAGTAATTTTAAAGAGAAGATTCAGTGGTGGTGGTGGTAGTACTACTTTTAAAGAGAATATTTACTAGTTTTAAAGAGAAGATTCAGTTATGTAATATTCGTTTTAAAGAGAAGATTCAGTTGTGGTAGTACTTGTTTTAAAGGGAAGATTCAGTCATATTAGTTTTAACAAGAAGGTTTAGTAATGAAATATTCGTTTTAAAGAGAAGATTCAGTAGTGGTAGTACTAGTTTTAAAGAGAAGATTCAGTAGTAGTAGTAGTAGTAGTAGTACTAGTTTTAAAGAGAAGATTCAGTAGTGGTAGTACTAGTTTTAAAGAGAAGACTCAGTAGTGGTAATACTGGTTTTAAAGAGACGATTCCTTATTGGTAGTACTAGTTTTAAAGAGAAGATTCAGTAGTAGTAGCACTAATTTTAAAAAGAAGATTCAGTAGTGGTAGTACTTGTTTTAAAGAGAAGATTCAGTAGTGGTAGTACTAGTTTTAAAGAGAAGATTCAGTAGTAGTAGCACTGGTTTTAAAGAGAAGATTCAGTAGTGGTAGTACTTGTTTTAAAGAGAAGATTCAGTAGTAGTAGCACTTGTTTTAAAGAGAAGATTCAGTAGTAGTAGCACTGGTTTTAAAGAGAAGATTCAGTAGTGGTAGTACTAGTTTTAAAGAGAAGATTCAGTAGTGGTAGTACTAGTTTTAAAGAGAAGATTCAGTAGTAGTAGCACTGGTTTTAAAGAGAAGATTCAGTAGTGGTAGTACTAGTTTTAAAGAGAAGATTCAGTAATGTGATATTTGTTTTAAATGGAAGATTCAGCAATGTAATATTTGTTTTAAAGAGAGGATTCAGTCATGTAATATTTGTTTTAAAGGGAGGATTCAGTCATGTAATATTTATTTTAAAGGGAAGATTCAGTAATGTAATATTAGTTTTAAAGGAAGATTTCACCATCTCTCTCTCTGTGACACACATACAGTAGGCCTACATGTAGACATTAATATCTCTCTGAGACACACGTACATGCAGACATTTCACCATCTCTCTCTGAGACACACATGTAGACATTAATATCTCTCTCTGAGACACATACATGTAGACATTAATCTTTCTCTCTGAGACACACATATAGATATTTCACCAGGGGGTCAGAGGTCAGTACCCCTGGGGCAGGTAGGGGTTCAGTGTTTTCCTCTAGGAGACATTGACAGGGCTGTTGTAGGTCTGAACTGGTTAACATGACTGTAAACTGCTGCTTAGCCTGATGTTTCTCCATCCATGGCAAACCCAGAAATAACTGCTGTTTACTACATGCCATATCATACTCATCACAGTGTTTTTCACTGTGTGTGTGTGTATGTCTCTCTCTCTCTCTCTCTCTCTCTCTCTCTCTCTCTCTCTCTCTCTCTCTCTCTCTCTCTCTCTCTCTCTCTCTCTCTCTCTCTCTCTCTCTCTCTCTCTCTCTCTCTCTCTCTCTCTCTCTCTCTCTCTCTCTCTCTCTCTCTCTCTCTCTCTCTCTCTCTCTCTCTCTCTCTCTCTCTCTCTCTCTCTCTGTGTGTGTGTGTGTGCGACTTAGATTTACTGAACACGAACAGATATGATTCAGATTGTGTCCAAGTTTCTGCTCAATAGGCTTCTTGTTTTAAAGGAAAACCTTGAAGATGATGTTATATATTATATTATATTATAGATATATATTATATGTGTTTCCCATTAATTACCTAGACTGTGGCGGCCCGCCTCTAATTAGTCCCACCACCGTTGTATAATGAACCAAAAAAAATAAATGTAATTTCTTTTTTTAAAGGGGAAAAAAAACGTATTTTTTAACACAGGTAACCACTTTTGCTTCATTTCTTTGATGGCTCAAATGTATGCTCTAGTCCAGTGGTTCCCAAACCTCTCCTCGAGGCACCCCAGCCGTTCCATGTATTTGTTAAATTCCACCACCAGCACACCTGATTCAACTAATAAAGGGCTAGTTAAGTTGAATCAGGTGTGCTGGTGGTGGAATTTAACAAATACATTGAACGGCTGGGGTGCTTCGAGGAGAGGATTGGGAAGCACTAGTCTAGTCGATTTTGTGTTTTGAGCACAAAGTTCATCATAGATCTAGTCTCTTTATTTTGCTCTCAAAGTGCACCAGATTGATGCATTTAACTTTAAAATGTACAACAACACAAAAAATACGGGGGGGCATGCCCCCGGACACCCCTAGAGGGTCGGAGGTTCACCCCCCATAGTCTCTGAAAATCCTGTGGGAAACATTGTATTATGTTGTCTTCCAGATGGTATGTTCATAGCCGAAAACCTTGAAGATGATGTTATATATTATATTATATATTATATTAATAGATATATATTCTATTATATATATATTTCAGATCTTATGTTCATAGCAGAAAACCTTGAAGATGATGAGGAACCACCTCTGCTGCTCAGCTTTCCTCCTCCTCACGGTACAGAGTGCGTGTGTCTTTGTGTCTTAGTGTGGGCACTTTTAATCAGAATTAAAGTGAGTCTTGAGTGAGTCTTAAAGTAATACTGTGGTTTCTATATTTACTTAGTTAGATACTGGATAGAATAGTCCATGAAGCAAACCTAACTCAAGTCTGTCCTCTGTGGTTAAGTCACAGTTGTAAAGTATATATTATACAGTAGTATGTTTCATAAATATATACAATGTAGTATGTTTCATAAATATATACACTGAGTATGTTTTATAAATATATACACTGTAGTATGTTTTATAAATATATACAGTAGTATATTTCATAAATAAATACACTGTAGTATGTTTTATAAATATATACAATGTAGTATGTTTCACAAATAAATACACTGTAGTATGTTTTATAAATATATACAATGTAGTATGTTTCACAAATAAATACACTGTAGTATGTTTTATAAATATATACAATGTAGTATGTTTCACAAATAAATACACTGTAGTATGTTTTATAAATATATACACTGTAGTATGTTTCATAACATAGATCGACCACAGCCGGCCTCCTTAACACATTGACCGCCAGAGGTCGCTGTGGGCGTATGGCCGTTTGTGCCAGTGCTGTAATGCAATGGGGGTAAATGCCGGTGTTTGTA
The DNA here is from genome assembly GCF_963971535.1 of Notolepis coatsorum. Classification (NCBI taxonomy): domain Eukaryota; kingdom Metazoa; phylum Chordata; class Actinopteri; order Aulopiformes; family Paralepididae; genus Notolepis; species Notolepis coatsorum. Next base: position 194,868,178 of record NC_140165.1, read on the forward strand.
GTGCTAAAACTATATTAAATATTATAGCTATGGATCTAATAACACCGTCGATTGTCAGTGAGTTTCTTCCGGTCAACATGCAAAAAACTGATAATTTTTTCATCCATACATTTCCGTTTTATACCGTGGTGAATATGAGTATATTGTAAAGTGATCCTGTGTAATCCCAGGGAACTCCGTCACTAAACACATTGCCATTTCTCGCCTGATTATTGAATCAATCTTAAATCAACACTAGATTATCGGTATTATGTTTCATCATGCATGCACGAAAGGGGGGGGGGGAACCGGCCCTCTATGCTTTGCTCGTAGCCAATGGCACACACACAGACACACACGCTGCGATCGCGGGATAAAAATTATCGGATCAACGCAAGATTGATAATATATAGTCCTTACCTTGTCTATGATGTACTGCAAAAAGAATAATCCAATTATCTGATCGCCATTCCAAATACTGGTTGTGGTAGTGTGTCCCACGTTATCCACCAAAGAAAATGAACGGGGGGGGAACCTCGTCGATGCATCGTTATAAGTGCTTGTCTTGCTGGAGTGTTTAGACCCCGCCTACACGCTGCAGCTCGGCCAGGAAAACAAACCACATAGTTTCAAATTGAGTGCAATAGCGGCCGCAAGGTGTTAGGCGGCGGTATCGCACCGTTGCGGTCTCAGACAGAGTGCAACACAGTCCTACACCATAGCAGGATGAATTATGAATGGTAATAGCGAATAAAAGAAATAACGATCATAATAACGAGTATACTCGTTGTTGGCGGCCAACGATTGGCGGGCTATAACGAGTTAACTCGTTCTTGGCGGCCATTGTGTTAATGTACCCATTGTAAAAAAAAATGTGGTGAGAGTGCTTTCAGCTACTACGCCCCAAAACTGTGGAACACTCCCGCAGGTCATTAGGACAGCAGACTCGGTTGGCACTTTTAAAAAACAGCTCAAAACGTACCTTTTTAAACTAGCTTTTAAAAATTTATTATTATCTTATTTTTCTTTATTTCTATCATTTTTACTTAAATATTTTATCATTTTTATCATTATTTTATGTCGTTTTGATAATTGTATTTGTTATTTTTGTATGTCTTATTTTACAGTTATAAATTTTTTTCTTATTGTTTACTGTCTAATTTAGCTATTATTATTATTATTATTATTATTATTATTATTATTATTATTATTATTATTATTATTATTATTATTATTATTATTATTATTATTATTATTATTATTATTATTATTATTATTATTATTATTATTATTATAACTATTTTACTTTTCAATCTTTATTATTATTGTATTTGTAATTTTTAATTGTCTTATCTTATTGTCTTACTGTTTGTCTCATTTAGCAAATTTTGCATATAATTGTTTTATTACTATTCTTATCACTTTAATGTCTTATCATTTCCATCCTTATTAATGTGTTTATAATTATTATCTTTATTATTATTATTATTATTATTATTATTATTATTATTATTATTATTATTATTATTATTATTATTATTATTATTATTATTATTATTATTATTCTTTTTTTTATCCTTTTGTTTAGTTTTTTGTGTAAATCATTTTGAGCTGCAATCTGTATGAATGGTGCTATATAAATACAGTTGTTATTATTATTTATTATTATTATTATAAATAAATACACTGTAGTATGTTTTATAAATATATACACTAGTATGTTTCATAAATATATACACTGTAGTATAGTTTATAAATATATTTACTAGTATGTTTTATTGTTACTAGTAGTTGTATGATACTTAAAAAGTTATCACTGCTTTGTGTGTGTTTCAGGTGTTTGGATGTGGAGGCAGGACTGCAGTGGTATGGTGTCAGTCGGGGGAGGAGTGTGTGTGTCTGAAATGTCCTGCTGGCCAGCAGCCGTCTCAGGTGATTTAGTGTTTGAGAGTGAAGGTTGTCAGGAGGGTTTTCCTCGACTGTTTTAATAAATAACATCAAACATATCTCTCTCTGTCTCTTTTTAACTATCTCTCTCTCTCTACACTGCTCCCACTCTCTCTCTCTCTCTAAACTGCTCCCACCTTCTCTCAAATTCAAATTCAAAATAGGTTTTATTGGTAATAATTTTACAGACCCACACACATGTATTACAGAGCTTGTTCTCTTATTGTATGACAATCTACATATTTTGCAGCTAATACTGCACACTGACTTTTCTCCCCACATATACTGTATAACCACTTTCTCCCCCTCTCTGTCTTTCTCCCACCCTCAGGGAGAGAGAAAGAGAGAGATACCTTTCTTTCTTTCTTTCTTTCTTTCTTTCTTTCTTTCTTTCTTTCTTTCTTTCTTTCTTTCTTTCTTTCTTTCTTTCTTTCTTTCTTTCGTTCGTTCGTTCGTTCGTTCGTTCGTTCGTTCGTTCGTTCGTTCGTTCGTTCGTTCGTTCTTTCTTTCTTTCTTTCTTTCTTTCTTTCTTTCTTTCTTTCTTTCTTTCTTTCTTTCGTGTCTTATATTACACAAGAAATAAAGAAAACAATACAAGAAAACTGTAAAATAGGCTAAGAGCTGCTAAAGTCATTGAGGAGCAGGTCATTGAGGAGCAGGTCATTGAGGAGCAGGTCATTGAGGAGAAGGTCATTGAAGAGCAGGTCATTGAAGAGCAGGTCATTGAGGAGCAGGTCATTGAGGAGCAGGTCATTGAGGAGCAGGTCATTGAGGAGCAGGTCATTGAAGAGCAGGTAATTGAGGAGCAGGTCATTGAGGAGCAGGTCATTGAAGAGCAGGTCATTGAGGAGCAGGTCATTGAGGAGCAGGTCATTGAGGAGCAGGTCATTGAGGAGCAGGTCATTGAAGAGCAGGTCATTGAGGAGCAGGTCATTGAGGAGCAGGTCATTGAGGAGCAGGTCATTGAGGAGCAGGTCATTGAAGAGCAGGTCATTGAAGAGCAGGTCATTGAGGAGCAGGTCATTGAGGAGCAGGTCACAGAGAAACAGGTCAGGACAGCCAGACGCAGAGTAGTACTATTAATCAGACTCTCGTTGTACTAAGTGTATTGATCAGTGATTAGACTCCTGTTGTACTAGGTGTATTGATCAGTGATCACTGATCAGACTCTTGTTATACTAGGTGTATTGATCAGTGATCAGACTATTGTTGTACTAAGTGTATTGATCAGTGATCAGACTATTGTTGTACTAAGTGTATTGATCAGTGATCGGACTATTGTTGTACTATGTGTATTGATCACTGATCAAACTCTTGTTGTACTAGGTGTATTGATCAGTGATCAGACTATTGTTGTACTAAGTGTATTGGTTAGTGATCAGACTATTGTTGTACTAAGTATTGATCAGTGATCAGACTCTTGTTGTACTAGGTTTATTGATCAGTGATCACTGATCAGACTCTTGTACTATGTGTATTGATCACTGATCAAACTCTTGTTGTACTATGTGTATAGATCAGTGATCAGACTATTGTTGTACTAAGTGTATTGATCAGTGATCAGACTATTGTTGTACTAAGTGTATTGATCAGTGATCGGACTATTGTTGTACTAAGTGTATTGATCACTGATCAGACTTGTGTTGTACTAGATATATTGATCAGACTGTAGCTGTACTAGGTGTATTGATCAGTAAGCACTGAGCAGACTCTTGTTGTACTAGAAATATTGATTAGACTGTAGTTGTACTAGGTGTATTGATCAGATTGTAGTTGTACTAGGTGTATTGATCAGATTGTAGTTGTAATATATGTATTGATCAGGTCTTTAACTGATTCCTCCCCAGGCCTGTGGGAGTCTTCCTGTCCCAGAGGAGGACATACAATGTCAGACCTGTCCACCAGGGATGTTCTCAGACAGCTTGGACTCTGAGTTGTGCCGCCAACACTCATCCTGCATGGCATTTAGGAGAAAGGTCACGACCCCTGGTACCTTGAACTCTGATGCCACCTGTGGAGAATGTCTGCCTGGGTAAGACTTAATCTGTCAGCTGTCACTCTATATCTGCATATCTGTCTGTCTGTGTATCTGCATATCTGTCTGTCTGTATGTATGTATGTCTGTCTGTCTGTCTGTCTGTGTATCTGCACACCTGCCTGTGTCTGTCTGTCTGTCTGTCTGTTGTTGTTACTGTTGTTGTTCCTGTTGTTGTTGTTGCTGCTGTTGCTGTTGTTGTTGCTACTGCTGTTGTTGGTGTTGCTGCTGCTGTTGTCGTCGTTGTTGCTGTTGCTACTGTTGTTGTTGCTGCTGTTGCTACTGTTGTTGCTGTTGCTGCTGCTGTTGTTGTTTTTGCTGTTGTTGCTGTTGCTGCTGTTGTTGTCATTGTTGTTGTTGTTGAACATGTGTGTTATTGTTTTATAGATTTCAACCTACTGCCTTAAGGAAGATCTTTACTCCCATTCCCTGTGTGAAAGGTAAGTAAAGGTGTGGGTGTGTGTGAGTGTACCTCGTACAATTTCAAGACTCCACACAATTCAGGACAGGCTGCCAAATTAGGAAATGTTTGACATCCTGAGTTTGTTTGACAAGCTTTTGTACTGCAAGGTTTAAAGGAACACCCCAACTTTTTGGGAAATTGCTTATTAGTCATCTAGCCTGGTGTTAGACAAGCAGATACATACCATTTTCTTCTCTGTGCATGCATTAGGCATTGGGAACACCCGCACCGTTAGCCTAGCTTAGCGTCATTCACTGCAAGTAGGTTCCTCCATGTAGCCTAGTTCCCAACAGTCATGAAATACACTCCAAATACAACTCCAAAACATGTTGTGACCTGTGTATTTACTAGGGATGGCACGATACCACATTTTCATGTCCGATACCGATATCACAACCTTGAGTATCGGCCGATACCGATCCGATACCGATCCTACCCCCCCCCCCCATCTTAAAAACTAAAACCTGTGTTTAACCTAGCCATCTATAAAACATCGTGTTAAAACTGTGAAACAAATACACGATTTTAAAATCATTGGTAAACAAACGTAGTGCTGAAAATATACACTTTGACTGCTGTTTTTATAGGGTTATGGTCTTTACTCTTGGCTACATTTGAAAAAGAAACACAACATTGTACTTATTTGGGATAGCCATGTCGGAGATAAAATGCTGGTTTGGCAACATGAAGCGAGGTTAAGCGTTTTCTAGTTAAGCGTTCTACATTTTCAACAACAGAAAGGGGCTGGTCGTCCTGCACAATAAATTCGGTTATTTTCTCTGTTAGAGTTTTGCTTTGTTACCGTCTGCAGGGAGTTTCTCGCACTTCTGAATGGTTTCCCCAGTGATATGGACCCTTTGTAATTTGCATACAGGTCAAACAGGTCCACTGACGACATGGTCTCTCAGGTACTACACAACACCCTCTCTCGCCTAGACAGCCAGAAGGGGGGCTATGTGAGACTGTTGTTCATTGACTATGCTCAGCGTTCAACACCATAGTCCCCACCAGACTGGTGGACAAGCTGATTGAGCTGGGTCTGAGCGCCTGGATACTGGACTCTCTGAGTAAGAGGCCTCAGGCGGTCAGGGTGGGGGGTCAGACCTCCAACACCATCACCCTGAGTATCGGGTCCCCCCAGGGCTGTGTTCTCAGCCCCCTGCTGTATTCACTGTACACACATGACTGTGTGGCCAGGTTCAGCTCCAACTCCATAGTGAAGTTTGCGGATGACATAGTGGTGGTGGGGCTGATCTCTGACAACGACGAGAAGGCCTACCGGGAGGAGGTTGATGTACTGGCACGCTGGTGTCAGGACAACAGCCTGCTCCTGAACATTGGTAAAACCAAGGAGCTGATTGTGGATTTTAGGAGAACACAGCAGGGGACACACACACCACTGTGGATAAACAGGGCTACCGTGGACAGGGTGAGCAGCTTCAAGTACCTGGGGGTCCACATCTCAGAGGACCTGACATGGACAACACACATAGACTCAGTCGTAAAAAAGGCGAAGCAGCGCCTCTACCACCTGAGACAGTTAAGGAAGTTCAGAGTATCGGGGAAGATACTCCAGTCCTTCTACTCCGGAGCTGTAGAGAGCATCTTGACTGGAAACATCACTGCCTGGTATGGAAACAGCAAGGCACAGTACAAGAAGGCCCTACAGAAAGTGGTGTGCTCAGCTGAGCATACTACGGGTATTGCACTACCACCCCTGCAGGACTTATATAACAAGAGGTGCAAACCCAGAGCCTGCAGAATAATGAAAGACCCCCACCACCCCAACAACAGCCTGTTCAAGCTGCTGCGGTCAGGCAAACGCCTGCGCACACCAGCAACTAGGACAGAGAGACTTCGGCTCAGCTTCTTCCCCCAGGCCATCAGAGTCTTGAACACTGAACTCTCCACACACAAGCACACATGAGCACACACACAACACACATAATGTATACGCTCACACACTAACAGTCACTTTAGCACGCACACACACACACACACATGCTGCACACGCTCACACTCAACGGTCACTTTACACAATGGAAAGGTCACTTTAAAAAAAAAAGAACAGGAGTGGTATAGTAATAGATGGATATAGCAAGATAGAACAAGGATATATAGTATAACTGTATATTGTATAGTATTGTATAGTAGTGTACATAAGACCCAGTGCCTCATCCATAGCTTAACCCTTTTAACCCTAAGGTCCCATATACGGTTCCATTCTGAGCTTGACCTTCATGGGTTTGTGATGGATTATTTGTTAGTGGGTATTTCAAAGTAACTCATATTTGGTACCATTTTGAAGCTAACAACTAGGGCTTTCCAATGATATAAAATATGTGTATGATTATCATCATTATTATTGTTATTATTATTCATATAATATTCATAAATAACTTGTTGAACATGAACTTGGAAGATAGAAATACATTTTCAAGCACTTTCCTTACTTGGTATGGGGAAAATTAGAGTGTATGGAATGTAGACAATGTTGTTGGCAATATAAAACAGCTGACAGATTAGAAATCACATCTATTGTTCAAAAGTTATGAATGAATTAGTGAAAAAAAAAAATATTATTACATATTACATATTAATTCATAAAAATAATTTAATGTGTGTTGAAATGTTTCTTCAAACTTACCCCGTTCTCTTCCTAGAGCCTTGTCTTCCTCCATTTCCTCTGCCTCCCTTCTGCCTCCATATAAGGCAGAGTTTTGTCTCACCTCACGCCTGGATCTCGCGCTAGCTTGTTTGATCCACAAGCGCCTACTCTCTGGCAGTGTTGAACCGCACATCTCGGGGAACCACACATCCATCGCATCTGGGCTGATAAAATTTTATATATTTTATATCGAATATGTCCCAGTAATTAATACATCACATGTGGCTATTTTTAAATACTCCATTCGCTAAATAAATACATCAATTATGCCTCGGCAAAGACCGTTAGCTCAAGGCTAATCACAGCCATTTCATCCACTTCCGGACTTTTAGAAATATGTTTTTATAGTGAAAATCATTACCAAAAGTCAGAAAAATCATACACTGTCATACAAATGTACAAATGCTATAAGGTGGCCAAAAATGCACTATAAACGATACTTTGCGTCGTCGTTTATTGCGCTAGTTTTTGTTAGCCAGCATTAGCCTTCATTAGGGGTGACCGAGCTAATACTGGATGCCGAGTCGGCCTCCTCTCACGCTGGGTAAAAAATTACTACAGCCCGGTGATTTTCCAAACAGGCTTTTTAAAATGAAAACATTACTAAAAACATTGGAAAAAACTCACGGAAGCACTATACTATCATACAAATGTATAAATGATATAATTTTACCAACAATTACGTATACATTGTACTTACGTCGTAGTTTGAAACTGCGCTCAAGCCATTATTTTCCCGGGAGGAAATATTTCTATCAGCGCCGCTCTAGCCAAACATTGACAAAATAGTTTTCGCTCACTCCCAATAAAGCTCTTATATACTCCCTGGGAGGAGTTGCGGAGTGATACTTCAGCCGAATCACCCCATAGAAGCCATTGGAAAAAAAATTGTGTTCTTCCACCATAAACTGACTGAACGCTTCTGCTTCATTTAAAGGCAGACTTTTGGGGGCACCGGTGCTCCCGTCGGTGTAAGAGCGCACTGTATTGCACTATCGCAGGACCCTTAGCATGTCTTTTAACATGGATTTTTTTACTTTTATGTACATTATACCTGTTATGTCTTATTACTCTTATTTAGGGATGCTCGATATTGGCTTTTTTACCTATACCGATATTATCCAACTCTTAATTTCCGATACCGATATCAACCGATACCGATATATGCAGGGTTTCCCCCCCTCAAAAAAAAAACTGAATAATTTCAGGTAATTAACATTACATATCTCTTGTTGTGGAATTAACACAACATTATGCATACTTTTGACAATAAATAAAATCTGAATTTGTTCTTACTTGCTTGCCTGGGTAAATAAAGGTTATAGAAATGTAAAAAAAATAAGTTTATTTTTTTATTTTTATTTTTTTTTGAAAACCGATACCGATATTTTCCGATATCACATTTTAATGCCGATATCGGCCGATAATATCGGTAGGTCGATAATATCGGACATCCCTACTCTTATTACTTGTATTATTGCACAATCGCTGCGGGCATGACCACCCGCATTTCACTGTATGCCTTGTATGCCGTGACAAATAAAACTCTTGACTTGAAAACTCTTGACTTTCCAGTGACGTTAGTTGTGGCAAAACCTTTCCTCTTGGCATTCGTTGCACGTATAAACTCGGCATACTCCGTTTCCATGATGAATCTGCAAGTGTTTAATTAAGTCTGTGGTGGTGACGTTTTCCAGTGTTGCTGCCACCCCTAGAAATACTTCCATTGCAGATATTACACTCGGCTGTGTCGTGTTATTCCACAAGTATACACGTGAGTCCTCTGTATTGTGAGTGTCTTTATTGTTAGCTCCACCATTATCTACTCTGCCCTGAGTACCTGTCTGTGACCCCAGTATGGTGGCCTGTACTCTGTGTCGTATTAGCGCGCACATTAACATAACACCACAGGCTGTTTTGCCTTTTTCTTATTTGAGCTTAAAATAACTCCACACAGCTGACATGACTGCGGCGCTCACGTTTAGCTAACGCTAACGCTTGTCATGCTACTACTGTTCACCTGATGGCACGCTTTACGGCATGTATCGGATCAGAAAATACTTCCTGTTTTTCCGATATCCGATCCTGTGAATTTGACCAGTATCGGCCCGATACCGATACTGAGTATCGGATCGGTGCCATCCCTAGTATTTACCACGTGGAGAAATAATAGGTGATGCGTGAAATGGTGGCTTGGCAAAAACAAAATTCAGAGTATGTATCTGCTTAGAAAACGAAAATGTCTCATTTAAAATGTGTATTTCTCCACGTGGTACATACACAGGTCACAACATGTTTACAGGAAAGTATTGGAGTTGTATTTGGAACCTACTTCCAGTGAATGATGCTAAGCTAGGCTAACAGTGCGGGTGTTCCCAATGCCTAATGCATGCACAGAGAAGTAAAGGGTAGGTATCTGCTTGTCTAACTCCAGGGTAGATGGCAAATAATCTAATTTCCCAAAAAGTTCCTTTAAGTTTAGGGTTAGTAGTGTCCCCATATTTCACATACACATGTGTGTGTGTCTGTGTGTAGTGGTTTGAGATATTTTCCTCACAATTTGAAGTCTCCTCTTCTCGTCTCTTCTTCTCGTCTCTTCTCTTATCGTCTCTTCTCTCATCCTCTCCTCTCATCCTATGCTCTCCTCTCTTCTCCCTTCCTCTCTTCTCTCCTCTCCTCTCCTCTTCTCTTCTCTTCTCTTCTCTTCTCTTCTCTTCTCTTCTCTTCTCTTCTCTTCTCTTCTCTTCTCTTCTCTCCTTTTCTGTTATTATCTCTCTTCTCTCCTCTTCTCTCCTCCTCTCCTCTTTTCATCTCTTCTCTCTTCTCCTCACCTTTTTTCCTCTCTTCCCTTCTCTTCCCTTTTCCTCTCTTCTCTCCTCCTCTCTTCTTCTTTTCTCTTCTCTTCTCTTTTCCTCTCTTCTCTCATCCTTTCCTCTCTCTTTTCTCCTCTCTTCTCTTCTCTCTTCTCCCCTCCTCTCTTCTGTCCTCTCCTCTCCTTCAGTGCCTCCTCATCCTGCCCATGTGCGGGCGGTGCGTACAGTTGGTAAGGGTCCGGCTGGTGGTGCGGTGGTGGGGTTGGTGAACAGCACTGCGGTGCGCAGCGCAGAGGAGAAGAGTGCAGAGTATGCCGTCTTCGCTCTCGTCCCCATATTCTGTGTCATGGGACTCCTGGGAATCCTCATATGTAACATCCTCAAGAAGAAAGGATACCGCTGCTCCACTGAGAAGGATGGAGGAGAGGAAGATACCAGCACTCCACAGAAAGAAGGTGAGAGAGATACCAGCACTCCACAGAAAGAAGATGAGAGAGAGATACCAGCACTCCACAGAAAGTAGGTGTGAGAGAGATACCAGATAGGAGAGAGAGGACAGAGAGAGAGCGACAGGCAGGCAGGCAGGCAATGAGATTCCTGATTAGGCCAAGCCAAGCCCAGAGGGCAGTGTCGGGTCGTGTGTGTGTGTGTGTGGGGAAGGGGGGGGGGGGGGGGGGGGGGCGCAGCAGACTTTTGACCTGTCAGGGGTCATTGTATCCCGCAGGCTGTTTTCTCAAGAACACAATGTTAGAATAACTGAGTGAAAACAGTTCCCACCAACACACAATACACACACTAAACTCTCCACACTACACTCTACACACTACACTCTACACCAGGTCGGCAATTAAGTTTGGCCTCAGGCCAAATTTTTTCCAAGCCATCATATGGTGGGCGAGAACCAAAAACAATGGCTAATTTTATGAATTGATAGTGAAACATTTTTAACTCTGTGACAGACCACCTTATAACTAAGACATACATTTGTGGCAGAGGCAGAAAATGGCTAAAAAATAAACTAGCTGCATAGGTGGCATAATAAACTAGACTAGCAGTTTTTTCTACTTTTCATTATAATAAATGTTTGCACTGAACATTATACCTTTTGTCTTTTTGCCAGTTTATTATAAAACCAGAGACAAGCGCCTCTCTCTATCGGTCTATCTATCCTTCATTAAGCGCAACCAGTGCTTCTATCTGATGCCCGTTCAGTGTTTCCCCTATATGCATTCAGCAGCGGCGCAGCTTAATGTAAAAGACTGACCTGAGGAAAAAGGCTGCAGGGAGAAAGCACTGCAGTCTAGTAGATTTTGTGTTTTGAGCACAAAGTTCATCATAGATCTAGCTTCTTTATTTTGCTCTCAAAGTGCACCAGATTGATGCATTTAACTTTAAAATGTAAAAATAAAATAAAAAGTTCCGGGGGAGCAAGAGGCACAGCACCGCTGCTGAAACACTGCCGTTCTGTGGAGCGGACTGGACTATTGAGAAACTATAGGAATTTTCCATTGGTTCTCCCAGTCCACATGCCCATTTCTAGAATTTCCATTGGCTATAGTGACAGACATAGATATATGATAAATAGATAGATACAGCGGATTAGATGCAGTCTAGAGAAAACAACCAATCTAAATATTTCAAGATTCTATTCTTTACTTCTGCGCACTGACGGAGAGATACACAAAATTTTGAGATGACAATCTAAGCAAGTCTTTATCACAAACGGATCCAAAGATATTTAATGTTTTGCAAAACATGTCTAGTGTTGTGCCCAGCTTTAGATGATTAAAAGCCAAATTGTATTTTTAATTGAGTTAATGAATGTCTTGTTGTAATTCTTATATACATTTACATTTACATTTAGTCATTTAGCTGACGCTTTTATCCAAAGCGACTTACAAGTTCTGTACGACAGGTCATCAGGAAGGGTACAACTCTTATCAGCTGAGTAACAATATTCATCAAAGTGTTGCGTGTTACAGTGTAGGTTAGTTTATTAGGACAAGTGCATGACAGTAAGGTTAGTTAGGGTTAGATTTTTTTTTTTTTTTATTATTATTTCAGATAATGGTTGAAGAAGTGCGTCTTTAGTCGACGGCGAAAGATTGGACGGGATTCGGCTGTCTGAACTGGGGTGGGTAGTTCATTCCACCATTGTGGGGCAAGGACTGAGAATAGGCGGCTTCTCTTTGATGACCCTCCCGGAGCTTGGATAGGAGTAGGTCTGAGGTGGCCAGAAGATGCAGAGCGTAGGGGTCTTGAGGGTGTGTAGTTAGAGACCATTGACCGGAGGTAGGCGGGAACGGTTCCCTTTGCCGCACGGTATGCTAGGTCGAGGGCCTTGAAGCGGATACGTGCAGCAATGGGGAGCCAGTGCAGGTCCCTAAGAAGTGGGGTGACATGGGCCGACATCGGTAGGTTTGAGATCAGGCGGGCCGCTGCGTTTTGAATGAGTTGAAGAGGCTTGGTGGCAGTGGCCGGGAGGCCAGCTAGCAGTGCGTTGCAGTAGTCGAGGCGGGATATGACTGTTGATTGGACGAGGAGTTGGGTGGCTTCTTTTGTCAGGAAGGGGCGGATCCTTCTGACGTTGCTCAGGAGGAATCTGCAGGTTCTGGTTGTTGCTGCGATGTGAGCAGAGAAGTTCAACTGGTCGTCGAGGACAACACCAAGGTTCTTGGCGGTCGGGGACGCGGTCACAGCTGCATACTTGACTGTGATGGAGAGGTCGGTCAGGGGGGAGGATTTGATGGTTGCAGTTAGGAATGGGAGGATGTCTGGTGCTATGGTCTGGAGGAGTGGGGAGGGTAGCTGGTCCAGCTGGCATGTAGTCGGACGGTTCGACGTTACCAGTGTCAGGGTCTCGGCTTCTGTAATGAGAGAGAAAGATGACAGAGTGAAGGATGAGGTTCTGGATTCAGTGTTTGGAATGGGTGGGGGTTGGGAGAAGGAGCTGCGGATGTTCTCCACTTTTTCCTCAAAGAAGATCGCAAAGTCTTCGGCAGAAAAAGATGAGGGAGGAGGGGGTGGAGGGGGAGTGAGGAGGGAGGACATGGTAGCATGCAATTTGCGAAGATTCTTGGCAGAGGCCTCGATCCTATGGCTTTGGCATTAGTAATGGTTTTGGAGAATGTTAACAAGAGGTTGTGATATGTGTCTGTCAGCAGTGAGGCGTGACTTTCTATACTTCCTCTCAGCCGCTCTCAGGACCTGTCTTTGTTCTCTCACTGCATCCGTCAGCCATGGACTGGGTGGGGAACGGCAGGCAGGTTTCTCAACGAGGGGACAGAGCTTGTCGAAGGAGGTTGCAAGGGCTGAGAGGAGGGTGGAGGTTGCAATCTCTGTGGGGAGGGCAGAGAAGGTGTCACTCAAAGGTAGAGCGGATATTATGTCAGAGGAGAGGGTGGAGGGGGATAGGGAGGGCAGGTTGCATCTGAGTGAGACGGTTTGAGTTGGGGTGAAGACCTTTCGGGTAAACATGAGAGTTAGTGAGAAGGATATGAAGGAATGGTCAGATACATGTAGGCGAGTTACCGTGGTGTTAATGATGCTGGAGTTACGGGAAAATATGAGATCCAAGGAGTTGACTGCTTTGTGGGTGGGAGGCATGGCAGTGGGAGTCAGGTCAAATTGTTGTAGGAGGGAGACGACTGGGACCGACTGAGATGAGTCAGGCAGGTTGAAGTTGCCCAATAGAAGGAGAGGGGTACCATCTTCCGGTAAGGAGCTTAGAAGCATGTCCAGCTCATCTGTGAAGTGATCAAGGGGACCTGGAGGGCGATAGAGTGTAACAATGGTGAGATTGAAAGGATTAGAGACAGATACTGCATGATATTCGAGGGAGGAGAGTGACCGTTCTGGGAGTGGTGTTAAGTTTGTAGCCCATGAAGGAGATGTCATGAGGCCAGTGCCTCCACCCCGTCTGGAGGGTTGAGGTGTGTGAGTGAAGTTATAGTTTGTAGATAATGCTGCAGGTGTTGATGAGTTATTGGGGGTTATCCAGGTCTCAGTTAGAGCCAGGAGCTGCAGATTTTGACTATGGGCGTAGGCAGTAATGAAGTCAGCTTTCTTGACTGCTGATTGACAATTCCATAAGCCTCCCCGTACTGTGACAGGTGTATTAGTGGCTGTAGGAGGGTAGGAGAGATTAGCCGGGTTGCTAGCAAACTGCCGTGGATGGGTTGAATCTGTTCTGGAGGAGCAGATTGTGGATATAGGTATGAGGCACATTGTGGTGTCAAGAGTGGCAGGGAGAAGGTTATAGGAAGGAAGCGAGATAGTAGGGAAATAGCAGAGTGGGAGGGAAATATAGGATTATGGTGTACTTAGCACTGGGTGGATCGGTGGATCCCTCTGCGCAGAACTCCAGGAAAAGTCCTCTTTGTCCCTCTTCGTTTCTCGACGCTTCGCTAACGCTAAGCCAGCAAGCCTTTAAATCTCCTTCACTAATTAGTTCTGTCTAACACCTGGCCTTTAATCGGTCACTTAACAACAAAAACAAATGGCCGCTTTAAACACGCCCCTTAATCAAGTCAGCTGGTCAGTCAGCAGTCAAGTCAGTTTTAAAGATTTTACTAAATTACTTAAAATGTCTTACCCTGATGTAGTATCTAACCCTAACTAACCTTACTGTCATGCACTTGTCCTAATAAACTAACCTACACTGTAGCACTCAACACTTTATGAACATTGTTACTCAGCTGATAGAGTTGTGCCCTTCCTGATGACTTGTCGTACAGAACTTGTAAGTCGCTTTGGATAAAAGCGTCAGCTAAATGACTAAATGTAAATGTTAATGTAAATGTAGTATAATGTCTCTCAGTGAATGTGCTGTCCTTCCACAACAGCTTGTCAGTACAGAGTGATTCCAGGAGGGCTGAGGTTCTGCTTTTAAGCAGGGACAGGGCTCTGATATCACACTCAGTACACAAGTGCTGTTTTTAAGCAGGAAGCAGCCTTTAATGGGTCACTTAACAACAAAAACAAAATGGCCACTTTAAACACGCCCCTTAATCAAGTCAGCTGGTCAGTCAGCAGTCAAGTCAGTTTTTAAGATTTTACTAAATTACTTAAAATGTCTTACCCTCATGTAGTATAATGTCTCTCAGTGAATGTGCTGTCCTTCCACAACAGCTTGTCAGTACATATATATACCTAATGTATTGCGTCTTCTTGAAGCGGATTCAGTTTTTTTTGCTCCGATTTGACGTCAGTTTAATTGCATTGTTACTGTTCACATGTGTGGTGCAGTCACAGTCATATATAAGTAAAGATAAGGTTTGAATGACTTACTGAACTGGTGTTTTAATTTCATACCACACTGTTTGTTTGCCGCATGTCGCGGCACTTTGCTCTCGTCTGTCTGGAGGGAAAATATCCCACTTATTTGATGGCGATCGACTATATCCATTTCCGGTTTGTATGGTGAAATAAACGCCCAAATCATATCGATTATTGAGTTATGGCAGCGATCCATATACACGGATGTGTGTCTAGAGTCCCGCAACAATATGTGCCTGCCGGACGCATTTCCCAGATGCACGGAGATCACCAGAGATCCATTTCCGGTTGTAACTCGCCCGATCATCCACCAGGCGTCAGTATTGAAGCGTTGCACGGTTGTGCCGAGTCCCACTGTCTCAGCCGAGGCTGGGTGAGGGAATTATGAATACCATGGCGGAAAAATGAAATATGATCTCAATAACGTCTTACGCCGTGGAATGGCGGAATTCACATGACCTTGAAACCCGTCGTAAGCCGTTTTTGGCGGTGGATGTGTTAAGTAGCTAAGTAAGTCACCTACTGGTGAGAGACGGGAACTGATGCCATAAACCGAATTTGGCAGGCATGGCTGTATACAGGCAGAAATCAACATAAATACATAAATCCAACCAAATACATAAAATATAGCATATGGCACCTTACCATGTAAATTGGCTCTTGCACATACTAACTTATAATTTTTACTTTACCAACTATTCAACAACCACCTGGTACTGTGATGAGAAGCTGCTCTAATTTTATTTTTTATTTTTACATTTATTATGTATTATTATTTTACAACAATGTATATACATACACATTCATACATCTCTCCACTTAGTTGAGTAACTAGGTATACCTATATCCAACAGACCATATTCATATATATAATATATTATACATATATATATATATATATATATATATATATATATATATATATATATATATATATATATATATATATATATATATATATATATATATATATATATATATATATATATATATATACTAGGAATGTGTGGCCACTAAGTGTGTCTTACCACCAAAACCTGCACGGACTACAACCGTATATCATGCCAATTAGGGTACCTTGTGTATACTGTTTACTTTACTCTTACTCATACTATACTGTATATTCAGATACAAATTCTTTATTGCCTATTGTAATGTACATTATAGCATAACCAATAGGGCAGAATGTATATACATATCTTAGAATGTATATCTTTGACTGTGTATTCTTATTTTTGACTACCTAAATGTTTATTGTGAGCGATCTGTGGTGCTAAATTTCCCTCTGGATTACAAGATACAAGATACAAGAGTTTTATTTGTCACGGCATACAAGTATACAATGAAATGCGGGGGTCTTGCCCGCAACGATGTGCATAATTACAATAGTAATATATAATAAGAATCCAATAGAACGACATTGTGCAATAACAAGTAACAAAGTAGGGCATATCGGTGTACATGAGTTATTTACAGAGCATGGTAGGACATGCTAGGTCCTGTGGTAGTGCAATACACTGTTAGCTACGGATGAGGCACTGGGTCTTTATGTACACTGCTATACAATGCTATATTTTACAATCTCAAGCTATACTATACTATTCTTAAAGTGACCGTTCCTTCTGTAAAGTGACCATAAGTGTGAGCGTGTGCAGCATGAGTGTGTGTGTGCTCATGTTAAAGTGGCTGCTAGTGTGTGAGCGTGTACAGTGTGTGTGTTCACTGTGTTGTGTGTGTGCTCATGTGTGCTTGTGCATGGAGAGTTCAGTGTTCAAGGCTCTGATGGCCTGGGGGAAGAAGCTGAGCCGAAGTCTCTCTGTCCTAGTTACTGGTGTTCGCAGGCGTTTGCCTGACCGCAGCAGCATGAACAGGCTGTTGTTGGGGTGGTGAGGGTCTTTCATTATCCTGCAGGCTCTGGATTTGCACCTCTTGTTGTATAGGACCTGCAGGGTTGGTAGTGCAATACCCGTGGTACGCTCGGCTGAGCGCACCACTCTCTGTAGGGCCTTCTTGTCCTGTGCCGTGCTGTTTCCATACCAGGCAGTGATGTTTCCAGTCAAGATGCTCTCTACAGCTCCGGAGTAGAAGGACTGGAGTATCTTCCCAGATACTCTGAACTTCCTTAACTGTCTCAGGTGGTAGAGGCGCTGCTTCGCCTTTTTTACGACTGAGTCTATGTGTGTTGTCCATGTCAGGTCCTGTGAGATGTGGACCCCCAGGTACTTGAAGCTGCTCACCCTGTCCACGGTAGCCCTGTTTATCCTCAGTGGTGTGTGTGTCTCCTGCTGTCTCCTCCTAAAATCCACGATCAGCTCCTTGGTTTTACCAATGTTCAGGAGCAGGCTGTTGTCCTGGCACCAGCATTCCAGTACCTCAACCTCCTCCCGGTAGGCCTTCTCGTTGTTGTCCGAGATCAGCCCCACCACCACTGTGTCGTCCGCAAACTTCACTATGGAGTTGGAGCTGAACTTGGCCACACAGTCATGTGTGTATAGTGAGTACAGCAGGGGGCTCAGAACACAGCCCTGGGGGGACCCGATGCTCAGGGTGATGGTGTTGGAGGTCTGGCCCCCCACCCTGACCGCCTGGGGCGTTTCGCTCAGAAAGTCCAGTATCCAGGCGCTCATAGCGGAGCTCAGACCCAGCTCGATCAGCTTGTCCACCAGTCTGGTGGGAACTATGGTGTTGAACGCTGAGCTGTAGTCAATGAACAACAGTCTCACATAGCCCCCCTTCTGGCGGTCTAGATGAGAGAGGGTGCTGTGCAGTACTTGGGAGACCGCATCATCAGTGGACCTGTTTGGCCTGTATGCAAATTGCATAGGGTCCATATCACTGGGGAGGGAGGCACAAATGTGATCCTTGACCAGCCTCTCGAAACATTTCATGGCCACAGAGGTGAGTGCCACCGGTCTGTAGTAATTGAGACCTGTTGGGGAGGGTTTCTTTGGTACCGGGATAATGGTAGACATCTTGAAGCAGGCAGGGACCACTGACTCCGCCAGGGATCGATTAAATATGGTGGTGAACACAGGGGCTAGCTGGTTAGCACATGATTTAAGTATGCATCCTGTTATTCCATCTGGGCCAGCAGCTTTTCTGGTGTTCACCTGCATAAATGCTCTTCTCACACTGTGTACCGACAATGAGAGAGTGTCCCCGCCCCCCCCGCGGATGCCCCCCCCTCCACAACAGCCGGCGCGCCAGTGATGTCACTAGCCGTTGAGCTAGCGGCGCCACTGTCTGCACCAAACGGAGCGTAGAAAGACTTGAGTTTGTCCGCGAGAGAGGCGTTGCTCCCCATTGAGGCGGCGCTGACTTTGTGGGGCGGCTTTGGCTCAGGGGTAGAGCGGGTCGTCCAATGATCGAAGGGTTGGTGGTTCGAATCCCGCTCAAGCCCATGTCCATCCCATTGCCGTTGTGTCCTTGGGCAAGACACTTAACCTACTTGCCTCGTATGAATGTGTATGCATGTGAATGAATGTTGGTGGTGGTCGGAGGGGCCGTAGGCGATGATTATTCGCCACGCTTCCGTGAGTCTGCCTCAGGGCAGCTCTGGCTGCAATTGTAGCTTACCACCACCGGTATGACTGTGTATGAACGAATAATGGACTCTGTGAAGCACTCTGGGTGTTATCGTCCTCAGTCCCCGCCATAAGCCCCTTGTGTCATTCTGTGCCATTTGTGCCTCCATTTTGTCAGCATACAGCATATTATGTAAGTTTCTCATATTTGTATACCCAGATACAATTGTATTGCTTATATTTATATCTTTCTACTATTACCCTGCCCATACTTGTACCCCCCATGCTGCTATGACACCTGAATTTCCCCAAGGGGATCAATAAATGAATATCTTATTTTATCTTATCTTATGAATATATGTATGAGTAAGAATCATATATTCATACATCTCTCCACCTAGTTGAGTAACTAGGTATATATCCAACAGACCATATAATATATATATATATATATATATATACATACACACACACGTGACATATATATATGGGGACACAAAAACCACAGCCACAGTATGTCTCTCTATCTCTCTACCTCTCTTTTTCTCTCTGTGTCTCTGTCTCTATCTCTGTGTCTCTCTTGTTTCTCGCTCTCTCTCACTCTCTCTCTGTCTGTCTGTCTCTCTCTCTCTCTCTCTCTCTCTGTGTCTATCTGTCTCTGTCTCTCTCTCTCTTGGAGTGTTGTGAAACCTGAGCTCTTTCTGTACCACGGGGAAACTCTCGCCTACTCTCTCGGTCTCTCTCTCTCTCTCTCTCTCTCTCTCTCTCTCTCTCTCTCTCTCTCTCTCTCTCTCTCTCTCTCTCTCTCTCTCTCTCTCTCTCTATCTCTCTCTATCTCTCTCTCCCTCTCTATCTGTCCCCCTCTCTCTGACTATCTCTCCCTCTCTCTCTCCCTCTCTCTCTCTGAGTGTTGTGAAACCTGAGCTCTTACCAAGGGGAAATTCTCGCCCACTCTCTCTCTCTCTCTCTTTCCTCTCAGCTGAACATGACACGACCCAGTAGTCCATCTCTCTTTTTCCAGATCAATTATTCAATCATCAGGCCCCAACCTCATCTCTTTTCCCTCTCTTCTCCCCTCTCTCCTCCTCTCCCCCACTCTCTTCTCCTATCCTTCTATCTTCTGCTCTCTTATCTCCCCTCATCTCTCTTCTCCTCTCTCTTCTTCTATCTTCTCCTCTCCTGCTCTCTTATGTGTGATGTGATATGTGATGGCTGTACATGTTGTGTATCAGTATTGTATGTAATTTTAGATTGTCCAATAAATTCAATCAATCAATCAACTCTTCTCTCCCCTCATCTATCTTCTCCTCTCTATTCTCCTACCGTTGTCCTCATAGCAACAGTTGCTATGGAGACAGCGTTATTGTTACGGCGTAACAACACCTCATCAACACTTACACAGAGAGACGTAAATGCATTCACACATGCATGCATGCACACACACAGTTATCTGTGTTTCAACAGGGCTGTTGGAGCATGGTGCTGACTGAGCTATTCTGCTGTTATTATGGGATGGCTGGTGGGGGGTTTCTATGGTGACATATTCTCTGCTCTCCCACATGCCCTCTGTGATATCAGTAGGAGAGACACTGGGTGCTTTAAGTAACTGAATGCTCATTGTGAGTTTTGAATCACTTAACATTGTGCTCTGTTGCTGAATGACTTGTGTGACTTGTCTGCATGTGACAGATGTAAGAGTAGGTCTTCTATTCTGAGTTTAGTCACAAAGTGCTCAGCAGTGCTCTGAGAGGCTCAAAGTGAGCAGAACTGAGCAACATGTTAAGCTGAGACGTTTAGTTAATTAATGTACCCACTGTATACAACACACTATGTATACTACAATACACTATGTATACTACAATACACTATATATACTACAATACACTATATATACTATTTTACACTATGTATACACTGTCAAACTCTTGTCATCTCTCTATAGTATGTTGTTTCAGAACCATGTGTGTAAGTCAGTCACTTCATCCACCCAGGCACCAGGTCTGGTTGGCATATTTCATTTGAGTCTATGTTAATTTGCCCAGCTGTGATATGAAACTAGCAAAGTGTAGTGGTACATGTACACAGCTGTGCTATGAAGCTAGCAAAGCGTAGTGGTACATGTACACAGCTGTGATATGAAGCTAGCAAAGTGTAGTGGTACATGTACACAGCTGTGATATGAAGCTAGCAAAGTGTAGTGGTACATGTACACAGCTGTGATATGAAGCTAGCAAAGTGTAGTGGTACATATACACAGCTGTGCTATGAAGCTAGCAAAGTGTAGTGGTACATATATACACAGCTGTGATATGAAGCTAGCAAAGTGTAGTGGTACATATATACACAGCTGTGATATGAAGCTAGCAAAGTGTAGTGGTACATATACAGCTGTGATATGAAGCTAGCAAAGTGTAGTGGTACATATACAGCTGTGATATGAAGCTAGCAAAGTGTAGTGGTACATGTACACAGCTGTGATATGAAGCTAGCAAAGTGTAGTGGTACATATACAGCTGTGATATGAAGCTAGCAAAGTGTAGTGGTACATATATACACAGCTGTGCTATGAAGCTAGCAAAGTGTAGCGGTACATGTACACAGCTGTGATATGAAGCTAGCAAAGTGTAGTGGTACATATACACAGCTGTGCTATGAAGCTAGCAAAGTGTAGTGGTACATGTACACAGCTGTGATATGAAGCTAGCAAAGTGTAGTGGTACATATACACAGCTGTGCTATGAAGCTAGCAAAGTGTAGTGGTACATATACACAGCTGTGCTATGAAGCTAGCAAAGTGTAGTGGTACATGTACACAGCTGTGATATGAAGCTAGCAAAGTGTAGTGGTACATATACACAGCTGTGCTATGAAGCTAGCAAAGTGTAGTGGTACATGTACACAGCTGTGATATGAAGCTAGCAAAGTGTAGTGGTACTGTACATGTACACAGCTGTGATATGAAGCTAGCAAAGTGTAGTGGTACATATACAGCTGTAATATGAAGCAAGCAAAGCGTAGTGGTACATTCATTCAAACCTTTATTCTCGAAAAGACAATTGAGGTCACCCTCATTTTCAATGTTGTCGAGACTTTACATACATTTAAATGCACACATTTCTACAATATAACAATAATAAATAATAATAACTATCTATATCGTTATTTTTCTCACACATGGACCACAGTCCAGAGTGCCCCACAGCAATTAGTATAAAATTAACATAGGCATAAAATCAGCACACAATTGACAGAATAAACGTGCAGACTTAAAGGTTTGTGGTCTATCACATCGATTGCTGCGCTAAAATCCAGTAGTACTGCACCCGTTATCTTTGAGTTATCCATCTGCTTTAACCAGTCATCAGTCATTTGTGTGAGGGCAGAGAAAGTGGAGTAGTTATGTCTATAAGCGTGTTGAAATATAGTATTGAGACCATTACAGTAAAAGTATTTTTGTATTTGTGAATGGGCAATTCTCTCCATCAATTTACTAAGTACTGGTAGAATAGTGATGGGTCTGCTGTTCTGCCCACTAAATGTTAATCTGCTGTTTTTAGGTATTGGGAATTATTTTGCCTTCCAGGCTTCCAAATGTTTGGATATATACCATCAGCTAGACATTGCTTTACTATGTGACAAATGGGACCGGAAATGTGGTCAGCTGCGAGACAAAGTACCCTACTGTCTAACATGTCAGTACCTGCTGAGCCATGTTCGGGAAGGGCCTTCAACAACCTGCTCACCACACCCTCTCCACACTGCTAAATTGGAATGTACAGCTCTTACTCCACATTATATTTTTCCTTATAAATTCAAAAGTGTTGGAGTCAGTGAGGACCATATTCTGCCTTAGTGCATTGACCTTGTTTATAAAAAAAAATCATTAAAATAATTAGCTATATCTAATGGTTTGGTTAAAAACCTTCCACCCGATTCTACAAAGGAGGGGCTGCCAATTTCCTTCCTCCCCATTATTTCATTTAAGGTTTTCCAAAGTTCTTTGCCATCATATTTAGTGGCATCTATTCTTCCTTTATAATAATCTTTTTCAATCAGTTTTGCCACCTGGTTCCTCAAATAGCAATATTTTAACCTATTTTCCACAGAGCCTGACTTTGCTAGTGATGATTTGGCATCATCTCTTTTTTTCATGAGCTTTTTTAAGAACTCATTCAGCCACGGAGCCGGTCTGGATCTGGCAGTGCCCTTTTGTCAACAATACTCCTAAATTTGTTCATAAAAATATGTAAATCAGCCTCTGGCTCCTGAGCTGTATACACCTCTGTCCAGTCTATATTTCTGACATCATGCAAAAAGCATTCTGAAGTGAATTTCTTATACATTGTTTTGTATGTGATTTTGACACCACATTTAGGGATTTTGGTTTTCCTGGTAATTGCAATTATGTTGTGGTCACTAAACCCCACAGGTAGAACAATTGGTTTAGTGCTCAGGAGCGTTTGTGTAAATATGGTCAATGCACGTGGCAGTTGTATGGCCAGCCCTGTTAGTAAAGACTCTGGTTGGCTGAGAAATCATCTGTGACAAATTACAAGCATGGATTAATGAAACCATTTATTTTTCATTGGGCATTGATTTGCATACCAGTTGATATTTAAATCTCCCAGTTTTTTTTTTTTTTTTACACACACATCACTCAAAATGGCCCCGCGGCCCACTTTTCGGTCGCGACCCACCAGTTGAGAAACACTGGTTTAGACGTTGTAGGTCGGACAGAAGACGGTATGAAGCTGAATAGCTGATCCATGATCTCAATGGTGCTCATAACCAATTATGGGGTAGAACACTGCAACCTTGGCCATCACCACGAGACGCACTCTGTATAATGACATTCTAACACTTGAGTCAATGACTCAGAGAGACAGTGAGACAGTGACAGTGGTTAGAGAGTTCCCATGTTTGCAGTGGGCAGACATGGGAGCAATAGATACATGTAATAAGAATATAAATATGCATACATAGTAGCAATAGAATCAAAGTACACAAGCAAATTATGACCCAAGAACAAAGAGGCAGAGGACTACAAACGCTAGTATACAGGATGAGATACAAGACGATGGCTCAAGGCCATTTTCCCCGGGGGGGCAGGAGAACCACCCAGAACAGGCCGAGGTAGAGCGGGCGAGTATCGTGAAATGAGATCGGATAGATACAGCGGTGCGAGCCCATTAAACATTTTGTAAGTGAGGAGTAACACTTTTTTGATATGATAGAATTTTCTAGTTTAAGTTAGTATCCGTGCAGCCGCATTTTGCACAAGTTGAAGATTTTTGACACTTGATATTGAAATTAAACAGGTGTCACATGCTAAATTCATTGTTGATGAAGGCCTTATATGGAAAAATAATATTGAGCTAGTTTGCTAAAAAGTTATGAAATCATATGTGACAGAGTCCAGGGTTTGTGCCGACATGTCTCCATTTTCCAGATTTTTCCAGATTGTGAAAGTACAGAATGTAAGCTTTCAAATGATGTGTCATACTTTGAAATCTGAGAATGTTTTGAATATCATATATTCATTTAAATCTTGTAAAACAGTCTGTTGTCTAGAATACTCAAGGGGAGAAAATGCCTCTCAAAGATGTTCACACTTCAGCTAGTTTGGGGGGGGGGGGCGTGGACAACTACCCTCACCTGAATGCGTCCATCGTTAACGTTAATGACTCTCTCTGTGTGAATGCCTTTACCTGGCTCAGTGAATCTGAATCCCAACGCGCAGCTCTATTCAGATGCAAAGATAAACCCAGCCCCCACCTCTCCTCTGTGGAGAGCACAAACTGTGTTTCAAAACAGCCTTTTTTAAACACAGAATTCTTACAATTAGAGTTATTATATCTGTTCGCTGTTGTACTAAATATGTTCTTCAACTCTCGAACTGTAGTTATATATAAAAAATAAATAAAACACACAAAAAAAATAAAACTTTTTTTATTGTGTCTATCTGTCATTTCACCCTGGCGACTTGTAGGCATCATCACCAGACTGGGTCACATATGGCATTATTAGAAGGATTTCTTCTCTTGTGAATCGCTCCTGTCTTTCGACACTTTATTATAGTTTGATATACCCATATTTATCGTATTCTAATATTATTTGGGCCAGTACTTTTCCTACTTCTCTTCATAAACGTTTGATATTGCAAAAGAAATTCATAAGGCTTGCCACTACTTCTAATCACCTTGAACCATCTGCGCCTCTTTTTAAGCAACTTAAAATACTATCAATCTTTGATATTAATGTATACCAGATATGTATTTTTATGTTTAACTGCACTTTTAATTTAGATTTATTTCCTATTGTTTTCCATAATTTTTTCATATCAAACTCCAGTATTCATTCATATCCAACAAGGTAATCAAACAATATTCATCGTAATTTCTTCCGCACAACATTAGGTCAGTTCAGTATAAGATTTAGAGGTCCTACTATTTGGAATTCAAAACCCTCCATAATAAAAATTTGCTCATCTATTTCATCATTCAAATCCAAGCTTAAATATCCATTGTTAAATGAATAGCTTCAATCTCATAAAACCATTAATGTCACTTTGTTTTACAGTTTCATGTTCATTTGTTTAGACTAATTATTAATGTTGTTGTTTTTGTTATTATTATTATTATTACTTTGATTATTCCTTACCCATAACCACCCTCCTCCAACTCGCCACCATTTCCCCCTGCCCCACGTTCTCTCCTCTCCTGCCCCCCCCAACCCCCTTGGTTTTCCCTTACTCTCCTCCCGACTGTCTCCCCTACTCACTCCCGTATTTGTTATCCGTTACTCGTGGTTTTATGTTTCCTGTGTATTCTTATTGTCCTCCGTTTCCCTATGGTTCTGTTTCTTTGTTTTCGTTTCTTTTTTGCCTATTGTCAGCGACTTTGGGTCTTAGAAAAGCGCTATACAAAATAAATGAATTATTATTATTATTATTATTGTTATTATTATTATCTTATTATTATCTTAATATTATGAAAATTGTTTTATGAACTTATTTCACTTTACTTTTTTTTTTTTTTTTTTTTTTTAACTCATTCCGCACCTAGAGGTCGCTGTTTACCTTGTGGTAAGAATGCCAGCGCTCTTTTCAATGGGATAATGGCGGTGTTTGCGAGTGCTAAAACTATATTAAATATTATAGCTATGGATCTAATAAACACGTCGATTGTCCGTTTTATACCGTGGTGAATATGAGTATAATTTTAGAGTGATCCTGTCGAATCCCAATAACCCCAGCAAACGGCGCTTCAATGTATTTTCTTAGAAATCGTGCCATTTGTCGCTTGATTTATGAATCGTTCTGAAATAAACGCTAGGTTATCGGTATTATATGTTTCATCATGCGCGCACGGAAGCGGGGGCTGAAAAGTCGCCCCTCCGTGCTTTGGTCGGCGCCAACAGCACGCACACACACACACACAGACACTTGTGATCGTTACGAAAGAAACATCGGATTAACCCGAGATTGGTAACATAGAGTCCTTACCTCACATCTGATGTACTGCAAAAAGATTAATCCAATTCCTGATCGCCATTCCAAATATTGATTGCGTTTATTGCTCCAATGTTTCTCAACCAAAACACACAAATCCACGCTGCTCCAGTGTCCCCCAGTCCATGTGTTATAAATGTTACTCTTGCCCGAGAAGGAAAACCTGGACCGGACTTCTTAGATCAGTGTACAGCCCAAGCCAGAGGGATTCCAATGATGTGCAATACCGGCCGCAAGGCGTTAGGCGGCGGTATTGGCCTTTTGCGAGTTCAGACCCATTCCCAATGATAACATCAGGCTGGATGGATGAAAAATGAATGGATATAGCGAATAAAAGAAATAACGATTAAAACCCGACTTTTCTCGTGATTGGCGCTCAAGCGATGGCGAGTTAACCCGACTTTTTTCGTGGTTGGCGCTGAAACAGTTAATCCAATGATTTAATGAGTTGAGGCCCCGTATAGGCCCATCTGGGTCTCTTGCCTCTACTCAGCACCTTTATACACTTTCTGTCATGGTCAATGTTTTTTACTGTTTTCCTGAAATGGTGCAGGGGAAAAAAAGAATTAGGTAGGCCTGAAAAAAGCTCATTACAGTAATCTAGACGTGATGAGACAAATGCATGAATTAGGGTTTCAGTGTCGGCCAGAGTTAAAATAGGGCAAATTTTTGCAATATTACGGAGATGGAAGAAGGCAATTTTGGTGACCTTTTTAATATGTGTATTACATGAAAGGGAGGAATAAAAAATTACTCCAAGGATTTTTATGGTGGAGCTCTGAGAGACATGACAAGTATCCAATTTTAGGGATATAAATGGTTATCTCCGCAAACAACAGGATGATGCCAGTATATTCCACTGCTCTATTTATAATCTATCCATTTATTTATGCTTCGCTAGTTGCAAACAAAATGGGCTTTCAGAATATTTAGATTTTATCATCAAATTCAAATGATAAATAAAACGTGTATAGATGATGACAAGTGGAACGGCGCAACATGGACAGTTTCTCCCCTCCTCCATTTTCAATTCATATATTTAAATTAGGGTTTGTGAAATAATATTTCATGATGATCTTGTATCTTAATTTGGGAAATATTAGTAATAATCTTTTGGAAAGTTGTGCTTCGATCAGCGATTTATCTCGGCTGCTCCCCTACATTTTCAAAAGCCTAGAGAAAGGTTGTCTTAACTTCATCATCATCAATTATGAATGTCAAATTGATATAAATATTTTTCATTGTGTGCTATGGCTTTCGAGACCTATTTCTGAAGCGCTGTTGTTATCCTATCAATGCTGCAAATCGGGATCAGACATCACAGCATTCTGTTAGGTTTTGCGCCTCCTGGTGGTATATAACAGAACAGCAATCAACCGCGCCGCAGTAGAATGATGAACAGAGATAACTGTAGATACAGTTGTGTCACATTATATTAATTATAAATGTTCTGCCTTTCCTATCTCTCTGCCTCTCTCTCTTCCTCTCCCTCTCTTCCTCTCCCCCTCCCCCCTCCCTTTCTTTCTCTCTCTTCCTCCCTCTCCCTCTCTCTCTGTCTCTCTCTGTCCCTCTGTCTCCCAGGTAACGGATGTCCTTACATCCCAGATGATGCTAACGAAGACACCATCAGTGTCCTGGTACGACTGATCACAGAGAAGAAAGGTAGGCTACTGTCCACTAGGGCTGACCTAGGGCTGGGCGATATATCGAGTATACTCCATGTATCGCGGCTTGTTCTACATGCGATGTAGTAAATTACTATATCGTGAACATCGAGTATATGTTGTGTCACGTCGCGGCTGAGATGAGACTTGCTTTAGCGCAGAGCTTTCCTCTCATTTCATTATAGACAGACCAGCGCGGACCTTCAATGACATGCAATTGTAATTTCATTAGCCAGACTAGCGCAGACCTTTAATGACATGCAATTTAATTGACGCGAGCAATGGGCTAACGTTAGCTGATAACTCATCCTATGACTAGGCTAACTAGCGTTAGCTGCTAACCCTAAAACTTTGAGATGGAGCCACGTTACAAGCCCAAGACTTCCCTGGCTCGCATTAGGCCTGGCATTTTTTTTTGACATTGCTATGTCTATACATTGGTTTCTTGTTCGAATGCATTTATTTCTATAGACCAGTGACATGCAATATAATTGACGCAAGCAATGGGCTAACGTTAGCTGCTAAGTTATACCATAAATAGGCTAAGCTAACTAGCGTTAGCTGCTAACCCTGAAAGCGATCAAAGCGACTCCACGACACTAGTTCCATTCGTGAGGAAAGGGGGTGGGTTATATTGACGACCCTTGACAGAGGTTTAAAGATAACTTCATATTTATTGGTTATTCGTTTCTTTATATTGGGCATCCAGTTTCAATCTCCGTGTGTTAAACTCTTCCTGTTGACGTTCGAGTGTGACATCATCGCCTACGGCAGCTTATACGCTCAAAACGCGAACCTAAAACAAAATCCGGGGGGGGGGGGGGGGGGGGGCTGGCTCTCTTCTGACGCGTTCTCACCCTCTCTCGCTCTCTCTCTACATTCAATGATTTAAAGTAGCCAAACGTTACAGTATAAATACTAACTGGATAGGTGATGATATAAACATTTAATTATCTGAAATATTCTAAAATCATTAAGTCAGCTATAAGCCATTATCCCTTTGTGTGTGATTATAATTATCTCACAGTAGTGTATATATATACATATATATATATATATATATCTGTGTGTGTGTGTTTGGCTAAAGTGGATAGAAAACAGTACTGTGCAAAAGTCTTAGGCACCCAAGAGTTTTTATATAAATTGTCTTAGATGTAAATACATTTTTTATTAGTGTGTCAGTACTACTAAGACTACTGTTAGATTTCGATCAATCAGCCAGTATCACCTCTTCATCTGTTGGCTTGTGTAGTTATCACCTCTTTATCCGTTGACTCTGCGTTGTGTTTTATCTGTCCGACGTCTTCTCATACTGGCTGTATAATCTTTGTCATTCCCCTTTAATGCAATCCGTAATCATAATAATTCACCACCTTCGTAAGAATTCGACACTTGACAGCGTAATACCTTTTTTGGAAAACGTTGTTTATTCCATAAACAAAGCCTCGTAATCGGATGGAAACCAATTCTGTATTGTCCTTGAAAAGTCTTTGGAAGAAAACTAAATTCATTATTCTAATGATCTCTCCTTTCACCTCGCTCGGTGGTCGTTGCGGCCTAGCTGTTATCCAAAAGCCTTCATGGTTGTCGTGCCACGTCAGTCCTCCCCCCCCCCTTGCGAGGGGAGGAGGGAGCCATTTCGAAGTCTCTGATCAACGTCCGCTCACGTCAGCTTCGTGTCTGGATCTAACTCATACGCGGAAGACACTCACATCATAACGTCTTCGCCCTAGCAACGGGGCCCTGTCCCCCTTTCCTCGTTACTATGTGACGCTGCCATGGCAACTGCTTTTAACCTTTAACACACATTAAATTGCCGTTAAACTCTCTCTCTGACCATTCCTGCACTGTTCTCTGTCCCTATCAGTGTTTATGTTTAACAAGCTAAGTGACCTTGAAGCCCTGGGCTCTCTTAGTCTGCTGCTGAATACATTGCCTCTCTCTCTCTGACCGCCTCCACCACCACCATGCACATCTACCTCTCTGACCTGGCCCCTTTAGATGCTGTCATCTCCCCCAATATATACATTACATACATTGAAAAACCTCGATTTCCTTCACTCCCCCCTTTGATTCTTCAAACAACTGTCAGAATCAACAAACTACTTGGTTTCTCAATGAATACACAGGACTTCACATTGTCGTCTTGTCTCTCTCTTGATGAACTCTGGAAGGAAGTCCCTGTTTTGTTCATGATTCAACAATAAAAAAAAACCATGATATCTGTTTCAAAATGCCTCGAAAACAGCGTCTCCGCAGGAAAGCCCCCCAGATGTCTGCCTCGTCCTCCCCTGGGCAACACCGCCTGCGACCGCTGGACTCCGCCCCGTTGGCCGTCTCCACTGCTGTCGATGGTCCTCCCTTTCGCTATCGGTCGTCTCCGGACTCTGAAAGCAAAAAAACAACACCAGCAGTCTTCTGTACACAATCTTCCTTTGTGTTTTCCATTATATCATGGCTTTGGACTTGCAGCTCATTCCATATTGTCCTCTCCAGTTCTCTATATATATTTTCTCTGCAAGCCCCTGCCATGGCCACGCCCTTTCAGACTGTGTTGACATTGTGAGTGTCATACAGCCAATGGCGCTCGTTATCTACTAGTCTACCACCTTCTCAACACCCAGATCTGTCCTACAGGGCGGTTCCCTGTTGTCGTCTTCCGTCGCGACACCAGCAGCTTACCGATACCCACTTCCGCGCCCTATCTTCGTCCCATGGTTGGCCCCCAGCGCGATCGCGCACGCCAGTTCTTTCTGGTGACCGTGTCCTCTGAAAACTCCTGCCTATTTATCAGGTGTGAGAAGGCGCAACTGGAAATCAAACTCCCTCGTTATTTTCCACCTTAACCTCGTTAATTAACTGCACCTCATCTCTCTGTGAAGTTCTTATTTAATCCATTGTATGATTAAACTCTATTTAATTAACGTGTCCATCAATAATATAATATTAATAACATACAACAGAGCATCGCTCTAACATACAACAGAGCAGTTTGTCGCTCTAACATACAACAGAGCAGTTCGTCGCTCTAACATACAACAGAGCAGTTCGTCGCTCTAACATACAACAGAGCAGTTCGTCGCTCTAACATACAACAGAGCAGTTCGTCGCTCTAACATACTGTACAACAGAGCAGTCCATCGCTCCGGAGCAGTCCGTCGCTCTAAACAACAACACAGAGCAGTCCATCGCTCCGGAGCAGTCCGTCGCTCTAAACAACAACACAGAGCAGTCCGTCGCTCCGGAGCAGTCCGTCGCTCTAAACAACAACACAGAGCAGTCCATCGCTCCGGAGCAGTCCGTCGCTCTAAACAACAACACAGAGCAGTCCGTCGCTCCGGAGCAGTCCATCGCTCTAAACAACAACACAGAGCAGTCCGTCGCTCCGGAGCAGTCCGTCGCTCCATCATAACACCGTGTATACACACAAGCAGTTTCTCGGTTCCCTGCCTCTAACCCTGTATACACACATAAGCAGTTTCTCGGTTCCCTGCCCCTAAACACCGTATACACACATAAGCAGTTTCTCGGTTCCCTGCCCCCTGTATACACACATAATATTCACTCTTCATGTTCCAATATCTGACTGGAATCACTATTATTATTATTATTATTATTATTATTATTATTATTATAATACTAATAATCTACCCATTTTTTACTTGGTTCAGTAATCTGGAATCACTCCCCGCACTCCCACCCCTAGATGGCAGCCGATTCACTAAAAGGGTAGCAGAGACCACTCTCTGCCACTAGATGGTAGCAGATATCCATCTTCAAATATTTGCCTGCATTACCCCACTCCCACCCCTAGATGGCGGCCAACTCAGTCTAGAGTACTTTAGCTGACGTGTCTCTCCTTGGTCTCTAGTTCCTGTTAGCCTCCTCGTGGAGCCTTGCGGCCATCTTGTCTCTGTGCCTCGTTATCCCTTCCTCCTCCGTAGGCCCGAAACTGCTTTTTCTCATCTTATCTCGCTCATACGATTCTGCAGTCTCCTCATACTACTCAGTCGCAGCCACGGATCTGTATGTGGCTCTTGTTGACATTCCACCTTATAGATAAGACCACTACAGCTCCACTCTGTTGTCTATCTACCTAAAAAGGACACTATCTCAGACAAAATTCATTTATAACCACTCCTGCTCGATTGATGACATACTGCACATTTTAAGGCAGACCCCATCATTCAGCTCTCCTCCTGTTATAACAAATTCCGGCCGTCTTGAGACCACCGCACCAGTCTAAGGTGAGCCGTCTCAGGCGACGGTCTTGTCATAACAGTCCCGCCATAACAATTTTTTCGTCTGGTTTTAGCCGTCCCTTCTCTCTCTTCCACCTCCCTTTACACTCATTCTGCAATAATTTCACTTTGGTGCCGTCTGTGGCGGTTTTGTTTTCATTCTCTGTAGATGAAACACTGCATGCCCTGCTGGAAACTCTTCAAAGCCCCGAAAATCACAGCTACACAGTGGCTTATGTACTCCACTATTTTGTTTGTCTGTAGATAAGATCTCTCGGTTTTCAAAACAACACTCTGCATCTCTGCCTCTCTCCCGCCACAGTACTCATTATCTCTGTTTGTCTTTCTCATA
The DNA here is from genome assembly GCF_963971535.1 of Notolepis coatsorum. Taxonomy (NCBI): domain Eukaryota; kingdom Metazoa; phylum Chordata; class Actinopteri; order Aulopiformes; family Paralepididae; genus Notolepis; species Notolepis coatsorum. The sequence continues at coordinate 194,900,651 of NC_140165.1, forward strand.
TTATTACTAGGGCTGTCAGTTTATCGCGTTAATTAGATTAATTAATTACACAGCAAATTATCGCGTTATGGAAATTAACTCAAACTGTATTACAATTTTTTTTTTTTTTTATAATTTCTTTTGTATCATTCATTCCATAAGAATGTAGAATACACATTTACAGATTTTTTTTTTTTAATATGGTCCAATTTCATGTTCTTGTCTGATTCTAGGGACATCTATGAATCTCAGGGAATGTATTCCCATTGTCAGAAATACTGTGGGCTAGATCCACAAAGAATGGATTGCACGGTGCAAGTTGCACCCTTACTTACAATTCATTATGAATTGAAAAAGCCGTACTGTATTGTACCCATTCTGCAATCTGTTAATAACATTTTCATTCAATCAATCAATCTGCGCGGTGATTGATTGAATGACATTTTTATTTTGAGTAAATTGTAATGAACCAAATGAGAATATCAATACTTTTTTTTATCTTTGACTGTGAATAACACCATGCTCAAATTGACCAGACCTGAAAAATCTAAGCAAATTAATAGATGGAAGATGATTAAACAAAAGGTTTTGTAGATACAGTACTGAATTATGCCATCCGGACACATGCAATTTGAAATATGATTATAGAATATAGAATATCAGGCATAAAATGGTTATGCGATTAAAATGCGATTAATTCGATTAATTAATTACAAATCCTGTAATTAATTAGATAACTTTTTTTAATCACCTGACAGCACTAATTATTACAGCTGGCTTCTCTGTCGCTAATTATGTTTACGGATGTACATATTTGTTCTTTATTTGGCTTAAAGATCAACAACCGTGGGTGCAAGTGAACTCACATTCTTTCTCCTACAGCGCTGGTTGCTCGCGCCTCATGACCGCTCGACTCGACTCTCTCCCAGGGCTGGCTGGCCTTGCTTGCTGGCTTGGCTCGAGTTCATGATTCTCCCACACGCTGGCTGTTGTTCACTGTCGCCCCATTGAAAAGTATTTTTCCGTTGTTATCTTTAATCAAAATCCGGCGTAAGGCACCAACTGTTTCAATCAATCAGCCAGTATCACCTCTTCATCTGTTGGCTTGTGTAGTTATCACCTCTTTATCCGTTGACTCTGCGTTGTGTTTTATCTCTCCGACGTCTTCTCATACTGGCTGTAGAATCTTTGTCATTCCCCTTTAATGCAATCCGTAATCATAATAATTCACCACCTTCGTAAGAATTCGACACTTGACAGCGTAATACCTTTCTTGGAAAACGTTGTTTATTCCATAAACAAAGCTTCGTAATCAGATGGAAACCAATTCTGTATTGTCCTTGAAAAGTATTTGGAAGAAAACTAAATACATTTTTCTAATGATCTCTCCTTTCACCCTGCTCGGTGGTCGTCGCGGCCTAGCTGTTATCCAAAAGCCTTCATGGTTGTCGTGCCACGTCAGTCCTCCCCCCCCCCCCCCCCCCCTTGCGAGGGGAGGAGGGAGCCGTTTAGAAGTCTCTGATCAACGTCCGCTCGCGTCAGCTTCGTGTCTAGATCTAACTCATACGCGGAAGACACTCACATCATAACGTCTTCGCCCTAGCAACGGGGGCCCTGCCCCCCTTTCCTCGTTACTATGTGACGCTGCCATGGCAACTGCTTTTAACCTTTAACACACATTAAACTGCCGTTTCTAATAATGTCAAACTCTCTCTCTCTGACCATTCCTGCACTGTTCTCCGTCCCTATCAGTGTGTATGTTTAACAAGCTAAGTGACCTTGAAGCCCTGGGCTCTCTTAGTCTGCTGCTGAATACATTGCCTCTCGCTCTCTCTGACCGCCTCCACCACCACAACCATGCACATCTACCTCTCTGACCTGGCCCCTTTAGATGCTGTCATCTCCCCCAATATATACATTACATACATTGAAAAACCTCGATTTCCTTCACTACTCTTAGTACATTTTCATTTAATAATTTTTTAAAGCATCTACATGGTTTAATAATGCAAACATATGTTGCAGGGACTTATTATAATCATCATATTGGCGTGACTGTATGCATCAAAGGGTTAAATCAAGAATTTGTAAGTGCTTTAGAGCAAATGTCAAAATATCGCGATATATATCGTGTACCGTGATATGGCCAAAAAATATCGCGATATCATTTAGAGGCCATATCGCCCAGCCCTAGGCTGACCCCTATTAGTCGAATAGTCCAGTGGTTCCCAAAGTGGGGGTCGCGACCCCCAGGGGGGTCGCCAGATGATTTCCAAAAATAAAATAAAAAATGAATTCCAAAAAAAAGTTTTTTATTTAATTTTTTTTATGCAGTCAGGCCACTGAACTTAGAAGCAGGCCAGGCCATTGTTTCTAGTTGCAGCGGCGCAATAGTTAGATAACCTAGGTGGGGAACAACCAGGAGATCACTGCAACTCACACAAGTTGGAGAACTATCTCTCTCTCTCTCTTGCTCACACACACACACACAAAGGGAGCCGCATGTGATTGGTGGAGGCGGGACCCTTACCAAAAAACTCAAAATCAGTGTTGTTGCTAATCATTGACACATGCTAGCCTGTAATAATCCCCCCCAGAAAAATCTACTTTGCATTTGATATATTGCAAATATATGCCATCACACACACTGGCATTTAAAGGGTTAGAATTATCAAATGAATATGTGGTGTTATGATCAGGGCTGAAGTTGAATAAAACATTGTATTATTTTCAATCTGACATTACAAAAAACAGAAAATCCATCAAAAGCAGTGTTGTTGCTAATCATACATTATGCTAGCCTGTTTTTTAACAATAATTTGTGATGCCATCACAAACACTGGCATTTAAAGGGTACAAATAAAAGAAATCCTGCACCAGAATGCAGGAAATGAAGTCTTTGTAACAAAGACCCCCCACTTTAAAAAGTGGCCTGACTGAGGCTATATTTCGCATTATATTTCCTGGCCTGAATGATTTCCCCAGTCCGGCCCTGGTTAAAAGCCTCCAATGCTTATTAGTGTGTGTGCGTTTGAACGTTTGCATGTTTCAACCATACATTTCCATTTATAAATAAATAAATAAAAAAGAAAAAGTATAATTGTTATTAAAAAGAAATTCAAATATTTGTACCTCCTATAATAGTGGGGGTCCTTTGCTTTGGGAATAGTCTACTAATCGATCGAAAGGAGCCGTAGTCGACTGCCAACCTCTTAGTCGAATGCAAAAAAAATATATATATATTATAATTTTCTTTTTTATCATTCTTTCCAAAAGAAAAGAGGCCTAGAAGCGTGGCTAACGCTAATGGCACGCATAGCAGAGGCTAACTGCCTAAGAAAACAGGCACAGAGGCACTGAAAGAGGATTTCACCCATCTAATGAACACACTAGAGTAGACAAATATCAAGATGTATCCATCAGTGGACCAATTGCAGAGGACAAGAAGCCTTCCGTCGACTCCTTCAAACATTAAGCACCCCCACAGCCCAAATGGAATGATAATTTTTTTTAATAAAATAAAATAAATTATACTTTTCAAAAAAACTAAATGTTCATAGTCGACTAATAGTCGACTATCGGCTAATTTTGGCCAATCAAAGTCGACTATCCAAATCCTTAGTCGGGGACAGCCCTACTGTCTACTAATGATGATGTCATTGAATCGGGTGCTAAGTCGCCATAGCAACGCATGTAACTTAAGAGGTGTTGTCCACAACCAGACAGACACCCTTGTTACATGGAGAAAATCAGTTCAACGCCGGTCAAAGTGGTCCAGCTGTTTCCTAGCTGCTTCATGTTAGTATGTTCTTCCTGTGTCTCAGGACAGTTCAATCAGTATGTTCTTCCTGTGTCCCAGGACAGTTCAAGTCACTATTTGTGAACATGCACCACTCTCTCCTGAAGCTAAATATCTGAGAGATAACCCTCTATTCTGTAATGTCACTGGAATGTGCTGCTCCATAGACGATGAATGGGTCTATCTGACTTCACAAGAACATAAAAGTTGGGTGTAAGAGCTACACAAACATTTTCTGGCCTCTTAAATTCCAAGAAATTGGAGGGTTCTAGCTTTAGGAGAGAGTGGTTTGTGCTCAAATATTGCCTGAACTGTCCTGGGGCACAGGAAAAACATACAGGGCTAGATCCACAAAGAATGGATTGCACGGTGCTAATTGCACCCTTACTTACAATTCGTGAGTGATTGATTGAATGAAAATTGTATTAACAGATTGCAGAATGGGTACAATACAGTACGGCTCAATACACACAATTGTTAAGGGGATGCAGACCAGAGAAAGACGTTCGTCTTGTTTACATCACGGTCCCCCATTTTCAATTCATAATGAATTGTAAGTAAGGGTGCAATTAGCACCGTGCAATCCAGTAGGTGAATTCTTAAAATGGGTGGCATTCCCCTTTAATCAGCACATTGCCATCATCTGTGTGGATGAAAGGCTTCAGACTTCAGACTTCAGACTTCAGACATCAGGGTTATAGGTCCTTCTCAGAGGATCTGATCTCAGTATATGGTAACGAGTAATAAGAGACACACATTCTTTTTTTTATCAAAAATTTCTCATTACTGTCAATCGCCGCCCTATCATACATCAATCTTTAACCCTAGCCCTAGCATACATCAACCTTTAACCCTAACCTAGCATATATCAACCTTTAACCCTAGTAACCCTAGCATTTAACCTAGCATACATCAAATCAAATAACATTTATTTGTAAGGCCCGGCAACACACGTTAATGTCCCCATGGGCCGGACACGTCTTCTTTAAACAAGTCAAGAAGCAACATCACAATAAGTCAAGAACAAAACAAGAACACCATAAAGTCAAAAAAATTTAAAATAAATGCAAAATAAATAAATGCAACACTCCCAGACAAAAAAAATGCACCACAGGCAATGTGGAGGAGAGAAACCTTAGAAGGAGATCTCCCTTCTTAGATGTCAAGTTTCAAGTTCAAGTTTCTTTATTACCGGTAGTTGACATGCAAAGATACAGAATACCTTCACATGGAATGCTTTTTTCTGTTATGCTCCTATGAGGATCATAGGACGCTTGGATCATACACATACAGCTCATTACAGTAAGATTCCACAATTATTACATTTTAGATAGTAATAATGGTACAGAGCCTTGAGATAAACATATGCATATTCACCACCGCAAACAGACTGGCAGCCGTCATAGGCAGCGCCATGTATGGAAGGAGGGGGGAGTGGGTTGGGGTTGTTACAGGGCTGTAAGGGGTGGGGGGGAGTGATCCCTCACACGAGGCAGCCGACAGTGCAGCGCCAATGCAGAGGAAGGGGGGGGGGAGGTGGGGGGGAGTGCACAAGCCAAGTCCTGGGTGGGGGAGGTAGGGATTGGGGGTGGGGGAAGCCGCTCGCCACTCTTATCTCCCAGAGGGCCTTCGACTCCACAGCTCGGATGTCGGTGATAGTAGTGTTGCAATAAAACACAGATAAGTGCATGCGACAGCAACTGAACATTTTGAAAGATTAAAGATAGAGCTGATAGTGATAGCAACTGAACATTTTGAAAGATTAAAGATAGAGCTGATAGCGGATCTATTTGAGGCACAGGGGCGGCGCAAATAGGGTCGCATCCTCCCGGTCTTCATCACGGGACGCCATCAACCTTTAACCCTAACATTTAACCCTAGCACACATTAACCTTTAATCAAGTTTCAAGTTTCAAGTTCAAGTTTCTTTAATAGTTGTCATACAGAAGTACAGAATACTTTTATACAAAATGCTTCTTTCTGTTACGCTCCAGAGACTGTGCTAGACAAAAGATAAGTATGAAATAAAATAAAATAGTATAGCATGTAAAAATAGAAGTAAAAATAGAAGTCACGTACGTAGACACAGTGTTCAGTATATACATATGTACAATGTAATCCTAACCTAGCCCTATCATAAATCAGACTGTAGTGCTTAACTCATTGACCGCCCAGCTGTTTTCCCATCTCTACTCAATGGCGCCAGCATTATTGACCATTTTAGCCATCATGTGTTCTGTATTATAGCTATGGAGACAATAGTATGGCTCAGGCCTTGTTCATAGTCCATCACTGACTAACCAGTTAATTTCTACATACTGTAGTTTGTGCCCTATTACATGCTAAACATCGCCCCTTTCCAAAATAATCCAGTATTTTTTCATAGATCGCGAGATATGACGCGTTATATGCATTATGGCATTATGGCATTATTTTCGGGTTGCTCGCCTGAAACCCCAAATACTTCAAAATCAAAGGTATATATACCATATACATGTGTCTTCACAAAATCATCAATGGGGGGGGGGGGTCGTCTTACCCCGAAACTGCGATCATTACCAAAAGCATGTTTTAGGTCCGGTAAAATACGACACTGTGATCGGTACAAAAACATGTTTTAGGTTTGGTAAAATAGACATAGAATAGACCTTACCTTAGTCAGAAGGTACTCCCAGTGATCTCATCGCAATCGCGATTACTCGTGTATATGTGTATATGCGTGTATACGGGAAACAATAGGTTTGAGGCGATAAAATCTCAGAGCGATCGATCTGTCCTGATTCCCTCTGAGGGGGAGGAGTTCTTGCAGACACTCCCCACACTAAAGTGGCCCCACACTACTGCCACCTGGCAGGATTCGATCGTCATTGCAATTTTAACGTAGGCAGCGGTAGGGATGCACCGATCCGACTTTTTCAGTCCCGATACCGATACCTGGGTTTGGGTATCGGTCAATACCGATACCGATCCGATACCCATTGTCGAAATTTGTTTTCCAAAAAAGTTTAAAAAATAAAATAAAAAATGTAATCCACGTTCTTTTTTTATATTAAAATATATTTTGGTTTTAAGAATTGTAAAGGATCACAAGTGTGTTTTTGATTTGTTGTAAACAAAGACAGAAAATAAACTTCATTCAATTAATAAACTGTATGCCTCACTGTCACTGTGTGGAAGAGACTGGGATCATTCTTTTGTGCAAGGCAACATCAGGCTTGACTTAAAACATTACTTTCCTAACTTAGTGAAACTAAATGTACACAAGGCAACACATAGATATAAATGTACTGAATGGTTATTTCTTATTTTATTTCGTATTTATAAAAAAAAAATATATATATATCCGATATTATCTTAATTTTTTACCGATACCCGATCCAGCTATTTTACTGATATCGGCGGTCGATACCGGTCGATACCGATACCAATATCGGATCGGTGCATCCCTAGGCAGCGGTGCAAGGGAGACCCAGGGAGCTCCGAATGAGAAAGGAAAAAGATCAAATGATCTCTCAAGCGCTGGCGACGAAACACGAGTATAGTCGTTTTTGGCGCAGAAAGAGTTAATATGGTTTAGAAGAGCTGACTGGAGCTATTACATTGATTTCTGAGCCTATCATAATATTGCCTATGCTTAATCTGTGTGTGTGTGTGTGTGTGTGTTTGTGTGTTACAGAGAATGCAGCCGCACTGGAGGAGTTGCTCTTAGAGTATGAGAGTAAACAAATGGCCATCTGTAAAGCCTCCTCAATCAAGTAAGAGCACACACACACACACACACACACACACGGACACACGCATTTGGATTGACTTACTACTGATAATATTATTTACATGGGCTGTTTATATGGTACTTTAGTGCAAGGGATCATATATATATTTAACACACATATGTTAGGGTTCATACATATATGTTAGGGTTCATACACATATAAATATATGTATGTTAGGGTTCATATATATATATGTGTTAGGGTTCATACATATATGTTAGGGTTCACTTCATACACATATACATATGTATGTTAGGGTTCATACATATATGTTAGAATTTGTGCTGTCAATAGATTAACAATAATTAACTAATTAATCTCACAATTTTCTGTAATTAATCTAGATACAAAATAGCATTTTTCTACTTAAGACCGAAGCTTGTAACAGATATTTACTTGAGTAAAATCATGGAATTAATGTAAAATCAACTCAAAGAAAGTATATTTAGATTCAAAGACTATTTTAATAGCTTTCTTTGAATAGAGTTTCTCCTGTGAAATACAAATGTTCAACAAAACCATCAACATTGACTCAGCTAGACCGCTTTCTTATATCCGCGGCGCTAACAGAAATAAAAACAACCCAGGCCTATGTTAAAGTGCAGATTGGCTTAGAGGACGATAATGTCTTGTATGAACTACCAGTAATATAAATCATATTAACAACAAAAATGTGTTCCATCTTCGTGTCAGATGATTTTCAAAAAGGTGCATGAGTCAATGCAAAAAAAGAACAAGCAAATATACTGCTGAAAGTTCAGAACGTTGAAGATTTTTCACTCCATAGATTAATCTAGATTAATTTATTTTAATGCTTTAAATAATTTAAATTAATCTCCACAATTAAAGCATTAACTTTGACAGCCCTAGTTAGAATATAATGTATTGTGCACTGTATTAGAGCCTTATTATTGGCCTAAAAAATCTCACATTTACTGACTTGACAAGGAATGTACATTTTAAGTCAAATCTGTTTTTATCATATTTACCACATGTATTATACGGTATACAGTGTATCTATTGATGTTATAATTATATAATAGTGGTGAATGTTAAAGTAACAGCCTAACACATGCACTGTGTAACAGCCTAACACATGCACTATGTAACAATATGAATTATATCAATATGCAATATGAAACAACCCCAAATACTGTAGCTCAATTAGCTCTAGCTACAGGCTGCTATATGAAACAATCCCGGTAAACTCAATTAGCTCTAGCTACAGGCCTTAGCTTCTAGCACATTCGGAACACGCACGCACACACACACACACACACACACACACACACACACACACACACACACACACACACACACACACACACACACACACACACACACACACACACACATTCTCAAAAGCTCAAAGCTTGTGTGCCTATGTAGTGTGTGTGTGTGTGTGTGTGGGGGGAGGTTATTACAGGTCATTCTAAGCTCTGGGGCCGTCGTTGCATTGAGTTTTTCTAACCTACACAATAGAACAATAGAAAGCTACACAACCAGTCGGTCAGTAGTAACATCTGATCTCTCTCTTTCTCCTCTCCTCTCTGTCTCTCTCCCCTCATCTGTCTCTCCCTCTGTCTCTCCCCCCCTCTCTCTCTCTCCCCCTCTCCTCTCCTCTCATCTGTCTCTTTCTCTCTTCTCCTCTGTCTCCCTTTCCTCTCCTCTCCCCTGTCTCTCCCCCTCTCTCTCCTATCATGTCCTCTGTCTCTCTCCTCTCCTCTTTCTCTCCTCTGTCTCTCCCCCTCTCTCTCCTCATCTCTGTCTCTCCCCCTCTCTCCTCATCTCTGTCTCTCTCCTCTCCTCTCTCCCCTCTGCCTCTCTCTCTCCTCTCCTTTCTCTCTGCTTTCTCGTCCCCTCCCCGGTGTCTCCCCTAGGTTTCCAGTCTTGTCTCCTCTGTCTCAGCTGGGGTCTCTTCCCAGACTGTGTCCTCATCAGTCTCATCTCCACACCATCTCCGGTCTGTCCGGTCTGTCCTCTAAACATGGCTACTGTTGTTCCCGCTGCGCGCAGCGAAAATGGCCTCCGATCCTCATCCCCCCTTTGGACGTGCTGAAGGTGAAGACCCAGACCCTCATCCTGCCCTCACTGGACCCTCCTGGCCAGGAGAAGAAGGGCCCCCTGCTGGGTGGAGTCTGTGTGGACACCGTGTCCCACCCACCAGTATACACTACACCACAGGGGAGAGGAGGAGAAGGAGAGAAGGAGATGAAAGACAAGGAGCCTGTAGGGATGACGGTGCTGTCAGTAGGGAGGTGAGAGGTCCATAAGCTTTTTTTTTTGATCAAATTTTTTATTATTAATTACATGAAACAAGACAACACAATAACCACAGTAACAAAAAACATAACTTCACAGGAGAATAACAACCAATAATAATACAGAATAATACAGAATAATAAATTATAAAGACAAAAAGAAAAAGAAACAGCGTCCAACCTATCAAATATAGATGGCTACTTCAATAACAAAAGGTCTTCAAACATGCCAACCTTTCCCCACCTTTACAAAGTGGAGTGACTTAAAAGATTGTTTACGAGAGTGTTGCCGCAGATTTACTGTAGATAGCCTAGGTCCCTTACACATGTTCAAGACTGCCAAACTCGCAGAAGGTAAAGTGTAAGAAGAAAGAAAATCTTCCTCCAAGTTGGTTGACAGGTCAATCAGTCTGCCAATATTAGTCCCTTGGGGAGATGGCATGTGAATGGACATATAGCGCAGAATAGCTAAATATCAACCCCCCCTAAAATCCCCCCAGTCAAAGTTAAGAAGGACAAGACAAAAACCAAGACAGACAAGTTCCTCCTCCCCCTCCCCAGAGACCGCCGGACCCCCCCGATCAAGCGCCCCAACCCCGCTCAGCCGCACACGGCGGTCTTTACCTTCTCAGCTGCTGCGAACCACAGGTCGATGCCAGCCTGCCCTACCCCAATCACCCGAGCCGTGGATATCTCAAGATAAATCACATCCAATAGAGTTAGGGACCAGTTAATCATTGTAAGCTTCTCAGGCTCCTTCCATCTCATTGCTATAAGCTTCTTCGCTGCTGTGACGCCCGCTAGGACAACCCTTTTCAGTTGTACGGACGCGGGTAGTGTCGTTATATCGTTCAGGAGTAGCGTAACAGCTGTGAATGGGATAGTTAAGCCACACAGATCTGAAAGTTTGTCCGTTATTGACCTCCAGAAACGGGCCACTGGTGGGCAATCCCAATACATATGCATATAAGTGCCAGTGGCCTTTTGAGAGCACAAAGTGCACCGAGAGTCGGTTATCAGTCCCATAGCAAATAGCTTCCTAGGTGTAAGATAGGTCCTATGAATATAATTCAAATTAATTTGCTGGTGATTGGGGTTGCGGGAAGATAATGCCACATTTGCCCAAACATCATCCCAGTCAAACTCGGGGTCCAACTCCGGGATATCCACACGCCAGATTGTATCCAATGATAAATTTTTATACGTGGATTGAATTAAGAGCGTATAAAAGTCTGAGACAAACCCTCTGGATGTCGTCCTGTCCACTATGAGCCTGAGGAAGGGGTGTGGGTGCAAAGCTTGAGCCCACGGTACGCCATGCGCCCTCAGTGCTGACCTTAGTTGAAGGTAAAGAAAGAAGGACTCGCCGGGAAGATCATAAAATTCTCTTAAGTCCTGAAACGCACGGAGGCCGTTCTTATCATAAATATCCTCCAGAGTATGCACTCCCCTCCTTTGCCATTGAGGAATATTAACCGGCTTGTGCCCAACAAGTAATTGCTGGTTATTAAAAATTGGAGAGTCCAGGTGCCATGGGCATTTAACCCCACATGACCTCTGTACATTACGCCACGTTTGGATCACGTGAGTTATGATCGGTCCATACCTCAGCCGGCATTTCGAAATAGAGACAGTGGAGTACACTACATCCTGCAATCTTAGCGGAGATACCGCCGCCGCTTCTAAGGAGCGCCACGATACAGCCTCTACAGGGTCTAGCCAGCACATCAGAGGTCTCAGTGAAAAGGACCAGAAATAAAGTTTAAAATCAGGGATTGCGAGGCCCCCATCTTGTTTTCTACGTTGAGTAGTAGCCCTTTTGATTCTCGGGCGTTTGTTATTCCAGATAAACTTAGATACCATCGATTGTACCTTGCGCCAGTGGTCTATTGGAGGGGGCAGGGGGAGCATTGAGCTAATAAAATTTATCCTAGGCAGGATGTTCATTTTGATTATGGAAGCCCGGGCTTGTAAGGAGTTAGGAAGGGACGACCACCTGTCTAGATCCTGGCGTATTTTATCATAAGTACCCGTGAAGTTGTACTTAGTAGTTTGGTTCAGCGTGGGGAATATCTCTATGCCCAAGTATTTAAAATGTTCTACTATGGGGATATCAGCTGGTAGTCGTACCGCCTTGGCCAGCTCATTAAGAGGTAGGCAGGCTGATTTGTTCCAGTTAATCTTAAAGCCTGACAATTTACCAAAGTCGTCGATTATCCTCAATAATTTTGTGGCCGACCGGGAGGGGTCGTCCATGAAAATCAGCAGGTCATCCGCATAGAGAGCAATTTTGTGTGGAGTATTATTGACCATTATGGGGACGATGTCCTCCGATTGCCTAATAAATTGGGCCAAAGGTTCGAGGGAAAGCGCGAACAGTCCTGGGCTCAGAGGACAACCCTGTCTAGAAGATCTGGAGACTGGAAAGAGTGTGGAACAGTTTTTGCCTGTCAGTATCATCGCAGACGGCGAGGCATACAGGACTTTAATCATATGAATAAAACTCTTCCCAAGACCCATGACCTCAAGTACCTTCCACAGGTATGACCACTCAAGTCTGTCAAACGCCTTCATGGCATCCAAAGACAGAACTGTGGATGGAGTTGTATTGTCTTTACTGTTATCGATTACATGCAACAGCCTCCTAAGATTATCTGCAGCCAGACGCCCCGGGATAAAACCAGTTTGATCGCAGTGTACCAATACAGACATAAATCTCTGCAGGCGACGGGCCAGCACCTTGGCAAACACTTTTAAATCGGCCCCGAGAAGACTCAAGGGTCTATAGCTACCACAATCATTGGGATCTTTGTCCTTCTTGAGAAGTAAAGAAATCAACGCCATATTGACATCTCTTGAGAACTCCCCTTGTTCGATAGCGTAATTGATCATATCGAGCATCAATGGACCCAGTTGGTCCCAGAAAGCTAAATACACTTCGGGTGGAATACCATCCCAGCCTGGTGCCTTACCCCTCTGCATTTCAACAATCGTCTCCCTCAATTCCACGAGAGTAATCGGTCTCCCCAGTTCCTTGGCCTCTTCCTCAGAAATGTGGGGTATCTCAAGCCCGCCAATGAACGATTCAAATTTAGAGTCATCAAGATTACCCTCTGAGCTATATAACTGTGAGTAAAACTCTTTAAAAGTGTCATTGATCTTTTTCGAATCAGTAGTGACTGCACCCTGGCTCGTCCTGATCGAGGGGATATCCGAGAAATGATCATTTGAGCGTATTTTCATTGCCAATAGATGGCTAGGTCTGGAGCCGTGAAAGTAGTAATTTTGTCTTGTCCTATGTATCAAGAACTCAGACTGTTGTTTAAGTATGGAGTTTATTTCTTTTTTGATTATCTTACGTTGTGTGTTTAGTCGTTCACTATAGTTAGTTTGCAAGGATGCGTATAGGTCCGCATATAATGTTTCCAATCCTTCTAGCTTTTTTGACCGGGATTTTCGCAAATTGGAGGCAAATAGTGTGACATGACCCCTGATAAATCCTTTCAATGCGTTCCACAGGACCCTAGGGTCCTCTACTGTGCCAACGTTGATCTGCAAAAATTCAGCTAGTTTACTCCTGAACTCAGAACAGAAGTCATCGTTCTTTAGCAAGGTCGAATTAAAACGCCATCTGGGAGCTCTTGCGGAGAGCCTGCCAAAGGTTGCCGTAAGGAAAATCCCCTTGTGGTCTGAGAGAGCCAAGGGAACCAATGAGACATCGAAACTATCAAACATATTAGGGGACGCGAATGCATAGTCAATTCGAGAGAAGCTTTTGTGTCTGGCTGACAGGTGAGAGTAATCTTTGAGGGTGGGGTTGGATAAGCGCCAAAGGTCTGTGAGCCCCGTGTCCTGGGCCCACATCCTGAGGGCCTTAGAGGCCCGTTTTTGGTCGCTCGTTTCAGAGGGCCCGGACCAATCCATCTCCGCATCCCAGCACGCATTAAAATCGCCACCCACAATGAGAGCGTATCCATTAAGTTCCAACATATTCTTCGTGATTGTATTATAGAACGCTGAATCAAATGTGTTAGGAGCATACAATGCTATTATAGCCATCTTCCTATGCGAGAATTCAACTTTTGCTATAGTAATCCTTCCCTCCGTGTCCGACCATACATCCAGGACTTTGATATCAAGGTTACGTCTTGTAACTATGACGACTCCTTTCGTCTTATCATCGGCTGAGGATGAGGAGATAACGTGATATTGCCGATTTGCCAGTCTTGACACGTCACCTACCAATAAATGCGTCTCACTAAGGAGAGCAAGGTCAATATTTCTCCTCTTCAATAGCCAAAGGACACTGGCACGCTTGTGTGGGGCGTTAAGCCCTCCTGCGTTCCAAATTAAAATATTCAATTTAGCCATGGTCGAGCTTGTCTAAATGCGTAGAGAACATACCAGTGCAGCCAGGCTGAGTACAGAGGCGCTGATCCAGGCGGGCCCAGACGGTCAATCCCAGGAGTTCAGAGGAGGAACAATTACACACATATAAGACAACAGTACATAAAACACATAAAAATACCACCCCAGCTACAACCCCCCCTCCTTCTACTCTAAACCCTAACCCACCCGTCCTATTATAAGCCCTCCTATACCCACTCTCCAGTCCCCACCCTATGCCCCATCCACTGAGGATGGTCATCTTCCTATCACTTCCCACTAGAGACATGGATCCAATAAGACGCTCCCCACTCCAACCCCCCTCTAGATAAACCCCTGAGTAAACCCCCACTAGTCCAATAAACACAAATAATAATAAAAATAAAATTCATTAAAGATATCGGTCGAAAACCACCTGAGCCTTGGCCCCAACATGAGACAACCATAATGGTAAAAATAGCCATTATTAAATAATAACTCCACATCAACCTGCAACCATCTATGTTATAGCCCAAATGGGTACAGGAAAATTCAAAACAAAATTAAATTAAAGCATCCCAGCCGATAGTCTAAGGCAGGATCGGGTCACAGGTTAATTGTGCAAAATTGTGTGAACAATGTCAATTAAACAATGACAATAATAAGAAAGGGAAAAAAAGGGGTTATGGTCAAAGTGCACCCCTGTAGCAGTCCCTCTGATCAGGCACAACGGCTGAAATGACATAACCTATGTAAGAAAAGCATTAAACACATTAATTAATCCGGGGATGGTAATAGGCAATATCTGACACAACCCGTTAACATCTATTGTTTCAATAAAGATATCGGTTGAAAACCACCGTGAGCCTAGGACTTAACATGAGATAACTTATAATGGAAAAAAGAAATTAAAAAATAAATTTAAATATAGTCATTATTATATAACAACTCAACATCAACCCTGCAACCATCTATTTCGGAGTCTGCGCATCAACGACGCAATGTTATAGCACCAATGGACAAAGGAAAAATCCAAAACAAAATTAAATTAGAGTATACCAGCGGGTAGTCTAAGGTAGGATCGGGTTCCAGGTAAATTGTGCAAACAAATGCCATTTAACAACGACAATAATAAGAAGGGGAAAAAGGGGTTATGGTCAAAGTGCACATCTGTAACAGTCCCTCTGATCAGGCACAATCAAACACATTCATTAACCAGGGGATGATAATAGGCAATATCTGACAAAACCTGTTATCATATCTTGTTAATATACATATTCAACCGATCCTCTCCTACCGGAGCCCAAAGCTCAAAACAGCATGGATATAAAAATAACAGCATACAAGAATTTAGTTAAGGACCCGACCACCGTTGGATTGTGCGAGCCGATCACACTTATACAGCAACAACAACCAAAGTGCGTCACTATTAACGGGTCTCGAACGACTTCACGCAGGCGATAGACGCAGCCCGCTAGCTAGCCCGAGGCTAGCGCGTGAGCTAGTGATGAATCCGGATAGCACGTTAGAGTTTGTTATGTACATTGTTCAGCTAGCTCGCTAGCTTCCAAAGAGGCGATACACAAGTACGATCATGAGGTCAGCATTAGCAAGTAACAGAAGTCATTGGGAAGTCCCGCTAGTTGGATGGGCAGTGGACAGTTAGAGTGTCTGGGCATGACAGCAAGTATTTGTGAATAGTCGGCCTAATCAATGTATATAGGCCCACACCGCCAAGTCACTCACCCGACATAGATATCAAGCAACAGTCTCGGGTATCCCCGCGAGATATTCCTTCGCTTTAGCCAACGACCAAAATGAACGCAGACCATCGACCTTCTCCAACACAGATAATTTCGCGGGAGCGAATAGCGTGGGCCTCAGGCCTAGTTTCCATAGCCTAGACAGGACCACCTTGTATTCGCCTCTCTGTGCTTGAACCTCCGGCGTAAAGTCTTCGAAAATGGCCACTTTGTGATCGCCAAGCCTCAGATTACCCCTTCTGGTACGAGCCGACCGCATGATGAGTTCTCTCTGCTGAAGCCTGTTCAGCTTGACTATGATGGGCCTCGGCTCTTTGTTCACGCCGGGAGAAAACCTGCCCGCCCTGTAGGCCGACTCACAGACAGGAGGCGAAGGGAGGACGTCAGTTCCTAGTATTTTCTGCAGCAGTTCGGGCATGGTCTCAGAGAGACGGCCTTCACCGCTGGCCTCCGGTACTCCAACAATCCTGACGTTGTGGCGTCTATCCCGGGACTGCATCTCCTCCATTGCCGACTGTAGTTTGTTGACTTCAGCCTGCCTAGCCAGCAGGGCGGACTCGAGACCCACCATCTTCTCGCCCTGTAATGATACCTCTGTCGTTAGCATGGCTAGTTCGTTAGCATTAGCCGAGGAGACAGCGTGCATCGACTCCATCTTGTCTATCAGCGGGACTACCGCCAGCCGTATTTCTTCTGATATCTCACGATGGAGGTTGACACAAAAATCCGCCAACACTTTCTTCTGTGCTTCAGCGAAGCGTGTCTCAGAGTCTGCGTGTAGCTTGGTCATGACCAAGAGCACAGCTTCGCTTATCTCCCCGACACCGGGCGACGATGCGGCCAGGCCCGGTGGTGGTGGTTTGCTGGTTGGGGCGCTCATGGCTCTGGTTTCCACCCCCGTCATCGCAGAAAGTCGAAAAAAAGTCGACGACAGTATACTAAACACGACGACCTAGCAAACAGATACAAAACAAATAAAAATAAAATAAAGACTAATGGGGAGAAACGTATATTCAGCACGGTAGAAGGGAGCTCATGTGAAACACGTCTACTCCATGATCGCTCAGCTCCGCCCTCGTGAGAGGTCCATAAGCTAATAAAATAATAATAATAATAAAACGGGTAGCCCGGGTAGCTCAAATCAAGCAATATAATTGTTTCATAGCCAGGGTATAATGAGCATATATCCACAGCTATGATTCTAATTCCTTTTCACAAATCAGTATCACTCCGTGTGAGGAAAAAAACTTTAACCTATAAGTAACGTTAGTCTGGTTTTATTTTTATCCAGATTATTTGATTATTTACACGTCCACTAAATCTATTAATCTAGCTACGAACTGGGGATACTGATGCATTACAGATAAAGGAATATAGCAGGACGATCGGTTACGATAGTTAACCTCACGTTGAACGGGGATTCCCAGTTAAACTGGGCATGCGTCAACCCCAGTCCTGTCACAGCCGCTCAATCTCCGAAAGCATTGGAGCAAATTTCCAAACAGACGAACTGACTACATATTTGGAATTTAAATGGATACATTCTCGCCTGAAAAAATATAAAAACTGTATAATTATGGTCCTAGGTCGTACGTTAAAACAGCCTTCCCCCTTGGTAAATAGTCTGCATACCTGCCGAGCTGACTATGAAAAAAAGAAATGCCAGCTAGTTGTTAGTGTGTATGTTGCATAGCAACCACCTTGCAGTGCAGACAGCCAGGATGGTCTATTTTATTTTGAACATTATTATTTACTAATAATAATGTACTACTAATAACATAAACATTTAAATCTAAGTGTGTCTTACTTTCATATTGCCATAACCTACTTTGTAACTGTTTTATAACTACGCCCCTTAGCTGTGATATAATAACCATATACCATGGCCTGTCGCTATTGTTTAAATATAATATAGATAATCTAAGATAGGCCTTGTGTTATCTAAAATATATTATAATATAGATATCTAAGATAGGCCTTTTGTTATCTAAGATATAATATAATATAGATATCCAATATAGGCCTTGTTATCTAAGTTATACTATAATATAGATATCAAAGATAGGCCTTGTGTTATACAGTATAAGATATATATAATATAGATATATAAGATAGGCCTTGTGTTATACAGTTATACAGTATAAGATATAATATATTATATAAGATAGGCCTTGTGTTATCTAAGATATAATATAATATTGATATCTAAATCAGAATCTCAAGGCACACCAACTTACAGTCTACAGTGCTACAAGAGAGTTTAAACTACATGCTACAAGAGAGTCTAGTTTAAACTACATGCTACAAGAGAGTCTAGTTTAAACTACATGCTACAAGACAGTCTAGTTTAAACTACAAGAGGGTCTAGTTGTAGGTGTTAGGATAGTGTTGTCAGATTGTACTATATCATCTCTCATTGTCATTAAAGTTTATTAACATGCGTATAATTTTCCTGTTTGATAGATTCCAGGTGGCCCAGATCCTTGAGCAGAAACCAGTTACCATGGAAACC
The DNA here is from genome assembly GCF_963971535.1 of Notolepis coatsorum. Taxonomy (NCBI): domain Eukaryota; kingdom Metazoa; phylum Chordata; class Actinopteri; order Aulopiformes; family Paralepididae; genus Notolepis; species Notolepis coatsorum. The sequence goes on from NC_140165.1 coordinate 194,919,103, forward strand.
AAACCTGCATCCCGGGAGCCTCAACGGAGCTCTCTTTTTGGAGGAAGTTTATTCTCCTCCTCCTCCTCCAGGAGGTACAGCTCTTCTCCGTATTCAACCTGCCTGTCTGTCTACATTTACATGTAGTCATTTAGCTGACGCTTTTATCCAAAGCGACTTCCATGTTTTGTACGACAAGTCAGCAGGAATGGCACAACTCTATCAGCTGAGTAACAATGTTCATCAAAGTGGTCAAACTTGAGTGCTACAGTGTCGAGTGTATGTTAGTACCAGTATATTAGGAAGAGTGCATGACAGTAGAGGGCAGTAAGAAGGTTAGTATTTCTTATTTTATTTATTTATTCAAGAAGTGTGTCTTCTTGAAAGATTGGTCGGGTTTCAGCTGTCCTAACTGTGGTGGGAAGTTCGTTCCACCATTGTGGAGCATGGACCGAGAATAGGCGGCTTCTCTTTGATGACCCTCCTGGAGCTCGGACAGGAGTGGGTCTGAGGCGGCCAGAAGACATAGAGCGGAGGGGTCTTGAGGGTGTGTAGTTAGAGATCATTGACCGGAGGTAGACGGGAGCCGTTCCCTTTGCCGCACGATATGCCGGGTCGAGGGCCTTGAAGCGGATCCGTGTGGCGATGGGGAGCCAATGCAAGTCCCTAAAGAAGTGGGGTAACATGGGCTGACTTTGGTAGGTTGGAAATCAGGTGGGCGGCTGCGTTCTGAATGAGTTGAAGAGGCTTGATGGCGGTGGTCGGTAGACCAGCAAGCAGTGTATTGCAGTAGTCGAGGCGAGAGATGACTGTTGATTGGATGAGGAGTTGGGTGGCTTCTTCTGTCAGGAAGGGGCGGATCCTTCTGACATTGCTCAGGAGGAATCTGCAGGTTCTGGTTGTTGCAGCGATGTGAGCGGAGAAGTTCAGCCGATCGTTGAGGACAACGCCAAGTTTCTTGGCGGTCGGGGACGCAGCCACAGCTACATTCTCCACTGTGATGTAAAGGTTGGTCAGGGGGCAGGATTTGGCCAGCAGGTGAAGCAATTCTGTTTTGCTTAGGTTCGGTTTGAGGTGGTTGGTCGTCATCCAGGTGGAGATGTCAGACAGACAGGCCGAGATCCGCTCAGAGACATGGATATCTGAGGGAGGAAAGGAGAGGAAGAGTTGAGTATCATCAGCAATGATACGAGAAGTCATGAGACGTGATAATATTACCCCAAGATTTGGTATAGAGGGAGAAGAGGAGGGGTCCAAGGATCAAGCTCTGGGGGACACCCGTCTGAATGGGGTGGGGGGGCGACAGGGTCCCTCTCCATGATACTTGGTAGGAGCAGTCGTCGAGGTAGGATGTCAGCCATGCCAGTGCAGAGCCAGCCACTCACATTCCTGCAAGGGATGCAAGGAGGATCTGGTGGTTGACTGTGTTGAAGGCTGCAGACAGGTCCAGGAGAATCAGGACAGAGGAGAGGCCCTTTGCTTTTGCTAAGTGAAGAGCCTCTGTGACCGCAATGAGGGCCGTTTCTGTGGAGTGGCCAGTCCTGACGCCTGACTGATTAGGGTCTAGGAGGTCATTTTGTAAGAGATAATCAGTAAGTTGGTTGGATACAGCACGTTCAAGAGATTTAGAGAGGAAGGCGAGAAGAGAGACAGGACGATAGTTGTCTATGATGGTGGGGTTCATGGTTGGTTTGACTGAATGAGCGGTGTGACTCTGGCTTGTTTTAGGGAGGCGGGGACCACCCCCGAGTTGAGGGAGGAGTTGATGGTTGCCGTTAGGAATGAGAGGATATCTGGTGCTATGGTCTGGAGGAGTGGAGAGGGCAGCGGGTCCAGCTGGCATGTAGTGGGACGGTTCGACGTTACCAGTGTGAAGGCCTCTGCGTCTGTAATGGAAGAGAAATATGACAGAGTGAAGGACGAGGTTCTTGATTCAGAATTTGGAATGGTTGGGAGAAGGAGCTGCGGATGAAAATCGCAGTCTTCGGCAGAGAGAGATGAGGGGGGAGTGAGGAGGGAGGACATGGTAGCGTGCAGTTTGCAAAGGTTCTTGGCAGGCCTCGATCCTATGGTGAAAGAAAGAGGCTTTGACAGTAGTAATGGTTTTGGAGAAAGCTAATAAGAGGTTGTGATATGTGGTCATGTCACCAGTGAGGCGAATCTTTCTATACTTCCTCTCGGCCGCTCTCAGGACCTGTCTTTCTTCCCTCACTGCATCCTTCAGCCATGGACTGGGTGGGGAACGGCGGGCAGGCTTCTCAGTGAGGGGACAGAGCTTGTCGAAGGAGGTTGAGAGGGCTGAGAGGAGGGTGGAGGTTGCCGTATCTGGGGGGAGAGCAGAGAAGGTGTCACTCAAAGGTAGAGCGGACAGGACGCCGGAGGAGAGGGTGGAGGGGGATAGGGAGCGCAGGTTGCGTCTGACTGAGACAGTTTGGGTTGGAGTGGATGATTTGGGGTTAAGCATGAGAGTTAGTGAAAAGGATATGAAGAAAATGTCAGATACATGAAGGGGAGTTACCGTGGTGTTAATGATGTTGGAGTTACGGTATAATATGATATCCAAGGAGCTACCTGCTTTGTGAGTGGGAGGCATTACAGTGGGAGTCAGGTCGAAGGATTGTAGGAGAGAGACCACTGTGTCTGACTGAGACAAGTCAGGCAGATTGAAATCGCCCATTAGGAGGAAGGGGGTACCATCTTCTGGCAAAGAGCTTAGAAGCATGTCCAGTTCGTTTGGGAAGTTTTCGAGGGGACCTGGAGGACGATAGAGAGTAACAATGGTGAATGGATTAGAGACAGATACTGCATGGTATTCAAGAGAGGAGAGTGACAGCACTGGGAGTGATAATACATGTGTAGACCATGAGGGAGAGGTCAAGAGACCAGTGCCTCCCCCACGTCTGGAAGGTTGTGGTGTGTGAGTGAAGTTATAGCTTGTAGAGGCTGCAGGTGTTGAGTTATCTGGTGTTATCCAGGTCTCAGTGAGAGACAGAAGCTGGATGTTTTGACTATGGCAGTAATGAAGTCAGCTTTCCTGACGGCTGATTGACAATTCCATAAGCCTTCATGTACAGTGACAGGTATATTTGTGGCGGTGGGGGGGGGGGGGGGGGGGGTAGGAGAGATTAGCAGGATTGCTACCAAACTGTCGTGGATGGCTTGAATCTGGTCTGGTGGAGAGTATTGGGATAGGTACGTGGCACATTGTGGTATCAGAGAAGCAGGAGGAAAGGTGAAGTTTGGAGGGAAGAAAGGCAGAAAAATTACAGAGAGGGAGGGAAAGGAAAACATTTCAGAGTAGAGTAATAGATAGGATAATAATGGTCTACTTAGCACTCTGATGGGTGGGTCTGTTCCCTCCTTGGTGAACTCCAGTAGGGTGAAACTAAACTGAATGTTAGAACAGTTAGATTTAGGATAACAAAATAGATAATCAAGGTTCACTTACTTTCCTCTCACTGTTAATCAGCTTAGTGTAGCTTCCCTCTGCTGTCAGTACAGACAGCTCTGTGTGTTTTTATGTACCTGGGCCTCACACTGAATGAACTCCGATCTGACTCTCTCTATCTCTTGCTCTCTTGCTCTCTATCTCTCTTTTTCTCTTTTTCTCTATCTATCTGTCTCTCTCTCTCTCTCTCTCTCTCTCTCTCTCTCTCTCTCTCTCTCTCTCTCTCTCTCTCTCTCTCTCTCTCTCTCTCTCTCTCTCTCTCTCTCTCTCTCTCTCTCTCTGTCTCTCTCTCTCCCCCCCTCTCCTTCAGATGAACACAGAGGGATTCTGGGTGAATAATGTTACCCCGTAGATGATGACATCATCGGTTGACAACTAGCATGGAGGGAGGAGTCCAAGATGTCCGACATCAAGAAACCATGGCAAACGACCCAGTCATCCTGGGGTCAACCCACAAAAAGAGACAGAGAAAACAGTCCCTGATATTGTGCTTCCATGAACTTGAAGACAGAGGCAAAACACACACACACACACACACACACACACACACACACACACACACACACACACACACACACACACACACACAGTGGTGTGGCGTCCCACACACCTTGACGCTGTGCAATGCTCGGTCATAGGACATAATGACAACTGAAGCAGCGTTGAGACCAGGTTTTGATACAAACTTATTCACAATCACGTTCACACAAACAAGGGGAAAAAACATTTCAAGTATTATGAAAAGTCTATTCATAAAGATCTTAAATCTTGACATTTTAGTCATTTTATTACAGTTTCTAGCTCTCTTTCCATTTGCAGATCGACTGTTTGGCCTTGTTAAAGCGGTTGCATGTGGTCTAAACAGACACCAACATCAACAGTCATATTCAGTCAAAGGACTCAATATTATCAACACTGAGCTAAGATTGGTCTTTTTGCTGTTGACCACCATGCAGCACAGACTTCCCGAAAAGTATTCATACAGTATGAACATTCATACAGACTAGAACACAGAAAAAGATTAATATGAGGCACTAAAACACAGAAAATTATCCATATGAAGCACAATGATTCATATGAACCACTAGAACACAGACAAGTATTTATATGAACCACTAGAACACAGAAAAAGATCCACATGAAGCACAATGATTCATATGAACCACTACAACACATTAAAAGATTAATAGGAACGACCAAATATTTAAATGAACCACAATGGTCCATATGAAGCACTATAACAGAAAACGATCATTATGAACCACAATGATTCATATGAACCACTAGAACACAGGAAACGATTTATACGAACCACTAGAACACAGAAAAATATACATATGAACCACTAGAATACAGAAAGATTCATAGGAACCAAAATGATCCATATGAACCTCTAGAACACAGAAAATTATACATGTAAACCACTAGAACAGATATCAGGTTTTTAATCCTGGTCTCTTGGCCTTCTTGTTAAAGCATGTTAAAACTATGACATGAAATTAAGACCAACTTTAGTTCACTAACCCAGTACTGTAGACATGTCTAACTCTTCCTCTACTGCTGGCTATCAGCAGCTTTCCCAGAAGAGCCTTGAGTTATCTAATTTCTAACTCTTCTTCTACTGCTGGCTATCAGGAGCTCTCCAAACAGAGCCTTGATTCATCTCATTGATGGTCAACAGACATGTAAATCTCTGTACATATGTAAATACAGAAACTGAACAGGGTGGGTTTAAACAGTTGAAGTAGTGGAGGTGAGGGGCACTGATACCAGCTTGATATCACACTGATAATGATACTGGTATGAAATATTGGACTGATACTGGTATGAGATATCAAACTGATACTGGTGTGAGATTTTAGACTGATACTGGTATGAGATATCAAACTGATACTGGTATGATATATAGGACTGATAGTGGTATGAGATATCAGACTGATACTGGTATGATATATAGGACTGATAGTGGTATGAGATATCAGACTGATACTGGTATGAGATATCAGACTGGTACTGGTATGAGATATTAGACTGGTACTGGTATGAGATATTAGACTGGTACTGGTAGGAGATATCAGACTGATACTGGTATGAGATATTAGACTGGTACTGGTAGGAGATATTAGACTGATACTGGTATGAGATATTAGACTGGTACTGGTAGGATATATCAGACTGCTACTGGTAGGAGATATCAGACTGATTCCAGGGTAAAACAGGGCATCAGTATCCTAACTAGAATCTGATACCAGGAGCCATGTGGAACAATCAGAAATCTAAGAACAGAAAGTAGACTTTTTACATGTTTGACACATAGAAACAAGTTAGGTGTTTCTGAAGCCACACAGTTGGTATCAGAACATCACTAACACATTTTGTTTATATACATTGTTTCATTCCCTTAAAACTAAACTTCAAATCTTTTAGTTTCTTGAGTTTTATTTGAAAGTCTTTATTCCACCATTTGAAAACTGACATCTACTCTCAATAAAGAAATTGTGTTAATAAAGAAAAATGGGTGCTAAAACATAATCATCAGGTATAAAGGCTGAAGCTGCTCTATATACAATATACTATGAACTTGGAGAGATGGTAAAGATGTCACTAAAATAATCCTGTCCCGTTTATAGTCTGTTCATGACTTCTGTGAAAGTGAGACATGAATCCTGCTCAGCCTTTATTTACACCAACATAGTTTTACAGGGTGGATTATTAGCCTATCATGGAGTTTTAGAAATTCATTTTTGTATTTTGTAAAATATTGCTGTTTATTTGCGGTTCTGAGAAGTGAACATTGCTGTCTGGAAGACAGAAACATATTTATTGGTTGAGAACATTTCCATGTTTTTTTATTTTACCTGTGTTTATTATTATTATTACTACTACAATTAAATGTTAGAAACTGACATGTTGCTGGAAAGAAAGGTACAAAACATCTCATCTCATCAGTATTTATTATGATATTCCATTTTTTCTTTATGATATTTTTACCTTTGAAATAAAGACAAGTTGTATTTTGACAATTTTCTTGTGTGTTTATCCTGTGCATGATGAGAAACCAGGGATGATGCTTGTAATGTGTCGATGTGAGGAGACCACGGATGAATGTATCCAATAGATGAGGAGATTAGGGATGATTGTATCCTATGGATGAGGGAAGACCAGGGATGATTGTATCATGTGGATGAGAGGAGACCAGGGATGATTGTATCATATGGATGAGAGGAGACCAGGGATGAGTGTATCATATGGATGAGGGGAGACCAGGGATGATTGTATCATATGGATGAGGGGAGACCAGGGATGATTGTATTTTATGGATGAGAGGAGACCAGGGATGAGTATCATCTGGATGAGGGGAGACCAGGGATGATTGTATCATATGGATGAGGGGAGACCAGGGATGATTGTATTTTATGGATGAGAGGAGACCAGGGATGAGTATCATCTGGATGAGGGGAGACCAGGGATGATTGTATTTGATGGATAAGAGGAAACCAGGGATGATTTTTAACAACGGTTCTAAAACCTAGTTCTTCCATTCTCTTCAGTGTTACAACAGACTGGCAAATATGATCAGTATGGACCACTGCACTTCCGCATTACATTGAGCTCATGGAGGAGAGAGAGCGGGGGGAGAAAATGAATGAATGTGGATGAGAGCCCCAAGTCGATCGGCACTTTCTCGGCCAAGCTATAGTAATTTTTTCGCACCTACTCCCGAGATACGCATGCGCAGATTGATTAACCTAGACCAGTGTTTCCCACAGGATTTTCAGAGACTATGGGGGGTGAACCTCCGACCCTCTAAGGGGGGGTGTCACTAGTGGTGTCACTAGAGCATACATTTGAGCCATCAAAGAAATGAAGCAAAAGTGGTTACCTGTGTTGAACTGGTTTATTTTTTAGAAAATAAAAAAATATAGTGGATTACTATTACGACTACTACCACTGCCAATACTACTGATACCTCCCTATTGGCAAACTTTATATTTAAAAAAAAATATATAGGAAAAAACGGGAGGGACTAATTAGACTGGCGGGCCGCCACAGTCTAGGTAATTAATGGGAAACCCTGCTAGAGTTCGGGAGTAGGTGCGGTTAAAGTGACTATAGCTCGGCCGAGAAAATGCCGATCGACATGGGATTGGTCGGTCCGTGTTCAGGAGACTCAGGCGTATAAAAGTATATTGGATCATGTCTCCAGCACCCCCACAGCCGTAGCTACAACCACTTAATGTCAAGGTTCTCATCCACATTCATTCATTTTCTCCCGCTCTCTCTCCCATGATTTCAGAATACCGGAAGTATTGCGGTGGTCTATGTGAGTAAAGCACTAATAATAATAATAATAAATTCAATTTGTACCGCACTTTATATTTGTGAAAATCTCAAAGTGCTACAGGAGATAAAGATAAAAAGTTAAATGAATAAAAACAATTAAAATGAATAAAACAACCAATGAAATGGAAGAACATAAAAATTTAATAAAAATAATAATAAAAATGAATAGAAGTCAAATTAAAAGTAAAAGAATAATTCAGGCAAATGCCTTGTTAAAAAGAAATGTTTTTAGGCCCCTTTTAAAAACCGCAACGGACTGTGGTGCTCTCAGATGGTCAGGGAGGGCATTCCACAGCCGAGGAGCAGCTGAGCAGAAGGCCCGGTCGCGTCTATTCGTTTCCTAACGCATTTATGCTTCCACGTTCACGTTTTGCGAATCTGATTGGCTACTGCCGTTTCTGGTGCGATCTGATTGGCCACTGACGTTTCTGGTCATGTGACATGTGTGCCCAATCGCGTGATGTGCCCATTTCCGCCTCGACCAGCAGCAAACTACCTAACGCCTAGTTTATCACTGGTTAAGCTTAGGCGACTCTTTCAAAGTTGGTTAAGGTTAGAGTTTGGAATCAGGGCTGGCGTTCTATCGCCCTGCTCTAAGACAAACTCTAACCTTAACCAACTTCGAAAGAGTGCCTAAGCTTAACCGGCGAAAGAACTTGCCGTAACACGATTGGTGCGACCAGAAACATCAGTGGCCAATCAGAGCGCAAAACGCGAACGCGGAAGCATAAATGCGTTGAAACGAATAGACGCTGCCCGGTCGTGTCTATTCTTAACCCAAACGGTTCATGCGTTTTGCGAATCTGATTGGCCACTGACGTTTCTGGTCATGTGACATGTGCGCCCAATCGCGTGACACGCCCATTTCCGCCTCGACCAGCAGCAAACCCTAACCCTAACCCTAACCCTAACCGTTCTATCGCCATGCTCTAAGACAAACTCTAACCTTAACCAACTTCGAAAGAGTGCCTAAGCTTAACCGGGGAAAGAACTTGCCGTCACACGATTGGTGCGACCAGAAACATCAGTGGCCAATCAGAGCGCAAAACGGGAACACGGAAGCATGCACCGTTTGGGTTAAGAATATAGGCGCCCCGGTCACCCATGGTGCAAAGGTGTGTCCTGTGTATGGTTTGGAGTGTGTTTGAGTTGAGTGTCCAGAGCGGAGGAGGTCGGGGGAGCGATGAGCTCTTTTAGATAGGAGGGGGCGTTGCTGTGGATGCACTGATGGGTGACTACCGCCCTCTAGTGTCCAGTTCCTATATTGTCATGGAGGTTGATAGTGACATTTATGACATACACAACATACATGACATCATGACATTTATGGCATAGGGACATACATGACATACAGGTATATAGTACTGTTACATTTGTGACATATATGATATGCAAATATACAGTACTGTTACCCATAGATCCTGACAGAGAGTATATACATATGATGGGGAGGAGACTGTACATTAGGAGGGGGTGGGTGGGTGGGAGAGAAATATACATACGGTGGGGAGAGAATATATACATACGGTGGGGAGGAGACTGTTTATTAGGTGGGGGTGGGGGGTTTGGACATTTACGGTAGCCAGTTTTGAATTGCAGCCTACCGTACTCTTTTGTAGCGGTTTTGAATGTGGGTAGGGACTATCAGTGAGCTGGATGCAATCCTACCTTGAGGGGAGGGAACAGATGGTGGAGGTAAACGGTACCCTATCCCCCCCATACAGTGAGCTATGGTGTTCCACAAGGAAGCATACTAGGACCGCTACTGTTCCTAATTTATGCAAATGACATGTCGTCAGCTTGTGACTGCAACTTGTTCCTGTTTGCGGACGACTCAGCCCTGCTGGTCTCTGACAAGAACAAGTTACAGGTTGAAAAAACCCTCAGCTCGGAACTAGGCAAAATCTGCATATGGCTCGCTGATAACAAACTATCATTACTATCATCGTCTAGTTTACAGGGTCCCCCATTTTCAATTCATCATAACATATATGACACACACGACATACAGATAGACAGTACTTCTACATCTATACATTTATGACATACCAGATTTGCAAATACAGTACTGTTTGTGATACAAAAAGAGTCCAGAAAAGAGAGTATATTATATACATTTGACGTAGAAACTGTACATTGGAGGAGGTTGGGTAGGTGGGGTGGGGTTGGGTGGGTGGGGGGGGGGGGGACTGTACATTGGAGGTGGTTGGGTGGGTGGGGGGTGTTGGGTAGGGGGTGGGTGGGGGACACTGTACATTGGAATATTGACAAAGCCATACTTGGTCATTTACTGTACATTGGAGGGGGTTGGGTTAGGACATTTGCAGGGGCCAGTTTCGAATTGCAGTCTCCCGTAGGTGTTCTTTGAGAGTGGTTTTGAAAGTGGGTAGTGATTCACATTCCTTTACAGCTTTGGGTAGGGCGTTCCACATTGATGTGGCATAATTATGAAACGTGTTTAGTCCCTTGTTTGAGCCGAATCTGGGTTTAACATGATTTGTGGAGCTCCCTCTGGTGTTGTGATCGTGGTATTCACTGACCTTTGGGAAGTATTTTGACATGTACATGGGTACCTTGGTCGTGTAGTGTATCTTGTAGACCAGGCCCATTGCAAGTTGCTGTACTCTGTCTTCTACTCTAAGCCATCCTAGGTTGTCAAAGTGGGCAGGGGTGAGGTGGGTTCTAGGAGTCAGGTCAAGCAGTAGTCTGACCAGTTTGTTTTGAGATGTTTGTAATTTTGTTTTTAGTGCCTTTGAGGTGCTTTGGTACCATGAGGTGCAAGCATAGTCGTAGTACCCTTGAATGAGTGCTCCTGCCAGAGTCATCAGGGTATTCTTGTTTACCAGAGAGGAGATCCGGTACAAGAATCTAGTTTGTTGGTTGACTTTTTTTATTACAATGGATGCCATTTTGTCACAGGAAAGATTTTCCTCTAGGATGGAACCTAGGTATGTAATCTTTCCTTGTGACAATATTGTCACCCACTGTAACTGAGAAGCCGTCGGTCTTGCTGAGTTTGTTATTTGATCCGAAGAGAATGGACTCTGTTTTACCCAGGTGTAATGATAGTTTGTTATCAGTGAGCCAGGTGCAGATTCTGCCGAGTTCTGAGCTGAGGGTTTTTTCAACCTGTAACTTGTTCTTGTCAGAGACCAGCAGGGCTGAGTCGTCCGCGAACAAGAACAAGTTGCAGTCACAAGCTGACGACATGTCATTTGCATAAATTAGGAACAGTAGCGGTCCTAGTATGCTTCCTTGTGGAACACCACAGCTCACTGTGAGGGGGGGGGGGGGGTAGAGTACCGTTTACCTCCACCATCTGTTCTCTCCCCTCAAGGTAGGATTGCATCCAACTCACTGATAAACTATCAAAACCAATTGCTTTTAGCTTGTCAATCAGAATGGAGTGATTGACAGTGTCGAAGGCTTTTTGTAAGTCCAGCATGACCATGCCGCAGTATTTGCCTGCGTCCACCTCTTGTTTGATGTGGTCGTTCAAATAGAGAAGGCATGTGTCAGTGGAGTGGGATGTTCTGAAGCCAGATTGGAATTCGTAGATTAGAATTTTTTCCGCTAGGTACTTTTCGACCTGTTCGTAGACAATTTTTTCCATGACTTTCGAGATGGAGGTAAGAATAGAAACAGGGCGGTCATGTGGCTGTTTGATTCATTAAGGTCACTGGAGCCACATTCTCACCTGTAAAGCCCAACAAGTTACTTGAATATTTATTTTAACTAAATGCAATAGAGGTCACTCAAAGGGCAAGGTAGGGTTCATACAGAGTTCTTTAATGGTGCTAGGGGGTAGGGTTCAAGTGCAGTTATTTAAGGGTGCTGAGGGGTAGGGTCCATATGGAGTTCTTTAAGGGTGTCAGGGGGTAGGGTTCTTATGGAGTTCTTTAAGACTTCGTATGGAGTTTTTTAAGATTGCTGGAATGTAGGGTTCATATGGAGTTATTTAAGTGCTAAAGGGTAGGGTTCATAATGAGTTATTTAAGGGTGGTAGGGTTCATATGGAGTTATTTAAGTGCTAAAGGGTAGGGTTCATAATGAGTTATTTAAGGGTGGTAGGGGTCATATGGAGTTCTTTAAGGGTCCTAGATGGTATGGTTCTCAGACATATGTTGCAGTCCCTCGTTTCTTGTTGGAATGATATCCTTGCTCTCAGCTCGCACAGTTTATTATCCAGAGATTGTACATTGGCAAGCAGAATGCTGGGGAGCGGGGGGTGATTGGCTCGCTTTCTCAGTCTCACCAGAAGCCCGGGTCTGCATCCCTGTTTTCGGCGTCTGTGTATCTTTGTCCCCAGCAGCACCGCGTTGAACGTCTTCTGCAGTTCGTATGAACAAAGGATCTTCATGTAAAAGCTCACGTTTTGGGGTGATCGTCAAATCTTGTATGTTCAGTAGTGCTTCTCTGTCATATCTATAAATGCTGGTCACTTTACGTGTAAAAACAACATAATAACTAAAAAGTTGCTAGGTCTATGAGGAGTGCACAACACAGCAGCCGTCCGTGGTGCCATGCTACATGCCAGATCTTTCTGTTAATATCCTGAGAATCTGACAACAAAAGACTTGGAGGTCCAACTGTTTTGCACGGTGCCGATGTTATGTGAGCCTTTTCCAGCAGCAGCTCCCCTGTGAATTCCTTGCCAAGAACCTCAGGAACCGTCTTCTTCAAGATCCTGATCTTTTCCTTCTGCTCACTCTGGGAAACCATATACTGTATGCACAAATTGACACATCTGTCTCTGTCCCATGCTCGGCCAACTTTTCAGTACATTTCTCAATTTCTGTTACTTTAGCCAGCGGTTCTGCCTTCCTTCCAGTTTCCAACTCTGAAACTCTGAATTCTAAACTGTCGAGTCGCTCCTTCACAATGGCCATCTTTTCATTGATTCTCTATGAATCTTGTTTGCTCTTCAGCCATCCTCTCAAATGTCCTTGTTTGTTCCTCTGCCATCCTTTTCTGTTCACTGGCCAATTCAAACATATTTTCCTGTCTTTCTACCATCCTTGTGTAGCAGCCTGAATATTCTACAAAGTATTCAGTAGTGCTAACTAACTGTTACTTTCCCTGTGTGTGTATAACGTGTGATTTACAGTGTTCCTTTGGATAGCCTAACAGTGTTCCTTTGGTTAGCTCGCCCAGTCTAACGACGAGGTGAGGTGCTACTCTTCTCCAGATGCAGTATGGATTACTAGCAATAACATTGAGCCTTTTTTTCCCTTTCTGGAGCGGTCCTTGCGTGGGACCAGTGGAGGTTGCCAGCAGGGGGCGGAGTGGCAGTGGTGGCAGGTGGAGCAGTGGAGAGAAGCAAGCAACGAGGAAGAGGGAATTACCTGGAGGCGAGGGGAACAGGAAGCTCTCTTCGGCATTGGACTTGGCCGTGAACGGTCGCAGCCACAACGGGCGTGTGCTTTGGAATAGCCCCGTTGAAGAAGTCAGTGAAGGAGAGCCCCGTCGGAGCCATACTTGCTAGTGACGGGTTATCCTAGAAGTATCAGCGATAGTGTGTGAGTAAGAGAAACCGAACCCAAGGACTAACGTCTAGAGCTAACGAGACTAACGTTTAACGTTATCGGGTTATAGTAGTTACTGTGTGCGGTATAGTAGTATGCTGCTAACGGCTCCGTCTGACTTGAGTAGACTACCGGGCGCGAGGCGCTGAAGAGACCGGTGGTATAGCCAGCCACGTTGCGTTAGCAGTGTAACCGAATAGCAGGAGGGTGCATCGAGACCCAAAGCTTAGCTGTGTTTAAGGTAGCCAAAGTATTAGCTCGCGCGACAGAAGCAAGCCAGCAACAGCAGCGGTGGACGTTTCCCAGGCGGTACAGAGGACGCCTCTTCCCACCAGCAGAGGACGCCATACAGCAAGCTCTGCCAGCTAACCACTGCCTGCTGTTCGCCCAGCCTGCTGGCTGTGCTCGCGGATCGCCGACGCCATCTTGTCATCCGGACTAGCGGTGACAAGAGTGGGTCCGCCATCTTGGCTAAGTACTAATAGTACCACGTGTATCAACAGCAACGTCCATTGAAGTGAACGCTAACAACCAATGTCTAAGGGGTACCCCAAACAAGGGGGTACATATAGGTCCAATACTATAGTATCCTACTACCCAGTGTCTGTGTACTACTACTCCCACAAGCAGGGATAATCCACCCTTCTACACTTGTAACCCACAGAGGTTCATTCGAAACCAACACCATCTTCTCTGCCGTAGCTAAACCAGCCTACGCCGTCTTCACACCACGTGTCAGACGAGACAAACTACCATTCGATTCTTGTGGTGTCTCATGGTCATCTTTCGTTTGAAAATTCACTCCAAACTTATCTTCAACAGTTCAATATAAAAATGGAGATGCAGGTCATAAAAAGCAATAACATGGGTGAAACAGTGGGAACTACCAAGCTATGCAACCTTCTCCATTGAACGCTCAGCCATGCCCCCAGGTGATTTTAATGTTAATTGGTCAAATAAAGTAATGCCTCCAAATACTTTAAGGAGGTTAGTGGTAATTTACATTTGTGTTACTGAACCCACCTGGCCAAACTTGAAAAACTAGGCTAAATCAACCTTAATTGATTCCATTTTCTCAAATAGACGTGATAAAGATTTCTGCTTGCAGAGTATTTGATTTGGGAATCAGTGATCACTGCCTCACATCATGTATCAGAAACTCCCAGCTACAGAAAACAAAACCTCACACTATTTACAAAAAAAATATCAGGAATTTTAATGATCAAGCTTTTTTAATGGATCTGTTTCACAGTGACATATTCTACACTTCCGACATCCCTGATGTTGAATTAGCTCTGGGTTTTTATCAATAAACATGCTCCTTTCAAGACATTTAGGTTAAAAGATAGATTAATTTAGAGATTATTTAGAGAAAGAAAGAAGAAACAGCTTTTCTCCCCTAATGTTGTTTTTGAAGCACTACATACCATTGATAGCAGGAACTCAACGGTAGAGAGTATAAACTGGATCCCTTTTTTCTCAGGTTAGCTCCACACATATCTTTAATCTTTCATTGTCATCATGTATAGTTCCTACTCCTAGTGTCTGGAAAATAGTTCATGTTCTTCCATTGCATAAAAGTGGAGATAGAAGTAATCTAAATATCTATCAACCAATATCCAAGCTATCCTGTCTAGCAAAGATCCTGGCATGACTGGTAAATTATCAACTCAAAACCTTTCTTTCAGATCACTCTGTATTAAGCCCATATCAATCAAGCTTAGAGCAAGATATAGCACTAAATTATATTGTATCTGAACTGAAAACACTGTACTGCCCGTTTTATAGATCTGTTGAAAGCATTTGACACAGTTGATCACTCTCTTCTATTGCAAAGGTTAATGAATCTTGGCTTTGACCCATCTGCTTGGTGGGTCGCCCCTGGTGTCTAGGGTCATACAAATTCTTCTTCTTCTTCTTCTTCTTCTTCTTCTTCTTCTTCTTCTTCTTCTTCTTCTTCTTCTTCTTCTTCTTCTTCTTCTTCTTCTTCTTCTTCTTCTTCTTCTTCTTCTTCTTCTTCTTCTTCTTCTTCTTCTTCTTCTTCTTTTGATTTTTATTGGCGGTTGGCACAACCTTCTTAGTGCATTACCGCCACCTTCTCTATCTTGATGTGGTCTTAACGTTGCATTACCGCCATCTTCTGGTACCCTTTACCTCCTACAATGTCCATTCAGCATTCACCATCATGGAGTGCAGCTAATGCTGCTTCCTCCTGACTCTGTGAGACATGCTTCGCCTCCTGTGGCCTGACTCTGGACTTCTTGATTACTCACAATCCCCTTATTCAACTCGCTTACTACTTCCTCCCATGTCAGACCCTTCATACCCATGTGCTGTACTGCCACTTTAACAATTAACTTGATCCTTTCCGTTTACTCTTAAGCTTAACCATAGCTGTTGCATTAATCACTCCTGCCACAAAGGCCACCACATTCATCTTCTCCTCCCACACCCTCTCTTTATCCTCCTGTACTACATTTACTGACAATTCCCATTTTTTAAACCCCTGTTCCTTATCTTGCTTTTCCTGTCCTGCCATCCTAGCTGCCTCTGCATATGAAATTTTGCCTTTCATTCTCACCTGTTGAACCACCACCTCTCATTTCATCACCTCACAGCCCCAATACGCAACATTATGCTCCTTACCACAATTACAGCACTTTGGCTCCACACCCTCTCCACATTTCCCATAATCATGCTCCCCGCTACACCTAGCACATCTCTTCCTCTTTCTACATGACTTGGCTATATGCCCAAACTCTTGGCAGTTATAGCACCTCAGTGGTTTCGGTACGGACTCCCTAACCCTATACACCATATATCCTAAAAACATCTCCTTTGGAACATCCTCATCTTCAAATTGAATCACAATAGTCTCCGTCTCTTTCTTCTCTGCTCCTCTTTTCATCCTTTCAGCATTTTTAACATTCCCATTGCGTTTCTCTCTCTTTAAATTTCCCACCAACTGCTCCATACTAACCTCGATTGGTATTCCAGCTATTACCCCTTTGCACCCACCAACCCTCTTCTCCCCAACTCTACTTTACTACTTTAGAGATATTAACTTTACCAATGCTACTCATTTTCCTTGCCTTCTCCACCTGCTCTAAACTTACACAACCTACAATCAAGTTTCCATCTCCCAATACTTTTGCGTATTTTACCTCTCCTAACTGTGCTCTGAATTTTGTTAACTTTAACGGCTCTATATATCTCCCTCAAATCTCACCACTATATTTAACACTTCTGTCAAATCCTTTCCTCTACCCTCATCCTCTGACCCACTTGAGCTACCTCCCCTCTCTTTCTTCTTCTCCACCTTTTTCCACCCTTCACCCCCGCTCTCCTCTCCCTCACTACACTCCATACTGTCACTATCCGTCTCCTTTCTTTTGGCATGGCCGTTCCCATCCCTGTCGGTGTCGCTCTCGCTCAAAGCTTGGTGACTGACTGCCCTGGCTCCCGATGTCGAACCCTGAGGGGAAACAGGGCACAGATACGGTGACTGGCGTCCTTCTCTCCTACGCATGCTTCCCCGATCATAAAACGCCAAGGCTCTAATTCGTTCAGAATCCATTGTCTACGGCTACGCCATGAGCGTGCTCCAAAAAACAATCCAGATAGTCTACATGTGCATACAAACTTGCTAAGTATACTATACGGAATATTTCCTGAACAACAACAATCGTCTGTCAAAACTTCTCTCCGCTCTCAAGTGCAACTAGGAGTCTCAACAGACTGATCCCGTGCACCGGTCAGGGTCATACAAATCTTGTACACTCTCGCTTAACATCCGTGTTCACCTCGGAGCATGACGTAGTGAGATTACAACTGAACTACTCCAATAATGCCACCGTTTCCCCATGGGCTGTTTCCGGTGGCCAAGTCTGAGCGGGCTGAGTAGGAGGAGCTTGACGGTAACACTCCTGGGGGCGTGAATATTAAAGGCAACCAACTTGTGTTCGGCTTTTCTCTGATTGGCCGCGCCCCCCCGCCCCCACGCGCAGGCAAGCGCAGCCGTCCCACGTCCCAAATGAAATCCAAAGAGCAAGCGCGGCAGCGCGGCAGCGCGGGCAACCAACTTCTGTAGTGTTGGGCTGCTGTTCCAACGCACTTGTGTTGGGCTGTGGTAGCAGTGGAGCGTGGAGCGCTGCTGACTGATTATTATGTTTCGCGTTTTTAACAACCAACGGTAGATTCACTCGTCACTGTACATGTATAAACAAAGCCCATACAGTTATGAAATAATAAACACTGTTAGGACTCGCAATAATAAACACTGTTACGACTATATATATACTAGACTAGACTAGACACATAGCCATAATTTAAGATATAGTTTATGTATTCGCAAATATGAGAGCTCTGTCATTGAAGTGGGTGGTGGCAGTGTAACAACGTTCACCCTGATGTAAAGTAGCGATTTTTATTGTTTTGTCATGACAACCCAATTACATAATCCAACATATGTGTAAAGAAACAACATATTCCAGTTAACGGAATATTTTTTAATGATTCATTACGGTATAAATTAGGTTAACTAGAGCCAGCGGGGCAATGCGGTTGTTCATTCACCGGCTTCAGTGCGCCGCCCGCGGCTTGACTCGGTTCAGCGTTCACCCTGATGTAAAGTAGCGATTTTTATTGTTTTGTCATGACAACCCAATTACATAATCCAACATATGTGTAAAGAAACAACATATTCCAGTTAACGGAATATTTTTTAATGATTCATTACGGTATAAATTAGGTTAACTAGAGCCAGCGGGGCAATGCGGTTGTTCATTCACCGGCTTCAGTGCGCCGCCCGCGGCTTGACTCGGTTCAGCGTTCACCCTGATGTAAAGTAGCGATTTTTATTGTTTTGTCATGACAACCCAATTACATAATCCAACATATGTGTAAAGAAACAACATATTCCAGTTAACGGAATATTTTTTAATGATTCATTACGGTATAAATTAGGTTAACTAGAGCCAGCGGGGCAATGCGGTTGTTCATTCACCGGCTTCAGTGCGCCGCCCGCGGCTTGACTCGGTTCAGCGTTCACCCTGATGTAAAGTAGCGATTTTTATTGTTTTGTCATGACAACCCAATTACATAATCCAACATATGTGTAAAGAAACAACATATTCCAGTTAACGGAATATTTTTTAATGATTCATTACGGTATAAATTAGGTTAACTGGAGCTGTGGAAACTATTATCTTAAATTATGGCTATGTGTCTAATATGGCTGTCTCAAACACAAGGACCTGGGGGAGCCTCATGCGCATGCGCGGCTCTCTGCCGCGACTCTCTTGTCTCTCTTGTCTCTCTTGCCGCAAGGCCGCGTGCTAGTGGATTGATTGATTGGCCGTGTGGCCAATCAGAGAAACGCTGAACGAAAAGCTGAACACAAGTTGGTTGCCTTTAATATTCACGCCTCCTGGGGTCCTATAGTCAGATAGTCTGGACCTTATTTTAGTCAGATAGGATGCGAATCTGCTGGGACTAGTGTAGGCATGTGCAGGTATGTCATTTTGATGGTATGATAACCTTGGGCAAAACGTCTTTTATTACAGTGCACAAACACGCACAATCAGCTTTTCTGTAAGTGTTATTTATGAATGTGTGAAAACTGTCTGTATTACACACAGAGGGAACTGTCTGACCACTTTCAAACTAAGTACAGAATAAAAAATACTTCCATATAAACTTTCATGATTATGAATATGTAGGCTACATGTCAAAATGGCAATACGTTTTGTTAATGTAATCTACTTGCACAGATATATGTTATATAGCCTAGTACTATTCTTACTGGATTAAACATACATTTAAACAATTCATCTTTTGTGGTCGATCAACCTAATTTACCCACGGAACTATGTGTTGGGGATAATGTGTAACGGTCCCAGACAGGACAATGTGAACAGTGGTCACAATGTGAACACAACCAACTTGTGTTCAGCTTTTCGTTCAGCGTTTCTCTGATTGGCCACACGGCCACGTGACCGCCCTAGCACACGCCCTTTTCCGCTGAGAGACGCGGCATTAGCGCTGGTCGAACCAACGCGCTGCTTGAACCAGTTCAGTGTGACTGTACTAAACTCTTCCACCACATGACCGACATTTGACATACAGTACACCTCCTATCTATGTTGGGATTATGTTTGGTCATGACAAAACAATAAAAATCGCTACTGTTAGTAATGCTGCCACCACCCACTTCAATGACAGAGCTCTCATATTTGCGAATGCATAAACTATATCTTAAATTATGGCGATGTGTCTAATATGGCTGTCGCGAAGTCATTGATAAGCGACAGCCATATTAGACACATAGCCATAATTTAAGATATAGTTTATGCATTCGCAAAATATGAGAGCAGCTGTCATTGAACGGCTTCAACGGAGCACCGCCGCTGCTGCTGAAGCTGAAGTGATGTACAGTGACGAGTGAATCTGGTAGTTGGTTGTTAAAAACGCGAAACATAATAACGTTACGCTTTCTAGTTCAGCGCATTTCATAACTGTATGGGCTTTGTTTATACTTCAGAGCTCAGAGGTGATGTACAGTGACGAGTGAATCTGGTAGTTGGTTGTTAAAAATGCGAAACATAATAATCAGTCAGCAGTGCTCCACTGCTACCGCAGCTGAACACAAGTTGGTTGGTACAGCAGCTTAAGTTGGTTGGTAGTGGTACGCGCTGCCGCTAGCTCCTTGGGTTTCATTTGGGACGTGGGAGGGGCTGCCGCTTGCTTGCGCGTGGGGGCGGGGGGTCGCGGCCAATCAGAGAAAAGCCGAACACAAGTTGGTTGCCTTTAATATTCACGCCTCCTACCTCCCTCCAACAATCTCATGTCGCCCTCTAGTGGGCACCATCAGATGGTTCAGATGGTGCAGGCTATCATTATACCTATGTTGACTAATATGATTAATATGATTGATATGGTTTCATTGTGTGTGTTGTTGTTGACTTTCCCTTCCCTTGTGTGATATTGTCCTCCTGTCTGGTTGTCTTATTGTTATAATGCTTTTGTGTCTAGTTGGTTGTTTCTCTGTTTTGGACTGGCTTGCCAGCTGTTGTCAATAAGAAATTAGTCTGGTATTTAAATGTGGGTTTGTCCTCACTTCGTTGTGGCGTCATGCCTCTGGTTTCCCCTTGTTCCTGTCCTCGTCATCCTTGCACTGTTGTTATTCGTTCTAAGTAAGTGTTGTTAGTGTTTCGTTTTGTTGACTTTTATTTTCCGTGTTCTCAGTTTGCTGTTATTAGCGCCAGCTCGGCTGCACCGTTTATGTTTGTTCTCAGTTCGCTGTTATTAGTGCCAGCTCGGCTGCACCGTTTATGTTCTTTTTGTATCGTGTAGTTGTACTAGTAAAGTCCTTATCTACACGTTATCCTGCCGTCTCTGCCTCCTTCCATTCCTGTCCGCAAACTGGGTTCTCCTCTCCTTCCCTCACCACCCCCATTCCTAACAATAAGGGTTCCGCATGGACCATATTGTTTGTTACTTTCCTGTCTGCAAACGAGTTCCTGTTAGCTAGCAAGTAACGTTAAACAGAGTGTTGACGTTGAGTTGATGTTTAATTAGGTTGGACAAGATATGCTTCCTAAAGTGTGAGCATTATTAAATAAAATAATGAAGGCATCATTAAATAATTGAGCATTATTTTCAGATAACTAACAGCACACCACGTCATGTATTATCCCTTACAGCTAACTAGCTAGCCATGGTAACTCCCAGCTATTACTAAAGTTGATTTTAAGACAAAGCGACTTGGCGAATTTTTTTTAGCTGTTATATACAGGTAACTTAAATTACATTTAATTAATTTGTGACAGGCATTTTCCGAAGTTCATGATTCGAAACGTATACCATCGGCGCCTACCATCTGAAAGTAATTTTTGTGGTTTTGACACCGCAACGTTTTCAAACCACGGTAACCCGTAAAACCAGTAACCGGCCCATGCCTAGACTAGTGACATATATTTTACATTCGTTTTTTAATCATAGCATGTATTTTTTCTATATACTCTACATACAGTATTTCTGTACACTTGTATGTCTCTCACATTAATTATATAATAATATATAAATATATAATAATAAAACAAATAAAGAAAAAAGTTAAGAAAAAACACTTACAACAATCCAATGCAAAGAAACAGCAAAACAACACAATATATGAAGTGGACAAAATGCAAGGATTTAAATAAAATAACATGACCAGAGAGAGAGGGAGGAGTCCCTAGACCCTGGTCAACACAGCTGCTGTGGAATAGTCTGTTTTGTATCAGAGTTGCGTTGACAGGTAGGCGGTGACACTGGCTGGTTTCTGTGGAGACGCCCTGCTCTTCCTGGTGAGGTTGCTACGGACGTCCTGTCCAGCCAGGAAGTAGAGGATCGGGTCCACGCAGCTGTTGGCACTAGCCAGCGGTCGAGTCACTTTATAAGCCAAGCTGGAAGCCTCCACCAAATCACAGCTCACCTGGTAAACAGACAGAAAGTATCAAAACTTAACTAGTATATCACAAACAAATATTTAATCAATGTTTATGTAGAGTGTAGACACATGAATGTGTCTGTTAAAAGACTTCGGTATTCAATATAGACATTGGAATACGTTCCATAGGACTTTCAGATATGTTCCCTTGGGAGGACGAACACTAGGGGGTGCTGCGGGACAGTCAGACTGGTGGTCAGAAGAACGGCGTCCGGTGTACTGCGGAAGACACGAAGAAGCAAGGAACACGCCCCTATCCTGCGCAGACCGCCGACGAGAGCAGACGTGTGGGAGAGAGCTCTCCCGAGCATCGAGCTAATGGCTAATAACATGGCCTAGTGATTAAGTATAACGCAGAGTGTTAACGTGTTAGAACAAGTATAGTATCGAGACGTCGTGTTGCCGAAGAAGGACGGTCAACCGACCAACGTGAGAAGATGACGGAGACTTTGCGTGTGTGCAGTCTAGGTCGAGAGCTAAGTTAGCCACACTGGCTACTAGGTAATTCTATCATTGTGAGTTAGCCAAGTAGCTTAGCTCGTCGTGCCCACCAAGCTATCAGAGGAAGAAGGACGTTTCAACCAAGGCTTATACTGGACATCTCGGGCACCAGCCAGACCACCAACTGACTACCCGCACTATCCCGGCCGGGGTGGATCAGGTGACGTCTATAGAGACCACTTTATCGCCGGAGAAGCACAGACTTTATGGAACATGCGTGCTAAAGCCAGCGGGAGCATGTCTATGTTCCCCGGGTCCTATGTTCCCCGATTGATTGATTGATTGATTGATTGATTGAAAATTTTAGACCACCAGCCCTGATTCCAAACTCTAACCTTAACCAACTTCGAAAGAGGGCCTAAGCTTAACCAGTTCGAAACAAGGCGGACATTAATAATTAATAAAATAATAAAAATTTATAAAATGTTCAATCAATTAATTAATCAATCGGGGAACATACTGTAGGACCCGGGGAACATAGGGATGATTCCAAGCCAGCCACGGCTAGACTGTTTAACGTGAACTTGACATTGTTGTAGGCGCCGTGGCAGCGAACTTTGATATGCGCGCGTGCTCGTTAAAGGTACACTCCATGCTTTTCCTTCCCTCTGGAGTACCGCCTTTTTTTTTGTTCAGGCTCTCAAGGGAGTGAAATGGCCATTGTGTTTGCGGCCACTACATCCCCAAGCTACGACTCAGTGCTGCAACAGGGTTTTTTTTGGTTTACCAATTATTTTTGTGGTTATTTTAAGGTGCCGGCTTAGCATAAGCAAAGTTAATTCCAAATGTGTGGGCCCATGCAGGTTTTAGATATATGCTCCAAGTTACTCGCGGGGTTGAACTGTGTAGCATATCCCAATGGTGTTTACCATTTCATTGCCATAGTATTGCCGCTTAAGAGCGAAGGGTACTATTTTGGTGCTACTGTATTGCCGCTTTAGAGCGAATGGTATTATTGTATTGCTAGTGCTACTGTATTGCCGCTTTAGAGCGAAGGGTATTATTGTATTGCTACTGTATTGCCGCCTTAGAGCGAAGGTTACCAGTAGAGGAAAGGGTATCTTAATGTCCCCTATTGTAATGTGACATCTACAGTAAAAGGAGAGCTGATAATTGGATTCACTGTGTGCATGTGGTTTAATAGTGCATTACTGTCTAACCTCTTTGATAACCCTGTATTTCACTAAGCGGGGTAGGTACTAATTTCAGGTCTCCTACAGAGAAAAGGTATGGTACTGCTTTGGGGAAAATTATATCAACCACTACTTCCACCGGGTGTGACGTGTGAGGGGGTGTGGGGCGTACTAGGGGGAGCGTGGGTGATTAGGGATTACTGAGTATTGCCCTTAAAGGGGAACTCCAACATTTTGGGAAATTAGCTTATTTAACATCTTCCCTGGAGTTAGACAAGAAGATACATACCTTTTTTGTCTCTGTGCGTGCATTTAGCTTTGGGAATAGACGCTCCGTTAGCATAGCTTAGCTTCATCACTGGAAGTGAGGCAGATCCGTAGCCTTACAGTGCCTTACAGTGTATTGCAAGGTCTGACATTGACCAAACTTGATATGCATGACCTTGGTGGGCTCTAGGTCAACTCCTGAAAAGGGAGTCAATGTCAGACTTTGCAATCAAAAGTTAGGGGGCTAATAACCCTTGCCATAATTTCAGTGCGCCCCCTAACTTTTGATTGCAAGGTCTGACATTGACCCCCTTTTCAGGAGTTGACCTAGAGCCCACCAAGGTCATGCATATCAAATTTGGTCAATGTCAGACCTTACAATACACTGTAAGGCACTGTAAGGCTACGGATCTGCCTCACTTCCAGTGATGAAGCTAAGCTATGCTAACGGAGCGTCTATTCCCAAAGCTAAATGCACGCACAGAGACAAAAAAGGTATGTATCTTCTTGTCTAACTCCAGGGAAGATGTTAAATAAGCTAATTTCCCAAAATGTTGGAGTTCCCCTTTAAGAGGCGAGAAGGACCAGTACACAAGTCCTAGGTTGGTAAATCCTAAGGCCCTATGCCACCTTTGTTAACCTTAAGCCTAGTACCCCAACACTGCAGTCGGGGGCCCAGCTGGACTTAGCTCTGCCGGGTTCCTACTATCCGGTGCCAGTAGAATCTCACCCTCACTAAGTAGGGATAATCCACCCTTCTACATTTATTTGAAATATTAAGCATTCATAGACAAAACATGCATACTGTATGTAAATGTGTGTATCAAGAAAGAATATCCACAAAATAAACATTCATATCATGTCAACATGTCTTTAGTCAACCTGTCTAGTCAACATGTCTCTAGTCAACATGTCTGTAGTCAACAGGTCTCTAGTCAACAGGTCTCTGGTAAACATGTCTAGTCAACATGTAAACATGACTTTGTCAACATGTCTCTGGTAAACATGTCTCTGGTCAACATGTCTCTGTTCTACATGTCTCTGATCAACATATCAACATGGCTCTGGTCAACATGTCAACGTGTTTCTGGTCAACATGTCTAGTCAACTTGTCTAGTCAACATATATACCCACAATGCTCTACTCTAATATAACCAGAGTTCTTTGCAATCACTCTTTAATCTGGAAGGACCATATTTGAATATGTCCTGTGATGCTGTCATTATGTACAAGCAAATATAAGCCCTGTCGTAAGACAGACTCAACAGGGGCAGACTGTCTGATATGCTGAACTGAGGTGACATTTCCTGTCACTCGGGACGCATTGACTGTCAAAGCAACTGATTGTGCAGTGTCTCCATATACTGTACCTCCTTGGGCGCCATACCCGAGTATAGTCGGGTTATCTCGCCAACCGTTGAGCGCCAAAACACGAGTATACTATATAGACATATACATGGGTAATCGCGGTGGCGATGCGATCACTGGGAATTATTCTTTTTGGAATACCTTCTGGCTAAGGTAAGGTAAATTCGATGTCTATTTTACCGAACCTGAAACATGTTTTTGTAACGATCACAGTGTCGTGTTTTACCGGACGTAAAACATGCTAGACAAACACGATCGCAGTTTCTAGTTAGAACGACCCCCCCCCCCCCCCCCCCTTGATGATTTTGTGAAGACACATATGTACATGGTATATACCTTTGATTTGGGAGTATTTGGGGTTTCAGGTGATCAACCAGAACGATTTGGGCTTATTGCATCACGCGTCATATCTCGCAATCTCTGAAAAAATACTGGATTATTTTGGAAAGGGGCGATGTTTACCGTGTAATGGCGCACAAACTACTGTGTGTAGAAATGAACTTATTAGTCAGTAATGGACTATAAACAATGCCTGTCAAATGAGCCATACTGTTCTCTCCATAGCTATAATACAGAACACACGATGGGTCTGCAAACATTGCTAAAATGGTCAATAACGCTGGTGCCAGGCGGTACAGATGGGGAAAGTGGGTGGTGCCCAAAGAGTTAAAAGGGCTGTGTTGACAACATTTATCTTCTTTTCATATTTGAAACCATTCACATTTTCTAATTCATACTTCGATATTTGACTTTGAAAAAGGAAAATAAAAGTGTTTGGTGACACATTTATCAAAGTTTTTGGTTTGAGCATTCTTCCAGCTACACCACACAGAAGTTAGAGGTGAGTTTGAAATCTTTTTAGCTTTCTACAAAGGTTCTTTTAGATAACGGAAGGTATCTTTTAAGAAATATACCTAATCAACATGTCTATAGTCAACATGTCTCTGGTCAACATGTCTTTAGTCAACATGTCTCAGGTCAGCATGTAGGAGTAGGTGTTCTACTAAGACGGACCTGTGCTGGGTTGACCTGTCTCAGGTATCTGAAGGAGTAGATGTTCTACTAAGACGGACCTGTGCTGGGTTGACCTGTCTCAGGTATCTGAAGGAGTAGATGTTCTACTAAGATAGACCTGTGCTGGGTTGACCTGTCTCAGGTATCTGAAGGAGTAGATGTTCTACTAAGACGGACCTGTGCTGGGTTGATCTGTCTCAGGTATCTGAAGGAGTAGATGTTCTACTAAGACGGACCTGTGCTGGGTTGACCTGTCTCAGGTATCTGAAGGAGTAGATGTTCTACTAAGACGGACCTGTGCTGGGTTGATCTGTCTCAGGTATCTGAAGGAGTAGATGTTCTACTAAGACGGACCTGTGCTGGGTTGATCTGTCTCAGGTATCTGAAGGAGTAGTAAAGGCTCCTGGTGAGATGGAAGGGAAGGAAACAGAGCATGAAGGCCGCCAGCACGATGATGATCATCTTCACCGACTTCTGCTTGGAGCGCATGGCCGCCAGTCCTCCCCTCTCCCCTTCAGCCCCGCCCCTGGGCGCCCCGACCGACCAACCGGGCTCCAGGAGCTTCCTCACCATCAGTCCGTAGCACACCATCACCACCATGAAGGGGAATGCAAACATCAGCACCGACACGGCTGAGCTGTAGACCAGGAAGTCATCAAACAACTCTGGGCTGGTGGTGTCGTAACACACCCTCTCCTGACCCTCGTCCCTGGAGCAGCACAGGACAGAAGAAAACATCAAACCAACCCTGTTCAAATCCTCACAATTTAGAAATGGAATGATGATCAAGGCTAGGTGAGACAAGATGACAAGATGCGATGAGATTAGACTAGTGTCACACAAGTGTGGCTGCGCAACAGGACTCAAGAGCAGACAAGACGAGGCGGGCAGCGAGTCCAAGGATGTTTAATAAACACAAGATACAAAACAAGGAGGGTACAGAAAAAACTACAACAAAAACAAAACCTCTCAGTAATAACTGGAAGGGGGGGGGAAAGGGGAAACAAAATAAAACATTTTGAAAATGATTGATTAATGAATTTATCGTTATCAATGTTGGCAGCTCCAAAATGAATGTTGTTGAAGGCACTGGTGTTTCTGGTCGCACCAATCGTGTGACGGCAAGTTCTTTCGCCAGTTAAGCTTAGGCACTCTTTCAAAGTTGGTTAAGGTTAGAGTTTGTCTTAGAGCAAGGCGATAGAACGCCAGCCCTGATTCCAAACTCTAACCTTAAACCAACTTCGAAAGAGTCGCCTAAGCTTAAAGGGGAACTATCTTATAAATGGCCTTTTTGAGTGTTTAGCATTGTTTCCTAGCTATGTGAACTTATATTAATATGATCTATGTCTCAAAATTCTCATATTGGCGCATTCTTCCAATTCTCCTCTCACAATATTCACCCTCACTGAACTGAGTCGTTTGAAAATGTGCCTATATGTGATGTCATATAGTCACTGCTGCATGTTAATGTTGAGATAGACGACGACGCTCCGCAGTGGTTTAGGTGGCACCTGCAGCCCAGGCTCAAAACAGCTCGAAATCTTGAGGTAGAAAAATGCTGTTTTTGAGGACTTGATTAGAAATACAAAACAATGAATAAAAAATATATATATATTACAGAGGTGTTCCATAGACTCACAGGAATTGTGTAAAAGTGCCCAAATAGTGAAAGAAATAGTAAAATAGTTCCCCTTTAACCAGTGATAAACTAGGCGTTAGGTAGTTTGCTGCTGGTCGAGGCGGAAATGGGCACGTCACGCGATTGGGCACACATGTCACATGACCAGAAACGTCAGTGGCCAATCAGATCGCACCAGAAACTGCAGTGGCCAATCAGATTCGCAAAACGCGAACGCGGAAGCATGAACCGGTTGGTATTCGAATAGACGCATCCCCTCCCTACTTTCCATTTCTCCATGTGGAATGCACCTGATTGGATAAATGACATGCTGGTGCTCTAATGTGACATCTAGTGGCTGTTATCTATAGCACCTTTCATTTACTAAAAATATACTTTCAGTATGGAAAAATATACTAATGTTTGACTCGGGTCAGCTGACCTGGTGCGAGAGAAGTAGAGGACGGGAGCCTGGCAGAGCAGGACGCAGGCCCACACAGCCACAGACACCAGGCGCGCGCGCCGGGCACTGACCCAGCTTAATGAGCGCACCGGGTAACAGACACCAAGGAACCGATGCAGGCTGATACAACTGAGGAAAAGAATGGAACCTGCAGGAACATCACAGTCAGTATCATACGGTATCATATCATGTTCTATAATGTGTTCTCATCTTCATGTATCATCTTCATGTATCATATAATGTTATATAATGTACTCTCATCTCCATGTATCATATCGAGTTCTATAATGTGTTCTCATCTCCATGGATTGTATTTGATCACATATCACATCATACAGGCTAAATAATACTACACCATAACGTACCATACAGACTGGTATATATAAATAATACTACACCATAACGTACCATACAGACTGGTATATATAAATAATACTACACCATAACGTAGCATACAGACTGGTATATATAAATAATACTACACCATAACGTACCATACAGACTGGTACATGTATATATAACTAATACTACGCCATAACGTACCATACAGACTGGTATATATAAATAATACTACACCATAACGTACCATACAGACTGGTATATATAAATAATACTACACCATAACGTACCATACAGACTGGTATATTTATATAACTAATACTACGCCATAATGTACCATACAGACTGGTATATATAGATAATACTACACCATAACGTACTGTACCATACAGACTGGTATATATAAATAATACTACACCATAACGTACCATACAGACTGGTATATTTATATAACTAATACTACGCCATAATGTACCATACAGACTGGTATATATAGATAATACTACACCATAACGTACCATACAGATTGGCATAGAAGAGGAAGCGTATGAGTTTGCATAGTGGCTCGCTGAAGGGCCAGTCATTCTCATCTGCGTAGTAGTATATGAGGAATGGCAGCGTCAGGATGTAGAGGGTGTCACACACAGTCAAATTAAACATGTAGATGGTAGAAGGATTCCAACGTTTGGTCCGGAACACGATCACGTACAGCGCTGTGGCATTCAACGCCAGACCAACCACGAAGACCAACGCATAAGTGACAGGAAGAAGGATGAACTTAAACTCCTCCTCAAAGTAACAGTAATACAGGCTGCTGAGGTTCACTGTGGTGGTGGAGATGTTGCTGTCATAGGCGGCCATCTTGGTAGGCAGCACACCTGAAGGAAAGATGAGAAGATGTTGGAATATATTACCACCTGAAACACTGGATGATAATAACTCAGCCTAATAACCATTACAATCTATAGGAGGGTAGGGTCACAGTATAGCCACCTATCAGCCTAATAACCATTACAATCTATATGTTGGTAGGGTTATAGTATAGCCATCTATCAGCCTAATAACCATTATAATCCATAGGTTGGTAGGGTTATAGTATAGCCACCTATCAGCCTAATAACCATTACAATTTATAGGTTGGTAGGGTTATAGTATAGCCACCTATCAGCCTAATAACCATTATAATCTATAGGGGTTATAGTATAGCCACCTATCAGCCTAATAACCACTATAACCTATAGGTGTGTGTGTGTGTGTGTGTGTGTGTGTGTGTGTGTGTGTGTGTGTGTGTGTGTGTGTGTGTGTGTGTGTGTGTGTGTGTGTGTGTGTGTGTGTGTGTGTGTGTGTGTGTGTGTGTGTGTGTGTGTGTGTGTGTGTGTGTGTGTGTGTGTGTGTGTGTGTGTGTGTGTGTGTGTGTGTGTGTGTGTGTGTGTGTGTGTGTGTGTGTGTGTGTGTTAGCTGAGCAGCTGGAGTTATTTGGTGTTTATTCTGGTGTGTATTCTGATACTGTAGACCTGCATCTGGCAAGCTGCAACCTGCATATTGCCTACACACAGTTAGTCCTGAGACTATGGGCTTAGCTGATAGTTTAGTACAAAATACAAACTGAAACTAAAACAAAACAAGATCAACTAAAAGGAGACCATCTGTTAACATCAGCTATATATACGGTACCTACATATGAATGATGAAATGTCTGAAGAGTCTTGATGACATTGAAAATGAGGGTGACCTCAATTGTCTTTTCGAGAATAAATAAGGATATGTTAACATCGGCTATATACACCATCTGTTAACATCAGCTATGTACACCCTACCATCTGTAAACATCAGCTATATACACTACCATCTGTTAACATCAGCTATATACACCCTACCATCTGTAAACATCAGCTATATACACTACCATCTGTTAACATCAGCTATATACACTACCATCTGTTAACATCAGCTATATACACCCTACCATCTGTTAACATCAGCTATATACACCCTACCATCTGTTAACATCAGCTATATACACCCTACCATCTGTTAACATCAGCTATATACACCCTACCATCTGTTAACATCAGCTATATACACCCTACCATCTGTTAACATCAGCTATATACACTACCATCTGTTAACATCGGCTATATACACCATCTGTTAACATCAGCTATGTACACCCTACCATCTGTAAACATCAGCTATATACACTACCATCTGTTAACATCAGCTATATACACCCTACCATCTGTTAACATCAGCTATATACACCTTACCATCTGTTAACATCGGCTATATACACCCTACCATCTGTTAACATCGGCTATATACACCCTACCATCTGTTAACATCGGCTATATACACCCTACCATCTGTAAACATCAGCTATATACACTACCATCTGTTAACATCAGCTATGTACACTACCATCTGTTAACATCAGCTATATACACCCTACCATCTGTTAACATCAGCTATATACACTACCATCTGTTAACATCAGCTATATACACCCTACCATCTGTTAACATCAGCTATATACACTACCATCTGTTAACATCGGCTATATACACCATCTGTTAACATCAGCTATGTACACCCTACCATCTGTAAACATCAGCTATATACACTACCATCTGTTAACATCAGCTATATACACTACCATCTGTTAACATCAGCTATATACACCCTACCATCTGTTAACATCGGCTATATACACCCTACCATCTGTTAACATCAGCTATATACACCCTACCATCTGTTAACATCGGCTATATACACCATCTGTTAACATCAGCTATGTACACCCTACCATCTGTAAACATCAGCTATATACACTACCATCTGTTAACATCAGCTATATACACCCTACCATCTGTTAACATCAGCTATATACACCTTACCATCTGTTAACATCGGCTATATACACCCTACCATCTGTTAACATCAGCTATATACACCCTACCATCTGTTAACATCGGCTATATACACCCTACCATCTGTTAACATCAGCTATATACACCCTACCATCTGTTAACATCGGCTATATACACCATCTGTTAACATCAGCTATGTACACCCTACCATCTGTAAACATCAGCTATATACACTACCATCTGTTAACATCGGCTATATACACCATCTGTTAACATCAGCTATGCACACCCTACCATCTGTAAACATCAGCTATATACACTACCATCTGTTAACATCAGCTATATACACTACCATCTGTTAACATCAGCTATATACACCCTACCATCTGTTAACATCGGCTATATACACCCTACCATCTGTTAACATCAGCTATATACACCCTACCATCTGTTAACATCGGCTATATACACCATCTGTTAACATCAGCTATGTACACCCTACCATCTGTAAACATCAGCTATATACACTACCATCTGTTAACATCAGCTATATACACCCTACCATCTGTTAACATCAGCTATATACACCTTACCATCTGTTAACATCGGCTATATACACCCTACCATCTGTTAACATCAGCTATATACACCCTACCATCTGTTAACATCGGCTATATACACCCTACCATCTGTTAACATCAGCTATATACACCCTACCATCTGTTAACATCGGCTATATACACCATCTGTTAACATCAGCTATGTACACCCTACCATCTGTAAACATCAGCTATATACACCCTACCATCTGTTAACATCAGCTATGTACACCCTACCATCTGTAAACATCAGCTATATACACTACCATCTGTTAACATCAGCTATATACACCATCTGTTAACATCAGCTATGTACACCCTACCATCTGTTAACATCAGCTATATACACCCTACCATCTGTTAACATCAGCTATATACACCCTACCATCTGTTAACATGGGCTATATACACCCTGCTGTCTGTCCCTTTACCTCTTAATTAGCCTTTATCTCTCCCTTACTCTCCTTTGCAACTTGTCTTACCGTGTTGAGTCCTCAATGTCTAAATTATGGTCCAAAGCATGAGACAAGATGCCTTCATTGTTTACAGCTGGAGAGTGGAGACAAAAACACACCCACACACACCCACACACCCACACACACACACACACACACACACACACACACACACACACACACACACACACACACACACACACACACACACACACACACACACACACACACACACACACACACACACACACACACACACACACACACACACACACACACACACACACACACACACACACACACACACACACACACACACACACACACACACACACACACACACACACACACACACAGCAACAGAAAGCAGCTTACACAAAAATAACCAACATTTTTCTCTCTTCATACTCTGAGACAAACGCAACATGAAACTTGATGGCTCAGGTCAGTTTAGCCACTACAGTATAGGTTAACATTACTAGAGACTAGTCACCGACAGAGCGAAGTGTGAGAACAAGAACAGGTGAGTGTCATGGTGTTAGGGAGCATCTTCTTCTTCCTTTGTTTTGCGGCAGGCTAGACATCACACAGTACCTGGGTAATGCAGTTTATTTAGGGCATAAACCACATTGCTCAAGAGTACCGGCAGCTTGTGAGAAATGCAAGAAAAAGTAAAATGATGGTACTGTGTACTAGTGAGTACCGGCCCACTTCAAGCACTGGTACTACTGGAACTGAGAAATCTACGGGTTTCATTTGAGATTACATTCCTGTAACCTTGCACTGGCTTCACAAGATCACAAGATCACAAGATCACATGATCACACGATCACACGATCACAAGATCACAAGATCACAAGATCACAAGATCACAAGATCGAACGAGAATCCATCTTGTCAGGCTTCCAACTGCACAAGACTGACTAAACAACTAGCCTGAACCTGCTTAAGTCATCATTAACCTTTCAAGTCATCACTAACCTTTCAAGTCATCATTATCCTTTCAAGTCATCATTATCCTTTCAAGTCATCATTATCCTTTCAAGTCATCATTATCCGGCGGCTAGGTGGTGCAGTGGGCAAGGCGCTCACCACCAATGCGGGAGACGCTGGGTTCGAGACCAGCTCTCCGCATTGCTATCAGCTTGGCTGGTCGTTCATACTAATACAATTGGCAGTATTAGGGGGTGGAAAGCTGATGGGTGGGGATCGGACGTTGTGGACAGCGACTCCTACAGGTCGGTTGGTGCGCCTGCGCAGCAGAATCAGGAAGCGACGGGGGCGGCGTGCCCTCCCACGCAGACTCCCGACGCTGAGAGATTGCGCTGTGCAGGTGAAAAGATGCGACGGCTGCTTCCTCGAGTACCGGAGGGGAGACGTGATGCAAGGCTTCGTCCACATTGCAGCCGGCTTGTGGGAGGCATGGCCTAACAGTGTTCGAGACAGGGGAGGGTAGAATTGGACGATACGAAATTGGGATGGGAGAAAAATAGAAAATGGGAGAAAAAGTAGATACAAAAAAAAAGTCATCATTATCCTTTCAAGTCATCATTATCCTTTCAAGTCATCATTAACTTTTCAAGTCATCATTAACCTTTCAAGTCATCATTAACATTTCAAGTCATCATTATCCTTTCAAGTCATCATTAACCTTTCAAGTCATCGTTAACCTTTCAAGTTATCATTAACTTTTCTAACCTCCACTCCATACAGTACCTGGTTGAAACGCAAACACTTGTTTCAAAGACACTGAACTGTTTGAACTCTTTCTAGACGGACTGGACCATCCCGGTCCCCTGAGAGACAGACCAAACCAAGGACTCCTGTCATCAGCCTCCCCTCCTTGCTACCCTCATCAACCCTGTACAGAGAGTACAATAGGAACTGATCACAAATAAGTGGCACATTTGGTCATTTATACAAATTATTAGTAGAAAGAGCAGTTTTTTTTCAATTTTGGATGATGGTGATAATGGTGATAGGTATGCTGCGGCTTCAGCTCTTAAACCGCTGGACTCTGTCTATATTTCTGCCCTCAGATTTATTACTGGTGACACATGATACTCACTACTGTGGCCTTTATGAAAAGGTTGGACGGCCTTCTCTGGTTGAAAGACGTAACTATCATTGGTATTTGTTTATTTTTAAAGCCCTTATTGGAAGACTTCCCTCTTACATCACAACAGGGTTAAAGGGGCACTTCACTTGATTTATTTTGCACATAATCTCACATATATCCCAAGGCTCTAAACTGTTTTGCACAGATTCGTTTAGTTTGACAGTTATTGAGAGTAAATTTGTTTAAATATGGCCACCAGTGATGTCATCATTGAATCTATGAAATGATAAGGTAGCAGTCCATAAGACATTGCTATCTCTTCATCTACATCATTTCGTGATCAGTTTTCACAGCCTGAAACATTCTCCTACACAGAGCTGCCTCTATGCCTGTACGTCACACAGCCTGAAACACGCTCCTACACAGAGCTGCCTCTACGCCTGTACGTCACACAGCCTGAAACACGCTTCTACACAGAGCTGCCTCTACGCCTGTATGTCACACAGCCTGAAACACGCTCCTATACAGAGCTGCCTCTACGCCTGTATGTCACAGCCTGAAACACACTCCTAGACAGAGCTGCTTCTACGCCTGTACATCACACAGCCTGAAACATTCTCCTACACAGAGCTGCCTCTATGCCTGTACGTCACACAGCCTGAAACACACTCCTACACAGAGCTGCCTCTACGTCACACAGCCTGAAACACGCTCCTACACAGAGCTGCCTGTACGTCACACAGCCTGAAACACGCTCCTACACAGAGCTGCCTGTATGTCACACAGCCTGAAACGCACTCCTACACAGAGCTGCCTGTATGTCACACAGCCTGAAACGCACTCCTACACAGAGCTGCCTGTATGTCACACAGCCTGAAACGCACTCCTACACAGAGCTGCCTGTATGTCACACAGCCTGAAACGCACTCCTACACAGAGCTGCCTGTACGTCACACAGCCTGAAACACGCTCCTACACAGAGCTGCCTGTACGTCACACAGCCTGAAACACGCTCCTACACAGAGCTGCCTGTATGTCACACAGCCTGAAACGCACTCCTACACAGAGCTGCCTGTATGTCACACAGCCTGAAACGCACTCCTACACAGAGCTGCATCAACGCCTGTACGTCAGACAGCCTGAAACACACTCTTAGACTGCCTCTACGTCACACAGCCTGAAACACGCTCCTACTGTACACAGAGCTGCTTCTACACCTGTACGAGTGTGTGTTCAGTCTCAGTGTAGCTGCTGATATGAGTGAGTGTTCAGTCTCAGTGCTGCTGATATGAGATCAGTTCTTACCTTATTGAAGCCGGTCAATTATAAACCTAGATCATTGTGGAGGATTCATAATCCAAAAGAAATAATCCCAAAATCATGCATTCCATTTATCTCTCTCCGCCAGTGAGTGACTTTGTGTTGGTGTCAAGAGGTTTGCGTCTGTTTGTGTGTGTGTTTGTTTCACTGTGTATGTGTGAATGGTGAGAGGAGAGGTGAGACAGAATCCTTAATGTGTTACTGGCCCTAGAAACTCTGTGTATTAATGATTACATGGCCCATAACCTTGGCACACAACAAGCGACTCAGAGATCAGACGTGAATACAGAATGGACAGGTCAGCTGTAAATAGATTAGTGTGAATGTGAATGGACAAGTAAGTGGCCATACCTATGAGAGGCGGAAATGGGAGAGCCAGTGTGGGGTTGCAACTGAGAACTGATTGTCTACAGCTGTTGTGGCGGCTGTGGATTTCTGCATGAGACTCGGTCCAGGATTGCTGGGGAGCTTTGTTTCATTCTGTGGGTTCATGCACTCCTTTGGGGGGAGGGTGCGGTTCGCAGCTTGTAATGTGGCAGACAGGGGAGCTGTTCCAGCCCCAGGAGGAGGAGCTAGTTGTCTCCTGTGAAGACAGTCAGACAGGGGGGCTGTTCCAGCACCAGGAGGAGGAGCTAGTTGTCTCCTGTGAAGACAGTCAGACAGGGGGGCTGTTCCAGCCCCAGGAGGAGGAGCTAGTTGTCTCCTGTGAAGACAGTCAGACAGGGGAGCTGTTCCAGCACCAGGAGGAGGAGCTAGTTGTCTCCTGTGAAGACAGTCAGACAGGGGAGCTGTTCCAGCCCCAGGAGGAGGAGCTAGTTGTCTCCTGTGAAGACAGTCAGACAGGGGAGCTGTTCCAGCCCCAGGAGGAGGAGCTAGTTGTCTCCTGTGAAGACAGTCAGGCAGAGGGGCTGTTCCAGCCCCAGGAGGAGGAGCTAGTTGTCTCCTGTGAAGACAGTCAGACAGGGGAGCTGTTCCAGCCCCAGGGGGAGGAGCTAGTTGTCTCCTGTGAAGACAGTCAGACAGAGGGGCTGTTCCAGCACCAGGAGGAGGAGCTAGTTGTCTCCTGTGAAGACAGTCAGACAGGGGAGCTGTTCCAGCCCCAGGGGGAGGAGCTAGTTGTCTCCTGTGAAGACAGTCAGACAGGGGGGCTGTTCCAGCCCCAGGAGGAGGAGCTAGTTGTCTCCTGTGAAGACAGTCAGACAGGGGAGCTGTTCCAGCCCCAGGAGGAGGAGCTAGTTGTCTCCTGTGAAGACAGTCAGACAGGGGGGCTGTTCCAGCACCAGGAGGAGGAGCTAGTTGTCTCCTGTGAAGACAGTCAGACAGAGGGGCTGTTCCAGCACCAGGAGGAGGAGCTAGTTGTCTCCTGTGAAGACAGTCAGACAGAGGGGCTGTTCCAGCCCCAGGAGGAGGAGCTAGTTGTCTCCTGTGAAGACAGTCAGACAGGGGAGCTGTTCCAGCACCAGGAGGAGGATCTAGTTGTCTCCTGTGAATACAGTCAGACAGGGGGGCTGTTCCAGCACCAGAAGGAGGAGCTAGTTGTCTCCTGTGAAGACAGTCAGGCAGAGGGGCTGTTCCAGCACCAGGAGGAGGAGCTAGTTGTCTCCTGTGAAGACAGTCAGACAGAGGGGCTGTTCCAGCACCAGGAGGCTAGTTGTCTCCTTCAGGTATGGAGGGTTGGGGACTCAGCAGTGTATGTGCCGGTATATCTGCTCTTAGACTTCTGCATGGGCTGTCCTGGCTCATTTTAGTGATGTGCCGTTCGCGAACGAGCCGGCTCTAAGAGCCGATTCTTTGTTGCAAACGAGAAGAGCCGACTCCCGTCGGAGAGAACCGAATCTTCAGCCGCTCCTGCGACCTAATGGCGAATACTAAACTTAGTTCTGCTGCAGCAGCTGGCCATGAGAATCCAATGCAGGTAGGGGCAGGACTTTATTTTGACACCATGCGGCCAATCACATGCGAGGACAGACTAGGATCATGCCATTATGTCTCCAAAGATAGCGAGTGTAGTGGTATAGACACACACACACGCACGCATGCATGCACGCAAAAAAGTAACTGTACTTACAGTAGATTTCATTCACGTTTTTTGCTGCCCTGTCAGGGGCGCCTGGTGGGTGCTGAGTGCAGAACTTGCTAAATGAAAATGAATTGACTTTTGTGGTGTTTGTAACAGTATAAGTTGATTTGTTATGTTTTGTTCTGTGTTTATTATTTGTGTTATTGCTAATGTCATTGTTGTTATTATTATTGTGGTATTGTGAGGTCTTGTTATTGTTGCTGTATTGTGTTCGTCTTGTTTTATGTATAGAAAAAAATAGGATTTTGATTAAAAAAAATCTTTTAATAACTGTTTTATATACTTGTTTTAATTGATTATTCTATGTATTTATTATTTTTTACTTTATTTAGTGTCTTTTAATATTGGGATCATTATAAATGACAGCCTGCCCTCAATGATTTGAGTAAAAATAAAGACAATAATATATATTTTTTTATTTTGACTTTATTTGAGTCAAAATAAAGACAATAATAATAATGTCTTTATTTTGACTCAAATCATTGAGGGCATGCTGTCATTTACAATGATCTCAATATTAAAAGACACAAAATAAAGTAAAAAATAATAAATACATAGAATAATCAATGAAAACTAGTCAATGAACCTCTTCGTCGAGCAAACACACCTGATGGAACATGCATTTGATGTCGCCACTGATGGCGGTCTTCTGTCGTCGGAAGCGCACCATGACTCCGAGGAGAGGAGGGGTCAGAGTCGGACCGGGCAGGAGATAGCGGTTGAGGTTCTGCTGGCGCACTTGAAAGCTGCAATTAAATACCACTCTGTTCTTTCCGTTGTGCTTAACGTTATGGTGTGGAAGGTACCATGACTCGGTACTCCTTTCCGCCTCCTCAGGCTTCAGCCTCCTGACGAGTCCAGACTCTATGAGCTTGCTCATTTTTGTGGCGTAGGCGGCAGCCGTCTCGGGGTCTCTGCTGAGTCTTCTTTCAGTGCTAAGCAGACACGGCTTCGCTACTCCTGGGGGAACCTTGAAGGTCGGCATGGGCTCTCTTCTCAAGAGCGGTGTGGCGTATCTAAGATTTAAGATTTGTTTATTAAGGACAATGCAAATTAATGAACATCATTTACATGTGTATGCATAACATCACAGCATGATAAGGACGTAAATATGCCGGGAATAGCACAGGGCTAATTTCCACCTGTAGTCCTAACATAAAATAAAACAAACACAAAACGGACCATACAACGTTCATTTATAAAAACTGACATCACTGACATGACCACACTAACATGACATTCAGTCAGTACAACATCAGTAACATCCCTAATGAGTGCATATTTGGCTGTCTAACAGCCATTTCCTGAGTTGGCCCTTAAAGGTGGACAGGGTGGGACATTCCCTTAAGGGGACCGGAAGGCTGTTCCATGTTCCACTTCCCTTTATCGATAGACAATTTTTGCTGAAGGCGGTCTTTCTAAAATGGACCTCACAATCCCCTCTGGTGTTTGATCTAGTGGCTAATCCAGTGTTCCTTTTCTCGTGGATAAACTCCTTGAGAGGGGGAGGGGCTAATCTGTGCAGGCATTTATATACAAAGCAGGAACTTTTATAACGTCTGAGGTTTTCAAAATTAAAAATTTGATGCTTATCCAGGATTTTACAGTGGTGGTATGAGTACTGTTTCCTGTCATATACCTTCAATGCTCTGTTGTAGAGTTGTTCTATGGGTTTCATGGCTGTGGCCCCAGTAAATGACCAGTTTAGAAGGCAATATTCAATGTGAGAGAAGACCATACAGTGTAGGTATGTCTTTGCGGCTTCAAGTGTTAGGGAGGGCCGTATTTGTTTGAAGTTGGAAATGTTGAAGTTGATGGTGTTCCTCACTTTCTTTATGTGTTTCTTAAAGGTCAGGTTTGAGTCCAAGATGACCCCAAGGAATTTGAAGTGGGAAACAAGTTCTAGTTCTTCCTTCCTTCCCTCCTTCCTCAGGAACACATTGGACCGCTTGATGGTTTCTGGACGCTTGCTAAAGAACATGCACACAGTCTTTTTCGCATTAAGTAGGAGACAGGTGCTGTTTAGCCAGCATTGTACCTTGTCTAGTGCGCATGTGAGCCTAGATGTAATCAACTCTATGTCCTTGCCCTGTGTGTAGATGACTGCGTCATCGGCATACATCTGTACATTGAGTTCGGGACACACATTTGGCAGGTCATTGATATACAGGGAGAATAGCAGGGGCCCAAGGATTGATCCCTGAGGGACACCTACAGGGTTGTCTAGATATGGGGACTTGGCGCCATTGACCGTGACACATTGTTTTCGGTTTGATAAGTAGGATCTAAACCATTCTATTGTAGCAGCTGAGAAATTGAAGTGAGTTAGTTTGGTTAGGAGGATATTATGGTTGACACAGTCGAAAGCCTTGCTAAGGTCTAAGAAGACAGCACCAACATACTTGTTGCTATCTAGTGCACTCTTGACCTTTTCAACAAACAGACAGTTGGCTGACTCTGTTGAGTGAAGGGCACGGAATCCAAACTGCATTGGGTTAAGTGGGGTGGGGCCCAAGTCGAGATGTTTAGTCATGAGATTCGACACCCACTTCTCTGCAACTTTGGATATGACAGGAAGTATACTGATGGGCCTATAATTGGTCACCAGTGCCTTGTTGCCAGATTTAAAGATAGGGGTCACCATGGCCATCTTCCAGGATGATGGAACTTCCCTGGAGGTGATTGATTGATTCACTAGTAGAGTGATGGGTTTAATGAGTGCATCAGAGTATGTTTTGAGGAAATCAGTGTCGAGCCCGTAGGCGTCCTTGGCTTTGGAGCCTTTCAGAGCCAGAATGATCTTTTTCACTTCAGGCTCTGTTATCTCCTCCAGTTCAAAGA
Organism: Notolepis coatsorum; assembly: GCF_963971535.1. NCBI lineage: Eukaryota > Metazoa > Chordata > Actinopteri > Aulopiformes > Paralepididae > Notolepis > Notolepis coatsorum. Next base: position 194,959,814 of record NC_140165.1, read on the forward strand.
GGGGCTGGGTGTTGGTTACTGGGTTTGGTAGGATACTGGAGGGGGCAAAGTGTTTGGTGCTGTCTAGAACACTATTTAAGAAGTGTTCGTTGAGGGTGCAGGCCAGTACTGTGGGGTCTTTAACTAGTATGTCATTCACATTCAGTTCTAGGGGGTCTTTTTCCCGATTCTGGTGTTTGCCTAGGAGTTTATTCAAGGTTTGCCAGATTTTTTTGCCGTTCCCTTTTCCTGCTTCAATTATACTAATAAAGAAGTTTGCTCTGGCCTTTCTGAGGGTCTGTGTGACCTTGTTCCTAGCATGCGTGAATCTCTGTCTGTCGATAGACAGTCCAGACTTTAAGCTCTGTTTGAGGAGTGAGTCCCTGTCTTTCAATTGCTGTCTGCAGCTGTGATCTAGCCATGGGAGGTGGGTTTGTTTTTTGACTTTTTGGCTCCCCTTCCTAGAGAAGGAGGCCATCGTCTCCTTGATTTTTGTTGTGAAGAGGGTGCAGTTTTTCTCTGTGGTATTGGAGGATAGTATCTCCTGCCAGTCAAGCTTTTTCACTGCATCCTCAAAGCTCTGTTGCAGGTTTTTTGGGATGTAGTTTGATGAGGTGGCAGATTTTTTGGATGTTTTTAGAAAGCGAGTTTTATTGAGTTTCCTGGTGAAACAGATGAAATTGTGGTCAGATATACCGGTCAACATGTTGTTGGTCTTAGTGATTCTATCCGGTTGGTTGGTGAAAACTAGATCTATTTTGGTCTGGGAGGTTTTGGTAATTCTAGTTGGCCGTTTGATTATTTGTTCAAAGCTGTGGGCATCCATGGATTGTTTTAAGTTCTTTCTAGCCTGTTTACTGTCCCAGTTGACATTGAAGTCACCTATGATTATTGTTTCCTTGTTGCAGGATTTTAGGACATGTTTTAACTGGTCGTAAAACTCAACTTTTGCATCTGGTTTTCTGTAGAGACATATCAGGGTAAATTACATTTGTTCAGCGAGAGTGATTTCCACACCAACAGATTCTACACCAACACATTCAAAGTCAGTGGACCATTCCAGTTTTTTACAGGCAATTGTGTCTCTGATGTACAGTAGGACTCCCCCACCTCCTTTCCCAGTCTTCCTGTCATTCCTAAATACATTGTAGCCTGGCATGGATACTAGGGCTTCAGGGGATGACTTCTTTAGCCATGTCTCACTCAGACCTAAGCAATGTAAGTTAGAATCAAGTAGGAGGTGCTCTAGCTGTTCGCGTTTATTACCAACACTACGAATGTTGAGGTGACCACAAAAGAAACCCTTTGGTTTGCATAGGGGGTCCCATACAGTTCTGGCCTGAGGACACCGCACATGCAGACACGCTTGGTCTTGTCTTGGAGAAGATCCATCGCCGCCTTATCTTCTTTGGAGCGAGTGTGTATCTTCTCGGTTTTGTATGGAGCAATGTCCAGCTGCCATAACCTCTGAACATTCTCCAGCAGTGCCTCGTCTTCGTGCCCCGCTCCAATGAAGAGGCAGTGGGTCTGACGGGCGTTCAGATTTCTTAGACTGATGGGGCCCTGCAGGGTCCAGCCCAGCGGAGTCTCCAGGGCGACGGGACATCCGGGTGGACCCTGGATGATGTGCTTGGGTAAAGTGAGGTTCACATTATCGGAGCCGAGCAGGAGGGTGGGCTTCACCTCCATTGCAGCGTTGATCCCCAGATTACAGAGATGTGGGTACCTCTTCATGAGGGACTCCATCGGGTAGCCGTAACTGGAGAGGCACAACCCGGCAGCTGTGAATACGCGGCTCACCTTGAAGACTTCCTTCGGCCGTCCGGCCGGTGTGAGGGTGAGGGCCACACTTTCTCCTTGAATAGTGGTGCGCCCTGGTTGGATGGTGAGGAGATCCAGCTCCTCTGCGTCGCCCACGAGTCCAAGGGCAATGGCAGCCTCACGCATCAGCAGCGTGCGCTCCGAGCCATCATCAATAACCGCGTAGGTCTCCAGAGTCTTGTTGCGGTTCCGCAGGACCACCGGCACAATCTTCAACAGCACGCGGGGAGTGCTGCCCCTCACGGGGCCCACGTAGTAGTTGCGTAGCTCTCTAGAGGGCTCATCACGGACTTCCGCCACGTAAGGCTTAGCCTTGTCGTCTCTATTGTTGAGGTCGTGGAGGGCCGTGAGGTGGATCTTCCCGCACCCGCTCTGTCTGCAGGGTCCCTTGAGGGTGCAGTCCTTTGCTCTGTGCTCACGGGCGCACTTCCAGCACCGCTTATTCTCTATTATCCACTGTTTCTTTTCTTCTGTAGTCTTCTCTTTGAACACAGGACAGTTGTCTAGCCAGTGGACCTCTGTGCAGCACTGGCATGGCGGCGGAGTCTTCTTCTCTCCTTTCTTCTGGGAGGAGAAGCCTCATTGGCCTTTCGGGGGCCCTTGGTGCTCCTTTGATGTGGTTTCATGTACGGTGGTCAGCACCCTAACGGGCCGCCCCGTTCGGTCGGACTTGTCTCGTCCACTGCGTCCATTGCCTCTCGGCTCTTCCCGCTTGGGGAGGCGGATGTGCCTCATCTCCGACTTCAGGAACTCTGAGAGCTCCATCAGGGTAGACAGTGGCTGTTGGGGTTGGAGACGCTCGTGTTCCCGTCGGAACCTCTCTTCCCTTTCCTTTGGAAGCTTCCTGACGAAGCGTTCTACGTTGGAGCCTGCATAGAGCTCAGTGCGGCCGGCGGCTCCTTGAAACGTCAGGAGGCTCACCAGAGCCTGTACCTTCAAGGAGTATGCGTCGAGGGCGTGGTCGTCCTTTATGTCTGCCATTTCTCCCAGCTCGTGGATCTCATCCAATATGTGGTCCCACGGGCGTCCCCAGCGCTCGTCCAGGGCCTGGATAGACGAAGTATAGGGGGTGGGGGAGTATGCGTTGGCAGTGCATATGAGCTTGGCCGCAGGCAGCCTACAGTGCATAGACAGCTCGATGAACTTCTGTTGCTCGCTGTGGTTGGCGGCGCCCAGGAGGAACTCCAGACACATCCTCATGTCATGGTACTGGCTTCTAGAATTGTCTTTGAAGAATGGAATGGTGCTCCCTGGTGGTACCTAGGGGCCGGTGTAGTTGCGGGCCAATGTTGATGGGATCTGGAGGTTGCTCTGTGTGTGGCGGGTAGCCGCTCACATTGAGAGGGGGGTGGCACCTCTCCTGGTGCCATATATTCCTCCTGCAGATGAGCCAGTCGCCTTTCCAGGTCTTCGGAGTCGGCCTTGTCCCCTCTTCGGGGTCGGGGATACGTAGCCGGGTGCTCCTCCCTTTCAGGCTGGCGGCGCTGGGGTGAGTTATTCCTAATGGATGCTCTTGATCATTGCCTGGAGGCAGAGGCCGATTGCAGTTGGGCGGTAGCGAGCCGGGTGTACTCCAAGGCCTGGGCTGCCGCTCTATCGCGCTCCCGCTCCAGTGCTTCCACGGCTCTTCTCTCTCTGTCGAGCGCATCTCGTTGGAGCCACTCCTCTCTTGCGAGTGCATCTTGGCGTCGTTGAGCCTCTCTTGCGAGCGCATCTTTGCGTTGTTGTTGCATGCATTGGAACATGAGTTCTGTTTGGCTTGTAACGCTCCCTCTGCTCTGTGATCGGCTGGGGGGCCTACCAGTTCTGCGAGTGTCTAGGAAGAACTCTCCCGTTGGAAGTGATTGAAGTCCTGCCTGCCGCGTGGCTCCACTCTGTCTGGGGGATTGATATCCTCTCCAGGTTGCGAGTCGTTTTCAGCGGAGTCACACTCCTCTTCTTCATCAGGCTCATCTTGATCATACTCATCTTGGTTGGCGGTATTCAGTGGCGAGAAGGTAGTTATGTCTTTACTACACGGGACTGCCACCTGGTGTCTCTTCTTCTCTTCAGGCCGCTGGGGGGTGTCAGTCGGGTCTGACTCTGTTCTCAGAGTCTGATCTAACTGCGGTGTGGCAGCAGCACCCTCTACTAGCTGGGGTGTGCCTGCCGTCTGATCTAACTGCGGTGTGGCAGCAGCACCCTCTACTAGCTGGGGTGTGCCTGCCGTCTGGGTTGTAAAGTCCCCTACTGTCCGGTCAGCTGATGTGTTTAGCACATGCTGATTGCTCTCCGAACTAGGGCTACTGGGTGTACCCAGGACACAGTCATCTAGTCGGGAGGGTAATCTACGCTCTCTAGGAGCACGAGTCCTCCCTTCAGGGAAGGGGGGGGGGGGGGGGGAAACCCTTTGAACCTGCCTCGCTCTTTCGTGACATCCTATCTGGTTTAACTCCGGCTCGAAGGACCAAATTGTGCGGGAGCTTAGAGGACTGTATATAATTGTCACCTTAGGGGGGTGTGGTAGGATGCCTTAACTCTTAAACTAATTGTACCAAATACACAACTGAGTGAATAACTTAAAATGGAGTCACCTAAACTAGAAAGAGCGAGGAAACTGTTTGAATCATAATGCCATTTTTATATAAGCAAAAGGGGGAAAAAACATACATAAAATATTATTATCACTTTACACAATGCCTAATTAAATACTATAACTAAATTTAGATGGGCGCCCAATTGGTTCTATTAAAGTGTTCTGGCCAAACGTTGCCGCGGTTACCACTGTAGCAGAGAAACAATTCCCTCTGCAGTACGAGAGAGGTGGAGAGAGTTAGTAATCCTGGTGGTGAGAAAGAACCCGGATGGGTTCTGTAACGAGGAGTAGTAGACCGCTGCGTGGTGATGAGGGCGGGAAGACGCTGCCCGGTCCGATTGGCGCCACCAGTCTGCTCCTGCAGACCAGATGCTCCGCTGTGGTGGATCCGAGTGTCTTGCTCCGCTCCGTGGTGCTGCACGGCACACGCCGACAGCTGCTGAAGACACGCTGGTCCCCTCTGTACAACAGGCTACTGCTAGTGGCTACTACTTAGGACTGGTTGTGTCCCTTTTCAGAGTCCCTTCGGCACAGACCCTATTTAAATGTCCTCTGGTCTGTGCTATATATCGACTGATATGTCCAGTATAGAGCAGCTATCAACGCATGAGCTGGAGCTACGTTCGGTATTAGCTCCGAGCTAGCTAGCTTCGGCTAACTGCTAACGATAAATGGGGAATACTATAGTCCGCTGTAATGTGCTAATCCCAGACGTTTACTAAACATCGAATTAGTTGGTTACTAAAAACTCACTCTCTCTTGTTGGAATAATGTCCGCTTGGTAAGCAACTTTACATCCTTGGTCACCGTCAAACTATAACGTTACGAGACCAACGCTGGATGCACGTCTGTTCTCTAACAAGTCGGGGCAAGTACCACGTCAATACAACGTCTCCTAGAGGAAGTGACGCACTTACGCGGGAACACTACCACCTCTGGCCCACTAGATGGCAGCACCGTCATATAACCTGAGATGCCAGCAGTAGGCAGACAGTAAACATTATGTGGTAAATAAATAACTTAACTCCCACATATTAAACAGGTTGGTGAACTTAAAGGGGGATAATCTTAGGTCTAATTTTACCTAATTGCAGACCCTTCAGCACAACTAGTATATAAAACAGTTATTAAAAGATACTTTTTTTTAATAAAATATTTGTCTTTCTTTATTTTTTTTGTCATCAATTTTTTATTTACAAGTTGGTATACAAACAATCAGTTCTCTCTCTCCTTTCTCCTTCTCCACATAAACATATACATCTAATACAATCATATTACCCCTTTCACCTTGTACACCAATCAGTTCTCTCTCTCCTTTCTCCTTCTCCACATAAACATATACATCTAATACAATCATATTACCCCTTTCACCTTGTACACCAACCCCCCCCTCCCCTCCCCTCCCTCCCTCCCCTCAGCAGCTCATCCCCCCCCCCCTCCCTCCCTCCCCAGTCTCGGGATGCAAGTATCTTCCATCATTTCCACTTTCTATCTACCTAGTAGGTTTCCCATGTTTGCAGCCCCCTTCCACATCTCAATCGTCCTCGCCTTGGCTCTATTCAGTCTCGCTGTAGAAAGCTCCAACATTATGACCTCCAGGAAATATTCCAGAAATCTTTTTGTGCACAGTGTATGGGGCGGGACCCAACGTTGTACTATTAATTTCTTTGCTGCTGTCAATCCAGCCAACCATAATTTCCGCTCATTACTTGTCAGCTCCATGTTAGAGTCATCATTTAGCAATAGAACAATCAGTTCCTCAGGGATCATCTTGCCAGTGAGACTAGATAGAGTCAAAGCCACCCTCCCCCAAAATTCTCCTATTCTGGACAATCCCACAACTTGTGCATGAATGTACCCGGCACACTCGGAGTACAGTGGCGTAGTTTCAGTAAAAACCCAGAAGCCTACATATACATACACACCATCCAACCAGAGTGGATAAATTAATTAAACGTAAAAAAAAAAAGAAAAAAAAATTTGAGCCAAGAGTGATTTGAACTTGTGACCTTTTGATCCACAGTCAGCAGACTAATGAGGTGAGCTAAATCAGTTTTTTAAACAGAGTGACTAATCCATAATTTATACTTGTGCCAATTGCGTTTGTCCCTAATCTTTAGTATTGGCATTAATAAATCAGATGTCATGCTAATATGTCATGTTCTACAGTAGGACTTACTACTGTGATACCCATTAAAACAGTCATTCGAATAATAGAAGCCTACTTTGCTGGAATGATTCATTTCAAAGATGAATTGGATAATGCAGGCGCGAGCTGGGCGTAACTGGCGTAGATAACTTACCCGGGGCAAAACTAGCGTACGTCAGTGGCCAATCAGATCGCAGAACGCGAACGCGGAAGTACAAACATATATATCTATGAGTACAAACCCCTTAGGGAAAGTATTGGTGTTGGTGACGAGCGCAATGTCCGCTGCGCTACCCATAATAATAATAATTTATAATAATTATATTATGTATCATTTCAACTATTTCATATGACTTTCTTGAATCATGTGGAACATATTTTCTAAGTTGTTGTTTTTTGCAAAGAAACTGGTCTAAATCTAATTTTCAGCACCTCTTTAATCACAGTTTTGGTTTGGTGTAACAACAAAAAATACATTTAAATTCATTATTTCCTTCCCTTCAGTAAAACACTTTTGGGCAGTACTACATTAGGTAGGCAGCGTTCCTGGCTCCAAAAACTACAGATAATTGATTAATCAAAGTTAATTCATCCCATTTTGACATCATCGAGGGGAAGTGAATGAATGAATGAATGAATGAAAACTTTATTTAACAGATTGCAGAATGGGTACAATACAGTACGGCTCAATACACACAATTGTTAAGGGGATGCAGACCAGAGAAAGACGTTTGTCTTGTTTACATCAGGGTCCCCCATTTTCAATTCATAGTGAAGTAATTCTGAACAGCTTGTTTCGGCTGGTTAATATGAAGACTTCAAACTCTGAACAAACGGCAAGGAGTACATTCCCTCAGTGCCTAAATAACATTTCAGACTGTTAAACTATACTAAACCAAGTCTAGAAGAACCAAGACAAAAAAAGAATAATTCCATAATACATCCAGCTGTAAAAAAAAACTAAGTAGGCTTACCATTTAATTTATACTTTTAAAGTTACTGTAAAAAAAACTAAAGTAGTTTACCACTGAATTACTACCATTGGAAAAAACAGTTATCCAGTTTATATATATCCAGTTTAATCACCTGTACTTGTATATTACTATTGCACTTTACTCAGTTTACTGTTAATTGTTAGACTAGACTAGAAGTCTTTATTTGTCATGCAGTTTTAACACACACACACACGCGAGATGGGCGACCCACAGGAACACACACACACACACACACACACATGCACTGAGTCGTTACATTTGCAATCTGGTTGGATCGGATGCCAAACTTATTTTCGCTGTACTGTACTTATGCTGTATATAATGACAATAGATTTTAATCTAATCTAAACCCAAAACAAATCAGCTTCTGAATGTCAGTGAATTGGTTGTTAATGATCCCTCATTGTAGGCAGAATGACTAGGCTACAGTCAGGTCAGTCTGCAGCATGACAACATCCATGTCTCTGGGTTCTTTTTTTTCTCTACTCCACGAGCGATGTTTCCTGGATCGACTGCGGTTTCTTGTTGCTATGCAGGTCTGGACGCTGCTTCCTGTCTGTCTGCCTGTCAACCTGAACCTGCTCTTCATCACATCTTTATCCTCTCTCTCCTCTCCTCCTCCTCCTCCTCCTCCATGACGAGGTGTTTATGACTGAAAGCGAGGAGGAGACAGTAAAGGCAGCCGAGGAAACAGAGACAAAAAGCACCTCATCTTTAATGTCTCCCGTCAGAACGAGCCGCTCGTACCTTCCATCACCGCGTCGTGGCGCTGTCGAGCTTCAGTTGAAACCAAAAGGTTCATTCTCCTCCTCTCCTTGTCTCCTCCGGTAGTTCACAACACATCTAGAGGGAGTCTAGAAGGAGTCTGGAGAGGAGGAGCAGACCGGAGGAGGAGAAGGGAGAGGAAGAGGAGCTAGTCGCGCAGCATGTTTATCATCATCATCATCATCATCATCGTCGTCGTCGTCGTCATGGCGGCCGGGGTCCAGATGTAAACTGTGTTCCCCTCCCTCACGGCTGGTCTGGGTGGATGATTCAATCCTGGAAACAATAACATTCATGTCAATAACAGCAATAATAACAGCATGCAGCCGCCGCCAAGGAAGGTGAGCGACACACACACCTACACACGCACACACCTACACGCACGAACGCACGCGCACACACTTACACACACTTACACGCACGCACACACACGCACGCACACACACGCACGCATACACAGCTGATCGGGGGACCTCTGCTAGCTTGTTTTGTTGTTAGCTCCAGGTAACAGGTATCATTAGCCGTACTGTTATTAGTGATTTACGATATCCAACGGTAACGTAACGAGCGATGTGATCACTGCTCTGTTTGTCAACAACACGGTTAACGATCACGTCCTCTGACAATTACACGTGATGTTGGACTGAAGGACAGAGGACAGGTGACGACATGACGTTAGATGTCTCCTCCTATCACCTGTTAACATTTACATTTACATTTAGTCATTTAACGTTAGCTGAGCTTTTATCCAAAGCGACTTACAAGTTCTGTACGACAAGTCAGCAGGAAGGGTACAACTCTTACAACTGAGACATTGGGTGTAAACAGTGCTGAAACTTGGGTGCTGCAGTGTTGAGTGCATAGTAGTAAAGATATATATTAGTATTAGGGATGGGCATTTTAAAGAAAAATCCAGATCGATTGATCGCATGCTATACTCGATTGATCGTGTATTACTGAAAATAAACTTAAAAAAAAAGAAAATAAAAAATATTTATATATATATATTTTTTTACTTATTTTTGTTCATTCACATATATATGTTTAAGGAAACCAACAAACAGTTATAATGTTACACATACATTATGAAAAGATATGTAAAAAAGAAAAAAAATTGTTTTTCATAAACATTTATAATTTCGATTCCCCCCCCCCGATTTTTCTCATAGCTACTCACGCCCATCCCTATTAGGTAGAGTGCATGACTGTATAAGACAGTAAGAAGGTTATTTTTTAATTATATATTTTTTATTATTTCAGATATTGATTGAAGAAGTGTGTTTTTAGTCGACGGCGAAAGATTGATCAAGTTTCGGCTGTCCTAACTGTGGTGGGAAGTTCGTAATTGTAGCGAGGACAGAGAATAGGCGGCTTCTCTTTGATGACCCTTCCGGAGCTCGGATAGGAGTGGGTCTGAGGCGGCCAGAAGATGTAGAGCGGAGGGATCTTTAGGGTGTGTAATTGACTAGAGGTAGATGGGAGCCGCTCCCTTCGCTGCGCCTGCGCGATATGCCAGGTCGATGAACTTAAAGTAAATTCGTGCAGCGATGGGGAGTCAGTGCAGGTCCCTAAAAAGTGGGGTAACATCGGCTGACTTTGGTCAGGTGAAGCAGTTCTGTTTTGCTTAGGTTCAGTTTGAGGTAGTTGTTTGTCATCCAGGCCACTATGAATTGAAAATGGGGGACCCTGATGTAAACAAGACAAACGTCTTTCTCTGGTCTGCATCCCCTTAACAATTGTGTGTATTGAGCCGTACTGTATTGTACCCATTCTGCAATCTGTTAAATAAAGTTTTCATTCATTCATTCATTCATTCATTCATTCATTCATTCATTCATTCATTCATTCATTCATTCATTCATTCATTCATTCATTCATTCAGGCCGAGATCCGCTCAGAGACATGGATATCTGAGGGAGGAAAGGAGAGGAAGAGTTGAGTATCATTGGCATAACAATGATACGAAAAGGCATGAGACGTGATAATGTTACCCAGAGATTTGGTGTAGAGGGAGAAGAGGGGTCCAAGGACCGAGCCCTGGGGGACACAGTGCGAAGGGGTCGGGGGGCTGACAGGGACCCTCTCCATGATACTCAGTAGAAGCGGTCGTCAAGGTAGGATGTCAGCCATGCCAGTGCAGAGCCAGTCACTGCCATTCCTGCGAGTGATGCAAGGAGGATCTGATGGTTGACTGTGTCGAAGGCTGCCGACAGGTCCAGGATAGAGCTGTCCCCGAAGCCTGTTTTTGGGATTCGAACTTCGTCAGGGTTTTTTGAACGGACACTCGAACCATAGTTTTTAATCATGCAAAAAAATGTGCTCCTAAATAATTTGTCTGGTTCAGTACTGTTGAGTCTTGACTTTAGGCACATAGCGCACATTTACGCATATAACGTAGCGTATATGCGCATATTGCTGCGGTTATTAAGAGTAGCAGTACCTACTTACTGGTCACGGGAGGCTTCAATAACATTTGGATGGTAATCCATTTTGTGAATACATTTGTTGAAACAACATCTTTGTTGGCCGACGGCTCCTGTTATCCTTTTTTTTTTTTTAACAAATGTTTTTTATTTTCTCTTTTTTTACATGAAACAAGACAAACAATACAGTAACAGTAATAATCAACAATAACTCACAGGACAATAACAGAAATAATAATAACAATAATGACAGTCCGGTAATTAAATCAGAATGAAAATAGACTAAAAGACATAAAAATAATAAATACAATACCATGGACACTCGCTCACTCCCCCCCCCCCCCCCCCCCTTAGGACCCCAACGTGGGCTATACATCCACTACTTCATTCAACACCAGAAAACTCCAAATTTATATGCGTTCCTTTATCTTATCCACCACTGCTACCCAGACTGCGATGCTGTCTTCATTAACACCTAAAATCCGCGCAGTAGATATCCGGCTCCTGTTATCTTAACGTTAGCAAGCTAAACGCGCATAGCCTAATTAACGTGCATAACCTACCTGTGTGTAACGTTAAGTAACTTGTGTTCCGCTGGGAAAGTTCAGCATCACAACAAAGCGGGGCTCGCAACTCACTTGTAGTTCCAAGGTGATTTAATAGACAAAAAAAGGCAGTAGATGCGACGTTTCGACCTTACCGGTCTTCCTCAAGCATGACCGGTAAGGTCGAAACGTCGCATCTACTGCCTTTTTTTGTCTATTAAATCACCTTGGAACTACAAGTGAGTTGCGAGCCCCGCTTTGTTCTTATGTATTACTGTTTTTACAGTTTGGCTCAGCACCAACAAACGGAGGATGTGCGTTATTTATTTTTTCTGAAAGTTCAGCATCACTGCATACACTTGGTTTAATCCAAACGTCCATTCGGAAACGTTGTATTATGAAATAAGACGGGTGAGTGTGAGTCACTCAACTCTCTCTTTTTTGCATGATTGATTCATTTCCTGATAATGTATGACGGTGACCCCTCCTGTGTTTTGTGTCTGTGTTCGTGCCTGACTATTGTAAACACAACATAGTACTGTGATATTCTGATATATATCACATTCTGATATATATATATTTCGTGTAAACTAAATAAATAAAAAGAAAAACGAAAAATGTTAAATTTTTTTTTTTATGAAAACAAATGAAAAAGCAGAGGTTCGAACCCATTCATTAAGATTTTAATGCCAACATAACGAACGAAGGTCCGAACGTTTGAACGTTTGGGCTCAGCCCTACTCCAGGAGAATCAGGACAGAGGAGAGGCCCTTTGCTTTTGCCAAATGAAGGGCCTCTGTGAGCGCTATGAGGGCCGTCTCTGTGGAGTGACCAGTCCTGAAACCTGACTGATTAGGGTCTAGGTCTAGGAGGTTATTTTGTAATAGATAATCAGTAAGTTGGTTGGATACAGCACATTCAAGTGATTTAGAAAGGAAGGAGAGAAGAGACAAGAGACAATAGTTGTCTATGACGGTGGGGTTCATGATTGTTTTTTTTATAAGGGGTGTGACTCTGGCTTGTTTTAGGGAGGTGGGAACCACCCCCGAGGTGAGGGAGGCATTGATGTTTGCCGTTAGGAATGGGAGGATGTCTGGTGGTGCTATGGAACTGAAATTGAAAGAGTATATGAAACAAAATTCTTAGGTGTCTGTTGGAAGCCATACAATATATCAAAGGTAAATTAGCCAAATCTGTTGGCATTCTGTACAAAACAAGGGAGCTGTTAAATCAGAAATGTTTGCATATATTTTTTTTATCCACTTTTTCTCCTCCTGTTTTTCTGTGTTTTTCTCCCATCCCAATTTAGTCATGCCAATTCCCCCCTCCCCTTCCTGGTCGTTGCTCACATGTGCCCCCCACTGGTCGGTATAGGGAGGGTTGATAGATACTATCACATGTCCCCTCCGATACATGCAGAGTCAGCCAGCCACTTCTTTTCACCTGTCAGCGCGGACTCTCATTGGTGAGGTGTAACGTGTGAGAGGCTCACACTACCCTCACCATCTCCCTTCCTTGCTGTGCAGGCGCCCTGACCGACCTGTAGGAGTCGCTGTTTACAATGACCAGATTACCACCCACCGGCTTCCCTCCCGCTGACTCTGCCAATTGAGCCAGTATGACGGCTGGCCAAGCTGGAGGCAACGCTGACAGCCGGATTCGATACCAGTGTCTCTTGCGTTGGTGACGAGTGCTTAGTCCGCTGCGCCACCCAGCCGCCCCCAAATGTTTGCATATATTGTATTTTTCACTTGTTGTGCCATACATGTCATATTGTGTTGAGGTCTGGGGGAATGTTTATAAAACAAATATAGATCCTATTATTAAACTACAGAAAAGAGCTATTAGAATAATAAACAAAGCTAGTTACCTTGAATCGACAAATCCATTATTCATAAAGTCCTGCACATTAAAATCTGTAGATATGGTGTACATAAAAACCTTGGAATTTTTTTTTCGTGCTAAGAGTAAAAGCCTACCATTTTGTATTCAATGTCTTTAAACCAAGAGAAGGAAAGTATAATTTAAGAGGGTTATGTATTCTTAAAACATGTAAAAAAGTAAGAACTAATGTAAAAGCTAGATGTGTTTACATTTTGGGAGTTCAATTATGGAATAGCCTTAGTGATGGGTTGAAGTTGTGTACTTCTCAGGGGAGATTTAAAAAAGCCTTAAAAGATACAATTATTCAGGAGTACAGTTTTTAGTAAAACATCAAACATTTGTTTTTTTTCAAAAAATTATATCTTGCAGCATATTAAAAAAATCTTTTATATTAAAATTTATTTAGTGCTTCAGCCTCATCCTTTTTTTCTGTCATTGATTTTGGAGTTTGTGTGTGAGCTTACCTTGAATATGTACATTTGTGATTTTTCTCTTTTTCTTTTTGTAAGTCCACACTTACACAAAAGTGTTTTTGATTTATCTGTAAACAAGACCGAAAAATAAACTTCATTCATTCATGGTCTGGAGGAGTGGGTATACTAGGCCTGCCACGATAACACATTTTGCTGGGCGATTAATTGCCCCAGAAAATATCGCGATAAGCGATATTATTGCGACCGGTTAGAGAATTTCTTTTGAGAAATTTATTTCCCAAAACATTTATTTTGAAGCCCACCGCTCCGTCTTTTCCGGTGTTTTAGACTTTTATTTTGAAGCCCACCGACCGGACCGGAAGTATTGTTGTGATTATCCTAAGCAGAACCTATGAGCCGACAAGCTGTCTCGTCCGGTTCTGTTTTTGAGCTAATGATAAAACAAATTGTTGGTGAACAACTAACTTTAGGTTAGTTTTAACGTTAGCTACTAACGTTAGATGCAGCTACTACAGGCAATCAACGATGAGGAGGAAGCGTCAAAGCAGTATATAATAGAATAGCTGTGGTGCGTAAGCACTGCAGCACGACTCGAAACTACCGGAGTGTTATAATAAATTAATTCATGTTTAACTTGTCCCCGTGTCCAGTCCTTTGACTAGCCCCACCCGTTCATTGTAAACAATGATGCATGTAATTGTATTAACGTTATTCTGTGTTGTACTTGTAGCTATGCTATACGTTGTATTTCGTTTGTTAGCTATTTAGCTAATGTTGTTAGCATGGAATGAGAATCAAAGCTCTATCTTTCATCTTTATTTAGCAGTCCAGTTTCTCCGGGCAGTAGCGAGTAACTACTTGGGTCTAAAAATAGCTAACGTTACACTACAAATAATGCTACTTGGTTAAAAGGAGCAACACTATTGAGAAATGTAGTTAAGCTATGTGGCATTGCTACTGCCCCACGGAGCTCCCGTGCTGTACTCTAGTAACGTCAGCGGCCCGCCTCCCAACACGGACAGTGACTGACAAGGGGCACTGGTTCCGCCTCATTAAAACAAACGCGCAAATAGCAATTAATCGCGCCCGTCAAAATCATTGCATTCATTTTAATTATCGCAGCAATTAATCGATTTATTGCTTATCGCGGCAGGCCTAGGGTATAGTATCGGGTCCAGCTGGCATGTAGTGGGACGGTTCGACGTTACCAGTGTCAAGGCCTCGGCGTCTGTAATGGGAGAGAAAGATGAGTGAAGGATGAGGTTCTCGATTCAGCATTTGGAATGGGCGGGGTTGGGAGAAGCAGCTGTGGATGCTCGCCACTTTCATGAACATGTGGGTAGGCTGTGGCTGTAAATGTATCTGTCACTGAACGTATTTAAATTTGATGGAAGGTATTACTGTCTGTTTGTTTATTTTAAAATTAAAACCTAATGTAATCATGCCTTTGCAGAAACAACAGCTCTGCAGATGGTAACGTATCTGTCACTTCCAAAATTGCACCCTCTCCAAAATGTTCTGTTTGTCAAAACAGACACCCATCTGGCAGAGATGGACACAGCGTCAACCATGTTCAACAAATGGATACTTCTTATTTAAAATTATAATAATGTTGAATGGTGATCCATTTTGTGAATACATTTGTTCTCTGATGTAACAATATCTTTGTTGGCAGACGGACTCCTTTGGACAATCTCACTTTCTTTCAGTTTAGAAACTTTAGATAGCCATGAATACTCAACCAGACATGCTATAGGAGGAAACTGTAGATTACCAAAAGCAAGAACAAACTCAATCAAACTAGTTATGTACGAAGCTATGCATGAATGGAATTCACAGACACATCACACAAGAAAACAGTCAAATACGATTTTAAATTGTATTAAAACAGCATCTTTTGACAGGGGATATTTGAACAGATGTAGAAACTATTGAAATGTATGAAAGTTGTTTTTATACTTTTCAAATGTGATTGTAAAAGTGAGTTACAATTATGAGGTCAAATATACTCTGTGTTGGGACCATGCATTGCAACATCATTATGTATCAACATCAATTTAGTTAGATGCTAAATTGGGCGTGTATGAATGACGGGTGCATCAAAATACACATTTCCAGCGTATTGATTTGTATGGGTGCTAAAAGTGTTACTATCCATGTAAAAACAATACATGCAAAATATTTTTGCAATACGAGGTGATTTAGATGTGGAACGGTACATCAGTACATGCTGTCCTCCCCCAACATGGCCTGCTGTTAGTGTCTGTGTTTCAAGTTTCTTTAATAGTTGTCATACAGAAGTACAGAATACTTTGTGTGTGTGTGTGTGTGTGTGTGAGTTGCAACATTGTTACATCTCGCACCTGGTCCTGCAATTTTTGGGGGGATGGGCAGGATGGGCCTATAAATAGCTTTACCTGTGTGGCTCTGCATCACAGTTTACTCAATTCCCCCAACTCCACCATCACCCACCACAGGATCCAGCTCTCCAACTATATCTCCAGCTATCCAGTTCTCACAAGATGGCGTCGCCGCCCTTAGGCTCCCGCCAGAGCAGCCGCAGCCTGGTCTTTGGTCTGGGCCCCAGCATAACCAATGCAGATGCCATCATCACTGGTGCCAAACTGCCAAGTGGTCACCAGATCTTGCGGTGCATGCTGTACAACTGCGACACGCAACTGCATGCCAAGCGGCCAGGTTTGACCGGAGCCTTGTTCCATGCGGCTAAGGACGTTTTGGAGCAGGTATGGAAAGGCCAATATTCCAATGGTGAGTGATCATCGAGCATGCGTCAAGATGGTAGCGCTTGTCGATGCTAGCAACAAGCTGCGGCACATTCCAAAGGCCAGGCGCTCCAGTGAGGCTACAGCTCGACTGGTGGACGCAATGGAGCACAAGCTGGATGCCACATTCCCGCTGTGGTCTCCAAATGCAGAGGAGCTGATCTGTGATCCAGAGGACATTGCTTTCCTGGCCAGCATGAAGGGCGACAGAGTGGCCACATTTGGAGCATTGGATGCCAATCTGCAATCCAAGTTGAAGCGGCGACAGGAGCGTGAAGCAGCGCAGCAGGCATGCTTTACCAAGGAGCAGCAGG
Source organism: Notolepis coatsorum (assembly GCF_963971535.1). Taxonomy (NCBI): domain Eukaryota; kingdom Metazoa; phylum Chordata; class Actinopteri; order Aulopiformes; family Paralepididae; genus Notolepis; species Notolepis coatsorum. Next base: position 194,976,481 of record NC_140165.1, read on the forward strand.
AGATGACTGCGAGGTCCAGCATGGCGGTGGTGTTGGAAAGCGAAAGTGATGAAGACAGCAATGCAGATGAAACAACTGCTCCACCGGCTGAGAACACACCCACCCGTGAGCGTAAGAAGACTGGCACCACAGCCTTCATTCCATCAGACATTCTCAGCCGGCCGAGTCTTGTGTCACTGGCTACACGGTTGAAGATCACACCACTGCAGCAGGCTGCCTTCATGCGCGGTCTGATAGAGGAATCCGGTGGCAATTCGGCAAAGGTCTCCACATCCTACGCAACAGCAGACCGAGCGCGCCGCCACGTGTTGCAGGCCATCAGTGAGGACCAGCAAGAACAGTGGACACCACCTCCCATGTGCACCTTGCACTGGGACAGCAAGTTGACGCCAATGCTCAACAATGTGTGCCAGTTGGAGGAGCGTCTGACACCCCTTCCTGACAGGGAGCGACGCGAGCGAGCGTGATTGCGAAAATGATTAAAATGTATTAGTTTCAATCAGACTATCCTGACCTGCCGCGAGCGACAGCGAACTGAGCAGCGATGTCGTCCACCCCTCAGATATTCGCTCGCTGTGTCTCTAGTTGAGCGATTACGCGGCCGAGTCCCGCCCCTAAACACTTTTTATTGGTCAAGAATCGCAGGCCCCCCCCCCCCACGTGTGCTTCCAGGTAACACACACACACACAGACACACTCGGACACTCGCCGCCTCATATCAGGACAGTGTCGCGCGCAATTTCGTCTCTAGTTCGCTCGCTCGCTCCCTGTCAGGAACCGGTGTGACAGTGGTGATCGGAGACGTGCAAGCTGCTGCAGGACTGGTGCTGCACCGATCAGGTTGTCAACATGGCATTTGACACCACCGCGTCAAACACTGGCCATCTCACGGCAGCCTGCATTGCCATCCAGCTCTCACTGGGTTGACCACTGCTCTGGTCCGGGTGCCGGCACCACATCGGCGAGGTGCTCCTCAGCCACATCTTCACTGACCTCAAGGTGGAGACGTCACGCTCGCCAGAGGTTACATTGTTTACACGTCTGCGTGACAACTGGAACCTGTTGCCACACAAGGACAGCGGCCCATTGGCCCGCTACATTCCTGGCGATGCCGAAACACCGTTCCTGGGCAAGTTGCGTGCTGAACTAATTGTGTGCGCTGCAGGAGTGCTCGACTACAAGCGAGGCGACTATGTCTTGTGTATCTGAGTGCAGACAGTGCAGAGCACACGCCAGTTAACTTCCAACGACCGGGAGCACTGCACAAGCTGGCCTTGATGGAGCAGCACATTGCGTTGCTTCCTCAGGGGACCATCACTACGCAGCAGCAGGTGCTGAAGATTCGGGCGTTTGCCAAATTCATCACACACATCTACGCAACGTGGTGGTTGACCTGCGACACGGCCGTAGATGCGGCATGGAATGACCTTACACTCTACCACAACCTGTACGCATACAAGTCTGTTGACGAGGGCATCGCAGCATCAGCGATTAAGGTGCTGAAGCGGCACCTATGGTACCTGTCAGGCGAGATGCTGCCCCTGGCACTCTTCAGCACCAAGGTGCCAGTTGGCGAGCGGCGCGCACTTGCAGATGCTATATTGGAGCACAAGCCGGCTGATATATCCATGCAAGCCCCACAGCTCCGCTTTGGCACTGGCTTCGGCAAGCCAAAGTTTCCAACCCTCTCGCCGACCACCAGCTTGGCTGACCTTGCCAACCGAGACTGCTGGTTCGGCATGCACCTGCTGCACATCGATCCCGCGTTTCTTTCACTGGATGTAGAGGATTGGGTTACCAGTACAGCATTTCAGATGGGTGCAGTGAATGTACGTGCCATCAATGTTGTGAATGACTGTGCCGAGCGTGGCGTCAAACTGACGTCAGACTTTGTGGCAGCAGCCAGGAGCACCTGCAGAATGTGCTACAGGCAGTTGAGCATGACCGCTCAACACAGCCAAATCTTCGCTGCTGCAAGCGCAAGCTGGACCAGGTCTAGGACTCTAGGATGCTTGAGACATGTTTGAAAGACTATTTCAATGTTGTTATCAAACATTTTGTTCTTAAATGTTAGGGTTAATAAATGTTGTTCTCAAAAACTATTTCTACAATTTTTGAAATTGCCTTGTCATGTTATCTAGTAAAACGCCCAAAAAGGCCAATTTTCATATATTTCACATGCTGTGTGCTACCTCTAAATCTCAACGAATCTTTCCCAAACTTTGCACAAATCATTTTTATGTTTGTCCGAACAGAATGCAACCCCACACAGATTGATATGTTGAGATTACATTTTTGTATTGCAATTTGATGCACCCGAATGTGCTTGCATATAATTGTGTACAGTTAAGGATTCTTAGCTATTTCACATGCCTAGTTGATTATTGTATATTGGATTATTGTTGGAGCTTGTCGTGTGTGTGTGTGTGTGTGTGTGTGTGTGTGTGTGTGTGTGTGTGCGTGTACTAGTCCAAGTCTCTAGTCCTTTGTCCTTATTACTTGTAATGTTAGGCCTATATATTATGATGTAAGTATTATGTCATTATGTGTGTGTGTGTGTGTGTGTGTGTGTGTGTGTGTGTGTGTGTGTGTGTGTGTGTGTGTGTGTGTGTGTGTGTGTGTGTGTGTGTGTGTGTGTGTGTGTGTGTGTGTGTATACTAGTCCTTTGTCCTGTTTACTTGTAATGTAATGGCATGTTATGATGTAAGTATTATGTTGCATGGTCACAATATAAGTTTTTTGTGGACCCCAGGAAGAATAGCTCCTGCAATGCTGTAGCTAATTGTGGATCCTAATAAACTAAACTAAACCTCATCCATAGACTATATAAAACTGGACCGCAACAGGGCTTTGTTATTGTGTGTGTCGCCCGAACATGCACTCGTCCTCGTCGCAGGGCAGTAACATACATTCACTCGCCACAGTCAATGTAATATACTGTATATATTTTTTTTTACCTGCCATGGTGGCCGTTATTTATATTTATATTGTTTCCTCACTTACTCTGTGAGGCGGGGAGGTGAGCCCCGAGCAGGCCCACACTTCTGGAGTGAAACACTCTGCCAGAAGCAACCTGCTCCAGGGTGGGGAGTTTGACTGTGGTGGTACACCAGTCAAACAGTAATGCAGTGTCCTAGGCTGGGGAGGTACACCAGTCAAACAGTAATGCAGTGTCCTAGGCTGGGGAGGTACACCAGTCAAACAGTAATGCAGTGTCCTAGGCTGGGGAGGTACACCAGTCAAACAGTAATGCAGTGTCCTAGGCTGGGGAGGTACACCAGTCAAACAGTAATGCAGTGTCCTAGGCTGGGGTGGTACACCAGTCAAACAGTAATGCAGTGTCCTAGGCTGGGGAGGTACACCAGTCAAACAGTAATGCAGTGTCCTAGGCTGGGGAGGTACACCAGTCAAACAGTAATGCAGTGTCCTAGGCTGGGGAGGTACACCAGTCAAACAGTAATGCAGTGTCCTAGGCTGGGGAGGTACACCAGTCAAACAGTAATGCAGTGTCCTAAGCTGGGGTGGTACACCAGTCAAACAGTAATGCAGTGTCCTAGGCTGGGGAGGTACACCAGTCAAACAGTACTGCAGTGTCCTAGGCTGGGGAGGTACACCAGTCAAACAGTAATGCAGTGTCCTAGGCTGGGGAGGTACACCAGTCAAACAGTAATGCAGTGTCCTAAGATGGGGTGGTACACCAGTCAAACAGTAATGCAGTGTCCTAGGCTGGGGTGGTACACCAGTCAAACAGTAATGCAGTGTCCTAGGCTGGGGAGGTACACCAGTCAAACAGTAATGCAGTGTCCTAGGCTGGGGTGGTACACCAGTCAAACAGTAATGCAGTGTCCTAGGCTGGGGTGGTACACCAGTCAAACAGTAATGCAGTGTCCTAAGCTGGGGAGGTACACCAGTCAAACAGTAATGCAGTGTCCTAAGCGAGCTCAGTGCGGACAGAAACCTCCCATGGAGCAGAAGCAAAAGCTCGCTTTTCAAAATAGTAGTAGTAGGTCTGGAGGTCATAGGTCTGGAGGTCGTGGGTCTGGAGAACATCAGTCTGGAGGTTATAGGTCCGGAGGTCGTGGGTCTGGAGGTCGTAGGTCTGGAGGTTGTGGGTCTGGATGTCCTTTTCTCGACCCATTGACTTCCAATAGCATTGCTAACAGATACTAACAATTTATATTTCCAACAACAATCTCTCTCTCTCTCTCTCTCTCTCTCTCTCTCTCTCTCTCTCTCTCTCTCTCTCTCTCTCTCTCTCTCTCTCTCTCTCTCTCTCTCTCTCTCTCTCTCTCTCTCTCTCTCTCTCTCTCTCTCTCTCTCTCTCTCTCTCTCTCTCTCTCTCTCTCTCTCTCTCTCTCTCTCTCTCTCTCTCTCTCTCTGTGTGTGTTAGGTGAAGGTGACACAGGAGATGAAGAACATCCATTCAGACCAGATGACCAGACTCCACCTCAAACACCAGACTGAGACAGACCTTCTGGAGGACCTGAGGTACACATTAATACACATACAATAAACAGGAGAGGAAGGGGAGAGGAGAGTTGACAAATAATTATCAGTAAATGATAAATAATAATCTGGGAATATTAACAATCAAAGTTAGAATAAAATAAAATTAATGAATCGATAGAATATAATGGGAGGAAGAAATACAAAAACACAACATTTCAACTAACATTTAGTAACTAAACAAACATTGTTTGTCTCTCTGTATTTCTCTGTGTATTTCTCTCTCTTTCTCTGTCTGTCTCTCTCTGTCTATCATGGTTAAATAAGAATGGACCTCATTCTCAAACATTTTCAGTGTCTTCTTAAATAACTTCTTACAAACTTTATAAGACCAAAGCTAAGAAAGCTCCTCGCCAGATTCATGGACACGTGAAAATGTGTTCTTAAACAGCCAGAGTGTTCTCAGCTGTGCTCCCCCGAATGCGGAATGCCACTGATTCTTAAAATTAATGTATATTCTTGTACACCTGAATTTGCATACATAAACGCCCTGCCTGCTCCTTATAAGAGCATGCAACACAGAGCAGGCAATGCGAATGCAATTTACGACTCATCAAAATTAGATTTGATTAAAATGTATTGTCATTATACAGCACAAGTACAGTACAATGAAAATAAGTTTGGCATCCAACCAGAGTGCAAATGTAACAGTAAAGTGCAATAGTAATATACAATGTACTGGGCCCAGGAGTTCCAAACTTTTAATCCCTATCTGATCCGATCAGATTTTTAAATCCCATTTTTTTGTGATCCAGGATCAGACAACTCGGACAGATTTTGTCCCGGTATTTCAAAGCAATCCAGGATAGGATCACCCTGATCCAGATTCAGATTTTTCAAGATGACTAGATCCTGAATATCAGTGCTTTAATCCTACCAATAGTGGATATGAAAAAGAATACAAGGAAGACAAGAGACCACATTGCAGAGACATCTATAATGTCTAATTATATTGTTAAATAGTAATACATAAAGGACATAAAATCATAATGGAATTGTAATAAAAAAAGACTCCCACTAGGGCAGGGGTCAGCAACCTTTACTATCAAAAGAGCCACTTTTCCCCCGTCCCACAAAATAAAATGCTCAGGGAGCCGCACAACCTATTTACCCTTAAAATGAAGATAACACAATGTATAACGTTTTATATATCCCCAAGCATACCCCACATTTAGCATAAAACGCCTGACAATTGCATACGCAAAGTAATTTGCGATTTATTATACTTTATACTTATAGGACACAGTTTGTTGCATTAATGGGATTATAAAGCAACAAAAAGAAAAAATGTGACTTTTTATTGCTGTTTTTACCTGTTATAACAAAGGAAAACCTGAAACTCTTATGAAGAGGAGAAAAAATACTGGCTGTGTAGGCCTATTTTAAAATAAAACACAGAAGAGGAGACAAAACACTGGTGTCTATAGACCGACTTTGAAATAAAACCCTGAACTATTCAGGTAAATTTGAGTCCTTCCCTTATTTGTGGAACATTTATAAAATAAAAAGTAGTCCACTTTGAAAAAAGACTACTATGTGTAGACCTACTTTGAAATAAAACACAGAAAAGGAGAAAAAACACTGGCATCTGTAGACCTACTTTGAAATAAAACCCTGAACTATGCAGCTCTATTTGAGTCCTTCCCTTATTTGTGGAAAATCTATAAAATAAAAAGTAAATTTTTCGTTGTTTGCAAATTTCGCACCACATATCAGGCATACAGGTAAGCCTGCATCGTTAGTCGTGAAAGCAAATTAATCTGTCCACGCTGAATTAAACCCTCTATTTTCCTCAGACTTTCCTTTTTTTGGATTTATCCATGGTTAGTTTACTGGGGGGTCGGAAACTCAAGATTAGCCACTTGCAGACGGCAGGGAGAGGCGCGGGGTGTGACGTACTGTATATTTTAGTTGATGAAATATTTTAGTTGATGAAATATTTTTTCATTTCAGTGTCACAGTATGACATCGATCTCCAAAATAAGAGAACAAAAAAATAAAAAAATAAAGTAAATTATTTTTTTTTATTTTTTTTGGGGCAGGGAGCCGCAGCTGATTGGCTAAAGAGCCGCATGCGGCTCCGGAGCCGCAGGTTGCCGACCCCTGCACTAGCGTAACAACAAAAACACATTCATTCAAAGGCAGCTGATCATCCAGGCATGCTTTGAGGAGCTGCATTCTAAGTGAGGTTTCACTTTGCCATCTTATTTATATTGAAACATATTTTTTTTATAAATTGTATAGTACATTTTGCTCTGGTAATCCACTGGAAATCCACCCCTCTGGTGGGATCAAGATAATCCAGTTTTTTGGGATCAAACTGATCCCAATCCTGTGTTGTCCGTTTGGACTACCCGTTTTGAAGATTTGATCCAGATTAAAGCTTGGATTTTATTTCCTGATCTGATCGGATATCAAAGTTATCCTAATCCTGTTTTTCGGTTTTCGACTACCCAAAATCCAAAACTGATCCAATCAGATAGGGATTAAAAGTGTTTAACTCCTGGGCCCAGGTGATTAAACTGGGTATAAAATATATAAATGAGTTCTACTGAGTAATAGTGCTAATCAGATGCATGTACAGAGTTGTAGTATTAATATGTACAGTGATACAGGTGTAGACCCTATGGTAGTAGTCATACTGGCCAGCAGTGTAACTAGTAAGAGTAGCTAAGGGATATGTACAGATATAGATATAGTATCTACAGATATGTAAAAAGGTTTATATGCAGATATGCACAGACAGATGTGGATATAGAGTAAGCTAAGGTGTATAACATAAGGGTGACATCTTATTTAGTGGTGTCAATATGGGGTACAAGGCCACCCCAAAAAAGTGCCATCGGACGAGATAACAGGTGAGGTTAATGCCAGGGTTACACGACAGGAAAACAACAATGTTGCATTTTCGAATGATTTCATTTGCACGTCCAAGTCGAATGGCAACAGCTGACCCAGCGGCAACGCAAAAAATTTGTTTTCGTTGTCAAAAGTCCCTTGGAACGGTGCCATCTAACCCTGCGCGAGTCGTTGCCGTAGTATAGAGTTTTTTCCCCAGGAATTTAAACATTGCAAACTAATCTTGTTTGCCGTTTTCTCTATCTCTCCTCTCTCGTCTCTCTCTCTGTCTGCACGAGGAGCGGGCTGTGCTTTTACACACACTCGCGACTCGAGTCCCTCACACATGCACACACGCGCGCTCTGTGTTTATAGCTCTGTGCTCGCGACGAGTACCTGCCCGCGCATGCTCAGTGTTGAATTCAGTGCCTGACCCTGCCTAGGCTTCTGGCAACGAGGAGAGCTCAGGAGACAACGCGTCGTCTAACCTGACTGTGTATTTCACAAGTGAAAATGCAATGTTGTGTTTTCGTGTCGTTTAACCTTAGCCTAACTTAGTGTCAGGGGAGGAGCGCACAGCGGTTGAGTGCAAAATAAATGAGCTGATGTGAAATCAGAGGACAAAAAAAGAATTGCAAAGCACAGGAGAGAAATGCTAGCCACTGGAGGAGGAACAGCAGGCTCAGGGTTGTCAGTCGCTGGTTTGCCAGCGCTGCGTCCAAACACATGTTTCTGTTGAGATAATGGAAACGCTGGGGAGGGTGCCTTTAATGCACATGTGCGTGCAGTCAATTGTGCCGATGGTATTGGGCAGACCAGTAATGACATGGAATCTTCTCTTGACTGGGATCGGTTGTTGTTCAGTATATGGGAATTGTATGTATTGCGTGGCCAGTTGTATGATTCCATCGACGACTTGCTGGAGGTCGCGGCTGATGGATATCATATGCCCACCCTGTCTCCTATCTCTCTCTGGAATGTCCCAGAGGCTAAAAAGCCCAAGGTGGACAGTACCTGGTGCAGATTTGGCCCATTTAAATAGCGCAATTGACCACTCTTTGCAATTGGCAATTGGCATGGTTCAATTTACATGATTGATGTTCAATTTGCAATGCAATGTTTGTGTTGTGCTTTTATAAATGTTAGGACTTTGGAATGGACTCTGTTTTACCCAGGTGTAATGATACGTTGAACGTACAGAGAGAGCCCCCCCCCCCCCTTTCCTCACTATTAGAACTCCATGAAACTGATTTCTCCTGTGCCTGTGAGCTAGCTTAGCTTAACAGCTTTTTGATTGATTGATTGAAAAGTTTATTAACAGATTGCAGAATGGGTACAGTACAGTACAGCTCAATACATACAATTGTTAAGGGGATGCAGACCAGAGAAAGACTTTCGTCTTGTTTACATCAGGGTCCCCCATTTTCAATTCATCATAACATATATGACATACATGACATACAGATAGACAGTACTGCTACATCTATACATTTATGACATATCAGATTTGCAAATACAGTACTGTTTGTGATACAAAAGTGTCCAGAAAAGGAGTGTATATACATTTGGCGTAGAAACTGTACATTGGAGGAGGTTGGTTGGGTGGGGTGGGGTTGGGTGGGTTGGGTGAGGGCTGTACATTGGAGGTGGGGGGGGGGGGGGGGGGGTTGGGTAGGGGACACACACACATTTTACACTGTACATTGGAATATTGACAAAGCCTTACTTGGTCATTTACTGTACAACTAGGTTAGGACATTTGTAGGTGCCAGTTTCGAATTGCAGTCTCACGTAGGTGTTTTTTGAGAGTGTTTTTGAAAGTGGGTAGTGATTCACATTCCTTTACAGCTTTAGGCAGGGCGTTCCACATTGATGTGGCATAATTGCGAAACGTGTTTAGTCCCTTGTTTGAGCCGAATCTGGGTTTTACATGATTTGTGGAGCTCCCTCTGGTGTTGTGATCGTGGTATTCACTGACCTTTGGGAAGTATTTTGACACATACATGGGTACCTTGGTCGCGTAGTGTATCTTGTAGACCAGGCCCATTGCAAGTTGCTGTACTCTGTCGTCTACTCTAAGCCATCCTAGGTTGTCAAAGTGGGCAGGGGTGAGGTGGGTTCTAGGAGTCAGGTCAAGTAGTAGTCTGACTAGCTTGTTTTGAGATGTTTGTAATTTGTTTTTTAGTGCCTTTGAGGTGCTTTGGTACCATGAGGTGCAAGCATAGTCGTAGTACCCTTGAATGAGTGCTCCTGCTAGAGTCTTCAGGGTATTCTTGTTTACCAGAGAGGAGATCCGGTACAAGAATCGCGTTCGTTGGTTGACTTTTTTTATTACATTGGATGCCATTTTGTCACAGGAAAGATTAGCCTCTAGGATGGAACCCAGGTAGGTAATTTCATCTTTCCTATAATAATAATATTGTCACCCACTGTAACCGAGAAGCCGTCGGTCTTGCTGAGTTTGTTATTTGAACCGAAGAGAATGGACTGTTTTGCCCATGTGTAATGATAGTTTGTTGTCGGCGAGCCATATGCAGATTTTGCCCAGTTCCGAGCTGAGGGCTTTTTCAACCTGTAACTTGTTCTTGTCAGAGACCAGCAGGGCTGAGTCGTCCGCAAACAGGAACAAGTTGCAGTCACAAGCTGACGACATGTCATTTGCATAAATTAGGAATAGTAGCGGTCCTAGTATGCTTCCTTGTGGAACACCACAGCTCACTGTGAGGGGGGGGGATAGGGTACCGTTTACTTCCACCATCTGTTCCCTCCCCTCCAGGTAGGATTGTATCCAGCTCACTGATAAACTATCAAAACCAATTGCTTTTAGCTTGTCAATCAGAATGGTGTGATTGACAGTGTCGAAGGCCTTTTGTAGGTCCAGCATGACCATGCCGCAGTATTTGCCCGCGTCCACCTCTTGTTTGATGTGGTCGTTCAAGTAGAGAAGGCATGTGTCAGTGGAGTGGGATGTTCTGAAGCCAGATTGGAATTCGTAGATTCGATTTTTTTCCGCAAGGTACTTTTCGATCTGTTCGAAAAGTTAGTTAGTTACGTTACATTAGTTACGGTTTTTAAGCGCGATGGGCATACAGGAATGGCGAGGATATAAAGCATGTTAGACGAATTTTTTGGACCCGTTGCTTGCAGAGTTTACATAGAAACAGCGCGACTCACAAGAGGAGTTATCACAGGCTGAAGAGCTGCCATAGCTTCTAAAATGTAAGGTGGTATCAGGCTCAGCCCCTCCCTTCCAGCTGGAGTTAAACACGGAAGTTATCAAATGCGAGTGAAATGCGCACTGTGACTGTCGAGTCCTGGCTCTAGGCAGAATCACGAATAGTGGTTTAAGAGAAATTATTTATATTTTGAATGCGATTCACTGCGCATTGGTTAGATTACATGTTACGCATGTTATGACTTTGAACGTCTGCCATTTCCACCGCAAAAGGCACATACAATTACAATACGATGTGTCGATCATGAATATGCAAATCGATGAAATTTCATCGTCAACAACGTCAACTAGGGCGACGAATCGTGACAGCCCTAGTATGTATGTATATATACATGTAATGAAACACATACATACATGGTAGCAATAGTATCTAAAGTACATAAAAACATTTTTGTAAGGGTTCATCTCTTTCTGGCCAGGCTTCGCCTGCTACTCCCTCCTCCCCACCTCTCCTTGGAGTTCCTCCACACTTGAACTTTTTGAACAGTCATGCCAGGTTCATAGACTTTGCTCTACTGCCACCCGGTGGCCTGTCGGCGGTACTACAGACCACTACCCTCTGCATGGGTCTTTGTTTTTCTGCAACTATGAATCTGCTTTCTGTCCTTGCTAATGTACTCCCTATGTATCTGCTACCGGTCCTGTGTGCTCCCCAGTATATTCATATGTTCTAGTCTAGCCCTGTGTTCCTAGTTTGTGTATTGATATTCTTGTTGTGTTCTAGTCTAGTTTATTCCCCAGTGTGTTTTGGCCTTGTGTTAGTTCTGTGTTGCTCCCAGGTGTGTCTTGTTACCAATTACCCTCTTGTGTTAATCAGTGTGTGTATATCTGCCTCGTTTGCCAGTCTCTCTTTGTGGGTTCATTGTTTCGGTCCCTGTTTGGTGTTTCGGTTCCATGTTTGATGTCCACGTCCTTGTTCATGTGCTGTTCTCCTGTGCTCCTAGTAAGTTCCCTAGTGTTAATTTGTTTGTTCCACCATTCTTTGTTTTCGTGTAAAGTTCGTCTCGTTTGTTAGGGTTTTATTTGTAGTCAGTTGTTCTATTTTTCTTTGCCTGCCTTGCAGTGATTTTGTGTTGTGCCTTTGGACTTGCTCTCGTTTATGAGATTATTCTTTGTTTTGTATTTTGCCCTCTGCCAGCCTTTGCTGAGCTATTCCTTGTTTTGTTTGCTGCTGCCTTCGAAGTAAAGACATTTTTGATACTATTCACCCCTGGCTCCACGTCTCGTCTGCCTATTCTCTCCTCGTCCTGTTCGCGTGAATATTAAAGGCAACCAACTTGTGTTCAGCTTTTCTCTGATTGGCCACGACCCCCCGCCCCCTTTTGCCGCGAACGCGGAAGGCAAGCGGCAGCGGTCCCAAATGAAATCCATCAGTGGAGGAAGCGGCAGCGGTCCCAAATGAAATCCATCAGTGGAGGAAGCGGCAGCGGTCCCAAATGAAATCCATCAGTGGAGGCTGCATCAGTGGAGGACGCAGGCTGCTGACTGATTATGAAATGAATGAATGAAGCACGGAGCATAATGTATAATGTTATTTCGCGGCGTTTGTAACGTCATAACATCAGTGGAGGACGCAGGCTGCTGACTGATTATGAAATGAATTAATGAAGCGCGGAGCGTAATGTATAATTGAAGCGCGGAGCATAATGTATAATGTTATTTTGTAACGTCATAACATCAGTGGAGGCTGCTGACTGAACTAGAAACTGTACGCTGTAACGTTATTATGTTATTTCGCATTTTTAACAACCAACTACCAGATTCACTCGTCACTGTACATCACTTCTGAAGTATAAACAAACTATACTGCTGTGACGATTTTGAATATCTTAACATGTATTTACACCCATAAATTTTTTTAGATGAATGATTGTGGATATAATATAGAAAACACATCATTATGATATTGTTAGATGGCGTTGTCAGATGTGTAGAATTCACCTACTTACAATTATTTTCATATAAAATACAATGGTGAGTGAGAAATGTATCTCCAGTGATAAAACCCAGTGCTCTATGATACACAGCGTGGATGGGCTTTCAGAGGGAGAGGCATGCATGTACATAATTTCACCATAATCAAATACAGACATAATTGTGGATTATTGTACAATGGTCTTCTTACTGGCAGCAGAAAAGCATGATTTGTTTCTATACATATTAGTTAGGCAGTTAGTTATGGCGTTAAGTGATGCGGCGATAGCGATATGGCATTAACCAACAACAACGGGCATTAACCAACAACGCAAACACAACGAGGCATTAACCAACGAGCACCTCTCGAGCGCCTCTCAGAGCACCTGGTGGAGCCTCATGCGCATGCGCGGCCGCGGTCACTCTCTGCCGCGTCTCTCTCTGCCCACAGCGCGGATAAGGGCGTGTGCTAGGGCGGTCACGTGGCCGTGTGGCCAATCAGAGAAACGCTGAACGAAAAGCTGAACACAAGTTGGTTGCCTTTAATATTCACGCGTCCTGTTCAGCAATTGGGTCCTCGACAACACTATCCGTAACAATTTTAAAACAAAAATAAAATAGAGCTAGGATCGAAAAAGCATAGGAATACGAGTGCTGGTATGAAAATAAGATGAAGGCTAAAAGTCAAGGCTCAGAGCTCAAAGTCACATGTAAATGTAAAGCGTAATGGTTAATGATACGAATATTCTCGTATTATTATTATGATTATTTAAATCCGAGGATGTCTGTAGAATGTTATGGGGGGGTGTCGGGAGAACCCAAGAGCAGAACACAAGGCACAAGAGAATGAGGCGGTTTAGGGTATTTAATGTGAAAACTAGGGATGTCCGATATTATCGGCCTACCGATATTATCGGCCGATATTGGCATAAAAATGTGATATCGGAAAATATCGGTATCGGTAATTTTTTTCTTTTTTTTACATTTATTTAACTTACCCAGGCAAGCAAGTAAGAACAAATTATTATTTTATTTATTGTCAAAGTATGCATAATGTTGTGTTAATTACACGACAAGAGATATGTAATGTTAATTACCTGAAATTATTCAGTTTTTTGAATATATATACCCTGCATATATCGGTATCGGAAATTAAGAGTTGGACAATATCGGTATCGGTAAAAAAGCTAATATCGAGCATCCCTAGTGAAAACCCAAAGAATGACAAGGAAGGCAGGTAGTGAATTGCTCGAGTGAGAGAAGACAGGCGGGTGACGTGTGTCCATGCGGTCCCAGGTTAGTGCAGGCTGGTGAGGTCCATAGGTGGGGATGTAGGCCGGAGGTGTGAGATCCTACACACAGGAGAACAAGGGTAAATATTAGGGATGCTCGATATTGGCTTTTTTACCTATACCGATATTGTCCAACTCTTAATTTCCGATACCGATATCAACCGATACCGATATATGCAGGGTCCCCCCCCCCCCCCCCAAAATGGAATAATTTCAGGTAATTAATATTACATATCTCTTGTTGTGGAATTAACACAACATTATGCATACTTTTGACAATAAATAAAATCAGAATTTGTTCTTACTTGCTTGCCTGGGTAAATAAAGGTAAATGGAAATGTAATTTTTTTTTATTATTTTTTTGAAAACCGATACCGATATTTTCCGATATCACATTTTAATGCCAATATCGGTAGGCCGATAATATCGGACATCCCTAGTAAATATGAGTACTGAGCACACAAGGAGTAACACCGTAATTGTGTATCAGGTAACTAGAGGTCATGGCAAGCAAACAGACAAATAGGCGTGGTGCTGCGTTTAAGGTACAACCTTCGACGCCAAGCACGCCGGAAACCATGCTGAGTGGTCCTAGCCTAGCTGCTGTCAAGTTATTCCTCACGGAGCTCTTCGAGAAGCACTTTGAGACTTACCGCCTAGCAGTAACAGCTGAGATAAAAGTGGCCATTCAACCCTTGGATGGGAAAGTGGAAATGCTCCACACGAAAACCATAGACCAGTGTTGGATAATCGGGTTCTCAGCCAGTAATCTCTCTGTTTCCTGTGATGTCTGCGTTGTGTTGTTTATACCTTACTCCTGGTACTGGCTGGCTTACTCTATCTCCCCGGTAATGCATCCGACTCAGAAGAAAACGACACACTGGAAACGTGATACCTTTTCCTTGATGTTGATGTTTATTCCATAAACATAGCCTCTGTACCAGATGGAAAACAGTTCTGAAAGGTCTTTGAAGGTCTATTGCATTCCTTAATTCTACCGGTCTCTCCTGCTATCAGTTTGAAGATGGTTGAGGCCTAGTGGTTAGCCAAAAGCCTTCCCTGTTAGCCGAAGCTCGCTACCTCGAGGCTAAGGGGGGGAGAGGGGAGGCCCCTCCACCACCCTCCAGCTATTGCTCTGTCTCTCTGTCAACGTGTTTATGCGTCAGCTTCGTTTCCTAGTCTGACTCAATCCGGAAGACACCCCCAGCTATAAAAGTGTATTTCCCTAGCAGCGGCTGTTAGCCCTAGCAATAGCTCTCTCTCTCTCTCTCTCTCTCTCTCTCTCTCTCTCTCTCTCTCTCTCTCTCTCTCTCTCTCTCTCCCTCTCTCTCTCTTAACTGTTACCATAGCAACTAGGGGTGGGAATTGCCAGAGACCTCACGATACGATACTATCGCGATACTTGCGTCACGATACGATAGTATCGCGATACTAAATATATCGCGATACGCTGAGTATTGCGAATTTTTTAAAAAAAGTTAATTTTGTCAACATGTTTTATCTAATAAAATAAAGTTCGGTCTGTTCATCTCACTTCAATAATTTTTATTGCAGAACATGGTATTTTCTCAAGCAGACAGATGTAAACACTGTAATCTGTGTTGCATGTACCTGACAAACTGAACTGTTTGTATTACAGTCACATTATAATTTTTTATCCACTTTTTCTCCTTATTTTCTATTTTTCTCCCATCCCAATTTCTCGCCAATTCTCCCTTCAATTCTCCCCTCCCCTGTCTCGAACGTTGCTAGACTATGCCTCCCACTGGTCGGCTGCAGTGAGGACCAAGCCTTGCATCACGTGTCCCCTCCGGTACACAAGGAGGCAGCTGTCGCATCTTTTCACCTGTACAGCGCGATCTCTCAGTGGCGAGGAGTAGCACGTGGGAGGCTCACGCTGCCCCCGATACTTCCTGATTCTGCTGTACAGGCGCACCAACCGACCTGTAGGAGTCGCTGTCCACAACGTCCAATCCCCACCCACCAGCTTTCCCACCCCTAACACTGCCAATTGTGTTAGTATGAACGACCAGCCGAGCTGGTAGCAACGCCGAGAGCTGGGCTCGAACCCAGCATCTCCTGCGTTAGTGGCAAGCGCCTTGCCCACTGCGCCACTTAGCCGCCCTATTACAGTCATATTCCAACTTAACTGAATGCACGTGTGTGTGTGTGTGTGTGTGTGTGTGTACTATTACAGGTATTGAAATTAACAATGCAACTTCCTTATACAAAAACAAAAAAATATTAATTTTAATTTTTTATGAATAATTAAATATCGATACTTGGCGTCCCTGTATCGATACAGTATCGCCACGCAAAGTATCGCAATACTACTACGTATCGATTTTTTCCCCCACCCCTAATAGCAACGGTGTTGACACCTCTGACCCAAATCTTCCCCTACCAGCGGCCTGCTATCTCTGTTGATATTAACACCTCAGCCGATGACCTTGGCTCCCTCGCAGGGCCTGAGTGAAGACACACACTGGCTGTCTCCTCTTGAGAGTCTAACCCACACTACATGGAAGCTGTCTCTGTGTTAATCATAAAACCTGAGTGTGAGAGTAGATGTCTGCTATCATCTACAGATATTTACATTATATACACATATGAAAAACAAGTCGGATCTCACAGCCAGGGGTTCTCAACCCATTTAATTTAGGATTGATTTTTGACATCTGGTCATAAATCAATATTTTCAGACTGTTCTATAAAAGTAGCGATTTTTATTTCAAACGTATTCAAGTATAAACATCATAACCATGTCACAACAGCATTTATAATGTATATTATCATCAATACGTTAGTTTAGGAATAGGTTAAAGTGTTATTAGATAGATTTTCCTCTTCGAAATGTCTGTATATTCCGCGAGAGGCGACCATTTTGTAAAACCTTGAATCATGGGAATTGTTGTTTTTGCGGCCATTTTGTAGCGAACATCCAGAGCTCTGGATCTGCGTTGGAATTTTTCAAAACTACACTTCCTGTAAGGTTCTATGGGGTTCAAGGTTCATAGTTCTGTATGAATTATTTCAATAACTCTTATTATTCGAGATAATTATACCACAAAAGGTAATGTTTTTGACAAATATTGAAACGCAGTTAGTTTCTCTTGCCTATTGTTAGCATGCAGCAACAATTAGATCTGAAATTAGTTTCAAAACGGTTGCACTTGTTATGGTTTGTAACCGACCTCAAACGCAACGGCACAGAGAGGAAGTTCAGAGTTAGCCAAAGCTAGGGCGTATTTATTTACAGAGTCACAAGATGGATGAAGTACAGCAATCGAACAAACGGGGATCTGGCATGTGACGATGTAGCGGCTCTGCAGATACTCCCAGTAGGTAATGGTGAGGAATTGGCAAGTGATGTTGAAACGGCTCTGCAGATACTCCCAGCTTTCACTCCCGGTGGAAACGGAGAGAGAGAGAAATCAGAGTTAGCCCAACGAACACACAGAGGCAGAGAGGTGACTGGTCCAGTATTAATCCAAGTGACTTGATCTTCGGTGTACCACACACAAGTTAGCTGAGTCCAGAGAAAAACAATACGGTAATCCTCAGTGTTAATCTAACACAAAAATAGGTGAGTCCAGTACAAACAAAAACGGGATTTCTTCGGTGTTCACCAAACACACAAAAAACTGATAATCCAAAAAGACTGTATCCAAAAACTCACCAGAGCGCAACGCGAAAAGCGGGCAGATAACGAGGCGCAGCTCCGAACAGGAAACCAGGTTCTCCACAGCGGTTCTCCACAAAAGGTCCTGGAGAGCAAAAAGATAGGAACAGCGACGGGGAAGGCAGGTATATGCAGGAGTATTTCAGAACGACCCAACATCGATAGTAAGGAGGTCTGTGTATATAAAGCCTTCAGGGGCGCTAATTACAAGCTGTGACAGCTGCGGGATGAGATTGATACTTGCTCCAAAAGCGTGTGGCGGGGAAAGCACCAATCAACACGGCACCTTAAAGGAACGGAGCGCGTGGCGGGGAATGCATTAATCGACATAGTACCTTAAAGGAACGGAGCGTGTGGCGGGGAGCGGACCAAACCTCACAGCACTGTGGTGAAAAAAAAAAAAAATCTGTTCTTATGCACGCCTGGTGATACTAAATCCAAATTGAACTTGGGCATTTGAAAGATAATATATGTATATATATATAATGGCGGCTGGGTGGCGCAGCGGACATTGCGCTCGTCACCAACGCAAGAGACACCGGGTTTGAATCCGGCTGTCGGCGTTGCCTCCGGCTTGGGCCGGCCGTCATACTAACTTAATTGGCAGAGTTAGCGGGTGGGAAGTCGAAGGGTGGTAGTCTGGTTGTTGTGAACAGCGACTCCTACAGGTCGGTTGGGGCGCCTGCACAGCAAAGTCAGGAAAATGGCGGGGGCAGTGTGAGCCTCCTACACGTTACTCCTCGCCAAATGAGAGTCCGCGCTGGCAGGTGAAAAGATGTGACAGGCTGCCTCACATGTATCGGAGGGGACATGTGATGCAAGGCTTCTATCCTCCCTACAACCGGCCAGTGGGGGGCATATGCGACCAACGATCAGGACAGGGGAGGGAGAATTGGCACAAGAGGTAAATTGGGATGGGGAGAAAAAAAAATCACAGAAAAAGGAGGAGAAATAGTAGATACATTTTTTTTATATATATATATAAATATGCGAATTGGCTATAATAAGGTAATTTATAAGCCTGCTATTCTATATTCTATAATAATATTTCAAATTGCATTGGTCCGGATGGGAGAATTCAGTACTGTATCTACAGAACCTTCTGTTTAATCATCTTCCCTTTATTCATTTCCTTAGATCTTTTGTACACATGATCTCAAGAAGGTACTGAACGAGATCAGTGGCCGTTTTGAATGTTTGGACATTAACACACACACACACAAAAAATCTAACCCTGACTAACCTTACTGTCATGCACTTGTCCTAATAAACTAACCTACACTGTAACACGCAACACTTTGATAAACATTGTTACTCAGCTGATAGAGTTGTACCCTTCTTGCTGTCTTGTCGTACAGAACTTGTAAGTCGCTTTGGATTAAAGCGTCAGCTAAATGACTAAATGTAAATGTAAATGTAAATGTATTAGCATGGTGTTATTCACTGTCAAAGATGCAAAGAAAAATCATAATTAATTCTTCTTTGTTTCATCACAATTTAAGCAAGCCTAGTAATAGACACAATATTTCTGACACTGGGAATACATTCACTGAGGTCCATAGATGTCCCTAGATACCAAGAATATGCAAATGGGACTTGTAGAAGCGGAGCAATATTCCATTTACTTAGGTATGTATTTTAGGCAGATTTTCAGAAAATAGGCTCCGGGTGGAAGAGGTTAATGTATTGCGTAATTTCAACGTGTAATTAAGGAATATCAAAATAAAAGCACCCGTTGTTGAACTTGATCATGCATATTTATTAGAACATTTAATTACAGCACTATGTTATCAATACACATTTATAAAACGAGGCATATTTAGCCAAAATAAATAAATAAATAATGTATATACATATATATATATATTTTTACCAATGCGCTGTCACCTACCCGTGACCCCACTTTGGGTTGCGACCCATAGTTTGAGAACCACTGCCATAGACAATACCAAAGAGATTATCTCACAGATATTACAACACATCAAGCAGAACCTAGCTACCAAGCTAGCCGAGCTAGCCAAGATTAATTGCACGGATGTAGGATGAATAAAGCCTTTAAACATGAATTTGACTTACTTGATTTTGTCACTATTATTAGATACAGTTGGGTGACCAAACATCCCGATTTGTGCAGGACAGTCCCGCATTTCAGCCCTCTGTCCCGCATGCCGCAACAGAAGAAAAATGTCCCGCATTTCAATAAGTGTCCTGCATTTCAATAAACAATTTAAAATATATGAATCATTATTGTTTTTGTCCTCTCATTAATCCCCAACCATGCCCCAATGCACCGCAAGTACTGTACATTACATAGCCTAGTCTAACCAGTGCGAGCGCATACATTGCACCTGGCGCAAGCTGTTTGTGTTGTCGCGCAAGCTGTTTGTCGGCGCCACTTTGAACACCTCGGCAACCTTTAATGTGCAGTGCAGTGGGGGCTGCTGCTGAAAGACGTCCAGACCCCCAACCTGACCCAGCTGGCTTCATTCTTCCTGAGCATCCCTGTCACTAATGCATTCGTGGAGAGGCTGTTCTCCCTCATGACCGGTGAGTGGACGGACCAGAGAAATAAATGCAGCATGGAGCTCATGAACAGTGAAATTCAAGTCAAAGTGAATTTCTCTCTGACATGTCAAGATTTTTATAAATATGCTCTTGGTCAGAAGGCTCTACTTGAAGCTGCACGATTCAGTAATAAATATAAATTCCTCAAGCATTAAAGGCCTATAGGTATGTGCACTATGGTGCTCTCCATGGTGCTGAAACATTTGTTTAGTAAGTTTGGGAGCAGTAATGAAGGTGCAATTTATATTGGCCTACAATTTATGTGTTACAGCCATTTGCTTAGCCTACTGTTCCCCATAGGCTACTTAGATTTTATTTATTTATTTTTTTCAAGAGTTATTAACTATTGTTCACTGCTGTTTTACTAAAGACATCACTTCAGTAATACTCAAACAAGGGTGTCAGGGAATTGTGCGTTTTATTCGGGCCAGGGTAGCCGCAAGCGCTTCCATCACCACCGCGGTCCTCTGGCTGTTAGCGAACCTCTCCAGGCTGTTGGCGACCCTCTCCTGGCTGTCCAGCATCGCCTGGACCATGTTGCCACGCTGGTGGACGGTCGGGCTGAGGGGGCACCGCTGGTGGACGGTCGGGCTGAGATGCCGTGTTCTACAGTATGCCTTACTACTAATAGGGTCTTTATACCTGTTAGGGATGGGTACCGTTCACATTTGAACCGATACGGTACCGGTACCGGTACCTGTTAATCGATACCGGTACCCAACGGTACCTTTTTTCTGTACTTTAGTCTCTAAAAATGTAATCTACCTACCTCAGTTGTAAAAAAAATAATCCAAACTTCAAATAACCACACTTTCGACTGTTTTCGGCTTGCCATTGCCCCGACTGCTTTGTTGTTGAATCAAGTAAAATCCTAGGTAAGCGTATATTGTGCGTGTGAATGTTGACGTAAAAAAAATTTTTTTTTTACAGTAACGAAATCTGGCACAGACGGATTTCACGTGAACCGGTACTCAGTAGTACCAACGTGATTCGGTAGGTACCTTTAAAAGTACCTGATTCGGTACCCATCCCTAATACCTGTATCACTGTACATATTAATACTAAAATTCTGTACATGCATCTGATGAGCACTATTATGCTGTAATGCACTGAAAACAAATTCCACCAGCCTGGCTGGGTGGTCATTAAAGAATCTAATCTACGGTAATTACTCAGTAGTATTTATATATTTTATACCCAGTTTAATCACCTGTGCATTGTATGTTACTATTGCACTTTACTGTTACATTTGTACTCTGGTTAGATGCCAAACTTATTTTCGTTGTATTGTACTTGTGCTGTATGATGACAATACATTTGAATCTAATCTCATTTAGATTGTTTCCACGCTACCTGTTGAATACGGGGGTCAGCACAGCATAGATGCAATGTTGAGCCTCTCGCTTCCGTTTTGCACACGGTCCTTCGCCTTATAAGAACCTGGCGGGGCGTGTCTGTATGCAAATACAGGTGTACGAGAACGCACTTCCAGTTATCAATGAGTGACGAACTTCATTCAAGGAGTTCAGAGCGCGATCATTTTGGCAACTTAAGAGCACCTCTCCATGTGTTGATGACTCCAGGGAGAACTATCATAGATCTTCTGTTACAAACTTCCTACAAGGATATTTACGAGGAAACTTACGAGAATGTTGGTACATGAAGTCCAATTGTTCTTAGTCAACTAGCCTGGTTAATTAAGTGTTCTTAGTCAACTACATTTGTTTTGTTTTGTAAGGTTTTAAATTAGTACATTCATTTTGAGTAGTGGAAAAGAGGTAGAATTTCTAACATGTAAATTGTTCTCTTTTTTTGTTTTGTTTTTGTTTTTTATTTGATTAATTATTTTCTATTTCATTGCTAGAGATCAATGATTTGTTTTTGTTTTATATTGTTTGTATTTACATGTTCGAAATAAAAATGTAAAATGTAAAAGAAAACTAGCCTGGTTAAATAAGAATGTGTTCTTAGGTTAAATAAGAATGTGTTCTTAGTCTACTATCCTGGTTAACAATGTGGTTTAATAATGTGTTTGATGTATATCCTATGGTTGGATATCCTATGGTTCTTGTATGTATTTGAACAGCTTGGCTTCTCAGAGCCCCCTGGATATATTAACTATTAAACCCCCAAAGCTGCTCAAGTCATTTACCCTAATTAATCCCCCAACTTTCTTCAGGACACACACACACACATGCACGCACGCACACACGTGCGTGCGTGTGTGTGTGTCCTGAAGAAAGTTGGGGGATTAATTAGGGTGCATGCACGCACTGCGGAGAAACAGCAATGACGTAACCACTACACCTACCTATATACAGAGTAGGACTACATCTGAAACTACTGAAATATAAACACTCATGACCCATAGCAGCAGTCTTTAAATTATAAATATAAAGAATGATAAATGAAAATAAAAATTATTAATAAATAATCAAATGAAACATTTTCCTCATTGAGGCCTCTAGGCTCTAAACAATCTGGAAAATGTATATAAAAGCTTTCCCTTTGTAGCAAGAGCCTGTCTCTGTCCCCCCCTCTTGGCAGTCTCAAGACTTGCTCTAAACCCATGTATTTTAAGCCAGAGATATCATGTCCTAGCTTATTAAAGTGTCTTGCAACTGAAGACTTCTCGTCATTTCTTCTTATAGAACATTTGTGCTCAGAAATACGATTTTTTAAATGCCTTCTTGTTTTTCCAACATAGTAAAGGTTGCAAGGACATTTGAGCAAGTAAACCACAAAATCAGAATTACAGGTGATCTGGCCTCTAACAGCGATACTCCTACCTGTACTTGGTTGTAAATACAATTTCTCTTTAATCATGCCATGACATTGGGTACAAGACAAACATGGAAAATTGCCATTTGGAATATTAGCCAAAGAAAATCTGTTTTAACTAACGGTCCCTTAAGTTAGGTTGCCGTTTGTAGAAGTATTTGGATGGCTCCTGGAACACACCTCCAATCTTAGGATCTGACTATAAAATGTACCAGTATTTGTTCACAATATCACTTTTTTCTTTTTCACCAATACATCAAGGAGGAATGCTATGGAATGTAAATCATAATTCAAAGTTAACTTAATAGTCTTTCTCTGAGAGTTGAGAAACAAGTGGAACTCTTCCAGAGCCTCTTTCGTGCCTGACCATACAAAAAATAAATCATCAATATACCTCCAATAGGCTTTAATCTGTCCAACATATGGATTATTATTAAAAACACATTCAGACTCAAACTTCGACATAAAACACTTGGATCCGTCTAATCTCACGCTAAACGACCAGCATT
The DNA here is from genome assembly GCF_963971535.1 of Notolepis coatsorum. Classification (NCBI taxonomy): domain Eukaryota; kingdom Metazoa; phylum Chordata; class Actinopteri; order Aulopiformes; family Paralepididae; genus Notolepis; species Notolepis coatsorum. Next base: position 194,999,803 of record NC_140165.1, read on the forward strand.
TCTAAACAGACTTGCACAGTCCGTGGGGCTGTTTGTAGAGCTAAATCTATACTTTATAGTATAGCTATCTGTCCATTCTCATTGTCAATTGACACCATAAACCGTCCCTTCAAAATGGCTTAAGAAAAAAAGAATTCATCAATTCGTTCTCATTTTATAGCGTCTTGAATATAAGCGTTATAAGGGATTTCGGCTAGGATATTTCCTGGAAGGCGAGATACAGGCCGCTAAGCTACTAACGTTAAATCCAATGGCATTTCGGATATACAGAAGCTACAGTTAAAACTCAAACTGCATATGATCGGTATTGATGGTCCACCATGAATGCATGAAAGGGGGGGGGGGGACATCGTTTCTGATTATTGATTACCAATAACCGTGTTAGCCTCAGTAGCCACATTTGTTGACCGGGTGGATGGCTATCATAACAAGCCCTGATCAGCATGTAATTTACGTGAAAAAGATCTTACCGTGGGCCGGTTGGATCCCCCAAAGCATTTCCCAGTTATCGATCGCCATCTGGTAGATTGATATGTCCATTGGCTGATGATATATTCCTTTACTGCACACTGAAATCCGCGTCCCAAAACGTATTCCATGTAACAGGCTAGAGGCATCGCTTCATGTTAGCAGAAAACTACATTGGAAATCCAGAAAAAACAAGACAACTTCTGCCACAGGGAACACTGCATTATCGAGATAGCGCTCCTAAGAGGATCTGGCCGGTAATGCACTTTTTCGAATTCAAAGAGTAGGGTACTTCTGCAGTGCCGCTCGGTGACATTGAGTAGGTTATTAAAATGGAATAAAAGCCAAAACAACCGTTGGATTAGAAACACGGATTTATCCGTGGTCGGGCGCCATTGTGTTAAAGGAAAACTCCAACATTTTGGGAAATTAGCTTATTTAACATCTTCCCTGGAGTTAGGCAAGAAGATACATACCTTTTTTGTCTCTGTGCGTGCATTTAGCTTTGGGAACAGTTGCTCCGTTAGCGTAGCTTAGCTTCATCACTGGAAGTGGGGGAGGACAGTAGCCTGACGTTCCCTTACAGTGTATAGGCCTACAGTCACCAAATACAACTCCAAAACGTTCATGTAAACATGTTGTGACCTGTGTATTTACCACGTGGAGAAATAAAAAATTATTGAATTAGACAATTACGTTTTCTAAGCAAATATACTCGGAACTATTTATTGCCTAAGCACTCGAGTATATTTGCTTAGAAAATGTAATTGTCTAATTCAATTATTTTTTATTTCTCCATGTGGTAAATACACAGGTCACAACATGTTTACATGAACGTTTTGGAGTTGTATTTGGATTGTATTTGGTGACTGTAGGCCTATACGCTGTAAGGGAACGGCTACTGTCCTCCCCCACTTCCAGTGATGAAGCTAAGCTACGCTAACGGAGCGACTGTTCCCAAAGCTAAATGCACGCACAGAGACAAAAAAGGTATGTATCTTCTTGTCTAACTCCAGGGAAGATGTTAAATAAGCTAATTTCCCAAAATGTTGGAGTTTTCCTTTAACCGCTACCAGGCTGCCCATAGCTAGGCCTCTTTTCTGTAAATAATATTGATCCTGAAAACGAAAATAATTCTTATTTAGGACTTCTTGAGTCAAGGATATTAATGCCTCATGAGAGGGATGTAGCTCTATTCTCTGATAAAAAAAAATCTAGATGCACTTAACCCATCACAATGTGGGATGCTAGGATATAAACTAGAAACATTCATAGTGCACAAAATATCAGTAGCTTCTATACTGCACTCATACAGCTTACTTAGAAAGTCGGTAGTGTCCTTTAAATATCCAGGTTGTGCTGCAGCCAGTTCTTTAAGGTGTGAGTCAACAAACTTTGAGATCTGTAAGTGACCCGATACCAGCCACAATAGGTCGACCTGATGGGTTATGCAGGTTATCCATCTACTAAGGTATCTTCTGCTAATTTAAATCCATCTACTAAGGTATCTTCTGTAAAAATCCATCTTGTTGCGGAAATTCTGTTTTACCAAATCCGGTGAGCTTAAGAGAAATTGAGATTGAGTCAAGGGATAGAAAAGAAAATAGTTTATTCTGTTTAGTCAAGTGAGAGAGACTTGTTGGGTCACACCCAGGTTTATACAATAAGGAGTCTAGGTTAGGTAGTTCCCATGGGAAAACAGCGTGGGATGAATACTGATACGCTGCACCTGCTAACAGGACCTGGGCTCCGTAGTGAACTGTTATGAGAAGGTTTTACATTTTACATTTACATTTAGTCATTTAGCTGAAAGTTGGTGGTTTCAGACTAAACATGTTCTCTGTACGCTAGAGCATTTACTCCTAGTAAGCTGATTGATCATAAATGTAGTAATAATAATAATAATAATAATAATAATAATAATAATAATAATACATCTATTTTATATAGCGCTTTTCCAGGTGCTCAAAGACGCTTTACATGGGTAGAAGAGACAAAGCTATGGCAAAACAGAACAACAAAAATAATACATGACAAAATAAAATAAAACCAACAGAATTAGAGGTCAAAAACAAAATTGAAAAGGTGGGTTTTGAGGGCTGATTTAAAAGATGTCAGGGTGTTTGCATCACGGATATGGCTGGGGAGGGCATTCCAGAGGGAGGGGGCAGCAGCAGCAAAGGCCCTGTCGCCCCAGGTCCGGAGCTTGGTCGTGGGAGGTGTTAGGAGGTTGGCATCAGCAGACCTAAGGCGACGGGTGGGGGCGTGTGGCGGTGTAGGAGGTCGGACAGGTAGGGAGGAGCAAGGTTGTTGAGGGATTTACATGTGATGAGTATTTTAAATTGTATCCTGTATTTGATCGGAAGCCAATGGAGGTCGTGGAGGACAGGGGTGATGTGATCAGAGCGACGGGTGGAGGTGAGCATGCGGGCAGCAGAGTTTTGGACATATTGGAGTTTATTGAGGATAGTGTTTGGTGAGCCGTAGAAGATGCTGTTACAGTAATCCAGTCTTGATGAAATGAATGCATGAACCAGTGTTTCAGCAGCGGAGAGTGATAGGGAGGGGCGGAGACGAGCAATGTTCCGGAGGTGGTAGAAGGCCGTTTTTGTTATGTGGTTCACATGGGGGAGGAAAGAAATGGTGGAGTCCAGGAGGATGCCAAGGTTACGGACGTGAGTGGAGGGGGTGACAATGGAACCATCAATATTTAGGGAGAAATTGTTATGGTTTGAAACCGACCCCAAACGCAAACGGCACAGAGAGAGTTGTTTCAGAGTTAGCCAAAATCAAGGGCGTGTTTATTTACTGAGTAACAAGAATGAATTAGGTGGTGAACAGAACAAACTGGGAAACAGGCATGTCAGGAATGTTTGCTGCTCTGCAGCTTCTCCCAGAAGGTGATGTTGTGGAATTTGTCCGTGACGTCTGAGCCGCTCTGCAGATCCTCCCAGCATATACTCCAGATGGAGGCGGAGAGGGAGAGAGAGATCCGCGTTAGCTCAGCGCACAATTGAAACTGACAGGTGACTGGTGAGATGAATTGTCCAAACAAATAATCCAAGTGACAGATCTTTGGTGTGAAACACACAGTGAGCAGTGTCCAGAGTGAAAACAATTAGGTAATCCAAACGTGTAATTCCAACAGACAAAAAGGTGAGAACAGTATGAACAAAAACGGGATCTCTTCGGTGCTTTACAAACACACAAAAACGATAGATCCAAAAGACTGTTTACAAAAACTCACCAGAGCGCAACGCGTAAAGTGGGCAGATCAAACGAGGCGGCCGCTTCGTAACGGGGAAGCAGGTTCTCCAAACGGAATATTTCTCGAGAGTCCTGGGAAGCAACAGAACAGGGAAAGCAGCGACGGGAAGGAACAGGCAAATGCAGGGAATGTTTCAAAACGATCCAACACCAATATTAGGGAGATCAGGGTATTTAAAGCCACGGGCGCTTAATGACAAGCTGTGACAGCTGCGGGATGAAATTGATCATTGCTCCAGAAGCGTGTGGTTGGGAGAGCACCAATCAAACGGCATCTTACAGGAAAGAAGTGTGAGGCGCGGAATGCAATTAATTTAACAAAATACCTTAAAGGAGACGGAGCGAGTGGGTGGGCAGCGGACAAAACCTCACAGTACCCCCCCCTCCACGGGAGCCACCCGGCGACCAGGCCGACCCGGCTCGCCCGGATGGGCACGATGGAAGTCGGTGATCAGGCCGGGATCCACGATGAGCTGGCGGGAGACCCAGCTCCGTTCCTCCGGGCCGTAGCCCTCCCAGTCCACCAGGTACTGGAACCCCCGACCCCGCCGTCGAACGCCCATCAACCGGCGGACCTGCCACTGGGGGTGACCGTTCACCATCTTGGGAGGAGGTGGATCCGGAGCAGGAGGCATCAGGGGACTGAGAGAGACAGGCTTAACCCGAGACACATGGAAAACGGGGTGAATGTGCATGGACGCAGGAAGCTTAAGACGCACCGCCGCCGGACTGAGTACCTTCAGAACCTCGAAAGGTCCGACGAACCGGGGGTTAAGTTTCTTGGCCGAGGACCGAAGTGGGAGGTCCCTCGCGGAAAGCCACACCCTCTGCCCAGGGTGGTACGTCGGCGCAGGAACCCGCCGCCGGTCAGCCCCACGACAGGCGCGCTCTGATGACCGGAGCAGCGCGGTCCTGGCGATCTCCCAGACCCGACGGCACCGGTCGAGGTGGTCCTGCACGGAGGGAACTGCCACCTCCGTCTCCTGTGCAGGGAAAAGAGGGGGTTGGTAGCCCAGGGATACCTCAAAGGGTGAGAGGCCGGTGGCGGAACTGACCATGGAGTTGATGGAGTACTCGACCCAGGGAAGGAAACGGCTCCAAGAAGCTGGTCTCTCGGCAGCCACACACCGAAGAACAGACTCCACGCTCTGGTTCATCCTCTCCGTTTGTCCGTTAGTCTGGGGATGATAACCAGAGGAAAGACTGACCGTTGCCCCCAATCCCTTGCAAAAAGCCCGCCATACCTGGGAAGTGAACTGGGGCCCCCGGTCCGAGACGACGTCCTGGGGAAAACTATGGAGGCGAAACACGTGGTGTGTCAGGAGGTCCGCCGTCTCGGCCGCCGAGGGAAGCTTGGGAAGGGCCACGAGGTGAACCCCCTTGCTGAACCGATCCACCACGGTCAGAAGGCACGTGTTCCCCTGGGAGGAGGGAAGACCTGTGACGACCTTGATGCCCAAGGTGACGACTCCTACCACCCTGGCCTCCGGGAGGATGGGAGTCGGGTCCTCAGTGGTTGGAGCCCCCTTGGAGTGTAACCGGGACAGGGAGTCGGCCTTCGTGTTGCGGGAACCAGGGCGAAACGTCAGCGAGAAGTCGAACCGACTGAGGAAGCTGGCCCATCTTGCCTGCCGGCCGTTGAGGCGCTTGGAAGCACGGATGTACGTCAGGTTCTTGTGGTCCGTCCAAATGGTAAATGGCTCCTCGGCCCCCTCTAGCCAATGACGCCACTCCTCCAAGGCAGCCACAACCGCCAGCAGCTCCCGATTGCCGATGTCATAGTTCCTCTCTGCAGGGAGGAACCGACGCGAGTAGAAGGCGCACGGATGTACCTTCTGGTCCGTTGCCGACCGCTGGGATAAGATAGCTCCCAGTCCGGTATCCGAGGCGTCCACCTCAACGATGAACTGTCTCTTGGGGTCTGGATGGAGCAAGATCGGGGCGGAAGTGAACCTCTTCTTGAGGGAGCGGAACGCAGCACACGCCGCTGGGGACCAGTCGAACGGCTGGGCGGGAGAGGTCAGTCTGGTAAGCGGTTCCGCCACTTGACTGTAGTTCCGGATGAACCTTTGGTAGAAGTTGGCGAACCCGAGGAAGCTCTGTAACTCCTTCCGAGAGGTGGGTTCAGGCCACTCCTCCACGGCCTGGATCTTGCGAGGATCAGCTCGGGTCAAGCCCTTCTCCACGATGAAGCCCAGGTAATCGACGGAGTCGGAGTGGAATCGGCACTTCTCCGCCTTGACGAAGAGCCGATTGTGGAGGAGGCGCTCCAGCACACGGCGGACATGCTGGATGTGTTCCTCGAGGGTCTTGGAGAAGATGAGGATGTCGTCTAGGTACACTACCACAAACTCCTCCAGCATGTCACGAAGGACGTCGTTCATGAGTGCCTGGAATACCGGAGCGTTGGTGAGGCCGAACGGCATCACCAGGTACTCGTAGTGGCCCCTGGGAGTCTTGAAGGCGGTCTTCCATTCATTGCCCTCACGGATACGGACTAGATGGTAGGCACTCCGGAGGTCCAGCTTGGTAAAGACGGTAGCCTGGGTGAGAGGCTCGAAAGTGGAGTTCATGAAAGGTAGAGGATACTTGTTCTTAATGGTGATCTCGTTAAGCTGGCGATAGTCGATGCAGGGTCGAAGGTCCCCGTCCTTCTTCCCAACAAAGAAGAAACCGGCCGCCACAGGAGAGGAGGAAGGCCGAATGAGTCCTGCTTCCAAGGACTCAGAGATGTATTGATCCATCGCCGCCTTCTCCGGGACGGTCAGACTGTAGAGGCGGCTGCCGGGAAGGGGAGCCCCTGAGCGGAGGTCGATGGCACAGTCGTAAGGCCGGTGGGGCGGAAGGGCCTGAGCCCTGGACTTACTGAAAACCTCCATGAGGTCGTGGTACTCGGGGGGTATGGTCGAAAGGTCCGGAGGCGGCTCACCAACGGATCTCCGGGGCGGGGGACAGGACGCCGCCTGAAGACACTGGGCATGACAGGAGGAGCTCCAGCCCTTGATGGTACCGGAGGACCAGGCGATGTGGGGCTTGTGCAGCGCGAGCCAGGGCCGGCCCAGGACTACTGGGACAAGAGGGGATCTGGTGATAAGGAACTGGAGTCTCTCAACGTGGTTACCAGCAATGGTCAGCAGGACAGGGCAGGTGCGTTGAGTGATGTCAGCCAGGCGGTGTTGGTCCAATGCGAATACCTCCAATGGCCTCACTAGGTCCTCAAGTGGAATGTTGGCCCGGGTAGCAAACTCGAAGTCTAGGAAACTCTCATCTGCCCCCGAGTCAATGAGTGCCTCCACCGTGGCCCGTTGGTCCGCCCAGGCCAGGGTGACGCTCATCAGATGGCCAGGTGGTGCACGGCTCTGGGAACGAGAAAAACGGCTCACCAGGATCTCCCGGGGTCCCGGCGAGCCTGGTCTTTTGGCCGGGTGGGGCAGTTGGCGATACGGTGTCCCTCCCGACCGCAGTAGAGGCAAAGGCCGGACCTGAACCTCGCCTCCCGTTCAGCTTGGCTCAGATGAGAACGTCCCAGCTGCATGGGTTCCTCCTCGGGTACCGAACGGGAGGGAAAAAAACCACCAGACGTGTTGGGAGCAGGGCGACCAGCAGTACCGTCACGAGTACGGGGGGTCCGGAGTACCTCTGGAGGTCCCTGTCGGGTTCTCTCACGTCTTCTCTCCTGGAGGCGTCCGTCGATGCGAATGGCGAGGCTGAACAGGTCCTCGAGGGACTCAGGTTCCTCACGGGTCGCGAGCTGGTCCCTGACTGCGTCGTTGAGCCCCCTCATGAAGGTAAGACGAAGTGCTTGGTCGTTCCAACCGCTCTCCGTAGCCGCCAGTCTGAACTCCAGCACGTAGTCGGTAACCCCGCCGCTGCCCTGCCGGAAGGTACCCAACCGGGCTCCAGGGTCCAGACCACGGGCTGGATGGTGGAAAACCCTGCGGAGCTCAGCCACGAAGTCTGGGTAGGAGAAACAGAAGTCTGCCTCCATTGCCCAGGAGGAAGTGACCCACTGGGCTGCCCGGCCTGAGAGCAAGTTAGTCATGTAGGCCACTTGGGCTCCCCTTGAAGTGAAACGACTGGGTTGATGACGAAAAACCAACTCACATTGCATGATGAACGTGGCACAATCCTCGAAGTTACCGTCGAACAGCCGTGGTTCGGAGAGACGGGGCTCCCGAGGTGCGGGATCGGGAGGCGCGGGGCCTGCCAGGGCTGCGGGTGATGCTCCGACCAAGGCTCCTGAAGGAAGTGGGGGTACAAGCAAGGTGTTAACGGTGTCACTCAGCGTGTGTAAGTGGAGGAGAATACTTGACTGCTGGCTAGCCAAAGCGCCCAGGGACCCCTGAATAGGCAGGACCTGCTCTCGGAGTTCCTGTACAGCAGCCGCAGCCCTATCTAGCTGTTGGCTGTGTTCCTTGGTCAACTCTATCTGGACTGCCAATGCTGTTCTGACTCTCTCTGTGTCGGCTGGGGTCGTCATGGTTGGATCGTAATGTTATGGTTTGAAACCGACCCCAAACGCAAACGGCACAGAGAGAGTTGTTTCAGAGTTCGCCAAAATCAAGGGCGTGTTTATTTACTGAGTAACAAGAATGAATTAGGTGGTGAACAGAACAAACTGGGAAACAGGCATGTCAGGAATGTTTGCTGCTCTGCAGCTTCTCCCAGAAGGTGATGTTGTGGAATTTGTCCGTGACGTCTGAGCCGCTCTGCAGATCCTCCCAGCATATACTCCAGATGGAGGCGGAGAGGGAGAGAGAGATCCGCGTTAGCTCAGCGCACAATTGAAACTGACAGGTGACTGGTGAGGTGAATTGTCCAAACAAATAATCCAAGTGACAGATCTTCGGTGTGAAACACACAGTGAGCAGTGTCCAGAGTGAAAACAATTAGGTAATCCAAACGTGTAATTCCAACAGACAAAAAGGTGAGAACAGTATGAACAAAAACGGGATCTCTTCGGTGCTTTACAAACACACAAAAACGATAGATCCAAAAGACTGTTTACAAAAACTCACCAGAGCGCAACGCGTAAAGTGGGCAGATCAAACGAGGCGGCCGCTTCGTAACGGGGAAGCAGGTTCTCCAAACGGAATATTTCTCGAGAGTCCTGGGAAGCAACAGAACAGGGAAAGCAGCGACGGGAAGGAACAGGCAAATGCAGGGAATGTTTCAAAACGATCCAACACCAATATTAGGGAGATCAGGGTATTTAAAGCCACGGGGCGCTTAATGACAAGCTGTGACATCTGCGGGATGAAATTGATCATTGCTCCAGAAGCGTGTGGTTGGGAGAGCACCAATCAAATGGCATCTTACAGGAAAGAAGCGTGAGGCGCGGAATGCAATTAATTTAACAAAATACCTTAAAGGAGACGGAGCGAGTGGGTGGGCAGCGGACAAAACCTCACAGAAATCCTGGGTGTGGCTGGGGAGGGATTTTGGACCGATAATGATGATTTCTGATTTATTGCAGTTTAGTTTGAGAAAGTTATTTTGCATCCATGTTTTGATATCTGTGAGGCAGGTGGTGAGGGTGGAGAGTGGCTGGAGTGATAGTCTTGGTGGAGAGGTAGAGCTGAGTGTCGTCTGCATAACAATGGTAGCGGAGGCCATGTTGGCGGAGAATCAGACCAAGTGGAAGGATGTAGAGGATGAAGAGCAGGGGACCAAGTACTGAGCCTTGGGGGACACCATGAGTGATGGGGGCAGTGGGGGATTTGCAATTGTTGATGGAGATGAATTGGTGCCTGTATGAGAGGTATGATTGGAGCAAGGTGAGGGGGATTCCAGAGATGCCAACGGAGGACTGGAGACGAGTGATGAGGATGGGGTGACTGATGGTGTCAAAAGCAGCGCTGAGGTCTAGGAGGATGAGGATGGAGAGGAAACCAGAGTCGGCAGAGAGGAGTATGTCGTTGGTGACCTTTAGAAGAGCAGTTTCAGTGCTGTGTCTGGTGCGGAATCCGGATTGAAAGGTATCATAAAGGTTATTGTTGTCAAGGTAGGATTTTTATTGGGAGGCAATGGCTCGCTCAATGATTTTTGAAAGGAAGGGGAGGTTGGAAATGGGGCGGAAATTATCAAGGGTTTCAGGGTTGAGTCAGTTTTTTTTAGTAAGGGGGTGACGGAAGCAATTTTGAGGGCGGGGGGGGGAAATAGGCCAGTGGTCAGAGAGGAGTTTACGATGGAGGTGATTAGGGGAGAAAGGGCAGGGAGACAAGCCTTGACTAGGATGGAGGGGATAGGGTCCAGGATGCAGGTTGAGGTTTTCATTGTAGAGAGAATGGAGGATAGGTCCGATGCTGTGATTTCAGTGAAGGATGTAAAAGGGGGGTTGGGCGGTGGAGGGGGGGTTGAATCCGGAGGGGAGACGGTGTTGGCGGAGGCATTTTTTAGTTGGGTGTGGATTTTGTCAATTTTTGTTTGGAGATGTGACAGATAGGAGACGCATTTACTCACAGTGAAGGAATAGGAGATTGTGTCAGAGGGTTTAAGAAGTGTGTTGATGGTGGAAAACAGAGTCCTGGGGTTGTTGCTGCCAGACTGTATGATAGCGGAGTAGTGGGAGGAGCGTGCAGAATTGAGGGCGTCTTTGTAGAGCTGTTGATGTTGTTTGTAGGCATCGTTATGGACCGTGAGACCGGTTTTATTGGATAGCCGTTCGAGCTGGAGGCCCTTGGATTTAAGGTGGTGTAGGTGATCGGTGTACCAGGGGGCGGAGTGAGTGAAGGAGACAGACTTGGTTTTGATTGGGGCGAGCTGATTGAGATAGGAGGAGATGTTGACGCAGCTAATGTTGACGCTGCCATTTTGGTCTTGGGGGATTTCAACAGCGCGCGTCTTAAAAAGGTGCTGCCGAATTTCTATCAGCATGTGACCTGTCCCACCAGAGGCGAGAACATATTAGACCATGTATACTCGCAATTTAAGAATGGGTACAAGTCACAGGCTCTTAGTCCATTCGGTAAAAGCGATCACGCCGCCATCTTTCTTTTGCCAAAGTACAGACAAAGTCTCAAGCGAACGCCGGTGGTCTCGCGAGAGGTTAAGCGTTGGGCCGTGACGTCAGTGGAGTCACTCCAAGCAGTGCTGGGAAGCACAGAATGGAGTGTATTCCGTGATAACACAGCCAATATTAACGAATACACCGAAACGGTGATTGACTATGTCTGTACTCAGGTAGAAGTAATAATCCCCACCACCAAAATTAATATCTACCCAAATCAAAAGCCCTGGGTAGACAAATCCGTCCGTGAGGCTCTGAAAGTGCGCACATCAGCATACAACACCGGGCTGGTGACAGGCAACATGGAAGAACACAAGATGGCAAGATACAACGTCAGGAGAGCAGTAATAGAGGCAAAACGGCGGTACAGGGATAAAGTTGAACTTCAGTTTGAACAGGCTGACTCTAGAGGCATGTGGCAGGGCCTCAGAACAATGACAGACTACAAAGGAACCCCCCTCAAACTGAACAGTGACATCTCCTTAGCAAATGATCTCAACTCCTTCTATGCGAGGTTTGAGGCTGTGAATAACAACACCAGCCTACAAACCACGGCAATGGGGGGGGGGGGGGTCTGCTGATGGAGACTCAGTGTTCAGGGTAACAGAGCATGAGGTGAGACGGATCTTTAAAAAAGTGGATATCAGGAAGGCAGCAGGACCGGACGGCATCCCCGGCCGCGTCCTAAAAGTCTGTGCCGACCAACTGGCCCCGGTATTCACTGACATCTTCAACCTGTCCTTGGAACAGGCCGTCATCCCCACCTGTCTGAAGAAGTCCACCATCATCCCTGTACCCAAAAAATCTACGCCCGCTTGCCTCAACGACTACCGCCCTGTAGCCCTCACCTCCATAGCCATGAAGTGCTTTGAGAAGCTAGTGAAGGGCTACATCTGTTCCTCCCTCCCCATCAACCTGGACCCTCTGCAATTTGCATATCGCCCCAACAGGTCCACGGAGGACGCCATAGCCCATGTGCTGCACACAGCAGCATCACATCTGGACAAGAGGCAGGGGAACTATGTGAGAATGCTGTTCATCGACTACAGCTCAGCATTCAATACCATAGTCCCCTCCAAACTCATAGCCAAGCTCAGGGACCTGGGCTTGAACTATGACCTGTGCCAGTGGGTCCTGGACTTCCTGACGGGCAGACCCCAGGTGGTAAGAGCCGACAACTGCACCTCCTCATCCATCACGCTCAACATAGGGGCCCCCCAGGGCTGTGTTCTGAGCCCCCTCCTCTACTCCCTGTACACACATGACTGCGTAGCACAGCGGAACAACAACACCATCATCAAATTTGCTGATGACACAGTAGTGGTGGGCCTGATCTCTGCCAACGACGAAAGGGCCTACCTGGAAGAGGTAGAGAACCTGTCACAGTGGTGTCAGGAGAACTGCCTCTCCCTGAACGTCAGCAAAACAAAAGAGATGATTGTGGACTTCAGGAGGTCGGGGGTCAAGGACTACAGCCCCCTCAGCATCGACGGGGCACCAGTTGAGAGAGTGAACAGTTTCAAGTACCTCGGAGCCCACATATCCGAGGACTTGACATGGACCACACACATTGACAGTGTTGTGAAGAAGGCACGACAACGCCTCTACTTCCTCAGGCGCCTAAGGAAGTTCCAAGTCAGTCAGAAGATCCTTAGGAACTTCTACTCATGTACAATAGAGAGCATCCTGACCGGCAACATCACCTCCTGGTTTGGGAATAGCACTGCACAAGACCGTAGCAGACTACAAAGAGTGACACGTTCAGCCGAACGCACAATTAGAGGGGGGCTTCCCACCCTCCAGAACATTTACAACAAGCAGTGCAAGGGGAAGGCTAAGAGAATTATTAAGGACTCGAGCCACCCGAACAACTGCCTCTTTGAACTGCTGCCGTCAGGCAAGCGATACCGGAGTCTTATGGCGAGCACAGAAAGACTCAGAAGGAGCTTCTATCCCCAGGCCATCAGGCTGCTAAACGAACAATAATCGCTAAACGAACAATAATCACTATGCAACAACCATCAAATGCACACAGCACACACACCCACACGCACACACTCACTCAAACAAACAACACACTGCAGCACCCACTCTCCACACTTTAGATCACACAAACACACTTACACTTTATATTTATTGATAAAGGATTTGCACTACAACTCGTACACCTACTGTGAATTGTACCTAAACTGCACCTCGTCCATTTATGCCTTGCACTATATAGTATTGTATATTAGTACACTGCACAGTATTGTATATTGTATGGTAACTACGTCTACGAACATTGTACATATGTCTAAACTGAACACTGTGACCTCTTTTTTACTTCTAATTTTTACTATGTTTTTATTTCATACTTATCTTGTCATGCACAGTCTCTGGAGCGCAACAGTAAGAAGCATTTTGTACAAAAATATTCTGTACTTCTGTATGACAACTATTAAAGAAACTTGAAACTTGAAACTTGAGAGAGTGTTGTTGTAGATGTTGACCAGGTCTGTAGGGGAGCCATGCTGTAAGAGGGAGGCATCAGGGATGGTGTCAGTCAGTAGGGAGGAGAGAGAGGAGGGGTGGATGGATTTGAGATTACGGAATGTTATGGAACGCATCTGCTTGATTGGGGGAGTAGGGATGAGAACGTCCATGGTGATAGCCAGATGATCAGAGATGGTGAGGTTGCAGCAGGTGAGATTACTGATGGAGATGCCCGATGTGCAGACCAGATCCAGTGTATGACCTTTCTTGTGAGTGGGAAAATCAACATGTTGGGTGAGATTGAAAAAGTTTAAAATGTCCAGGAATTCTGTGGAGGTTTTGGAGTCCGAAGTATCAACATGAATGTTGAAATCACCGTAAAGGAATAGTACAAGAAATATAGCTTGAAGAATTGAAGAGGGTGAACATGTGATTTGTCTATAATAATCTATTATAGTATCTTCTGTTCAAATCCATATACTAATGTATCTTCTGTCAGTTAGAATCCATGTTCTATGGTATCTTCTGTTACTTAACATTTGGGAAATGGTTATAAAAAAAAAAAAAAAAAAAAAAAGGCGCTGCTGAGATTTGAACTCAGGATCTCCTGTTTACTAGACAGGCGCCCCGGTCGCTTTAACCAACTAAGCCACAGCACCAAGACTGCTTCTAACAAAACGCATTCCATACCATCAACTAAGGTAGCTTCTGTTAATTAAAATTCATCTACTAAGATATCTTCTGTTAGTTAAAATCCATCTACTAAGGTATCTTCTGTTAAAATAGAAATACTTAGGTGGATTGTGTTAGTTAAAATCTATCTACTAAGGTATTGTATTTCAAATCCATCTACTACGGTATCTTCTGTCTGTTAGAATCCATCTACTAATGTATATTCTGTCATTTAACATTTGGGAAAAGGATAAAAAAAAAAAAAAAAGGCGCTGCTGAGATTCGAACTCAGGATCTCCTGTTTACTAGACAGGCGCTTTAACCAACTAAGCCACAGCACCAAGGCTGTTTGTAGCTAACGCATTCGATGCCAGCTACATATTCCATGCTGCTGATTTCATACAGATAATAGTTACATTTAACCTTTGTTCTTTCAATACATGAATATCAACATCTTCTATAACCACAATAAAACTAAGAGAGGAATTTGAGATTAATACTAATAAAAACACCGGTACATTCTCAATTAAATGTATAGAATTTTGATCATAATTCAACGTTTCTAGGATCATTCATGTTATATTTGCAGTTTGAAATGTTCTCATGTGAGGAGGTGAGTTTCATCATTTAAATCCCTAAAATGTATCTCGTCTATTCGCTAAAATACATGCCCAGTGTGAGGCTCGAACTCACGACCTTCAGATTATGAGACTGACGCGCTGCCTACTGCGCCAACGAGGCTTGCTAAAACAGCCGAGCATGAGCTCTTTAGAAGTCAGAGCGACGCCTCTGTCAGGATCACGTGTTTGTGTGGGAGGGGGGGTGGTTGTCGGGGGAGCGGGTGGATTTTCGGGGGAGGGGAGGTGTCATGTTTCAACTGCAGCATGAGGAGAGAGGAGGTGTCATGTTTCAGCTGCAACGTGTGTGAGGGGAATGGACCTTACATTCACACTGCAGGCAACTGAATTGAAAATGGGGGACCCTGATGGAAACAAGGCAAACGTCTTTCTCAGGTCTGCATCCCCTTAACAATTGTATGTATTGAGCCGTACTGTATTGTATCCATTCTGCAATCTGTTAAATAAAGTTTTCATTCATTCATTCATTCACCTGGGTCCGAAATCCGAATTAGATTTGCTCATGTGACTTTTAGATCTGTTTTGCCCCCAGTGTCTCAGATCTGTTTCCCCCCCAGTGTGAACAGCACAAATCACATGGAATCTGATCTGTTCAATTCTGATTTGGGCCACTTTCATGCGATTCAGATACAGGTCTGATTTGTTTTAATTACCTGGTCCCTGAGAAGGTGCGTCATACAGTAAAAAAAGTAAAAGAGGAATAAAAAAAGTAAAAGAAGAATAAAGTCCCAACACTATGAATGAATGCATGAATGAATGAATGAATGAATGAATGAATGAATGAATGAATGAATGAATATATATATACAAACTAAAGTACAATGAAGTAAAAATGCAGACAATGAGGTACAAACATGCAAACCTGTTTTTTTTTATGCAAAAATGAGGTATGGATGTAGTGTAGCTATCTCTCCTAGCACAGGCCTGAGCTCACAGCAAATGGAGTGAAATGTCTCTTGATTGATTGATTGAGAATTGTATTAACAGATTGCAGAATGGGTACAATACAGTATGGCTCAATACACACAATTGTTAAGGGTATGCAGACCAGAGAAAGACTTTCGCCTTGTTTAGATCAGGGTCCCCCATTTTCAATTCATGATTTATGACATACACGGCATACAGACTAAACACAATTAAAAGGTGTTTACCTATGTACTTTACATACTTTAGAATTAAAAGGGGTTATAGCACTATAGTTATAGAATAGAATAGAATAGAATCTTTATTGTCATTGTTGGGACAACGAAATTGAGTTTAGAGCATCACCACTGGCATACAAACATACTGAATATAGCATGTACATAATAATCAATAATAACAATGTCCCAAGTGCAATAGTGCTAGTGCAATAAATAGTACAGTGACAGTCCAGTTGAGTTAATGGATGGAATAGTGTATAGTGCAGCAATGCAAGTCCGGTTATAGGCCTATAGTACTTATTTCTGTCATACTCAATGAAAACACCCAAATCCTTAAGCAGACAAAAGGCACTGGAGAACACGTATAAATTCACACCCTTGAAGCAAACAAATGCAATAATAATAATAATAATAATAATAATAATAATAATAATAATAATAATAATAATAATAATAATAATAATAATAATAATAATATACTTTATTTGTATAGCACCTTTCATACACGAATTGCAGCTAAAAGTGCTTCACAGACAAAATAAATAAAAGACATGATGAGACTAAATGAGCACACAATTGGCAGATCAAGAGCAATGCATAAAGTGCAGACATAAAATAAGCATAAAATAGATAGCAGCAAAATAGACAAAATAGAACATTAAATCACATAGTTGTTCATATTAGGATCTAATATCTAAATAGGCCTCTTTGTTTACAGTTTAAAAGGCTATGGTGAAGAGGTAAGTTTTTAGCTTATTTTTTAAAATATTTAGAGATCTAGTCTCCCTAATGTCCATAGGTAGGGTGTTCCATAGCTTTGGTGCATAATTTGCTAAGGCTGTGTCCCCGATTTTCTTTTGGCTGTGGTTGGGAACCTTTAATAAACCAGTAGTAGATGTTCGTAATGTTCTAGGGGGCACATAGTTGACAAGAGAATTAGAAATGTAGCTTGGTCCTGTTCCATTTAGTGCTTTGTATATAAGGAGGAATACCTTGAAATCTATTCTAAATGTTACCAGAAGCCAGTGCAGAGTATGCTAACACTGGGCTAATGTGGTGTCTCCTCTTGGTTCTAGTTAATAGCCTAGCTGCAGAGTTTTGAATGAGTTGGAGTCATTCTGTTTTTTTCCCCAGGAGGCCGGGTAGCATTACAGTATTCGAGTCGGCTTGCGTTAATGGTGGAAGAATGATGTTTTTGTCACCTTGTTAATGTGTGATTCTACCATAACTCACTCAAATACAGTTAGCAGCTGGTTGAAGTGACTTCAGATCACTGATCCAGGGAACATGCCGCACATCCACTGAAAGAAGAAAATATAAAACAAAATGGACGCCAACATTACACACTAAAATGTTGAAACACACTAAAGCAATGTCCAAACATGAGACAATTCAAACTGATGTATAATGAAATTATGTTCACAAGGTACAGGGATGAGGAAGGGACTTGATATTCACGGGGGTGTTACATTTTTATTTTGTTTTCTATTTTCTTTTCTTTTATACATATATAGTTTTTGTTTTTTGTTTTGCATATATATATATATATATTTTTTTCTTCTTTTCTTTTTTATGTTTAAAATAGTACACTCATTTGAGTAGTGGAAAAGGGGTAGGATTAAATAAGTGTATACTTCTTCCTACTCCTTTTCGAACATGCAGATTGAGTTGTTTTGCTTTTTTTGTTATTGTTTGTTGTATTCATTGCATGTTCGAAATAAAGACTTCAAATCAAAATAAAAAAAACACGTTTATATATGTTATTTGATCCTTTTTCCTTCTTTTCAATTTTAATATCCTATTCAATGTCAGGGACCCGTATGTTGCCGGTAGAAGGCATACTGCGACGCCAAGGGTACAGTACCGGCCAGGTTCTCCCAGGTGGCTGTATCGAGCACCCTTTGAAACCTTGTATCTTGGCCTGTTCGTCGATCAAATGTCTCGGGTCGTTTTTTTTTCTCTGGCAAGCTGACCGGTTATAACGGTATAAGAAGGATCAAATGCTCCCGATGCATGATGTGTGGTGGATTATGTTGGCGACACGATGGACATCAATACTTGGAATCGCGATCAGATAATTGGAATATTCCTTTTGGGGTAGGGGAGAACGGGGATAGTTGTCACACTTTTTACTCTAGTGTGAATTGCTCATCATCAAAACATCTTTCAATAGTCATTCCTACATTAAATTGAAGCTTAAGATGTTGGCTTGAAATGTGTATCCCTCTCATTTTCCAACGTATTGTAACAAATAGTTAATCACCTATCAAAGACACTCTGACACATTGTGACAACCAACCCCATCATGGGGATGGTTGTCACACACTATGGGGTTGGTTGTCACCATGTGTTTTAATGGGAAAAATCTTAAAAAGAAGACAAGAAGGCAGAACTACATTTTTAAGTTTAATTGCATTGACAAGTTGACAAATACATAACTTAATGCATCTTAACATGAACATAAACAGGAAACACATCTTTAGGCCATCCTATATAACAAAATAAGAACACAATAAATCGGCCTAACAATAATAGCCTACACAACATGTGACAACCAACCCCAAAGAAAATGTGACTACCAACCCCAACTGGAATGTCTTGATAGCATCAAGGCTAACAGCCATCTAACAACTAGTTAGCTAGCTAACAACAATCTAAACTATAGCTATCCCTTCACACTTTTTAAGGGTAATAATTGTTTCATTATAAACCAATTGTGTAAAAGCCTAGAAGAAAAATACTGAGGAGCGGAATATTTACAAATGGACATGAAAAACACAAAAAGTCCTCACCTAAAGTTCAGCTGTTTCACTCCAAAGATGACAATGTAGGTGAACTCTGACCCCAATTCTGGACATTTAAATACCAAAATATGGGAGACAGGACCCTCTGGTGGTGAAATATAATGAATGTGACAACCTACCCGTGTGACAACGTCCCCCGTTCTCCCCTACATCCTACATTTACATTACATTTAGTCATTTAGCTGACGCTTTTATCCAAAGCGATTTACAAGTTCTGTACGACAAGTCATCAGGAAGGGCACAACTCTATCAGCTGAGTAACAATGTTCATCAAAGTGTTGAGTGCTACAGTGTAGGTTAGTTAGCGTTAGATTTCTTAATACATTTTTTTAAATTTTTTATTTCAGATAGTGGTTGAATCCTGGTGGTTGAATCCTTGACATCCTAGTCAAGGTAAGGGCTATATGATATTAATCTTGCGTTGATCCAACCATGTCTTCATATCGATCCGAACGTGTGTGTGTGACGTTACTCCACAACGTATGCCGTTGGTGACGATCAAAGCATCAAAAAACGACCCCCCCCCCCCCTTCATGCATTCATGATGAAACATAATACCTATGATATAGATTTGATTTGAGAATAATAGCGGGTCCAAGCAAGAAACAACAACGGTTATAGTATAATACACGCATAAGGCTATTCCTCAGCATTTCGGGAATTACCCCAGACCAATCTAAAACCATACTCACCACGGTATAAAACGGGAATGTATGGATGAAAAATGTATTTCTTTTTCACATATTGAACGATAGATACTCGATGTCAAATGGGCCATAGTATTGTATCCATAGCTATAATATAGAATATAGTTATAGCTGTACAAACGAAGGTTATGCTATAACCCTAGTTATACGAGTGCTAGCGAGTGCTCTGCTCTATAGTTGATCCCTTGTTGCTTAGGGCAACATGAAAGAATTTTCGCTACAATGCACCTGCACCTGTCCAGCCACGCCCACTCTCGCCCATGCACTTAAGCGATGGGTGTGACCGTACAGTACTTCCACTCTTCCCTAGTCTTGACCGTTATCCGGAAGACAATTAGGGGTCCTCAGTGAGTGAGAGCAGAGCGCTCGCTAGCACTCGTATAACTAGGGTTATAGGATAACCTTCGTTATACTTCGTAACTAGCTTTCGCCCTGCTCTATGGGACACAGGAGCGGAGCAGAGCGGAGAGCCCGACAAATGCACCCGCTGAGGTCCCCTACAACCATCAGAACATCGGGGAGGGTCCAGGCCCCCCCACCCCCCCTAGTGAGGGGTGGGGGGGGAACAGGACACCGACTGTGCAAAAGAGGGGACAGCACCCAACAAACGCACAGGGTGAGCAGACCACAGGACAGAAGGGCCCCCGACTACCCGACCGTGCGCCCTGCCCGCTACCAGGGAACGTACGTGAAAAAACACAAGCCTGTGTTACCGCTTCCACACCTCGTGGGGTCGGGGTCGTTAAACCCTGACGCCGCCTGCCAGGCGTCCCGCGGGGTCGGGGTTCGGGGGAAGCTGTAACAGCGGGGCGCGAAGGAGGTCCCAGCCCCATGGACCACTCAAGGCAGGCTTACCGCCGAGTCTAGGGACCCGACAAAAGGGACCTGGTGAGGTCAACGAGGCCATGGCATCGAGACCTCTCCAGGCGTTTACTCGTGACACCACCCTTTACACCGCCAGCGCATCGGACAGGGCACAACAGGTGAAAGCCCTTCTCCGCCTGGCACGCCGCGAGAATCCCCTGAGGAAGAGGCTTTGAAAACTCCTGGAGGAGGAGGCTCTGTAAGGAGGCTCCCTCTCTGAGGAGGAGGCCCCGCTGAAGGGGGAGGCTCCGAAGAACTCCCTGAGGAGGCTCTGAAAAACTCCCTAAAGAGGAGGCTCCGAAGTTCCCTGAGGAGGCTCTCCCCCACAACCTGTGGAGTCAGCTGGCATACCGGGGAGACAAACACTCCAAGAGAGGAGGTTGATCCCGTAACCCAGGCCGACAGGTAATAAGAGCAAGCTCGACCTGCGCCCGGAGGACTGTGAACTACACAGGAGTGCCTAGAGGGGCTGACTGTAAAAACAGTACCCCGACAGGTGTTCGGCATGCCGTGCACAATGTCACAATCTCGTGGGGTCACAACATTGCGGGTCGGGGTCCCGGACCCTGACTCCGCCAGTAAACCGACCTCGCCATGAACCCTGACCCTGCCAGTCTATTAATCCCGCGGGGTTGGGGAGGGGTGAATGAATGGAGAAAGGAAACCTTACTTAACAGTTTGCAGAAAGGGTACAATACAGTACGGTTCAATGCACACAACTGTTAAGGGGATGCAGATCAGAGGAAGACGTTTGTCTTGTCCACATCGGGGTCCCCCACTTTCAGCTCGTAGTGACACTTATGACACACAACATTCATGACATCAGCCCCTGTGGCGTCCGGCCCGCCCCGGCATTTCCCCCCCCGGAAAAGCCCAGGGCCCTTCGGGTTGAACAGAACATATATCTGTGACCCGGCGGACATCGGGTTGAACTGATCCGGTCCGGCACGACCAGGATGAGTACCGTGCCCTTTCACGCTGGCGCCCCTCTTCAAAGGAGAGGGGGATAGGTACACGTTTCAATCAAAACCTCACAGGAGGCACCACCAAGACGGTCTGAATATGCGAACGCACAGCTCCAGGTGGCCCACCTAAGGGGCGTGAAACCCCCCAGTCGATGCTTGATCTGCCCCGTCATTTCCCCCCGGAGATGCACGCGAGCCCTCGAGCTGGCCTAGTGAGCTGGCGCTTGGCAGAGATAAAAAACTCCTTCCCAGCTGACTGCATGAAATGACGTTTATGCTGTTGGACAGACCAGGGCGCGCTGGCCCCAAAAGGCTGTTTCAAATAAACACCTGAGAACACGCCCAGGCCAGTCGCTGATACCGGTCCCGTAAGACCAAGCACTGATATCGAACAGCGTGCTGGCTCGTAAAACCTGAGAACGTGGCGGGCGAATTCTGACAAGAAAGAGCCCCCACAACGTTTCTTCCCCCTGTCTGGGTAGAACCAGGAGGGAACCGGCCCCCGAAAGGATGCTGACACAGGGTTTATATACAGAGCCTGGGGAAAAACCATCCGTCACAAATTCCCCTCACACGAGAGGGGAAGAAGCCAGGTTTATCCCGGAGAGACCTCCCAATTGACATCGTGAGTCGGGACCTACAGTACCACGCATATCTCAACTCACGGATATATCTCTCGGGCCAATAAGAAAACGCGAAAGCCTGCAACATTTTCAATGGCCACACAGGGTTTACATACAGAGCCTGAGGACTCCTATGACTAGGGTTACAGAATAACCCTTGTTATACCCCGTTTCAGGTGCACGTCCAAATATAACGGGTGACATCACTGAAATATTGGGAGTAAGCACCACTTATCGTGTCCTCCCATGGGACCACGACGATGACCTGCCTTGCCAACAGAGATTGAATCTCGTCGGCCAGGGCTGTCGCTGCACCCTGACTCAGGAGGGGTGGGTGGGGGACACTGTACAAGCAAAACTGTACATTGGAATATTGACAACCATACTTGGTCATTTACGGTACATTGGAGGGGGTTGGGTTAGGACATTTACAGGGGCCAGTTTCTAATTGCAGTCTCCCGTAGGTGTTCTTTGAGAGTGGTTTTGAAAGTGGCTAGTGATTCACATTCCTTTACAGCTTTGGGTAGGGCGTTCCACATTGATGTGGCATAATTGCGAAACGTGTTTAGTCCCTTGTTTGAGCCGAATCTGGGTTTAACATGATTTGTGGAGCTCCCTCTGGTGTTGTGATCGTGGTATCCACTGACCTTTGGGAAGTATTTTGACATGTACATGGGTACCTTGGTCGTGTAGTGTATCTTGTAGACCAGGCCCCTTGCAAGTTGCTGTACTCTGTCGTCTACTCTAAGCCATCCTAGGTTGTCAAAGTGGGCAGGGGTGAGGGGGGTTCTAGGAGTAAGGTCAAGCAGTAGTCTGACCAGTTTGTTTTGAGATGTTTGTAATTTAGTTTTTAGCGCCTTTGAGGTGCTTTGGTACCATGCGGTGCAAGCATAGAATGAAGAAAGGCGCGCTCGTTTTGAGCTGCGTCCTCCCCCTCCGTCGCCAATATATTACCCGGGATATAAACATCCTATGGGGAGGGTTTATCCTCACCCCCCCCCAACCAGCCACTTGCTGTGATTGTTGCATAGTATAGTTAGTAACAGTAAGTATAGCATAGGGACAACTACACATTGTATAGGAGTGTACATAGGATCTAGTGCCTTTTAAGCGATTTATTAATATGTCTATTTACCATGTCTATTCTAGGTATCTTTTTATTATTATTACTATTACTATTGTTTTATTGCATCGTAGCGGGCATGGCCAACCGCATTTCACTGTATGTCCTGGTATTTATGTGATGAATAAACTCTTGAATCTTGAATTATTGTTCATTTGTGCATGCAGGTCAGTTCAGGAGCAGCTGGAGAGACCGATCACAGAAACACATGGCTAACCTCACATACCAACATAGACACTCAGTACTGTGCACTACGCTACACACTTAAATCCAAAGTTTAGTGGGACCAGTGTGTGTGTAGATTCAGGTGTAGGTTAGAGGTTGGATAGATTAGCATCTGGTCTAAAATGCTTGTCAGCATTAAGGAACTGAATGTTAAAAGTAAAACATGCCTACTGCGCCACCAAGGCCTGATTAGTAAAATAACAGACTCAAATTTAAAATGTCAAATTATCCTTTTAACTAAAAGCATCAGAAATAGCTTCCTGGAGTAATAAACCATTATATATTATAAAACATTAATGTATATAAAGCCAGTTCCTCTCAGAGAAGGACATTTAATCATGAGAACTTTCAGGAAACCTGTCAATCAAATAGCTCTCATTTACCTGCATTCAAACTTTAAACATGGGTGTGAATGAAGCTTTGATTATTCACTGATAACTATTATTGAAGCTTTGATTATTCACTGATAATTACTACTGAAGCTTTGATTATTCACTGATCATTAGTATAAAGTATAAACTACTGTTTTAATGATGGCTAACCCCCCCACCTCTCTCTATATCTTTCTCCCTCTCTCTCTCTGCAGGACATATAGTCTAAAGAAGGGGCAGCTAGAAAGGGACTATGCCCAGGTAAGTCTTTATAGATAATTACTGACCTAACCTAATGGTAAGAGTCTTCATAGATAAAGCCCTAACCTAATGATATTGATAATTACTGACTACTGGCTGGTAGAAAAGGATCTTAAAGGAATGCCTGCTGGTAGAAAATAGGCTTAAAGGAAGTCTAGCTGGTAAAAAGAGTCTTAACCTCTTAAAGGTCCCATGTCTTATAAATGGCCTTTTCCAGTGTTTAGCATTGTTTTCTAGCAATGTGGGGTTGTATCAATGGGGTCTGTGTCTCTAATTCTCATTTTGGCTCATCAGTCCAGTCTCGAGTTCACGAGATCCTCCCTCACTGAACTAAGCCATTCTGATTTGACTCGCTCCCTGACGTCAGTAGGTGCTGCTGATCTGCATAACTAACGCCCCCTCTATGGCTGTAGCGCACTCAACAACAGAGCGAGTGGAAATACTGACACTTCCTCAAACGGGTTGACGTGCGCGGGTGCTGACAGAGAGAATCAACAATTCGCTCAACAACGGAGCAGTGGGAATAATGAGGAAGCGGTCTCCCTGTCCCTGACTCTCCCTCTCTCTCCCTCTCTCTCTCCACGGTCCACCTGCATTTTACACACAATTGCAGTCGAGCCGCTCACACAGCGCACACGCGCGCACGGAGCGATGTATCCTCTCTCTCTCTCCCTCTCTCTCTCGCTCTCTCGTATAAGGGAGAACGGGGATAGTTGTAACACTTTTTACTCTAGTGTGAATTGCTCATCATCAAAACATCTTTCAATAGTCATTCCTACATTCAATTGAAGCTTAAGAAGCCAAAGAAAATGTGACGACCAACCCCAACTGGAATGTCTTGATAGCATCAAGGCTAACAGCCATCTAACAACTTGTCATGTACGAAGGTCTATTGACCATACAAGATAGTAATCTGGGCAGGTGTTACATGAGCAAAAAACAACCCCCTCAGTAGAAAAATGCTTCTCAAACAGTCCCGGGTAGGCAGATAGTAAACAAAGACGTTTTCAAATGGTAAATTGGTTTTATTGTAATGTGGGGGTTTCAACCCACGGCCTTTTCCCAAAGGGAAAAGGGATGTTATCAGTGGGGATTTCAACCCACAACACACACAAAGGAAAAGGGTAAGGGGAGAACAAACAAAGTGAAGAACAATAATAAGTAAGGCAAACTCTAACCACACAACCACATGCCACGTGGTTGGCAATCTGGGACCGAAGGAACACCACTCTAACCATGCAGTCAACCGTGTAGGACGAATCTAATATGGCCAACCATATACCTACCCCCCACAGGGTTTGGTCCACGCAGGCAGCACATAATCAAAAGTCCACATACCGTGGCAATTGGCATAACCAGCAAAGTAATAATTACTACACAAACAGTGGCAACCAGAGGCCACCTCACTCCACTTGGTCACTGGCAAAATGACCCCATGACGCGCCGAGACGTGTGTGTGCTGTCAGGTATTTGGCTACCCATCCCTCTTGAGCTAATTGCCAATCAGCTGTCATTCATTAGCAATCAGCACTCTTCAGTAGGGATGGGCAGCACCTGACAGGGAGAGAAGAGACAGCATTAGCTCTCATGTTTACACACACACACATCATCTCCAAAACATAACACATTAAATATACTAACCTGATGTTCAGAAGGTGTCATAAATACAGTAATAATGGTAATGACCAACCCACGTACCCAAGGTACGTCACACCTCCCCCCATAAGAGCGAACCTGTAGGGTTAGCAAAACATTATTACTTATTACCCAACATCCGATTAGTACCACCCACCAGGGAAAACAGAAACAACCAAAACAAAATTCTCCTCTCACAATCAATGCACGTATGCAAAAATAGACGCGCAGTGACGTCATTGAAAACTGCATGTAGCACACACCGACTACCGAATGCAAACCGGTCTCAAAAATGCGGTGAGATCTAACTCACAAAAAACCATGTCAAATGCACATGGTCAGCTACACACCCAGCCTCCACCGTTTTAGAGCTCGCTTTAGAGTTTTTCTGCACGGGCGACCCTGCTTGACGAATGCAACTTCAGGTGGTAGCGGTATGTCTTCCATCATCAACTCTCCAATAAAGGGTTCAGGAACTACCAGCTCCCCCTGAACGCTACATACAGCAACCTCTTCCATCTCTCCAACAGATGGCCCCCTGTCCTCGGCGAGAGCCGCCTCGCCACCGACAGAGTCACTCAACGACAAAACTTGAGTTCGCATTCCGTCCTGTGCCTTGGTGACAACACAAGCAGAAAACACATTGGGGTGATTATTATCAACATTATTACAACACAAGTCAGCCAATGGAGCCTTTTCAACCCCCACTACAGGAACCACACTCTCCCCAGCAAACTTGCTCCCCACGACAAAATCAACACTCACACCTTTTGGTTTCTGGGCTGACTTTGTGATTTTGTCCTGTCGCTTCCTCAGCGTACGACATCCTTTCACCACATGGCCTGTCTCTTTACAATAATTGCACACCACCGGTCTCCTAGACGGCGGCGAGCGTGGCCGGATTGCCGACTCAATCAACGCATCGCACAGAACTTTCCCCCCAGCTATATCATTTCCCATGATAAAATCAATTCCGGCTACCGGAAAAGAGGAACGAACCGCCACGGGAAAACAACCTGTGACTAGTTTTGACCTCACATGTATCATATGTAACGGAGCGGGCGTGTAGCCCATCTCTATTCCGCATACAATAGCACTTGTATTACAAGACGACTCCACACTTAACAGCAATACATCCGCCAGCATAAAGGACTGTGAACCACCTGTATCACGAAGGATCCTCACCTCGCGCTGGTCACAGACCTTACCCGACAGTGACACAAAACCAGAAGATATAAAAGGATCAAAACAACTGTCCGGTTTCCTCCGCCCAGGGCGTGAGACAGTGCTAACCAACCCCACCACCTTTGGTTCCTGAGCTGGCCTGTCAGTATTTTGCCGATCGCGCACAAATGCATAACAGTCCGCCGCCAAATGACCTTGCTTGCTACAATAATCACAATGTCTCTTTTCTGACGGAGGCGAGCGTGGTCGAAATGATCGCTCGTCGCCTCCTACATACACATCATTTCGCACAGAACCATGTGATGCAGAAACATTTTTGTGGATCATTGCCAACTCGTCACACAAAACTGCAGCTTCCTGGAGGGTAGAAACCTTTCGCTCCTCCAACTGTATCATCATGTGTTCGGGCACAAATTTCTTAAATTGTTCCATGAGGATTAACTCGCTCAAAGCCTCGACCCCATCCACTTTACACGCTTCACACCAACGAGTGAACACCATCCGTTGTTCATGGGAAAATGCGACATGTGTTTGCGAGGGAGCTTTACTTAGTCCCCTAAACCGCTGCCTATAAGCCTCCGGCACCAGTTCATACACGCGCAAGACAGCACCCTTCACTTTCTCATATACCATGCTGTCCTCCTTTGATAAAAACTGGCATGCGTCTTGAGCCCTACCCGTGAGCCTATATTGCACTAATAGTGCCCACTGATCCTCCGGCCAATTCGCAGCCCCCGCTACCCGCTCAAAATTCAAAAAAAATGTCTCCACCTCAGATTCTCGAAACACAGGAACCATAGCAATATGTTGCCCAACATTAAAACTGCCATGGCCACCTTCAGATGAGGGTGAAGAAGAGCCAACACTCCCCAGCTCCATCCTCTTCAGTGTAATCTGGAGCTCTCTATCTCTTTCCTCCTTCTCTCGTACAGCTTCCCTGTTTCTCTCAGCTGCTCTGTCCTCTCTGTCAGCTGCTCTGTCCTCCCTCTCTCGTACAGCTTCCCTGTCTCTCTCAGCTGCTCTGTCCTGTCTATCTCTCTCAGCTGCTCTGTCCTCTCTGTCAGCTGCTCTGTCCTCCCTGTCTCTGTCCTCTCTGCGCAACAGCGCTCTCTCCTCCATCTGGAGACGGGCCAAACGCAGACTAGAGCGCGCATGGCCAGAAGACGTGGAGTCTTTATCCGAATCGCCCGCGGTCTCACTTTCAGCTCCGGCCGTACTACCATCCTTCCTAATAGCACCACCATCCATGTCAAGATCACGTAAGGGAGAGTTAACCCATTCGCCAGTGTGTGCAACCTCCTGATCACTATGACTCACTACTCCCTGAGCCGGGTTAAACACCTGTTGCTCCACCAACCCCGCTATAACAGCTGCCTTCATATCCGCCTTGGATTGGGAATTTTGTACAGCAATAGCATAATGCCTAGCAATAAGGCCTAATTCCGCCTTAGTGCAACCTTCCACTTGACCCTCTGTCGGATCCGCTATAAAGGCTTCCAAAACAAATGCCGACACAGCCATATTATGTTTTTATGTGTGCGTGAGAAAAAAATAAAAAATAAATACATATATATCACGTCCTCACTTAATTAACCATGACCGTGCACAATAATAATAGACACATTCTGCTTTCATACCTCTTAACCAAAACAATCCAACTGACCACATCTATTAAATGAAAATAATAACAAATGGTCCTAACCACTCAACTAGGAGTCACCTGTGTCACTCTAGCCTATCCCAGATAAACTACTCCACTAGATGGATGAAAGGCTACAAATATCTTCAGTCGCTTACCGATTTCATTGCGCACTCCACCGGAATCACGACTCGTGCCCCCCACCCTCTAGCCAAGCAGGTGACCCCCCCGTTACCTATGTGGCAGAAAAATAGAATGGTTAAGAGCATCACAACAA
Organism: Notolepis coatsorum; assembly: GCF_963971535.1. Lineage (NCBI taxonomy): Eukaryota > Metazoa > Chordata > Actinopteri > Aulopiformes > Paralepididae > Notolepis > Notolepis coatsorum. The sequence continues at coordinate 195,028,153 of NC_140165.1, forward strand.
TAATGGTTTACATCAATCAACTGTGCACGGACAATGGACCCCTACCAATACCAATTTAGAAAACGCTATCTTATTACACCTGACATGCTTCAATCGACAAGTCACCCCGTTATTTTACCAACAAGGAACCATACAATTGCGCAAACTTAACGAGCCCCCATGTCAAGTACGAAGGTCTATTGACCATACAAGATAGTAATCTGGGCAGGTGTTACATGAGCAAAAAACAACCCCCTCAGTAGAAAAATGCTTCTCAAACAGTCCCGGGTAGGCAGATAGTAAACAAAGATGTTTTCAAATGGTAAATTGGTTTTATTGTAATGTGGGGGTTTCAACCCACGGCCTTTTCCCAAAGGGAAAAGGGATGTTATCAGTGGGGATTTCAACCCACAACACACACAAAGGAAAAGGGTAAGGGGAGAACAAACAAAGTGAAGAACAATAATAAGTAAGGCAAACTCGAACCACACAACCACATGCCACGTGGTTGGCAATCTGGGACCGAAGGAACACCACTCTAACCATGCAGTCAACCGTGTAGGACGAATCTAATATGGCCAACCATATACCTACCCCCCACAGGGTTTGGTCCACGCAGGCAGCACATAATCAAAAGTCCACATACCGTGGCAATTGGCATAACCAGCAAAGTAATAATTACTACACAAACAGTGGCAACCAGAGGCCACCTCACTCCACTTGGTCACTGGCAAAATGACCCCATGACGTGCCGAGACGTGTGTGTGCTGTCAGGTATTTGGCTACCCATCCCTCTTGAGCTAATTGCCAATCAGCTGTCATTCATTAGCAATCAGCACTCTTCAGTAGGGATGGGCAGCACCTGACAGGGAGAGAAGAGACAGCATTAGCTCTCATGTTTACACACACACACATCATCTCCAAAACATAACACATTAAATATACTAACCTGATGTTCAGAAGGTGTCATAAATACAGTAATAATGGTAATGACCAACCCACGTACCCAAGGTACGTCACACAACTAGTTAGTTAGCTAACAACAATCTAAACCAGGGGTCAGCAACCTTTTTGACATGGAGTGCCTGTTTGAAATATAGTTGTAACTAGTGTGCCTCAACAATATTCCATGCATCGTAATTTTTTTTCTCATAATCAGGTATTTTTTATGATAATTTATACATTATTACATCATTATTGTTATTGTTATTATTAACAATATTATTATGATGGTTGTATCAACCCTAAATCTAAGTTGAATGTGAGGTATATCGTGTAAATAAGTTTTGATTGATCGCAAGACTACACTGTAAAAAAATAAATAATAATAAGTTACCAGAACTTTAAAATATTGAGTTCAGTTACTGTGCATTAAGGTTTTCAGTTTTCAATCCATAATAAGTTAACAGAAAAATAAGTACACAACCACATTATTTCAACCTAATAAAACTATGTTTATTGTCATTGTTTTAAGAACACAAGTTGACTTGGTAATACTCACATTTTGAGTAAAAAAAATGGCTTTTAACATGTGCGATGTTCAATGAAATAGAAAAATAAATAATACAATTTGTTGATTAATCCCACTGGTCACAATGGTGACCGTAATAATGTTTTTGTTATAAGGCTCTGCAAATGTTACTGAATGATGTAGCAATGTATTTCCAGCTAAATTGTGGTAGTAAAAATAACCTGTGGGAGGATTTCAACAAGATAAATGCGACAACAGTGCAAAATATTTCACTATAATATTTCAAAGCAAAAAAAAAAAAAAAAATATAATATTTTTTTTAATTTTTAATTTTTTTAATGCTGCCCCCTGTGCCTATGAAAATGCCCCTGCGTGCCTATGCAGGCACACGTGCCTAGGGTTGCCTACCCCTGATCTAAACTATAGCTATCCCTTCACACTTTTTAAGGGTAATAATGGTTTCATTATAAACCAATTGTGTAAAAGCCTAGAAGAAAAATACTGAGGAGCGGAATATTTACAAATGGACATGAAAAACACAAAAAGTCCTCTCACCTCAAGTTCAGCTGTTTCACTCCAAAGATGACAATGTAGGTGAACTCTGACCCCAATTCTGGACATTTAAATACCAAAATATGGGAGACAGGACCCTCTGGTGGTGAAATATAATGAATGTGACAACCTAACCGTGTGACAACGTCCCCGTTCTCCCCTACATGTATCACGCTGTGTGGGTGACTGTCACTCAAAGCGCTCTGCTGCCATCTGGTGGCCAGCCTAAAGGTTTCAGCGGAAGACATGTTTGCTACGTGAGGCGCGCTGGATATTCCATCCATTTCCATCTCCGGTCTTAGTTGATCAAATAAAAAATATATGCATAGAATATGAGCCAGTAATCAATACACTAATAACAGCAAATACACTTTTTAGAAACACTAAATACACTCAGTGAATTGACGGATGCCCGGGGGCGAGCCCCGACATGAGACATGAGAATTCAGTAAATTCCCCGCTCCCTCTATTGGTCTCTCCAAATGTCAACACTGACTTTCCGACCAATCCCATGCAGCTGCCCCTGGGACTTCCGGAAAAAGGTGTACACCAAATTAAAGGGACTGTTCTTAGCTTTCGGGGGACGTTGAAATGGTGTCAAACGGATGAGAACTGCAGGGCGGGGCACTAATATTAATGACAAGAGTAACTGCACTCCGCCAGCGGCACATCTCGGTCTAAATTAAACACTAATTTTCCGTGGGATTTTTATAAACTTTGGACCTGTACTACATAAGATTTCAGGCTATGGAACCGTTATGTTTTCCAGCTCCTACCTCTCAGCTGGAACCCAAAAACAGGCATCTGGCAATAGGCTGTCAATCGATTAAAATATTTATTCTGATTAATCGCATGATTGTCCATAGTTAACTCGCGATTAATCGCAAATTAATCACATATTTTTTATCTGTTCTAAATCTACTTTAAACTGATCTTTTTCAAGTTTTAATACTCTTATCAACATGAGAGTCAACAAATGCTTGCTTTATGCAGCCATTTAACACAAAAGGATGACCCTCATGCATTAAAAATTTAAAAACTTTATAAAAACGTTAATCGTGCGTTAAAAAAAATTGTGGCGTTAAAAGAATTGTGCGTTGACGCATTAATATCGTGTTAACTTTGACAGCCTTACACAAAATTAAGGAGCTAATATTTTATTTCAGTGTGTTCAAACCAGACTGGTGTTGGAGCTTCTCAGAGTACTGCCGTTTAGCTTTTCTCGATGCCTTTCTAAACCTGTACTTTGACACCTTGAATCTGTCTCTGTCCCCACTTCTAAATGCTTTCTCCTTCTCTGGTTAGCTGTGAACCAGGGTTTGTCGTTGTTGTAACTCACCCTGGTGCGTGTTGGTACACATCTGTCCTCACAGAAGCTGATGTAGGACATTACAGCCTCTGTATACACATCCAGACTATTTGTAGCAGTCCTGAAAATATCCCAGTCAGTAGAATCCAGACATGCCTGAAGATCCTCCACAGCTTCACAGGTCCAAAGTTTTGATGTCCTGACAACAGGTTTAGCAAGTTTTAATTTTTGCTTGTATGCAGGAATCGGATGGATCGTGACATGGTCAGATTCTCCCAGTGGTGCATGGGGGATGGCATGAAAGACATTGCTCACCGTAATGTAGCAGTGATCCAAAGTGTTCTTCTCTCTAGTGGGGCATTTAATAAACTGTTTGTATTTGGGGAGTTCATGGGTGAGGTTACCTTTGTGAGTGCACCTTTGACCAAAATGTCCAATAAGTCCTTGGATGAAGCGATGAATGTCGGAAATAAATCCACTGGAGATGTAGTCCTAATGTTCAGGAGCTCATCTCTGGTGAAAGAGCTCCTGATATCTTGGCCAACCACTAAATTTACCAACAAAAACATACAAAACAACATGCACCAAAACACTGAGGCGCCATCCTGGGTTATATTATGTATGGTTCAGTAATATTGATGGGATTGTGACTGTATTATTTCAGTAATATTGATGGTATTTCGTCTGTATGTTTCAGGCTCTACAGAAGCTGGCGAGTCAGTATCTGAAGCGGGACTGGCCTGGTATCACCCCCGAGGACCAGAGAACTGACTACAGGTGTGTGTGCGTGTGTGTGTGTGTGTGTGTGTGTGTGTGTGTGTGTGTGTGTGTGTGTGTGTGTGTGTGTGTGTGTGTGTGTGTGTGTGTGTGTGTGTGTGTGTGTGTGTGTGTGTGTGTGTGTGTGTGTGTGTGTGTGTGTGTGTGTGTGTGTGTGTGTGTGTGTGTGTGTGTGTGTGTGTGTGTGTGTGTGTGTGTGTGTGTGTGTGTGTGTGTGTGTGTGTGTGTGTGTGTGTGTGTGGCTTTTATACCCTGTTGTTGCATTTACATTGGGACAGATAATTGGATAATACATTTTCAGAATGAAACTAGAAAAATATACTCAGTAGAGAACAGACCTCCACCAAGGCCTAATATATGGGTATCTGAGGGAGGAAAGGAGAGGAAGAGCTGTGTGTGTGCACGGGGCGAGGTCAAATAGCCAGACCTTGCATGGAGGACATGTTGGCATAAAGTTTGTGGAGGTTCTTAACTCATTCTGCGCCATGGGTCGGGGCACCAGAGGGCGCTATTACGCCAGCGCTGTAAGTCAATGGGCGCTTTGTTCACTTGCGAGTGCTTAAAATATATCTTATATTATATCTATGGGTCTAATACACCCGTTGACTGTCAGTGAGTTGCTTCCAGTCAACATCCACGAAACAGATTGTTTTTTCATCTGTACATTTCCGTTTTATACCGTTTTGAATATGAATATAGTTTGGGTGCTTCTGAGTAATTACAGGAAAAGACGCGATAATAGCCCTTTAGTGGAATACACTAAACACGTTGTCATTTTTTGAAATCAACGCTAGATCATCATTATTATCCTTCCTCATGCAAGAATGAAAAGAGCCCTGGACCGCGGGGTTCCCTCGCCACCTCCTCCCACCCAACGGCACACAGCCACACACACACACACACACACACACACACACACACACACACACACACACACACACACACGCACACACACACACACACACACACACACACACACACACACACACACACACACACAGACAGCTTCGATCGGGGTAGAAAGAAATATCAGATCAACGCAAGATTTTATATAGTGTTCTTACCTGGTATCTGATGTAATGCAAAAGAAATAATCCAATTATCTGATCGCCATTCCAAATACTGCTCATGGAGGTCCGTCCCACATTACCGAGCGTTACACATGAACGGGCGGGCGCGGTTACTGTTCCATGCCATCGTTGTTGAGGCCTACCTCGCCTGAGTATTTAAACCCTGCCCGCACGGCTCGGATCGTCCCAGAAAAGAAACTACACCATTTCCAATGGAGTGCAATACCAGCTGGAAGGCGTAGGCGGCGGTATTTGCCCTTTTGCGAGCTCAGACCCATTCCCAATGATAACATCAGGCTGGATGGATGAAAATGAATGGATATAGCTAATAAAAGAAATAACAACCAAAACCCGACTATACTCGTGATTGGCGCTGAACGGTCGGCGAGTTAACCCGACTATACTCGTGACTGGCGTTGAATGAGTTAAGCCCTCAATCTACTTTGTTGTTACTTTCACATGCAACATTCTATGAGTTGCTGATATTGTTAGTCTCAACAGACCCGGGCTATAAATTGAAATGGTGGCACTAGAGGAAACAGAATTTGCTGTGCACATTCATGATCGCAAGAGGAAGAAACCTTTTGATTTCGGTGACCACATGACCTTTCCAATCAAATTACTGCTGCTGTGTGATCTACTGAACCACAAAGTGTGAATTTAACTTGTAATTGTGTGTTTTCTACTGCCTAGAAAACACATAATGTGCCAAATCAGCCTTTTATCAGTGAAAAAAAAGCAACATGTCCCCACATGAATGTTTCCTCTTGCTCATTAAATTAGATCAAGCCCAGAGGAAACTATTACTAAAGCAGTATATAACTTATTCTATAGCCTAGTCCAACTTTTTTTTAAAGGAAGGCTGGCTGGGCTGAATGTTAATAGAACCTGCCTCATCTGTGAGGTCAAAACTGTCAGGTTGACTAAATGTTCGTACCTATAGGCCCAAGGCCTCTGTGTCCCGGAGGACTGAGGATCTAATTGATTAAATTACTTTTAGGTCTAGTCAAGATTATAGTTTAGAAATGTTTATTTAGTGATCAAAGAATAAATGCTGCAATAGACAGTTCACAAGATATAAAATATTATCGAGAATAGAATGTCTCGCACCCACAGTCTGATACCAGTTAGCTGTATTACGATTTATATGAGAGCTCTAGACCCTTGAATGCACAGAGGTTATATACTATCTTCATTGGTTAGGATGGTTGGTCACATCTGTTGTTCACGTGATTGTCCATCACCTTAGACCATGTTGATCTTCTTAGTTGAGCTGCTGTTTCAGTTCCTAGGGTGGTAATTAGAATAGAAATCCTTATATTAATCCCGAGGGCATTAGTCAGCAATGCGATTCCCGTGTTAGAAGAAACATCCTGTGGCCTTATTTGAGGATTGATTGATTGATTGAAAACTTTATTATCAGATTGCAGAATGGGTACAATATAGTACGGCTCAATACACACAATTGTTAACTCATTCCCCCGCCAACAACGAGTTTACTCATTATTGGGCACCATGCGTTGAACGCCAACAACGAGTAAACTCGTTATTTGGTCAGTTTTTCTTTTTTCGATTTTAATATTTAAAAAAAAACTTTTTAAATCTTTTTCCCCGTTCTTTTTCCGTTTTTCTCCCATCCCAATGTTAGTCGTTATGCCAATTCCCAATTCCCTTCCTGGTCGTTGCACACTCTACCCCCTACCGTCGGTCCGGGAGGGCGGAGACTATCACATGCTTCCTCCGACACATGTGTACCCAGCCCACCGCTTCTTTTCACCTGGCTCTCACTGGGAGAGTGTAACGTGTGAAAGGTCACACTACCTCTCCCAGATCCTTCCCTTGCTGTGCAGGCGCCCCGACCGAACTGTAGGAGTCGCTGTTTACAAAGACCAGGACTAGGGATGGGTACCGTTCACATTTGAACCGATACCGGTACCGGTACCTGTGAATCGATACCGGTACCCAACGGTACTTTTTCCGGTACTTTAGTCTCTAAAATTTTATCTACCTAAAATTTGTTGTACATTTTTTTTTTCAAAACTTTATATTTAACACTTTCTTTGCCAGGCTTATGTACATCATTATACCATCCTCTGCCAGCTCTATTTGTCTATGGAGAAGTTCCCCTTCTTTGCAGGGCTATAACTTTTTAAATTGTATTGCTAAATTGACATTACTATGGCCCATTCAACGTCAATTATCTATCGTTCAGGACGTAGGAACGTTATACTTTTTCATTCACATATTCATACTAAAATACGGTCTAAAGTATAAATGTTTTTATCGTTTTCTGCAGCATTCTCCAGAACGTGATTTATAGCACTAAATGCATTATATTGATGATCAAATACAGTTTGATAGCGATCTGCGCGAGATAAAAAATGTCAAATGGACGTGCTTCTAGAAGTTACTACTTATCATCTAATGTTGACCGGATGGGGGGGGGGGGGTCGTTTATAATTCCGTGGCCAACGTTAGATGATTCATCTAGTGTGGGTGATATGATCATTAGAGCAGTTTGTATCGAACACGGTAAAAAAACACGCTGAAACTCACCGCAGCTTCCTCGTAGCGTTGGGCGATGAGCGTGGAGCAAAAATATTCCTATTATGGGATGTTGAAATATGCGATCCATCTCCAGGTTGTATAATATACGTCCAAATCATGTTGTTTATCGAGTTATTGGTAACGGATCACTATCCATTGTGTCGCGCTCGAGTCCCGGCACCTATAGCGAGTGATCGGACCGAATTTGGATGAGCACCAGTTTCCGTTTCCGGTTTCCGGTTTGGGCGATCCGCCAATCGGCCACCAGATGGCGCTCTTGAACCGTTGGAGAGTTGAGAGGGGATCAACAGTAGATCTCAAGTCTCCGGGGGAGAAATATGATTGCGATCACAGATTTTTGAAATATTGATCTCAATGACGTGTTACGGCGTCATTGGCAGAATTAGCATGGCAGGGAATGACGAGTTTAGGCGTCCTTGGCAGAGAAAGTGTTAATAAATAAATACTGTATTATTATTATTTACATCTTACTGATGTAAAGCACTTTGAACTGCAATCCCCTGTATGAAAGGTGCTATACAAATAGTTATTATTTATTTAGAACAACATATATATATATATGTAAGGGATAATGTATGGCTACGAGGTCATTGTCGCAAAATAATTGACCGACACGGAGTTTAAAATACCGAGGCGCCGTGCCGAGGTGTTTTAAACGTAGTGAAGGTCAATTATTTTGCGACAATGACCGAGTAGGCTATACATTATCCCGCTTATTACATGGCTAACTTACTAACAATATACCTAATTCATTTTACATCGACTCGCAACACTGGTTCTGGCTGCGTTCTGGCTCCGCTCGTCGCTCCGCCCCCTGTCATCGCCGGCAGCAGAACACCGAGTGTCTAATTGCACTGAAACAGTGTGTGTCAGTGGGCTTGATTGCGAACAGCTGCGCACTGCGGTCATTATTGAAAAAACAGCGGTCATTATTGAAAAATAATGACCGCTGTCGGGGGGCTATTGACCAATCACAAGCAAGCATTTCGGCGAATGTGAAAACGCCATGTAATAAATATATATATATATATATATATATATACACAGTCACACACATTAAATAAATGTTATGTTTATTTAAAAAAACATGTTTAACAAATTAACAAAAAAAGGTACACATCTATATATTTAAATACAAAATAAATAAAGGTATTGTATTTTACAAAATAACAAGTATAAAACAAGGGTAAACAAACCACTCTAGCAGCAATTAAGTATTCTGCTGATAAAACAATTGTCAAATACACATCTATATATTTAAATAACAAATAAATGAAAGTATTTTACAACTGATTAAACAAACAAACAATCTAGCAGCAATGAACTACTCTGCTGCTGATTGAGTATTCTAGCAGTTATTTTCGCTCCACCCCCGCTTTGGAGAAGACCCGCTCTGCGGTGTGTTTGGTCTTACATAACAGCCTGTGGCTTGTTTACCGACATCACATCCACTACTCTTCTGTCTACTCTTAAGGCCTCTACATGCTCCAGCAACTGCGACGCGACTGCAACACAACATCGACAACGCAACAATGTTGCATTCTGCAACATCCCCGCGCAGCCTATGCAACATTGTACCCCGTATGTAGCTAGGTTCCCTAGATAGATGACACTTCCCTTCTCAACCAACCCATTGATAACAACCCATATAATAGCCGTGTTTATGTTTGTTTTTGCTTGTGTTCTTGTATATAGTGTAATATACTTATATTTAGTTCGTTTGTTACGTTTGTTAGTTTGTTAGTTTAAACTTTTTTGTTGTAACGTTAGTTTAGGTTTGTTTTAACGTTAGATAATGTACAAAATAAACGACTTTCCCGTGTTTTAGATGTCGCTCTTTTATTTTTAAACCCCCCGACCGGAAGTATTATTGATGCTATCGCTAGGGGCTTGTGTCGTCCGGTTCTGTGTTTTTGAACTAATGCTAAATACAAATGTTGAGATTGTTGGTGAACAACTAACTTTAGGTTAGTTTTAACGTTAGCTAGTAGCAGGGATGGACGCCGTTGTGCAAATGCAGGCAGCTACAGGCACTTGAGGGAAAGCTGCTGAATTTAATCGGCAGGAGAGAGAGAGCTCGTCAAAGCCGTATATCCCTGTGGCTGTGGTGTGGACGAAAGTGCAGCTCGAACTACCTGTTGTATTAAATTAATTGATTGCTGTTTAACTTGTCCGTGTCCAGTCCTTTCGATTAGCCCACCGTTCATTGTAAACAATGATGCATGTAATTATATTAACTTTACTGTGTGTTGTTCAACAGTTGTAGCTATGTTAATAAATTCTGAATGGCATTAACGTTAGTTGGGTATGATAGCATTGAATAGCATCAACGCTAGCTGGCTGGCTACAACGAATTCTCACAAGCTGGCATCGTAAAATATCAACACCAGCCATGGGTATACTGTTTACTAAATTGTGGAGGCTTTTAAATGTCAAGGTAAGAGGATTTGAAGGCGTATGCTATGGAAGTCTTCCCCTGCAGCTCCACTTTGTTGAAATGATAACTAGGGCTATAGGATAACCACCGGTTAATTCGCGATTTTTTATTGGTTTGTCATGACAAACCAATTACATAATCCAACATATGTGTAAGAAACTAACATATTCCAGTTAACACGTTGGTTGCCTTGGGTTAAATTCATGATATACCATAGGTTGCCGGCTCTATTTGTCTATGGAGAAAGTCCCCTTCTTTGCAGGGCTATAACTTTTTAAATTCTATTGCTACATTGCCATTATTAGGGCCCATTCAAAGTCCTATATGTATTGTTCATTGTGTAGCAACGTTAAACTTTTTCATTCACATATTCATAGTAAAGTATGGTCTAATGTATAAGTATGTTTTCATCTCTTTCTGCAGCTTTCTCCAGAACGTGATATATAGCCCCAAATGCATTATATTGATGATGAAATACAGTTTGATGGCAATCAGCGCGATATCCAACTAGACGTACTTCTAGAAGTTACTACACGTCATCTGATGTTGACCGGATGGGCGAGGGGGCGTTTATAATTCCGTGGGCAGCGTTATACCGATCGGCCACCAGATGTCGCTCCTGAACCGCCAGAGAGCTCAGTGGGTCCTGCTGGTGGATCTCAGGCCAGCGGAGGGGACATATGAATCAGATCGCAGATTTTTGAAATATTGATATAAGGACGCTGTACAGCGTCCTCCGGCAACTTGAGCATGGCCCGCAATGACGTCAAAAGACGTTTCATGGCAGTCAAAGTGTTAACGGTATATTTTTTTAATGATTCGTTACGACGAAATCAATACTTCCATTTGTATAAATTACATTAACTATCGAGGATAGTATTCCTGCCTGCGGGACCAATATTATTATGACAGCCCCGCCCCCATTCACTAACCAACCAATCAATGCTACGCAACATCAATGCAACGGTTGTTCAGATTAGATTTGGATGAAAGGTACGCAACATCCTCGCAACACACTCTACAACACCCTCTGCAACATCTGCAACCATGTTGCGTTGCAGTCGCATTGCAGTCGCGTCGCAGTTGCTGTAGCATGTAGAGCCCTTTAGCCTACGGAGCTAACGTTATGTCCGACGATTAGCTAACGCTAGCTTAACGTTAAATAAGTTACAAATATGTGAAACTATATGGAAGGAGTAAGCCGACCGCTAAAAAGAAAACCCACCGCGGCAGCGCGAGCACATAATAAAATAAAGTTTCGAGAGGAGTGGACGTTTGGAGATAGTAGCAGAGAGCAAGAGCAGAGGTGGAAAACTGAGCTACACTTTCTAACAACCTGCCCACTGTACCAAGATATCAGAGACATAACAACCTGCCGACTGTACCAAGATATCAGAGACAAGTATACTCCCCATGAATTGCAAACACCCAAAGAGAGTTTGAAAACATGTATTGTGACGTCATCAGACTTTTTTTTTTCTTTCTCATAACCGAAAGTAGGCACCGTTGGATCTCACGTGAATCGATACTCGGTAGTACCGACGTGTTTCGGTAGGTACCTTTAATAAAAGTACAGAATTCGGTACCCATCCCTAACCAGGACCCACCCTCGCCGGGTTTCCCACCCGCTAACACTGCCAATTGTGTTAGTATGGACGGTCGGCCAACCCGGAAGCACCACAGCTGGATTCGATCCCACTGTCTCTGTGGTGGTAGACAGACGCTTAGTCCGCTGCGCTACCCAGCCGCACTCGATTTTAATATTCTATTCCATGTCACGGACCTGTATGTTGCTGTTAAAAGGCATACTGGGACCCCAAGGGTGCAGTACCGGCCAGATCCTGCTAGGTGGCAGTATCAAGAGTGCAGTAAACCCTGTTCCAGACCGCGTGTTACATTTAAATCCCACCGGGCGGAGATTTTTTGTCCAGAAAAGCCTAGAGGTTCACTCGATCACATTGAAACGTGTCCAGGACACTCGATGCATGTGTTGCAGTGGCGTCGTTTTCTCCTAGCCCCGGATCTAAAAAAATAAAAAATAAAATAAAATTGTTTAATTTTTTTTTTTTTTTTTTTTTTTGATGGCAGCATCCCCATTGTCTGTGCTGAATGTTTGTTAGTGTTTGGTATTTTTCTTTGGTTTTTAGTACTTTTAAATCGATTTTTAGCAAGTAGTAGTTTTCATTTGATATAATTTTTTCATTCACCGATTTGTGGACTTTTTTTTTAGTGTCTTGAAAGGTGCATTATAAATCAAATGCATTATTATTATTATTATCCAGGAGGGAAAAGACACTTTGGATAGTAGGGACTGCATCTCTGCCTGTCCTGGCCAGGAAACACTTTGCAACTGTGATCTCCTCTGGCAGTAGTTGGATATTGTAATGTGTGGCGAGGGGTTGCAGCAATTCCACCGAGAGAAACTGGTCTGAGGCTGGATAACATGCCTGTATGCCTCTCATACGTTGTTCTCCAACTCATGAGAACCTGCTCTCAAGCTCTTGCAGCATTCTGTCGAGGACTGGATAGAACAGTCTCTGTCTCAGCTGATCTCCATGAGGTCTGAGCTTGTGCCACAAGATGACTCAGCTACATACTCGTCCATCCTTTTCTGCTTCCTCCTTTGGCTGGTAGTATGTTCCTCAATCCCAAGGCCATTACATATGGCCTTTGTCCTGTCATACATGTCCACTGCCATCTCTGAGGTGCGATAACCTTTGAGTGTGTCCTGCACTGTGCTTTTAAATAGTACAGATAGGTATTGAAGATGTGCACTTTAACGCAGCAGCACCTGGAGCCATCCATACCCATGTCCAGTGTCCACTGACAAAGACATGCTCATGATACTGTGATAAACTATAATAAGCTTTAATCGAACCCTGGGTTCATTTCCTCGGATAGTCCGGTTGGTTTGGGGTGGTGTGAAAGCTCATTCACTCTTGCAAATGAACCCTGCTGCGGTTCATTTGAGATGTGAATGCAAAGCGGACCAAAGGCAGGAAAAGACCCCAAAATCTAATCTTTTTTTTATGAGAAGACTGAAACATTATGTATATAATTTTTTCGATTGCTTAAGCACGATTTTGAAAACAGGGCCCGGTGTTTCAAAACACTACACACAATTAGCACAACCACGCACACAATTATCAGAACACCTCAGATCCTTTGCTAAATTAAACACAAACTATACACTAATTTATAAAAAACTACATTTTGAAACACACGTTTCATATGACTTAATTCTGTTTGAACCAGTTACACACTGCTGTGCTTAACCTAAAACACATTTAGCAATTCTACTTCTCAGTGATTAGAGTACTGTAAGTGAAGTACACAGAGAATGTGCAAATATACAATAAATTCACCAAACACTACACAAGACCAATGCTGTAGACTGATGAAAATATAATTTATTTATCTCCATATACCCAAATCAATGATGCAGACTGATGAAACAAATATATGTCTCTCCATATACCCAAATCAATGATGCAGACTGATGAAAATATAAATGTTCTCTCCATATAACCAAATCAGTTAACATTTCAACATGGAGAATCACAACAAAACATGTCCCAGTGCTCATGCATAACACAGTAAGCTCAGCAAATATCAGACAAACATAAAATACTGTATCCAGTACAGGTTAAAATGACAAAAACAAAAATAGAAAAAAATTAAATAGAGTACAGAAAATACTAGACATTATCTCTTTGCCTAGCTGGATCTGGCAAGAGATTATTTTGTTGTGATTCTCCATGTTGACATGTTGACTGATTTGGGTATATGGAGAGAAAATGTATATTTTCATCAGTCTGCATCATTGGTTGTCTTGTGTAGTGTTTGGTGAATGTATTGTATATTTTCACGTTCTCTGTGTACAGTACTTCACTCTCCTTCCATTTTGGTTGAAGGCAGGTGAACTCACCTGCTGCATTTTTATAGTGCTTAAACCTGATTGGTGTATCTACAATTAAGCAATGGTGTGTTTGTGCATCTGATTGCTGTGTTTAACCAATTGGCTCATATGTGTGGTAATTTGACATTCTATGTGTAATGTAATGCAAGTGTGTTTAGTGTTTTGCAAATCACTGTGTGTATTGTTTTGCAAAAAGTGTGAGGCTGACTTTGTGCTTATAGGGGTGCAAATCTGGGCCTATGTTTTGCTCCTTGAGTGTAAGGTTTTGATAATTGTGTAATACTTTTGATTTGAGTGTTTATGCAATCGAAGAAAACTGTAAAGACTAGAGATTAACTGTTTATTTCTTTTGTACATAGGCTGTGCATAATGTTTGTTTGTTTATTTGCTTATGTGTATGATTCTTAACTGTGTTTTTATTTTGTTATTGGTGTATGTATGTATGTATGTATGTATGTATGTATGTATGTATGTATGTATGTATGTATGTATGTATGTATGTATGTATGTATGTATGTATGTATGTATGTATGTATATGTGTATATATGTATATTTGTACCCTTGTTGGGGCCTCTTGGACCATATCAATGTTTTATCTGGCTAAATAAAGGTTAAATAAATAAATAAGAAACTGATGATTTGGTCCTGTTAACTTTGAATTTTCTATGGGGACTGCCCATATCCCTCTCATAGACCTGGACCTCACCTAAAAAAATTGCGTATTTCTGTGTTAAAAAAAAGGGGGGGGGGCCTCCCGGGCTGAAGCCCCCAATGTTTTCGAACCCTAAAAACGCCCCTGATGTGTTGTGCCGGATTATGTCATCAACCAGATGGATACAATACTGGAAATTGCGATCAAACAATTGGAATATTCTTTTTGGAATACCCCCGATCAAAGGTAAGGACTAACTGACGGCAATTCCAGCTTGATCGTACAATGTTTTCATATCGATCCAGCTGATCCGCGCGTGTGGTGTTCAATACGAATGCCGTTACTGGCCATCAAAGCATAAAAAAACGACCCCCCCCCCCCCTTTCATGCATTCATGATGAAACATAATACCTATTATATACATTTGATTTGGAAATAGTAGCGTGTCCAGGCAAGAAACGCCAACGCTTATAGTAGAATTCACGTAGCGCCCTATAACTCAGCTTTTCAGGAATTATCCCGGATCACTCCTAAACTATACAATATTCACCACAGGATAACAGTACTGTTACATTCAGACATATATGACATACAAGATATACAAATATACAATACTGTTTAAGAGACAGAGTTTCTAAAAGAGAATATATACATTTGAGGGGGAAGAAACTGTACATTGGAGGGGGTTGGGTGGGGGGGGGGGGGGGGGGGGGGTGGGGGGGGGGTTGGACATTTACCGGGGCCAGTTTAGAATTGCAGCCTCCCTTAGGTGCTTTTTGAGAGTTTTGAAGGTGGGTAGGGATTCACATTATTTTACGGCTGTGGGTAGGGCGTTCCACATTGTTGTGGCATAATTGCGAAACTTGTTTAGTTCCTTGTTTGAGCCGAATCTGGTTTGAACATGATTTGTGGAACTCCCTCTGGTGTTGTGGTCATGGTATTCACTGACCTTTGGGAAGTATTTCGACATGTACATGTGGGTATCTTAGTGGTGTAGTGTATCTTGTAGACCAGGCCCATTGCAAGTTGCTGTACTCGGTCGTCAAACTCTAAGCCATCCTAGGTAGGGATGGGTACCTTTCACATTTGAACCGGTACCGGTACCGGTACCTGTGAATCGATACCGGTACCCAACGGTACCTTTTTTCGGTACTTTGGTCTCAAGAAATTTAATTTACCTACCTCAGTCGCAAAAAAAAATCCAAACTTCAAATAACTACAATTTCGACAGTTTTCGGCTTGTCATTGCTCCGACTGCTTTGTTGTTGAATCAAGTCAAATCCTAGGTAAGCATATATTGTGCGTGTGAACGTTGACATGAAAAGAAAAAAGTAAAAAAAAAAAATAATAATAAAAAAAAAAAAAAAAAAAAAAAAAAAATGTTTTAATATTTTTTTCGGTTTCTCACTTGATTCGATACTCGGTAGTACCAACGTGTTTCGGTTCGGTGCCTCAAAAGTACCGAATTCGGTACCCATCCCTAATCCTAGGTTGTCAAAATGGGCAGGGGTGAGGTGGGTTTTAGGAGTAAGGTCAAGCAGTAGTCTGACCAGTTTGTTTTGTGATGTTTGTAATCTTGTTTTTAGTGCCTTTGAGGTGCTTTGGTACCATGAGGTGCAAGCATAGTCATACCCTTGAATGAGTGCTCCTGTAGTACCCTTGAATGAGTGCTCCTGTAGTACCCTTGAATGAGTGCTCCTGTAGTACCCTTGAATGAGTGCTCCTGTTAGAGTCTTCAGGGTATTTTTGTTTACCAGAGAGGAGATCTGGTACAAGAATCTTGTTCGTTGGTTGACTTTTTTGATTACATTGATTGCCATTTTGTCACAGGAAAGATTTGCCTCTAGGATGGAACCCAGGTATGTAATTTCATCTTTCCTTGTGACAATATTGTTACCCACTGATAGACCGGGGAGTGTCATATTCTCAACTTCTGACTAGTTGCGACACTCCTAGAATGTGTCAGCTGGGCCTTCAATGTAATTGTAATTGTTAGACTAGAAGTCTTTATTTGTCATGCAGTTTAACACACACACGCGAGATGGGCGACCCACAGGAACACACAAACACATGCACTGAGTCGCCGATGAAATGTCTCTCTGCACTTTTCCCATCCCGTTGTCCTTCCCCCCATGGGCAGCCGGGAGCAGATAGGGCATCAACGTGAGCCGCGCCCGGGGACCAATCCAAGTGCTCCTTTCCGTCTTCGTCAAGGCGCCACAGCGTTAGCGATCTGTTGTGCATGTTTTTCCATTGGGTTTATCTTATCGGGGGGGAAACCCTTGCGAGCACGGGGAGAACATGCAAACTCCACACAGAAAGGCCTGGGAGATACCCCACCTGAGTACCTGGCATCATGGAAACCTGGTCCCCAAGCGGGAATCGAACCCTGGACCTTCTTGCTGTGAGGCGACAGTGTTAACCACTACACCACCGTGCCGCTTCAGTAGGAAGCGACATTTTTTTTTAAGCCTGGAGGACATAAATCATAAGAATACTTATACGACTTACAGAGGACCTATTTATACATACCTAAGTAAATGGATGATTGCTCCACTTCTACAAGGCCATTTGCATGTTCTTGGTATCTAGGGACATCTATGGATCTCAGGGAATGTATTCCCATTGTCAGAAATATTGTGTCTGTTACTAGGTGTTGAGAGTCACAGCCATCGTGACGCCGTAATTGCCATCTCGACCCCCGTACAGACGCTATTAAGACAGTGGAAAGTGACCGACCAAGATGACAGAGGCGGTGTTGAAGTGCCACGAAGTGACCCTTTTTATTATGACATCCTGTTCTCCCTGTCAATTGTAGGATATAAAGGATTAAGCATATGTTTATTGTATATATCTGTTTTAAATCTAAGCATATGTTACTGTATGTGTCTATATGTGATATGTATACTGGGCTGGGCTGCACAGTCAGAGGCCTCTGTGCTGTGCAGGAATGTGGTCGCAGAGCGTTGACCTTGGCAGAGGAGCAGAGAGGCAGAGGGAGAATGATGTGATGTGCAGAACATATCCACCAATGTATATGAGTACTGTATTGTACATGTATACGTATATGTATATCTGTATATATCTGTATATGTATATATAGGCGTGTTAGGCTATTCATGCTAGAAGGACCATGTGCTGTATATTACGGCAGTCTTCCTCGTCTTCTTCTCTTACTATTAGTGGAGCCAGGAATGTGGCAAACATGACGTAATAGGGGCTTTCCACAGCCACAAGTAATCTGTTACTTCTCCAGTACAAGTAACGACTAGAAAGGGAGGAGTTCATCTTTACTGAGTGTGTTTATGTGTTATACGTTGATTGGATGGTAGAAATGACATCACTGTATTTAGACCAATAGTAAAGAGGTCTTGATATGATGCCGGACCGATATATAAGTGACTGCTCCAGTCTCGGAGCTCAGATTTTCAGCCAAGCCAGGAAATGTCGAGCGGTGTAATGGGGCATGGCCTGGCAATTTTTGAGTAAACCTCCCTAGGAAGTTTACTCTTTAGAGTTTGGGGATTTTTGAACTTTTTGACTTTTTACATTTTGACTTCAGGCCTTTGCTCTGCTGAAATAGATCCTATGATAAATGCATTCTTTTGTAACTCTTGTATTTTTTTATTAAAACTTTTTGAAACTAAATCTCTTTTCTTCGTGTTACTTTTTCTAAGAAATACTGGTAAGCTATAATATCCTTTCTACTTTTTAGCACCTGATTCAAAGTCATTCTGTGTAATTGAGACTTGAATGAAAGGTCGTTTTGAGAAGATACTTTTCCCTATGATGGTATTTGTCACTGTTTTTTTAACCTGTCTAACTATTCATTAGCTCCTAAAATAGTATTATGTCACTGTCTAAATGTTAGATTACAGCTTATCTCTCAAAGAGAATAACATTTAAAAAACATTGTCAGTAGGTCAGAAACACGGCAGAAACGCGGCATGGATCTATTTCATTTATTATGTATAGATCTTAGGTGAAATGGGTACAGATGTCAGTCTTTTCTCTAAAAATAGCAAAAGAAGTAAATAAGAATCTGTAATCTATTTGTATTCAATGCAAAAGGGGATTATACAGACAGCAAGCATTTAGAAAGAGATTACCTCACTCATTTAAGCTCCGAGATTAACTCTCACCGGCGCCTTTGACAAATGAGGGAGGGATAATCACTTGATTGATGACAAACCTATTGGTACATTCAAGTAGATTTACTAAGGACAGACTTGTCAAATAAATCTTCCTTGTTATAAATAAAATATAGATCTCGCAACCTCTACCAATGATCAACATCTTGCCGGAGGGGGTCGGGACGAGCATACGGTATAGCAGGTCTCTTGATACAACCCTTTTAGATTCACTGGGGTTTGAGTGTCAAGGCATTGCAGGACGCTGTTTGATGTCAGACGAGCAGACCACTGAGTGATGGGCTTATCAAACTGACCTGATATTGGGGCTTAATACGTGGCGTCCCTGGAGTGGGCTTTTATACTAATTGAATAGGTAATAACAGCCAAGAGAATATGAACTTAAATGACTGCTGTCAGGTGCCTCTGAAGTAACATAATGCTTACTTAAAGTCGAAACTTAAGTAGAAAACTACTTGCGAATAGCAGGCCTAGGGAGCCTTAAAGTCAAAGGCCTAGGGAGCCTTAAAGTCAAAGGCCTAGGGAGCCTTAAAGTCAAAGGTCTAGGGAGCCTTAAAGTCAAAGGCCTAGGGAGCCTTAAAGTCAAAGGCCTAGGGAGCCTTAAAGTCAAAGGCCTAGGGAGCCTTAAAGTCAAAGGCCTAGGGAGCCTTAAAGTCACTTAAACTTGAAGTAACATAATGCTTACTTAGAGTTTAGCAGGCCTAGGGAGCTTTAAAGTCAATTGAACTTGAAGTAACATAATGCTTACTTAGAGTCAAAACGTACTACTTGCGATTAAAGGCCTAGGGAGCCTTAAAGTCAAAGGCCTAGGGAGCCTTAAAGTTAAAGGCCTAGGGAGCCTTAAAGTTAAAGGCCTAGGGAGCCTTAAAGTCAAAGGCCTAGGGAGCCTTAAAGTTAAAGGCCTAGGGAGCCTTAAAGTCAAAGGCCTAGGGAGCCTTAAAGTCAAAGGCCTAGGGAGCCTTAGAATACTTATCAGCGAGCAAACCTCTCCAACCAAGACTCCTCCTAATGCTCGAGATCTGGAACAATGAGTGACGTAGAGGTCTGCAAAGCGCAGCAGAGGTAAAAAATCTATCAGGAACAAGAGAGGGTTGATAAGAAACCACTTGAAGTGGCGTTTACTAGCGACTAGCAGGTCTAGGGAGCCTTAAAGTCGCTTGAACTTGAAGTAACCTAATGTTTACTTAAGGTCAGAATTTAAGTAGAAAACTCTACTTGCGACTAGAAGGCCTAGGGAGCCTTAAAGTCAGAATTTAAGTAGAAAACTCTACTTGCGACTAGAAGGCCTAGGGAGCCTTAAAGTTAGAATTTAAGTAGAAAACTCTACTTGCGACTAGAAGGCCTAGGGAGCCTTAAAGTTAGAATTTAAATAGAAAACTCTACTAGCAACAAAGGCCTAGGGAGCCTTAAAAGCCAGTGCTAACGGATGCTAACAGCCGGCTAACCAGCCAGTGCTAACGGATGCTAACCGCCGGCTACCAAGCCAGTGCTAATGGATGCTAACCGCCGGCTAACGAGCCAGTGCTAACAGTGGGCTACCAAGCCAGAGCTAACTAGCTCACAACAGGCTACCAAGCCAAGAGCTAACTAGCTCACAACAGGCTAACAAGCCAGAGCTAACTAGCTCACAACAGGCTACCAAGCCAAGAGCTAACTAGCTCACAACATGCTAACAAGCCAAGAGCTAACTAGCTCACAACAGGCTAACAAGCCAGAGCTAACTAGCTCACAACAGGCTAACAAGCCAGAGCTAACTAGCTCACAACAGGCTAACAAGCCAAGAGCTAACTAGCTCACAACAGGCTACCAAGCCAAGAGCTAACTAGCTCACAACAGGCCAACAAGCCAGAGCTAACTAGCTCACAACAGGCTACCAAGCCAAGAGCTAACTAGCTCACAACAGGCTAACAAGCCAAGAGCTAATTAGCTCACAACAGGCTAACAAGCCAGAGCTAACTAGCTCACAACAGGCTAACAAGCCAGAGCTAACTAGCTCACAACAGGCTAACAAGCCAAGAGCTAACTAGCTCACAACAGACTAACAAGCCAGAGCTAACTAGCTCACAACAGGCTACCAAGCCAAGAGCTAACTAGCTCACAACAGGCTAACAAGCCAGAGCTAACTAGCTCACAACAGGCTACCAAGCCAAGAGCTAACTAGCTCACAACAGGCTAACAAGCCAAGAGCTAACTAGCTCACAACCGGCTAACAAGCCAGTGCTAACAGGAAGTGAACTGGCCCTAGCCAGACAAGAGTTAACAGCCGGCTACCAAGCCAGAGCTAACAAGAGCTTACCACCGGCTAACAAGCCAGTGCTAACAGGAAGTGAACTGGCCTTAGCCAGACAAGAGCTAACAGCTGGCTACCAAGCCAGAGCTAACTGGAAGTGAACTGGCCCTAGCTAGCCGGAGCTAACAGCAGACACTAGCTCAGAAGAAGCTGGCGCAGAAGATGCTAACTCATAAGAAGCTGGCGCAGAAGATGTTAGCACAGCAGATGCTAGTGCAACAGACACTAGCTCAGGAAAAGCTGGTGCAGCAGATGCTAGCTCAGGAGAAGCTGGCACAGGTATCTCAGAAGAAGCTGGCGCAGCAGATTCTAGCTCATGAGAAGCTGGCGCAGCAGATGCTAGCACAAGAGACGCTTGTTCGCAAGTTGAGAGATCTCAAAGGGCTGGAGATCCCCGAAAGGGCCTCAATGGCCCAAATGATGGAAATAGAAGTAAGGACCCCCGGTCAAGTTCCAGGGGAAAACATGGTGGAGAAAATAATCCCACAGGTGCGAGACGGGAGTCTGTCTCTCACTGTTGCAGCAGAATCAGTCATACGTGGAGCACCTATGCAAGGATCAGGCTTACTGCTTGAAAAGCTATTCATAGGTGTCCCAGGGAGTAACCTACTGGCAGCCAAATGCGCAGCATGGTCACGAGACCGGTTACATACCGAAGGTATACTGTATGACCAAGTCAAAAAGCTTTCTCACAACAAACACAACAAGGGGGAAAGGAAAGGGGAGAACCCACGAGATGAGAAGGCTCAACTTCGGCCCAGAAACAGCCACCGGCTAAAGCTAAACCTACCTACTCAAAAAACTACAAAAGGGGGGGCTCCCAGGAGCACCCCCCGAAAACAACCGAGGAAAGAGCGGGCAAAACGGAGTCTTCCGACATGAAATACCTCTCTGCAGACGATTGGGGGGCACTAACCCCAGAACAGCAAGCAGAGATGAGGGCAAAAAGGGAGGAATCCAAAGCCCGGAAGGAAAAACATTAATAGTATCCTTACCTCCTGGGACCGTGACACATGACACTCGAGCCTGGGACGAAGGCCGGGTGACAGGGGGTCTGTTAACCCTCAATATAGATCCCCAGGAGAGGCCCCTGCTGAACGCTATTGACACTGGGGCGGAAATCTCCCTGCATATAAATACACCCATTACCGGATCTATAGAAGTGGAATTGGGTAATGGGACCATCGCCCCGGAGTACGGGGAGCAACCCATACCAATGCACACTGGGCCTAGTCCAAATGACAAACTAGGACCCGTCACCCTGATATCAGAATATTGGGCACCACCAAACCCACCATACAATAACCTGTCAGTCATGGTCAGACAACCAACGCCTATGGGCAGGGACTATATATATGAGCACATGGCCTGTCTAAACAAAGGAGCATATGCGGTGCCCCGTCCAAGTGACAAGCACGGAGACAGGGCCGCTCGAAATGAGAGCATGACCTACTTGACAATAGATATAGACCAGGCCTGGGAGCAATCAGATTCTGACAATGAATCCGGGGACAAGGAGACTCCAAACATAGGAGATATCACCAAGCCTGGCGAATCGACCTAAAAAATCAGCCAAGACTATGGCAGTTAAATGTATAATGAGAGTGACTCTGGTAGCACTCGCCATCGCACTGACCCTGGGATTTATAAGGGCAATTGATTACCCCAGGACTCGTACCGAATGGGAGTTTGAAAAACCAAGAACTCAACCAGGAAACCCAAAGCATATACAGCACCTATGGGTCTGTTCCATATGGTTACAAAACTTTGTACCAAAAGGAAACCACACGTTTGTGGTTAACCCGGCCAACCGAGGCCTACGTAATGGAGGAGGAATGGCAAAAACCATACAGGATATGGCAGGACCCGGCTACGCCGACTGGTGGGCAAGAGAAGTGGTCGGACAACCTCATAACCTCCTTAAGGACGGCACGGTGCTGGTAGGAGTCCCCTACCTACTTAAAAATAAGGGTTACGCGGGGATACTGACAATTACCATGCAGGACGTGCTGCCAGGAACAGACATCGAAAGCCAAACCCGAGTACTCCAGAGTACTCCTGGTATACTACAGGAACAAGCCCAGGACGCAGGCATAACAAGCCTAGTTATGACCTTGTTTGGAATAGGGATTTGGCATTATGATGCCAACACAAGCATATGGTGCTTCTTGGAAGCCTACCAAGAAATACCAGCTGCATCAATGGCAGTGGTCTTGCTGATCCCGGATAAATACCAAGCAAACACAGTGCGCAGAGCTCAAATGGAAGCATGGCCACCACACTACCGTAATGGCTGGGGAAACCTGTTCGAGGAAATCGAGCCCACTATGGTCGGAGACCTCACACAGGTATGAACGAGCTGGCATACAGAAACCAGACATGGTCTGGTCCCTCGGGAACACGACGGGAAGTGAGTCACTCAGAACAGAGGGCCCAAATTATGTGGCCCCTGTCAGGACCAGGGAGGATATATGAGGAAACACCAGACACTCGGCCTCCAAGCACGGAGAAAGAAGGCTCAGGGGGTTTCACTAACCCTGAAAGCCCTGAGCTCCACTCCACCTGTGCGAGACACACCCAGAAGGGGATGGCACAGGAACATGGTCAGGACCCAGGAGCAGAAACAGGCCGAGCACTGCCTGCTCCCACCCACAGGTACATGGGCCAGAGGGCTCCCCGCTCAATGAGCGATCCCTCCGGATATGAAATGGGGGGATTTACAGTCAGGGGACAACTCCCGACACTGGGGGGATCAACCACACCGATGGCTACATCAACCCCAGGGCGAGATTACTCCCTGCGGTGCATAAGCCCAGGACCACGTGTTCATGAGGAAGTGAGGCAAGCGAGAGCAACCTATACATCTCCCCGTGGTGAACACTCAGGGGTGAGAGTGACATCTACAAGCTCTCACATACAAACACCAGACATAACAGTCACTAACCACCCAGTCTGGACCGACAACTCTGATGCACCATGGTCAATTCTCACCTTCACTGGACCGTCATTGACGAACTATGGTAGATGGGAAACAAGCATGGTAACGGCAGGAGGCTCTTACTACCGGAACCTGAGGAAACAGGTAATGGAAATAAGGACCAAAGAGCCTCTGAAACCAGGCAAGTCAGTAATCACTGAGTGTGATTATGATGTGTTTCATGCGGAGAAAATTGTCCATGTGACACTAAGCCAATACCGATACAATAAGGTACAGTCCTCACAAAAGAACTGGGACAAACTGGTGTCCTGTATGAAGGAACTACTGCAAAAAAGAGAAATCTATGCTGGCCATGTTACCAAGGACATGCCCTACCGACTAGCCATAAACCTGATGTGGGGCAGGTCTCGAGGATATGGCCAAAGAGGCATATGGTTGGGGGAAGCAGTAATCAGCGCAATCTCAAGCATAAGGAGTGCAGAGCACACGGAGATCTGTCTCATGGTGGAACCTAAGGACCATGAGGCCATAACCATGGCCTTGGATAAAGCAGGGGAGGGTGGGGAAGACGAGGACGATGAGCCTGCATCAGTACCTCTCACTCCTCCTCCGAACCCTAAGGGGTCGGGAACCGTCCCCAGGAAGGAAAGGTCCAATTTCCAGAACTCCTCCCGAACAACGGAGAGAGGGAGATCATCCACACCAAGGAGACCGACGATACAGTTCGAACCTGAAAGGGTAGAACCTGCCAGGTCCCAGGCCAGGAGTATTCTTAGACGACTAGGATGTACCCCGGAGTCAGGGGACGACCCAGCAAGTAGCGAACCGGAGTATACTGATCCAGATCAGGACTCAGAAATGGAGGAAGACCGGGATCGGTCAAGCTCCAGAGCATCCTCAAGGTCTTCATCCCGGTCAAGATCTAGGGAGAGAGTTCGGTACCTGAGGGGCGAACCTCCTAGACCTCGGAACAAGAGAGCTAAACCAGTCAAACTGAGACCTATAGGGACGGGGCCTCCCCTGAAAGGCACATGGGGAAAGGCTCGGGCCTTAGCCCGGTCACCCAAGGCAGAGAAAGTGTTGTCTCACCCTGGGATAACAGAACCATACAAGCATGCATATTTACATGCTGGCTATGACGTACTACGTGAACAGGTGTACAAGCGAGACAGGGCCATGGCCGAAATAGCCAGGAGAGAAAGGAACTGGTCGAACGAGGCCCCATCCATAAGCTCAATCCGAGCCCTGAGACACACCACAGATGAACCCCGACCGGAAGTGAGTCCTCACTCCATACTAGCCCAATCTCCCGGAGACATTTACCGACGAGAGGAAAGAGTTCACATACAGGCAGGAGTCTGCATGACAGCACCCTATATGGAGAAAGCAACAAAGCACAAGAATTGTTAAGCAAAACCCAAGTGCTCTGGCCCCAGAAATGCTTCAAGGGGAGACCCAGGCTGCTTATATCCATAGGATTGCTCAGATTTTCCATGGGTCACCTCTCTATGATGACCCGGATGCAGCTCGCATTTTGAGACACCTCAAACTACGGGAGAGATCCAAGAGGTCAGAGGGGGTGACCATAAGAACTATGACATTGTGTTCTTCAGACGACAACAACTGGGTGCATTGGCCGGGAACAACAGATGCAAGTCTTCCCGCCGGCTACCAAGCGACGACGTGGCCCCATCCTGTCGGGCCGTCCAGCCAGGGAACAACAGATGCAAGTCTTCCCGCCGGCTAACAGGGTACCGGGGAACCAAGATGACAGAGGGGGTGTTGAGAGTCACAGCCATCGTGACCCCGTAATTGCCATCTCGACCCCCGTACAGACGCTATTAAGACAGTGGAAAGTGACCGACCAAGATGACAGAGGCGGTGTTGAAGTGCCACGAAGTGACCCTTTTTATTATGACATCCTGTTCTCCCTGTCAATTGTAGGATATAAAGGATTAAGCATATGTTTATTGTATATATCTGTTTTAAATCTAAGCATATGTTACTGTATGTGTCTATATGTGATATGTATACTGGGCTGGGCTGCACAGTCAGAGGCCTCTGTGCTGTGCAGGAATGTGGTCGCAGAGCGTTGACCTTGGCAGAGGAGCAGGGAGGCAGAGGGAGAATGATGTGATGTGCAGAACATATCCACCAATGTATATGAGTACTGTATTGTACATGTATACGTATGTATATCTGTATATATCTGTATACGTATATATAGGCGTGTTAGGCTATTCATGCTAGAAGGACCATGTGCTGTATATTACGGCAGTCTTCCTCGTTTTCTTCTCTTACTATTAGTGGAGCCAGGAATGTGGCAAACATGACGTAATAGGGGCTTTCCACAGCCACAAGTAATCTGTTACTTCTCCAGTACAAGTAACGACTAGAAAGGGAGGAGTTCATCTTTACTGAGTGTGTTTATGTGTTATACGTTGATTGGATGGTAGAAATGACATCACTGTATTTAGACCAATAGTAAAGAGGTCTTGATATGATGCCGGACCGATATATAAGTGACTGCTCCAGTCTCGGAGCTCAGATTTTTAAGCCAGGAAATGTCGAGCGGTGTAATGGGGCATGGCCTGGCAATTTTTGAGTAAACCTCCCTAGGAAGTTTACTCTTTAGAGTTTGGGGATTTTTGAATTTTTTGACTTTTTACATTTTGACTTCAGGCCTTTGCTCTGCTGAAATAGATCCTATGATAAATGCATTCTTTTGTAACTATTGTATTTTTTTATTAAAACTTTTTGAAACTAAATCTCTTTTCTTCGTGTTACTTTTTCTAAGAAATACTGGTAAGCTAAGTCATTCGGTGTAATTGAGACTTGAATGAAAGGTCATTTGGGAAGACACTTTTCCCTATGATGGTATTTGTCACTGTTTTTTTAGCCTGTCTAACTATTCATACGCTCCTAAAATAGTATTCTGTCACTGTCTAAATGTTAGATTACAGCTTATCTCTCAAAGAGAATAACATTTAAAAAACATTGTCAGTAGGTCAGAAACACGGCAGAAACGCGGCATGGATCTATTTCATTTATTATGTATAGATCTTAGGTGAAATGGGTACAGATGTCAGTCTTTTCTCTAAAAATAGCAAAAGAAGTAAATAAGAATCTGTAATCTATTTGTATTCAATGCAAAAGGGGATTATACAGACCGCAAGCATTTAGAAAGAGATTACCTCACTCATTTAAGCTCCGAGATGAACTCTCACCGGCGCCTTTGACAAATGAGGGAGGGATAATCACTTGATTGATGACAAACCTATTGGTACACTCAAGTAGATTTACTAAGGACAGACTTGTCAAATAAATCTTCCTTGTTATAAATAAAATATAGATCTCGCAACCTCTACCAATGATCAACATCTTGCCGGAGGGGGTCGGGACGAGCATACGGTATAGCAGGTCTCTTGATACAACCCTTTTAGATTCACTGGGGTTTGAGTGTCAAGGCATTGCAGGACGCTGTTTGATGTCAGACGAGCAGACCACTGAGTGATGGGCTTATCAAACTGACCTGATATACTGGGGCTTAATACACTAGGCTTGAGTAAATTGTAATGAACGAGAGGAGAATATAAATTTTTTTTTTTCTTTTCTTTTTTCATCTTTGACGGTAACACCATGCTACAATTGACCAGACATGCAGAACATTCAGCACCTTCTTGAGATCACGTGTACAAAAGATTTAAGCTAATTAATAAAGGGCAGATCATTAACAGGAGGATTTGTAGATACAGTACTGGATTCTGCCATCCAGACACATGCAAGTTGACATATGATTATAGAATATAGAATATCAGGCCTATAAATGACCTTATTATGGCCAAGTCACACATCTATAGATCAGGTCAAATCTCCCCTTTCCAATGGCAGAGTTCAATCTGGATTTAGTATCAACAGGTGCCCCCTGACAGTGCAGCAAAAACCATGAATGAAATCTACTGTAAGTACAGTTATTTTTTCTAATGTAGATTGCTCTGCCATTTTTCATCAGATTGCAACAACGTTCACAGAAAGGTAGAGAAACTAACTGCGTTCTGTTTTATGGCAATAACGTTTGTGGGATATGATCCCGAAAAATAAGAGAAAGAAAAAAGTCACGCTAGAAGTCAGCGCCAAGTTGACAGGGGCTGGCATGAGCTTTGGAAGTGTATTTTTATTATCATTTGAAAGCCCATCGAAAGCCCTGGGTCTCTTCTCTCAAAAGACTACACTCAAGTTAGGTTGCGCCAAATTCTCGCGTCTATAAGCGCCTTTTTCCGACTCGATGCCCTGAGATTTGTATAAACTCATATTTCACTAAAGTAATCATTGGTAAACAAATGTAGTGCTGAAAATATACACGTTGACTGCTGTTTTGACTGGGTTAGGGTCTTTATTCTTGGCTACATTTGAAAAGGAAACGCAACATTAATTCATACATTCTATAGAGATGGATTTATGGTGTGATATCAATCTTGTACCGGTACCGGACCGCTTGGGCTTAAGAGGTTAATGGCTTTAAAGGCTTTTACTATAATGTAAAATAAAGTACTAAAAATAGAGGTTTCTTTCTCTCTCTGTCTCTCTGTCTCTATCTGTAGGAATGTGTATGCAGTATGGAGGGCATATCTAGAAGGAAGTGTCCAGGTGAGCCAGTCTAGACTCAACGTCTGTGAGAACTACAAATCCCAGGTTTCTGAACCCGCCAAGACACTCCGGCTGTACAAGGAACAGCAGCTCAAAAAGGTATGTCTGGCTGGCTGGTTTAGGTCTGGTTTATATCTGGTTTTGGTCCTAGGATACATCCTGCCTATGACAGGATCACATTTAGCAGGTCTGCCTTTTTGTTTCACTCTGTGGAACTGTGCTGTCACCCTTCCTGTTCACGTCTACACCTCTGACTTCTGCCTACAGAAGGTCTCAGATGAAGTAAGTTATATTTAGATGAAGTAAGTTATATCAGAGACGACAATGAGGACAAGTACCCGATGGAGAGCCTCCCTGTAGAGACCCTCTACTGCAGGGCTGGCCAACAGGGGCGTTTTTAGGGTTAGAAAACATTGGGGGCTTCAGACCGGGGGGGTGGAGGGCCCCCCCCTTTAAAAAAAATAAAAAATTAAAAAAAATTAAACACAAAAATAGGCAATTTTAGAGTAATTAGAGATGAATACTGAATAACTAGAATCATTAGAGGTTCTCAAAGTGAGGTCCAGGTCCATGAGAGGGATCTGGGCAGTCCCCATAGAAAATTCAAAGTTAACAGGACCAAATCATCAGTTTCTTATTTATTTATTTAACCTTTATTTAGCCAGATAAAACATTGATCTGGTCCAAGAAGCCCCAACAGGAGTACAAATATACATATATACACATATATATACATATATATATATATATATATATATATATATATATATATATATATATATATATATATATATATATATATATATATATATATATATATATATATATATATATATATATATATATATATATATATATATATATATATATATATATATATAATATATATACATATACTGTACATACATACACACATATACATCAATAACAAAATAAAAACACAGTTAAGAATCATACACAAAAGCAAATAAACAAACAAACAAACATATGCACAGCCTATGTACAAAAGAAATAAACAGTTCATCTCTAGTCTTTACAGTTTTCTTCAATTGCATAAACACTCAAATCAAAAGTATTACACAATTATCAAAACCTTACACTCAAGGAGCAAAATATAGGCCCAGATTTGCACCCCTACAATGTCAGCCTCACACTTTTTGCAAAACAATACACACAGTGATTTGCAAAACACTAAACACACTTGCATTACATTAGACACAGAATGTCAAATTACCACACATATGAGCCAATTGGTTAAACACAGCCATCAGATGCACAAACACACCATTGCTTAATTGTAGATACGCCAATCAGGTTTAAGCACTATAAAAATGCAGCAGGTGAGTTCACCTGTCTTCAACCAAAATGGAAGGAGAGTGAAGTACTGTACACAGAGAACGTGAAAATATACAATACATTCACCAAACACTACACAAGACAACCAATGATGCAGACTGATGAAAATATACATTTTCTCCCATTTTCCCAAATCAGTCAACATGGAGAATCACAACAAAAAATTATCTTGCCAGATCCAGCTAGGCAAAGAGATAATGTCTAGTATTTTCTGTTTACATTTTTAAAATGTTTTTTTGTTTTAGTGTAATTATACCCTGTACTGGATACAGTATTTTATGTTTGTCTGATATTTGCTGAGCTTACAGTGTTATGCACATAGTAGCATGAAAACTGGGACATGTATTGTTGTGATTCTCCATGTTGAAATGTTGACTGATTTGGTTATATGGAGAGAACATTTATATTTTCATCAGTCTACATCATTGATTTGGGTATATGGAGAGAAAATGTAATTTTTTCATCAGTCTGCATCATTGATTTGGGTATATGTAGATAAATAAATAATTTTTTCATCAGTCTACAGCATTGGTCTTGTGTAGTGTTTGGTGAATTTATTGTATATTTGCACATTCTCTGCGTACTTCACTTAAAGTACTCTAATCACTGAGAAGTAGAATTGCTAAATGTGTTTTAGGTTAAGCACAGCAGTGTGTGTAACTGGTTCAAACAGAATTAAGTCATATGAAACGTGTGTTTCATATGGTAACAAAATGTAGTTTTTATAAATTAGTGTATGGTTTTGACAAGTGTTTAATTTAGCAAAGGATCTGAGGTGTTCTGATAATTGTGTGTGTGGTTGTGCTAATTGTGTGTTTTGAAACACCGGGCCCCGTTTTCAAAATCATGCTTAGGCAATCGAAAAAAAACTGTATTGTGTGTTTCATTATATACATATGTTTCAGTCTTCTCATAAAAAAAAGATTAGATTTTTGGGTCTTTTCCTGCCTTTGGTCTGCTTTGCATTCACATCTCAAATGAACCGCAGCAGGGTTCACTTGCAAGAGTGAATGAGCTTTCACACCACCCCAAACCAACCGGACTATCCGAGGAAATGAACCAGGGTTCGATTAAAGCTTATTATAGGACACTGGACATGGGTATGGATGGCTCCAGGTGCTGCTGCGTTAAAGTGCACATCTTCAATATCTGTACTATTTAAAAGCACAGTGCAGGACACACTCAAAGGTTATCGCACCTCAGAGATGGCAGTGGACATGTATGACAGGACAAAGGCCATATGTAATGGCCTTTGGATTGAGGAACATACTACCAGCCAAAGGAGGAAGCAGAAAAGGATGGACGAGTATGTAGTTGAGTCATCTCAGCTCAGGAGATCAGCTGAGACAGAGACTGTTCTATCCAGTCGTCGACAGAATGCTGCAAGAGCTTGAGAGAACTCATGCCGCACACACGCACACTTATGGTCAGAGGAAAGGCCACTTTAAATTAGTAAAACAACAGGAACAGTGTATTGCACTACTAAAGCTACCTAGCATGTCCTATATGCTCTGTAAATACTATGTACAGATACCGAGATGGCACACCATGTTACCTGTTTATTGCACTGCTGTTTTTTATTGGATTCTATTATATGTTGTACCACTGTATTTTTATTGGATTCTATTATATGTTGTACCACTGTATTGCACATCGTCGCGGGCAAGACCAGCCGCATTTCATTGTATACCTGTATGCCGTGACAATTAAAACTCTTGACTCTTGACTTGACTTGAGGTTCTCATGAGTTGGATAACAACTTATGAGAGGCATACAGGCATGTTATCCAGCCTCAGACCAGTTTCTCTCAGTGGAATTGCTGCAACCCCTCGCCCTCATTACAATATCCAACTATTGCCAGAGGAGATCACAGTTGCAAAGTGTTTCCTGGTCAGGACAGGCAGAGATGCAGTCCCTACTATCCAAAGTGTCTTTTCCCTCCTGGATGATAATAATAATAATAATAATAATAATAATAATAATAATAATAATAATAATAATAATAATAATAATAATAATAATAATAATAATAATGCATTTGATTTATAAGGCGCCTTTCAGGACACTAAAAAAAAAGTCCACAAATCGGTGAATGAAAAAATTATAGGATCAAATGAAAACTACTTACTAAAAATGGATGTTTAAAAGTACTAAAAACCAACAAAAAATACCAAACACTAACAAACATTCAGCACAGACAATGGGGATGCTGACATATAAAAAAAAAAAAAAAAAAAAGAAGGAACAAAAATTAAATAAAAATGTAAAAAAAAAATTCTTTTAGATCCGGGGCTAGAAGAAAAACATCCGGGGCTATAGCCCCGGAAGCCCAGGGCTAACGACGCCACTGCTGGCCAACCAGTCAGAGACTAAGAGCCACAAAAATGACTGTGGTACCACAAAGAGCCACACCATATACCAGCGTTTCTCAACTTTTTTTTCAGTCACGGCACCCTTCATGTTTAGGTCTCACCCTCTGGCCTCTGAAGTTGCTAATGTCTTTTTTATTTGGGCCTCACAGGGTTAAAAGTACCCTGTGAGACCCACAGTTGCAAAATTACAAAATCACTTTTAGCCATTTAAAAAAATAATGTTTATTTAAAAAAAATTAAGCACATGTATAGTCAATTGGTCCTGTTGTTCAGCCTCACAATGCTATTTGATAGTAAATGTGTTTATATGTCCCACCCTCTGGCCTCTGAAGTTGCTAATGTCTTTTTAATTTGGGCTGAAGTGGATTTCCAAGCTATTACGGTTCTGCTCTGTTCAGAACCCGGCGCTGATCTGCTCTGCGTTGTGATTCAATAACTTTAAAGCTCTGGGAATTACTTCTATCTTCCAGCGGTGCAGGCAGAAGGAATTAGGAGGAAAAAGGTTATATAACAGCTGTTTAATCAAAGTTAAAAGTGTATACAAATTACAATAAAGAATGCTATAGTTGTGATCAAAAACACTATGCCGTAATTGAACACAACCAGGCTAATATAACAGTAAAGAGAATGCTAGTTGATAAGTTGTTGAAAGTCTTTGTTCTCTGCTGATAACAAAGAGGATTCTGTTTTTCCCTCCAAAAAGTTCCTTTGTCCTTTGCCCGCCTTGCTTGTGGATGAGATGGTCAGAGGTCTTGTCTTGTCGGTTGGGTTTTTCAGAGTCCTCTTCCCCCCATCACACCCAGATCTTATAGCCAAGACCTGCAGGATCTTGTGATGTCATCAGAATGACATCATCAAATTCTTTCCTCCAATCCCAGGCCTGCTAAGCTTGTATTTGAAAATAGGGGTTTGGCTTAATAGGCCAACCCTCTTCACATAAACCCAGATAATAATTTGTCTATTTTCTAATACTTTGATTGATGAACCTCAAGATATATTGATTACATAAACACAGATACATCCTACTAAAACACATTACTTGTACACATTTATACAGTTTTAGTATGACTTCAGAATTATTATCCCAATGTAAACACTTCTCATTATATTTTACATCCAAAACTAAGTTGTGTGTGTATATGTGTGTGTATGTGTGGTCAGATTGTATGAATGTGTGTGTGTGTGTCTATGTGTGTGTGTGTGTGTGTGTCTGTGTGTGTGTGTGTGTGTGTATGTGTGTGTGTGTGTGTATGTGTGTGTCTGTGTGTGTGTGTCTGTGTGTGTCTGTGTGTGTGTGTGTGTGTGTGTGTGTCTGTGTGTGTATGTGTGTGTGTGTGTGTGTGTATGTGAATGTGAATGTGAGTGTGTGTGTGTGTGTCTGTGTGTGTGTGTGTGAATGGGTAACTAAGGCTTCCTGTCCCCCACCCCTGACGAACCCAGGTGGCTGATTGCGTTTAGCTGTTTCCCCACCCCCACTTTGTAAACAGTTCCTCTATTGTCTTGGTTTGAAACTTCTCTACTCAGCTGTCCTCACAGGACCTGTTCCACAGATCACACAGGATACATGACTCTGTATCTTTAGACTCGGCTGTTGCCCACACTTTGTATGCAAATTCACCTTTGTTTGTGAACTCAAGATCCGGTGTATTTTAGTGAGACAGGCAAAAGGGCAGAGTAATCTAATCACCAGAAGCATATATTTAGTTGACTTGACTATTGCAGCTGTTTTCTTCTAAATATAACACATTAGTTACCATTTGGGATCTATGTTGTTCCAGAATCTACCACATTTCCACACTCGGATAGTTTACCTATCCTTAATATGTCAAACATAGATATCAATCTCTACACACTACTATCTAGATAATACTTAAGACATTTTAAATCATATTAGGATAAAATACATATGGTTTGCCACACTCAGATCCTAAAATTCAAATTAGCAATTTCAGTTTTTGTGATCCCGTGTACAGTCTTTAACAACCTGTTCTCGTACCAAGATCGATTTCCATTGGTTTCAACTGTGAGTTGTCAAATTCTGACTTGGAGCATTGAGGAGGGGGGTCTATGTTTTCTAGATTTGACCCAGCCTCCTCTTTATTGCTCAGAGCTGGTGCAGTTCACGACTGCTGGGTGCAACTCCCCATTCTGGGAGGTGGAATTTAGAAAGCAAATTGCCTTTCTCATCACACCCCATCTTCTGTCGAGCACATCTTGACTCGTGTTGACCTCTATTAGGGGGTAGAGCCCCCTGCTGTATTTTCTATTGCTGTCACAGCGGTGGGGAGGTCGTCGCTGGCTGCTCGACCCCCGTTGACCCTTGGATGTGGAAGAGGTTCGCTTCTCTCCCCCTCCGCCTGGTCGTTTATAGGGGCGATAGCAGCTCCACCCCTTCGCTTGTTGACCCCCTGGTCAGTCTGTTGACAGCCGGAGTTGTTGCTGAGGCCTAGGCGCCTGTCTCCTCGTTGGTTGCCTGTCGTTTCCCTCTGAAGCCTCAAGACTCGGTCACTGCGTTGGCCGAGACTCTCCCGGCCCGAGAGGTAGGCGTCTCCTGGTTCTCCGCAGTGTTGTGGTTCCCCATGGAACCGCTGGGTAGACACTAGCCAGTGTCCTGGATCAACAGTACCGATGGAGTCCTTGTCTTCCTTGTACCACACTCTGATGACTGCTGTCTCCCCAATCTCCCATCCGTATCCTGCAGTGAATATATATCGCTTCGGGGGACAGTGCAGGTCACTTCTACCACAACAATTGATTGAGAATCCATACTTTTCCTCCCTCAGACTATCTTTACTGGTCTGAGCTTTGACAACTTTCTTTTCCAAATCATTTATCTATATATTTCATGGCTTCTAGATCATTAATTTTCAAAATTCTGAAAAATTCACATGGCTCTCATTATATTATGCTGTCAAAACAGTATACTCCTCCATCTCTCGATGTGGAATACACATTCAAACATCGTTACCTTCGTCCTTTGGACAGCTGCACCCCGGACCGGACGGTCAGCACTGACACATCCACTCTCCCAGTAATCCTGTGTGTATGGCAACAAATCACAGTCCGCCTTAAACACACATCTTCCACACTCTCCGCCAGCCTTCATCAAGCCCACGGAGTCCCCCACAAGCCAATTATCAATTGCACATGTTCACACCCTACACAAGACTAATTTGGCCAATAGCGACCAAACCTATTGAGCTTCATTAATGTACAGAGAATCATGCTTCCCAACACTTTCACCAATCACGACACACCCCCAGCCCCTAAAACCGGGTATTCAATGGGCGGAGAACAAAAATCCATGAACTAGCTCATGTCCCTTCACTTTGTTCCCAGTCCATTTTACAGACATATACTACCCAGTCCTGATGTGCCGAGATCACTCCCAGCTTGCCAGGTACCCTAAGAAAAAATATACAGAAAGAAAGAAAACAGAAAACAAAACATACAAAGAAAAACCCATGCCAAACCAAATAAATGAAAAAATAATCCAAACTTGTGAGCTTTTTCTTTTTTCTTTTCAACAAATTTTTAACCTATCATCTAGAGGCTTATGCACCCCTGTATTAACTAAGAAACAAAAAAGGGATATCAAATGAATAAACAAAATGAACGCTCCCGGCCTAAGTCAGGAATTGCTCGTAATACACTAGAAAAGAGAAATTCTGCAGAAATAAAAATAAACACCTATACCTATTGCTCATAACTGTTAATACCCATCTATCAATACTATAAAAAACTAAAAACAACTATGGGTCTTTTTAATTTCTTAATCATGCAGTCCACCCTTTGACCAATCTGAATGTTGACCAAGCATGGATAATTTACCGACCACTAGCTTCCGCAGTGTCACATCATCACACTGTCTAATATTGAATACCTAATATTAACTGTTTAACATAATTTGATCCTCTTGTTAGTCTGATTAGTTCATGCATTTGTCAGTTAATCACGCATCCGTTTTTAGTAACTTCCATTCATAATCTAATCACCTAGCCCCTCTATATATTTTTTATTCTATTTTTATTCTAACCCGGAGCATATATTTTTTTTATTATTCAATATATCTCATCTGTACCCTAATCAGTTGTATATATTTTTATTCTGCCGGTGGCCTCTGCAGACATGACCTTTTAAAATGACCTTCCACTCCACAGATCCAACAACACCGGCTGTCTCCCCCGGGTTGTGGGACCCGGTGGGTCAGCCGCCTGTGACCGGATGACCCTGGGGTCATCGGGCCCAGAACATGTCCTGGCGGTATGCCATCATCGCCATGGTTCCCTGGAGCCTGTTCGGAGGAGAAAGCCACGTACCTATTTGGTCCAGTCACAGTTCCTTGAGAGGGGCCCGTTGTTGGGAGGGGCCCGCCACCTGTTTCTGTACAAACACGCCCTGTTGTCTTATAAGGCGCCGCCTCTTCCCCCATCTCAGTGCTGGCGGCTTGACTCCCCATTGCTGGGCTCCGCCTCTCATCTTGGCTTTGGTGCTGCGGGGGTCCTGGACATCGAGGGCCTCCTGTTGTGGATAGATGGTCCCACTCTGCACAGTCCCGAGAAATGTGTCCGAGAGTCCCACACGCCCAACACTGCACCCGCCGCACACGGTAGCCATTCGGATTCCTGCCTCTGCCTCCACCTCTTCCTCGTGGTTGCCACCCGATTGCCCCTCTCGACCTTTGCTGTTGTTCTGGCGCAGGACCCCCTTGTGGCCCCAACTGGGCCCGTCTCTGGCCATCTGGTTCTCCATTGGAACCTGTCTCCCCTCCGGGCCGTGTGGACTGGATTAGGCCTTGGAGGTATTCCACCACCTGTCTAGCCTCGGCTAGCTGTTGTTCTAGAGGGAGGCACGTCTTCCCCTCTTCCCCCACCCTGGCCCTTGCTGACTGACTCCTAGTCATCGGGCCACACCCCTCAGTTTGGTACTGATGGTGGGGGTGGAGAAAACCTGGGCACGAGACACAGGTGGGCTGTAGAAACTGTTCATGTAGTATCCCATACCTGTTGTCGGTCTCCGTACGGCCAGCGTCAACTCCCTGGGACTGCTGCAACAACATCGCCCTCCTCTGTTGCTTTCTTTGTCTCTTGGTTAACTGGCAGTCACCTGCAACGGACACTTCAGCGTGGATCGACTCGGGTAATACAGTTGTCTCTGGGTCGCTCGCTGCAACGACTCCCTGTGGCGGAGTAAAAGACATTATTTCCAGTCCCTCCGTCACACTGGACACTAGAGGGGAGTCAATCAAATTCCAGTCAATCAAGTTAACGTCACCATCCAATTCGGTCAATGTAATGTCTGCAGAGGTTATCGGCATTACCCCACTACCGACATTATCTCTTTTTATCACCTTTCGTAATCTCTTTTTCTGTTTCTTAATTTGGGTACGCATTCTATACCGGCCTCCTTTAACCACAAGGTTCTGTAATGGCCTGAATATCTTTGGCCATTTTTTCGTCACTTTTATCGTGACATCTCGTTGAAATAGACAGATTGTCTACCCTTTCTATGGTCAGTGCATCTAACCCTCCAGTTGCTCCTATCTGTGTATTTTCCATTCTCACCTTTCTTCAAACACTCGTAACGTCACCGTTTGGAAAGCAAGTTTCTCTGTATTCAAACTATTTTTACCAAACTTGAGTTAATTTCACTCACACTTCTATATTGGTATAAACAGGAATTGATAACTCGCTGTGTGATACTATACCCCCTGACTGTCAACAGTCTCTTTGATTTCCCTGTTGGGGTTCGGAATTTTCAGTGCTGGCCATCCGTCCTGGAGCAGCTGTGAAGAGAGAAGAAAAAGCATACACTTAATTATCAGTGGCATTTCCCGTTAACAAACCATCATTTATCTTTAAGCATGGAATGTCGGGCATCTCCTATACTAAAATCACTTGAGAGCATTTGTGCAATTTTCGTTTTTGATTTATCAATGACACAGCCTTAATCTTTTTTCAGTTGTCTCCATTGGAAAACCAGACTCTCAATCCTGTTGTCATGATCCTTCTTAATACAACTCCGGGGAACTTATTTTGCATCAGCCTTCTCCTTCTGTTGGTCAATCAGAAATTTGTTATTTACAGCCTATCATTTCTAAACATCTGTATTGGACATGGTAATTTTAGGTGAATAATCTCACTTTTACTCTAATTGTTCTTTGCCAATTACTATGTGTATGTGTAACTATATTTATTTCTGTCCGTGAAAGCCTAACAATGTATTCCGCTCATATTACATTATACATCTCAGTAACATACATATTTTCCATTCATAATTTCTCACACAGTTACTATATTTCCCCCGTAACACCTAACCCTTTAGGTGTTAAATAACGCGCTTCTCACGAGAACAGAAATCAATTTTCAGTGTCTTATGTCGCTGAAGTCCCCGTGCATTTAGAACAGTGTCACACAACCCGTTCATAACCACAGGCGCCGACTCCATCCCCACATTGAAAATCCTGCCGACCAATGACAGCTCACCGGTCAACCCGACCTGTGGCCCACGGCGTCACCCCCAGTTTGCAACCTGGAACGCGAAACCCCGGGCCTCCTACTCAAGGATATTCAAAGATCATACCACTCACAACCACTGCCACACACACAGCACCTCTGATACCACTCACCCACCGTAACCACAGTCACCCAAATACCCACACACAATATAATCCGATGCGCGTAGTGTGGCAGCGAGCCTCTGACGAGTGCACGCATAGCGCACCCCCGTTAATGCGCGGTGGCAGACAGCGAGCCCACCCCCGCCACGACGTTTAGCAGTCCCCGTACCCCTGGTAAAATGAAAAATGTGCGCAGTGTGGCAGCGAGCATCGACGAGTCGCACACATCGCGCATCCCCGTCAAAGCGTGGAGGCAGACAGTGAGCTACGACGAACTGTCTACCCACATCCCCATCGCAGGCGCAGCCGAGCAGAGTAATTATGCTCCGACCTACGGCCCACCAACATGAACGCCACACAAAAAATACTGACACGGAGCCCCCGCCTTACCAGCCGGAGCTCGTCCAAATGCAAGGAAAGAAGTACGAGCGCCTTGTCGACCAAAGCGTAGCCCTAACGCCAGCCAATACCACTGCCAGCACTAGAAATTCCCTAAAAATAACAATAAAACTGAATATGGAACAACAACACCCGCTCAATAAGTCCCAAACTCAACCTACTGCCTTTGAACCCTACAGTAAACAGCAATAAACAATAACCCTAACACTACACCGCGTTTGAAACCCATACAAAAACAACATATCCATATACAGGCCCAAACTAGGAGAGAAAGAGAGAGCGTTTCGTGGGGGCCGAGGGGGGGGGGGGAAATATATGGAAGAGAGGCGGTGTGGGAATGAGGGGAGTGAGGGGGAGGGAGCGAGAGGGGGGGGGGGTAAGAGAGAGAGAGAGAGAGGGAGGGGAGGTGAGAGGGAGAGGGATAGAGGGGGGAGGCGAAAGGGAGAGGGAGGGAGGAGAGGTGAGAGGGAAGGGGGGTGAGAGAGGGAAAGAAAGAGAGGGGGGGGGGTAAAAGAGAGAGAGAGGGAGGGGAGGTGAGAGGGAGAGAGGGGGGGAGGTGAGAGGGAGAGGGGGAGGGAGAGAGGGGAGGCGAGAGGGAGAGGGAGAGAGGGGGGGAGGTGAAAGGGAGAGGGAGGGAGGAGGGTGAGAGAAGGAAAGAAAGAGAGGGGGGGAGGTGAAAGAGAAAGAGAGAGAGAGGGAGGGGAGGTGAGAGGGAGAGAGGCGAAAGGGAGAGGGAGGGAGGAGGGTGAGAGAAGGAAAGAAAGATAGGGGGGGGTGAAAGAGAAAGAGAGAGAGAGAGAGGGGAGGTGAGAGGGAGGTGAAAGGGAGAGGGAGGGAGGAGGGTGAGAGAAGGAAAGAAAGAGAGGGGGGGGTGAAAGAGAAAGAGAGAGAGAGAGAGAGAGAGGGAGAGAGGGGGGAGGCGAAAGGGAGAGGGAGGGAGGAGAGAGAGAAGGAAAGAGAGAGAGGGAGAGGGGGGAGGGCGAGAGAAGGAAAGAGAGAGAGGGAGAGGGGGAAGGGTGAGAGAAGGAAAGAGAGCGAGAGAGGGGGGAGAGAAGGAAAGAAGGAGAGGGGGGGGGGGGGGAGAGAGAAAGAAAGAGAGAGAGGGAGAGGGGGGAGGGTGAGAG
The DNA here is from genome assembly GCF_963971535.1 of Notolepis coatsorum. Lineage (NCBI taxonomy): Eukaryota > Metazoa > Chordata > Actinopteri > Aulopiformes > Paralepididae > Notolepis > Notolepis coatsorum. Next base: position 195,068,784 of record NC_140165.1, read on the forward strand.
AAGGAAAGAGAGAGAGGGAGGGGGGGGGGGGGGTGAGAGAGAGTGTACGAGGGGGAGGGGGGGCCGAGGCCCCACAATCCACCGCCAGATCAAAGCACAACAATCCAATGTCACTCTACCAGCACACTAACCCCCTAATGAAAACGTTCTGTGAGCAGAATCCAAAAATATTCATCCTGTCCTCTTCCGCCCCCTACCGTATTCCTAAATAAACTCCACCCTCCCCTTAACAATGGACGCTTGGTGCCCACCCAAGATGGACGCCGGCGCCCCTGCTAAGATGGACGCCCCCTCGCGAGACATCCCGAGAGCCCCGTCATGCCATGACGTCAGCACAGTTAGCTTAGCTTCGTTAGCCACGTCGCGGGCCGTCAGACCGCGCACCCTTATGACGTCACAACCGGTGACCATTTTAGCCGTTAGCGCGGCTAGGTAGCATTAGCTTAGCTTCACCCATGATCCCATAAAAACGTTCCCCCAACGACCCATCGACCCGTTTCGCCGCGCGGGCCGACACCTCGCAATGTTAATATAACACCACATTCCCCACAACAGAATCCTAATTCCCCCAAAACGCCAGTGTAGTGATCTAAATAGAAATACAAAAACATAACAGCCTTTAGGCCGCCCCAAAACACTAGTTTGACCCCTCTGTCGTCTCCACCGGCGAGCTTAGAACGACTTCCGGGTCCCCGCAACACATAATCCCATTCACCTAAAACATTATACAATACTTTATCCGCCACGAATATGAAAACTTTTAAGTGCCTTACACATCCCCGTAATCCCAAGACATTATCGATCGACCTTATACATTTGAACCTATGTCTATCTGTCCGCCGCATCCTCCGGTCGCCTCAGAGGCTAATACAGCAGCTAACTGCTGCTGCGTTTCACGGGCCCCGAAAAACCGGCGTTACCATTACATTCCCCCACGGCCAACCGGTGACTTAAATTACATAATAATACAACTATACTCTCACACGTACCACCAATCATTCCTAACCATAGCCATTCGCCAACCATACATTCATACACGCTTCCTAACCACAAATAAAAATACAAAATCAGCATTCACGCACATTACCGTCTCTCGAACGTCGCACAGCAGCGCGACTAGTAAACACTAGACCAAACGTAATCGCACACACTTTCATACTGCATGATTAAGCTTACCATAGCTTCTGTTGAATCTCCACTAAGTACCTATCAGTCCGAATTGTCTCATTAAGTACTTATCTATTGTTACAGTGTAGCGTAGTTAACTAACATAGTGTTGTGCTTAAAGTCAAACAAGACCTCTGCGGTCTGCTCAGCACGGTCCTAACACGCACATGCACCTTCGTTTAATCCGGCCGGATGGTTACTGCAGGACACGTCCAGACTATCACGCGAATAGACAGTACCCCATCCCTTATTTGGCCCCTTAAGCACGAACACACCCCGCTTCTATCAAAAACCACGTATCCATACCCCTGTAACTTCACACGCCATTTCCCCGGTCACGAAGGCCTCCTCTCACGCTTACCACACCTAATTCGCATGTTCTGAATATTAACAGAGCTCTGCCCTCTTCCCATATTCTCTGTACTTCAGTTCTCCTGTGGAACTATTCCCCGTACCCCATTACACACAGCTTCTCCTTCCATTCAGAACACCCAAATCATTCCTTATTTACCGCGCTCCATGTCCCAAGTATTACCTTCTAGGGTTTTAGTAATTACTCAGGAAGCGCACCCTATCGCACGCAAAAAAAACACCGTGGTCCCCTGGCCAGAAAGACCCGTAGTCAGTCGCATTACGACGCTTATGACCCGTCCGCAAACCGCTGGGCGCTGAATCTCAACACATCATCATATCACAACAATATGAGGTCTTGTAATTACTTCACATAATTCTACCTGAAGCAATAGCTTATTCCAACCCCTTGTAGTTCGAACAGAACCGCCCATTCTCCTAAAACACTCACCTCTGTCCCAAGGAACGAAGGCCCCGCCGCTGTGTCCCCGTCGTCCGCTGAAGAGGTCGATGAGTGAAGAAAAAAAAATGATTCACGTCCTGGGCCGCCGCTGTTCACGGGTGACGACACCAAATGAAGTTGATTCCCAAGCTATTTCGGTTCTGCTCTGTTCAGAACCGGGTTGCTTAGTACTCTGCGTTGTTTCAATAGCTTTAAAGCTCTGGGAATTACTTCTCTTCTTTTCAGCGGTGCAGGCAGAAGGAATTAGGAGGAAAAAGGTTATATAACAGCTGTTTAATCAAAGTTTAAGAGTGTATACAAATTACAATAAAGAATGCTATAGTTGTGATCAAAAACACTATGCCGTAATTGAACACAACCAGGCTAATATAACAGTAAAGAGAAAGCTAGTTGATAAGTTGTTGAAAGTCTTTGTTCTCTGCTGATAACAAAGCAGTCCGTTTTCCCTCCAAAAAGTTCCTTTGTTCTCTTCTGCCGACCTGCTTGTGGATGAGATGGTCAGAGGTCTTGTCCTGGTGAGTTGGGTTTTTCAGAGTCCTCTTCCCCCCATCACACCCAGATCTTATAGCCAAGACCTGCAGGATCTTGTGATGTCATCAGAATGACATCATCAAATTCTTTCCTCCAATCCCAGGCCTGCTAAGCTTGTATTTGAAAATAGGGGTTTGGCTTAATAGGCCAACCCTCTTCACATAAACCCAGATAATAATTTGTCTATTTTCTAATACTTTGATTGATGAACCTCAAGATATATTGATTACATAAACACAGATACATCCTACTAAAACACATTACTTGTACACATTTATACAGTTTTAGTATGACTTCAGAATTATTATCCCAATGTAAACACTTCTCATTATATTTTACATCCAAAACTAAGTTGTGTGTGTATATGTGTGTGTATGTGTGGTCAGATTGTATGAATGTGTGTGTGTGTGTGTGTCTATGTGTGTGTGTGTGTGTGTGTGTGTGTCTGTGTGTGTCTGTGTGTGTGTGTGTGTCTATGTGTGTGTGTGTGTGTGTGTGTGTATGTGTGTGTCTGTGTGTGTGTGTCTGTGTGTGTCTGTGTGTGTGTGTGTGTGTGTGTGTGTCTGTGTGTGTCTGTGTGTGTGTGTGTGTGTATGTGAATGTGAATGTGAGTGTGTGTGTGTGTGTCTGTGTGTGTGTGTGTGAATGGGTAACTAAGGCTTCCTGTCCCCCACCCCTGACGAACCCAGGTGGCTGATTGCGTTTAGCTGTTTCCCCACCCCCACTTTGTAAACAGTTCCTCTATTGTCTTGGTTTGAAACTTGTCTACTCAGCTGTTCTCACAGGACCTGTTCCACAGATCACACAGGATACATGACTGTATCTTTAGACTCGGCTGTTGCCCACACTTTGTATGCAAATTCACCTTTGTTTGTGAACTCAAGATCCGGTGTATTTTAGTGAGACAGGCAAAAGGGCAGAGTAATCTAATCACCAGAAGCATATATTTAGTTGACTTGACTATTGCAGCTGTTTTCTTCTAAATATAACACATTAGTTACCATTTGAGATCTATGTTGTTCCAGAATCTACCACAGGGCCTCACAGGGTTAACCTCTTAAGCCCGAGATATACAGTCAAAGTGTATATTTTCAGCATTACGTTTGTTTACCAATGATTTTATTTGTTATTAGTGAAATATAAGATTATAGAAATCTCAGGGCATTGAGTCGGAAACCGGCGCATATTGACAGGAGGAAGTGGCACAGCCAAAAGTGAGTGTAGTCTTTTGAAGGAAGAGACTCAGGGCTTTCGAATTTCGAAAAACGACCCTACCCAGCTCACACCAGCCCCTGTCAATCATCTGACTTCTGGATACACTTTTTTATTTCTTATTTTTTGGGATTATCTCCCACAAACCTGAACGTTATTGCCATAAAACAGAACGCAATTAGTTTCTCTACCTTTCTGTGAACGTCTTGCAAAAAACGGTGTTGCAATACGATGAAAAATGGTGGAGAAATGTACATTATAAAAAAGATGGCAGAATTCAGTACTGTATCTACAAAACCTTCTGTTTAATCATCTTCCCTTTATTCATTTGCTTAGATTTTTCAGGTCTGGTACATTTTAGCATGGTGTTATTCACAGCCAAAGATAATATTTAATTTTTTTAAATAGAATTGATATTCTCCTTTGGTTCATTACAATTTACTCAAGCCTAGTAACAGACACTATTTCTGACACTGATCCATATATGACCCTAGATTCAGATACCAAGAACATGCAAATGGACCATTTAAAAAAAATTGTAAATGTTTATTCTACGTCCTTATGGAATGAGTGACAAAAAAAATTATTATAAATTTTTTTATTTTTGTATGGATGAAATAGCCGCACATTGATGGGCAAAGAGCCGCATGCGACTCGCGAGCCGCGGGTTGGCCACCCCTGCTCTACTGGAAGGGACAGAGCAGGCTGTATTGATTGAATGATTGAACACTTTATTAACAGATTGCAGACCAGAGAAAGACTTTCGTCTTGTTTACATCAGGGTCCCCCTTTAATAATGATATTTATGACATACACAATATACAGATATATATCATGACATTTATGACATACATGACATACAGGTATACAGTACTGTTACATTTGTGACATACAAGATATGCAAATATACATTACTGTTAAACAGAGATCCTAACAGAAAATATATACATACGAGGGGGGGGAAACTGTACATTAGGGAGGGGGTGGGTGGGTGGGAGGGTGTCGGGTGGGAGCCCTCTACCGGAAGGGACAGAGCAGGCTGTTCTTCTCGAAGAGACTCAGGTCCTTCAATATGTGCAATAGACTGCTGCAGTCGTTTTACCAGTCTGTAGTAGCCAGTGTCCTCTTTTTGCCATTGTATGCTTAGGGGGCTACATCAACCAAGGGACACCAACAAATTGAACAAACTGGTGAGACTTTTTTGGTGGGAGTCAAGCTGGTCAGACTATAGGTGGAGGCAGAGAAGGAAGCTGGCCGCTATCCTGGAGAACCCACCCCCTCTATGAGGAGCTTGTACAGCACTGACTCATATCCCTCCCCACACTCCACTAACCACCACTGGTCATCTGCTGCCAGTGGTGACCTCAGAAGCTCCAGGTGGTCCAGAACAGGGCAGCACGGTTGGTACTGGGCTGCTCACTAAGGTCTAATGTGAGCCGTATGCATGCCCGCCTCTCTTGGCTTAACGTTGAAAATAGATTGTCTTTTAATATACTTGTGCTGTTCAAGTTGGTCATGTGCAGTAAAACTCCTGTTTTTATACATAAACAGATTGTTTATACTGTGCATGAGCATTACACTAGAGGTTCCAGTAGTGGGTAGCTTGAATTGCCAGGTCCAAAAACCAACGCTTTAAGGAGATCTTTTATTTTTAGAGCATTAACTCTTTGGAATAACCTGCCTCAAAACCTCTGCTGCATTTACAGTAGATTCACTTTTTAAAATAATCTTAAATTGTATTTAACACGGTAAAGTATTTAGTTTTTTGTTTTAGTTTTTTTGTTTCTGTGTTTGCATGTAATTTTAGCCATCTTAATTGTTAGTTTCATTATGCATTGAAAAAGTACTGACTTTTAATAATTTTGTTTTGCAATAATAATTGTTTTTTTTGTGTGGACCCCAGGAAGACTAGCTGGTTGCTATGGCACCAGCTAATCGGGATCCGTAATCAAATCAAATCAAATCAGTCCATCGTACCAGCTGCCATCAGGCTCCACAACCGTGGGCATGGACTGCTGCCAGCAGCCGGAGAACTAACGGCAGCAGAACTCAAGAATTACTAGGAATATCTGACCTAGGGCTGCAACGATTTGTCGACGTCATCATGAAATTTAAGCGATTTGGATATTCATGATCAACGCATCGTATTGTTACTTGTATGTGCCTTTTACGGTGGAAATGGCAGACGTTCAAAGTCATAACATGCGTACTATAGCCATCTGGTAATATGAAGGTTAGGGTTAGTAGTGTCTAAGGAGGTAGAGTCGTCGTCTGGTAATTTGAAGGTTAGAGTTAGTAGTGTCTCAGGAGGTAGAGTGGTTGTCAGGTCATCTGAAGGTTAGGTTAGTAGTGTCTCAGGAGGTAGAGTGGTCGTCTGGTAATAGGAAGGTTAGTGTTAGTAGTGTCTCAGGAGGTAGAGTGGTCGTCTGGTAATATGAAGGTTTGGGTTAGTAGTGTCTCAGGAGGTAGAGTGTTTCTCTGGTAATATGAAGGTTAGGTTAGTAGTGTCTCAGGAGGTAGAGTGGTTGTCTGGTAATAGGAAGGTTAGGGTTAGTAGTAGTGTCTCAGGAGGTAAACTCAGCAGGAAACATCGAGTTTAAAATCTCTGCTAGTAATCTGTAGAGGACTGTAGTTTAGCTGTGGCTGAAGTTGGAGGTCATAGCAGCATAGCAAATTAAAAGTTGATGATTTTGAATATGTCATCTTTGTGAGCTCTGGGACCTCAATGTGTTTCAGGTGCAGACAGGAAGGGCATTTAGTGCATGACTGTCAGGAGAAAGTCTCTGCTGGTGGTGTGCGGAGAGAGGACAGAGACACACAGGCTCAGCAGCGCAGTGTGTACCTGAATCAGTTGAAAAGAAAACCAAACGTGACAATAGTGGCTCTCAGGCTAACAAAGGAATGACAAGCATGGTCAAAGAGAGTCAGGTAGAGCAGGAGGTAGAAGGATAGTGTTGGTTTAGCATGAATAGGACCACAATGGAAATAAACCGTAAGGTTTTATTGTGTTTCAATCCTCGATGGTTTTAAATTATATGTGATGGCTGTACATGATTCAGTATTGTATGTGATTTTAGATTGTCCAATCAATTCAATCAATCAATCAATGAGGGGTAGGAGGAGAACATAGAAGAGATGTGAAGTGATGAAGATAGTGAGACTCTCACTGATTCACACGTGTCTGACTCACAGCAGAGGAAAATCTATGCAGTCCAACAGATTAAAAAGTACCTGCAAACAAAAAATATAATTTTGAGATTATTTTGTAGATCTTCTTCTTTCGTGTAACATCAGAGGTCCAACTCTGTGTCTTGTAGCCATGCCCTTATTTCTGGTTCCACGTCAAAGAGGCTGACTTCTGAGGGTGGTCTGTATAGGGGGCAGATGGTCAGGATATGCTCGACAGTCTAGTCCAGGGGTCGGCAACCTGCGGCCTCGAGGCCGCATGCGGCTCTTTAGCCAATCAGCTGCGGCTCCCTGGCCCAAAAAAATAAAAATAAAAATGTTTTACTTTTTTTTTTAAACTTTTTTTTTCTCTTATTTTGGAGATCGATGTCATACTGTGACACTGAAATGAAAAAATATTTCATCAACTAAGATATTTAGTCAACAAAAGGCTTGCCTGTATGCCTGAAAAATTTACTTTTATTGATTTTCCACAAATAAGGGAAGGACTCTAATAGAGCTGCATAGTTCAGGGTTTTATTTCAAAGTAGGTCTACAGATGTCAGTGTTTTTTCTCCTTTTCTGTGTTTTATTTAAAAGTAGGTCTACACATGGTAGTCTTTTTTCAAAGTGGACTACTTTTTATTTGATAAATGTTCCACAAATAAGGGAAGGACTCAAATATACCTGAATAGTTCAGGGTTTTATTTCAAAGTCGGTCTACAGACACCAGTGTTTTGTCTCCTCTTCTGTGTTTTATTAAAAAATAGGTCTACACAGCCAGTATTTTTTTCTCCTCTTCATAAGAGTTTGAGGTTTTCCTTTGTTATAACAGGTAAAAACAGCAATTAAAAAGTCAACATTTTTCTTTTTGTTGCTTTATAATCCCATTAATGCAACAAACTGTGTGCTATAAGTATAAAGTATAATAAATCGCAAATTACTTTGGGTATGCAATTGTCAGGCATTTTATGCTAAATGTGGGGTATGCTTGGGGATATATAAAACGTTATACACTGTGTTATCTTCATTTTAAGGGTAAATAGGTTGTGCGGCTCCCTGAGCATTTTATTTTGTGGGACGGGGGAAAAGTGGCTCTTTTGATACTAAAGGTTGCTGACCCCTGGTCTAGTCAGACACTCGCATGCATCTCTGTCTACCAGGCCCCACTTCTTCAATGATGCGTTGAAGCGACCAACCCCAGTTCTTAAATGGTTCAGCAGAGTCCATTGCCGGCATGGAAGATCGTCTCCTGTGGCGCCATCTCCTGGATCCCAGATGTAGTGGTGGATGTGGGTTGGTCCAGCGCTCTCCCACTCTCTCTTCCAGGCTGCCGCCAGCCATCCATTTCTGGACAGGTCCTCACTGGTGGAACGGAGCATCTCTTGTGCCGCCTCATTGTAGGGGTGGCGGGACTTGAGTCTGCTCAGAGGTGCTGCTGTTGTTGTGGTGTTGTGTAGGATGTGCCGGTCATGCTTCACTGCTTTCCTTGCTAGGGCGAGAGTGGCAGCCTCTCGTTGTAGGCCAGCCGGTGCGATTCCTGCAAGGATTGGCAGCAGGAAGATGGGGGTAGGCTTCAGGCATCCAGTGATGATCTGGAGGGCGTTGTTAGTAGCCGCATCAAACTTTTTCACATGTGGGCTTCTGCTCCAGACTGGGGCACATTACTCTGCTGCCGAGAAGACCAGGGCTTGGGTGGATATCCGAAGTGTCTTGGCAGTGGCTCCCCAGGTTGTACCAGCGAGGCATCGGATCAGCACAACCCTTGATGTTGTCTTTGTCCTGACATCTTCAAGGTGTTGTTTGAAGGACAGAGATGTTTGTAAATTCTGTCAAAATACAAACAAGAACGAGGAATAATGGTGGGTACACTTCCCAGGAAGTTTTTAGACTGAAAAGAAATTGTCCAGAACATTTCAAGGTTTCCACATTCAATATAAATGGAGCCAGAGATGTGAGGAAGAGAGCAAGCTTGTTTGAAGTCTGTAAATTGTAATTGTAAGTTTTAATGTAATAATGATTCAGGAAATACACAGTGACATTTTAAATGAGACAGACTGGAGGAGAGAATGGGATGGAGAGGCCACTTGAGTAACAGCAGTGTGGCACTCCTTTTCTCCATAAATCTTCTACCAAGGTATTTTGTGGTGGAAGAAATAATGAAGGGTAGGTTGTTGGTGGTTAAAGCCAAACATGAGCTTTTGACTATTTTATTTTTATTTTTATTTTTTAATGTCTATGCTCCAAATGTAAGACTTAACAGAGTTCAGTTTTAAAACTTGGAGTAGTTTTAAGTCAGTGTGAGCCTGAAGGCATATTATTATTTGGGAGGAGATGTTTTACTGTACAGAGAATGATCAGTTAGATAGAAATCATAGTGAACCACATCCTGCTTTAAAACACGCGATGAAGCAGCCGATAAACACTAACAATCTAACTGATGTATGGAGAGAAATGCATGATGCGCAAAGACAGTACACTTGACTTGGGTTCAAAGCAGATATAATCTTTTTTCTATGGCCAGATAAGGTTTTATTGTTTAAAACATATTTTACTATTGTAAAAGGGTGCAGGATAATACCTGTAGGTTTCTCATTCCATGGTGTCTTGCAATATGTTTATTGCAAATATCAAACACAAGTCTGCATACAGGCACTTTAACACTGCTTTGCTTTTAGATGTACATTTTTTTTTTTTTATTATCTTTTCCCCCCTCCTTTTTCCGATTTTTCTCCCATCCCACCCTTCCTGGTTGTTGCACACTTTCCCCTACTGTTGGTCCGAGAGACCGGAGACTGTCTCTCCGACGCATGTGCAGCCAGCCGGCAGGCCAGCCTGGCCTCACAGATTCTCACCGGGGAGAGTGTAGCGTGTGGGAGGCCGCACTATCTCTCCCTAGATCCTACCCTTGCTGAGCAGGCGCCCCGACCGAACTGTAGGGGTCGCTGTCCACAGCGCCCAGGACCCACCCTTCAGCTTTCCCACCCTCTAATACTGCCAATTGTATTAGTGTGAACGGCCAGCCAAGCTGATAGCAACGCCGGGAGCTGGATTCGAACATGCGAATCCAGCCTCTCTGGCGTTGGTGACGAACGCAATCTCCGCTACGCCACCTGACCGCCCAGATGTACATTTTAAATAAACGTTTTAAGCATCTTTGAAACAGTGGTGGGATTTTTGGGAAAGGTGAGATTCGGCAGCTTTGTCAAAAGTACACTCTCAATGTCTCTTGTGACATTACTAAATCTGTGAGAGATCTGGAGATTGAAATAGTGGAGCTGCAGGCTTCTGCAGAGTCCACAAGAAATTGAGGGTGTAATGAAGACCTAAAATTTAAAAAGGGCATACTGGCAGACTTGTTGGGCACTAGAACATGGCACTGCAGAGCATGCAGGGGGGGGGGAGGCCCCTGGATTCGATGGGCTCCCACCAGAGTTCTACAGAGCTTTCTGGACTGAACTGAAGGAGGATGTGTTGGAGGTCTTCAATGAGAGGACTTGTTGCTCCCTCAAAGTAGCAGGAGAGCAGTTCTGGCTCTATTGTGATCCCCAAGAGATCTGGAGAAAGAACTAGAGGCTGGTCTCTTTGCTATGCACTGAATATAAGCTACTGTCCTGGCTAACTCTGCATGCACAGATTGCCCAGGGAGTCTCTCTGGATTGTCCAGCCGCATGGGGAGTAGGTGCGGAAAGGTGACTATAGCTCTGCCTCGAAAGTGCCCATCAACTTGGGATTGGTCTCTCAGTGTTCAGGAGACTCAGGCATATAAAAAGGTATATTGGATCATGTCTTCAGCACCCCCACAGCCATAACTACAACCACTCATCAACATTAATTCATTTTATCCCCCCACGCTCTCCCATGAGCTGAAAATACCGGAAATGTGGCAGTGGTCTATACAAACTTAGGCCAACCATTTTTCTCTTACAAATATTGACATGAAAATCATGATTATATCTCACGGGTCGAACAAACCTCAACGTTATTGCCATAAAATACAATGTATATTGTTTCTTTACCTTTCTGTGAACGTCTAGAAAAGAATAATGGCGGAGCTATGGACATTATACAAAAGTAACTGTACTTACAGTAGATTTCATTCACGGTTTAGCCTGGTGGTACTAAATCCAGGTTTAACTATGCCATTGGATTTGGACCGATCCATAGATGTATGACTTGGCCATAATAAGGTAATTTATAGGCCTGATATTCTATATTCATGTTTCAAATAGCATGTGTCCGGATGGCAAAATTCAGTACTGTATCTACAAAAACGAAATAATATTTTTCACTTTTGGCCAATGTTAATGGTGTTATTTACCATCAAAGATGGGGAAAAAAAGAAGATTATTGATATTCTCCTTTGATTCATTACAATTTACTCAAGCCTAGTAACATACACAATATTTCTGACACTGGGAATACATTCCCTGAGATCCATAGATGAATCCATAGACCAAGAACATGCAAATGGACCTTGTAGAAGTGGAGCAATCTTCCATTTACTTAGGTAGCCTATGTATTTTTAGGCACATTTTCTGAAAATATGGCTAGGGCTTAAGAGGTTAAATAATAGTAGTGTTGGTCAGACTAAGAGAATAATGTAGAGCTGCTGAGCGAAAATGGTGGGAAACTTCTCACAGTCCACTGTGATATATATAAGAGAATGCTGGAAACGTTAACAGGTTAAATCACACATCAACCAGGTGACAAAACCATAATTCTTCCACCTTAGAAACATAGCTAAAGTACGGCCATTTATAAATCAAAAGGACACTGAACAACTGATCTATGCCTTTATCTCAAGCCGATTTGATTACTGTAATGCACTCCTTACTGGCCTCCCGAAAAGAAACACAGAGCGACTCCAACTCGTTCAAAACTCTGCAGCTAGGCTATTAACGTTAGGTTATGACTATAACCAAGTTCTGTTAACACTAGTGGACGCTCTGCGTCTGTTGCATATATCTCGCTTCAGCATATATACACTGAATAATTTCACAAATGTACCTTTAAATGCCAGCATTCATCTGGCCACACCCCCATCCGCTTACCTATATAAGCAGGGGTGGTGCCACCAGTGATGCCACAGATTACTTGTAAAAGTAATCCGATTACTGATTATTGATTACTCCTTTAAAAAGTAATCCAAGTTACTTTACTGATTACTTGATTATCAGAGTAACTTAGTTACTTTGAAAGTAACTAGGTTACGAAGTCGTCGTCGTTCCCCCAACCGTTTTTTTTAAACGCTTTATTGAAAGTGCATAAATTGTTTTTAACTTGTTTCTCTGCACATAACGTACATTGTTAAACTAGTGCTTCAGCTTCTGTACCATCAAGTATGATAAAGCAACAGTCTATGATGCTCACAGCATTAGAGCAGCCAGCCAGTGGTTTTACAAAACCAGTGTATCCATTCACATCTAACAAATGCAGGCTGAACTATTCAATTATATCAACTGTAACTATTAAATTGTTTTTATAAATGTCTCTCTATAAACATACAATCAGTCTCTCTTTAACATGTAAATTAACTGTAAATCTGGCAAATAAGAGCTTTTGCTCTGCCACCATCAAATATACATTAATCAAAAGGGAAAGAAACAATCTCTCTCTTTTGCTGTTTGGCTGGCCTCCGAGTCCTCCTGTACCTACTAGTCGAAGCGTCGGCTAGTGTTGTGATTCCAGATGCTTTCAATGCAATTGGATGTGCTGTTTTTAGCGGTAGACAGTATTTTGTTTCCTCCGCATATGAACGTGAAGTAGTGACTGACGAGCGTTTTGGGATGGAAGTCTGAACAGAAACTCACTTTTAATTTTGCCAAGCGTTTTGGGGTGGAATTCTCCGACGACGGAGCCCTGCTGTCACACGATTGGCGCATATGTCACATGACGTGCTGTGAAGACCCGCCCTACTCTGCCTCTGATTCGCAGACTGTGGATGGGGAATGTGATTGTACCAAAGCAGAGTCACTCACAGACAGAGTGTCCAGGCACGCCGCGGCCCGCGGGACACATTCTTGTGTAACCCTTTCACTGCCACACTACGTCACTCCCAAAAGAAAAACAGCTCAAAATGTATTTTTGACTGTCGAAAACGAAATAAAATACTGCATTCCGCCTGCATTATGAATTTATGATGAGATAGTAATGAAATAGTAATGCACAGCCACTTGGACAAGTAACTGCAATCAGATTACTGGCTTTTAAAGATTAACGCGTTAGATTACTATTTTCGGGGGAAAGTAATCAGATTACCGGCATCACTGGGTGCCACACACTCATCTCCTTCCCAACAAATTTCATCACAATGAAAAATCAAGGGCCGCAGCGGCGTCTAGATGCAGAGCGTCCACTAGTGTTAACAGAACTTGGTTATAGTCATAACCTAATGTTCTGTATCACACTAGCTCCCGCTCTGCGTCTGTTGCATAATAGGAGCTGAGCGGGAGCTAGAAGCTCGACAAATACACCCCGCTGAGGCCCCCCACAGCCATCAGATCAGGGAGGGCCGAGCCCCCCCGACCCACCCTAATGGAGGGCACCCCCCCTACTGGTGGCTTCACGGGAGGGCGACGGACCCGACCGTGCGAAGAGGCACTCAAGCAACTCAACGCACAGGGTGAGCAGACCGTGGCTTGACCCCACGACTACACACACGCACAACCCGCATGCCACCCGGGAACGAACGGAGGAAACAACCTCGTTACTGCCCCCAGAATCACGGGGTCAAGGGCAAACCCAACCCCGTGGCAAGGCCGTAGCAGCGGAGCGCGAAGGAAGACCCAGACCCACCAAAGGGACTGGACCCCCTGGAACGGGGGCTCGGAGAAGTCCATGATGCCAGCAACAAGACCCCACCAGGTGGGCACGTAGTGCCCCGCCCCCCACATCGCCAGCGTATTCGGACAAAGGCCCCTCAGCCGAGCGGGCCCTGTCCCCCCAATAGTACACCGCCTGGCACACTGACCCTGCAACAGGCAGTCAGCATGGCCGTAAGCACACAAAAAAGGTTAACCAACGGAAGCAGGCAGCGCACCGGGGAAAAACCAGGCAACAGGCTATCAACCCTAGCCTGGAGACTGCGGACGAGACAGGCGCCAGAGGGGACAGCTGAACACAGCCGCCCCGGCGGAAGGAGCGGAAGCTGGCGGTGTTGCATGACCAAGCCTCCATTTAAAAACCCCCACCCAGAGGGGTTGAGGCAGAGAAGGCTGACACGATTGGCAGACGTCATGAACGTGCAGGGGCACCCTCAAACGGTGAACCCGGGAGTTGACACTGCTCCAACACACCAGGGAATCAACCACCTTGGTGTTACCCAATGTGGTGGTTGTTCCTATAACCCCTCAAGAAAAAACTCCAAAACACACCTGCGGGTATACACCGGCTATACCGCAGTACAAGTGTTTCAGTTTTCAAAAAAGGGTTAACCCAGGCCTACGGGTCGACGAAACATTACTTCGGACCGGGCCTGGCGATACGGGAAGCACAGGGTCACCAGAGGAGGTCAAAGACCACCCCAACAGGCCCCTCTTCGCCATGCGTGAGAGAGGAGCTAAAAATAATGGAGAACCAGCCCCTAAGCACACCGTACTTGGTATTCCCAGGCGGTCTCCCAACCAAGTACTAACCAGGACCAACCTGTGTAGCGGCCGAGATCCGACGAGATCGAGCGTGTACAGGTCGGCATGGCCGTAAGCCATTACGACAGTGCTGAGTAAAAAACGTACCCAACCAGGGTCTCCATAGCGCTTAACCCTGTGACACCCGGACCGACCTGGCATTTTTCCCCCTGAAAAAAGCCCAAGTCCCTCAGGGTACCAGAACAGCAGATCTGCATCCCCGGCGGACAACGGGTTCAACTGATCCGGACCAGCGTGACCAGAACCAGTCCCGTGCCCTAACCACGCCGACATGCCTACTCCAGGAGAAAGGGCAGAGATGCATGTCGATCTTAACATGAAAAGAAGGCGCCACCCAGACGTTCGGGCGAACCGCGCCTGGTGGCCCACCCCAAGGGCGTGAGACCCCTCTACATATGTTCAGATCCATTCCGTCATCATCCCCCAGACATGAACGAGAATCTGTCGATAACCAACCCAGGTCGTGGGATGTGGTCGTCGGAAGAGGAAAAACCCCCATCTCAGTTGCTTTATAAAAACGCCGTTTTAACCTCAAGCAACCAAGGCGTGCCAGTCAGTCGCCTGTTTACAGCGAGCTAGCACTATACGTGCGTCGGGACACACCCCCATCAATGAACAGGCTATTTAGACCTGTCATTGAATCCCCAAGGCGCCCAGGGGAACGACAAGAGGGGTGTGACACTTCCTAACTCCAACACTTTTTGAATAGAAAAGAAGGAAGCACCAACAGTATGTATCCCAGTCTACACAGCCGGGGGTAAATTTTTTTCACATTTTTACATCCCACCACCCTCCCATAGGAAGGAGACGGGGATCCCCAGAGAGACTTCCCACGCGAGCTGTACAGATTGAAAAGAATATATTGCACCTTGAGCCATGTAAAAAATTGGTTTTAGGGCTCTCCGGGGAAGAGGCACTGAACCCATACACACTCAATAATCGAATTGAATCGAATACATACACAATAGAATAGGACACCTTCTAGAGGGTCCACTCACTTTGACAATCTGAGGAGGAAGGCTCTGTACTCTGATGGAGGCTTCCTCACATGGAAGGAGGAGTCCGAACTCACAGAAGGCCCGAAAAGGCGCTTGGTGAGGAGGAGCCCTGACCACCCCCCCGAAACAGATCCATCACATGGACCTGAACAGCACACGGAAGTCCTACCAACAGAGACGCGCACGGTGACGTACTCTATGGCGGGGGAATTTCTGCGGTGCACACGCCCAATATTCCAGGCCGTGGGACCGGGAAACTCCCCCCCCCCCCCCATAACGTGCCGAACCGCAACGTGACAGGAACCTTGAAGGACAGGGGGTGTACCCCTGACCGACAGAAACAAGGGGGAGAGGAAAGGTTACCCGTTCACCCCTTTACGACCCCCCACCCATGATACGATGTAATGACAAAAAGAGAATATGACACAGTCATAGTCAGCTCTATGAAGCGTTTGACAGCTTCACACAGCGCATGAGCTAACCTGCTATCTGATTTTTACTAAGGAAAAAACACAGAATAGAGAGGGCTCTCTAAGAGCCCCGGTCCAACATACACATGTGCTTCTGTGGCCAGTCCAACCCAGTTGTAGGTCACATGACACACACAACCCATCATCACCTACAAAAAATGGCAAAAACACTCCACAGAGGAACGCCGTTTTTCATAATGAGAGAATACATAATTCTCGATTAGTATCGGCCACAGGCCTTGCTAAGCACACACGACATTGACCAAACAATCTTTTCTTTTAGGAAAATAAAGTTTCTCCAGCTGTTTTAGCGCAACCTCAGCAATCAAGCTAAGGGTGACATCGCATCCCTACCACACAAAAGACACAATGTAGTGCAACAACATGTCTGATAGGAGGATGAAAAAGTCCCAGGGAACCGGGGGGAAAACACAATCCTCCTGCTTTACCCTTAATACGGCCAGTTAAAACAGGAAAACCTGTTAATATGTGAACACACTGTTCATTGTCATCACAGGCTGAGAAAAGAAAATTCTTTACTCATTTGTCACTAAGCATAGCTTCATAGGTTAGTTACCCCTTAGTTGTGAGTACACGGTACATAACAACACACATGATGTTTCTCACACAACAACCAGATCATTTTCACATCTGTAACAACAACCCGATTTGCCCGAAGAAGCTAATTACCAGTGACAAGACAGTTCACACAAAACTCGCGTCGTATCCCAAATGTATTGCAGCAACACACGTTTTTGGAAAACAGCGTTATTTACAAAACATATAGAAGGTAAAGCCAGAAAGACGCGTATAAGGTCTGGCCAAACCTTGTCCTACCTGGAGCGTAGATCAGCGAAGTGCAGTCTTAAGACACCGTAGAAAACACAGCCATCCTGTGTTGTTCGATCTGGGCAGCGTCGCCGCTCTACCCGTCGCAACGGTCCCCTTTGTTGACGCAATCCTTGCCGTCCTGGCTCAGGGCAGGATCGACGAACATCCCCTGTCAAAGATGACGTCGTAGTCAAGAGTGTAAAACATGTTATAATCAAAGCACGTTCAACAGAGTAGCATTAAGCTAACGGCCGCTCCAACCGTCGGTCGCTACTGCCCCTGCTCGCGAGACGCCGAGCGAACGGCGCACGCGACCAGAGGGGAGCTCACGGCGGCGCGCGAGTAGCCGGAGCTACCTCGCGCTGGCCTTGTCCGATAGCAGCAAGCTAACGTTTCCTAGTGATCACAACAGGCTAGCGCCGCAGCTAACAGCTGACTGGCTAACAGTAGGCCCAACCTCTGTAGGCCACGCAGTGATCCCAGCAGGCTAACGCTGCAGCTAACAGCTGACTGGCTAACCGTAAGCTAAGCAGCTATCACCTGAACTTGTACACAATGATATAACACTCACCCAGACAGGCCGCCGTTCTGAAACCCTCCTCACTTTTTAAGAGAAAAGAGAAACAAGATGTCAACACAGCTTTACAACGGTGATTTTACCAACACCCGACGGAATCAGCACAATACCAAACTGGCCTGTGTAGCTGACTTGAACATAGATCTTCCGCTATCGAACATCTTATGCACATATCTCCTCGTGAAGGAATACTCTCATTTGGATATGAAAGATGGGGCTTAACACGGGACAGAGAGATACCCACTCGTCCAGAAAACACAGGGATCACCAGTGTTAATGGTCGCGGCCCACTAGTTAAAACTACAATGGTCTTCAGACCAAGGTCTTCTGTCGCCTAGGCGGCTGAACAAAGGACCCTAGCCTGGGGCCGGTTTTCATAAACATTGTCAATTAGCCCCCATAGCACTAACAGACAAGTGAAGCCTGCCAGCAACAGTACTCACCCAACCTGAAACCCACCGCTCCTCACAACAGCGGCGCGTCACACAGTTCAGCTGTGGCCTGAAAGGTTTCACCCCAACCAACACAGCAAGGAACTGCAGTTGAGAAGCATGCAGCGGCGTGCTCCCAATACGAAAACCGGTGGAGGGTTTTAGAATGATCACCATCTTCCAGACACTCCAGTGACGAAGACAACATCGCCGTATTTTCTCGAAAATAGTGAGAGAGAAAATAAAGATATGATGTCAACGTATCTCCTTGTTCTTCCTCTCCTCGTAAACATTGCTTTTCCAGCCAATATTTTTCTCCACGTCAAGTGGGCATATGAGCAACACGTTGCTTGTGATGACATTTGAGAAGGAGATGAGTGTGTGGCACCACCCCTGCTTATATAGGTAAGCGGATGGGGGTGTGGCCAGATGAATGCTGGCATTTAAAGGTACATTTGTGAAATTATTCAGTGTATATATGCTGAAGCGAGATATATGCAAGCAGAGTGGGAGCTAGTGTGATACAGAACTAGAACCAAGAGGAGAGACCACTTTGGTCCA
This sequence comes from Notolepis coatsorum, assembly GCF_963971535.1. Taxonomy (NCBI): domain Eukaryota; kingdom Metazoa; phylum Chordata; class Actinopteri; order Aulopiformes; family Paralepididae; genus Notolepis; species Notolepis coatsorum. The sequence goes on from NC_140165.1 coordinate 195,087,190, forward strand.
GTATTAGCTACTCTGCACTGGCTTCCGGTAACATTTAGAATCAATTTCAAGGTCCTCCCACAAAACACTAAATGGAACAGGACCAAGCTACAGTACATTGCCAATTCTCTTGTCAACTATGTGCCCTCTAGAATATTATGATCATCTACTACTGGTCTATTGAAGGTTCCCAAACACAGCCAAAAGAAAATCAGGGACGCAGCCATCGTAAATTATGCTAGCATGTTATATAAACGTTACCACTGGATTCCTCATCCTTTTAAATGTAGGATTAGCCACCAAAATCAAGACACAGGTCGTCTAGAACCTGAGTTACTCGTAAAATAACAGCAGGTGGTGGCGATTTTTGAAAATGTTTGCCATTATTAGCTTCAATTCATTTGTTTGTTGTGTTGTAGAGGGGCAGCTGTATTTTAGCACTGCTTTTATGTGAGATCTCATAATTTGACTTACTTAATAAAAATGTTTATGTGTTTTTGAGTATGATGAAAACACACGTATGATGTGAGATATAATGTGTATTTATTTAATTGTATTGACACACACCTTGTAGTGATATTATGTAAATAAAAGGTTTTTCGAAAAATCTAAAATCTCTCTCTCTCTCTCTCTCTCTCTCTCTCTCTCTCTCTCTCTCTCTCTCTCTCTCTCTCTCTCTCTCTCTCTCTCTCTCTCTCTCTCTCTCTCTCTCTCTCTCTCTCTCTCTCTCTCTCTCTCTCTCAGACAGTAGAACAGCTAAGTTGTATTCAAGGTGAGCTTCAGGAGTCTGTGAAGGATTTGGCTAAAGCCAAGAAGAAATACTACGACTGTCAGCAGGTGGCCCACGCCGTCCGAGAGAAGACTGACATAGAAGCCAAGTAGGTCTCCCTGGGGCTGTGTGTGTACCTATCATTATGATGACCAAATGTCCCCACAAGGATACACTGTAAGAAAAAAATCTGCAAGAAAACGGTAAATGTCTGGCATCAATGGTTGCCAAATACTTACTGTCAAATTACAGTAAAATCAAATACATTTACAGATTACAACCTTTATTTAATGGTTAATATTTAGATAAAGGGTATTTTACTGTAATCTGTATGGCATTTACACTTACTCTAACACATTGGGCGCCAGAGGTCGCTGTGGGCGTATGGCCGTTGTGTGCCAGCGCTGTAATGAAGGGGGATATATGCCGGTGTTTGCAGTGCTAAAACTATATTAAATATTATAGCTATGGATCTAATAACATTGTCGATTGTCAGTGAGTTTCTTCCGGTCAACATGCAAAAGACAGATAATGTTTTCATCCATACATTTCCGTTTTATACCGTGGTGAATATGAGTATAGTTTTAGAGTGATTTTGTGTAATCCCGGGAAACGACGCCAAACAGCGTTTTACTGCATTTCATTATAAATCGTGCCATTTCTCGCCTGGATAAATAATCAATCTGAAATCAACGCTAGATTATCGGTATTATGTTTTATCATGCATGCAAGAAAGGGTGGGGGGTGGGGAGGTCGTTTTTCGATGCTTCGATCGCCACCAACGGGACACGGCCCACACACACACCGCAGACACACACTCCAATCGCGGGGGAAAAATTATCGGATCAACGCAAGATTGATAACATATAGTCCTTACCTTGTCTATGATGTACTGCAAAAAGAATAATCCAATTATCTGATCGCCATTCCAAATATTGATCGCGATCGTAATCCAGCATTGAACATGAACGGGGGGGCGGGGACCCTCGTCGATGCCATCTCTATAAGCGCTTGTCTTGCCGGAGTATTTAGACCCCGCCCACACGGCCCAGAAAACAAACCACATCGTTTCAAACGGAGTGCAATAGCGGCCGCAAGGCGTTAGGCGGTGGTATTGGCCGTTTGCGATCTCAGACCCATTCCCAATGATAACATCAGGCTGGATGGATAAATTATGAATGGATATAGCGAATAAAAGAAATAACGATGAAAACCCGACTTTTCTCGGGTTTGGCGCCCAGCGCATGGCGAGTTAACCCGGGATATCTCAGGTCTGGCCCTGAATGTGTTAAAGTAGAAAAACAAAAGTAATCTGTAAAATAATACAGTGAATTTCCCGTGAATTAAAAAAAACATTTACAGTGTAGAACAAAGATGTGTAAGGGTTATGGTAAGTGTCAATGATCAGGGTAGGTTAAGGTTAAGATCAGGGTTAAGATTGTGGTTAAGTTGATTCAAGATTCAAGAGGTTTATTTGTCACATGCATACCAGGGCATACAGTGAAATGCGGGTGGCCATGCCCGCTTTGATAGTGCAATAATACTAAATAATAAAATAGACATAATAAACAGGTAATAAAATAGACATAAAATATGCATGATAAAATAGACATGCTAAAGTCCTGAGATAGTGCAAAGGCACTGGGTCCTATGTACACTACTATACAATATACAGTTTTTACTCTATATCCTTATGATATACTTGCTATTTCTAAACTATACTGTACAAGAACCACATTTCCTTAAAGTGGCCTTTATTTTCCTTGTTCCTTTAAAGTGTCCTTTCCATTTTGTTTAAGCAAATACATATAAAACAGACATCAGAGTTTTACAAATAAATAAACTAAAATACTAAAAATAACATGACATATAATTTCTCTTTTAACAACAACGAGTATGAAAGCAAAGACCAAGTAATAAGAGAGTAATAGAAAAGGAAGCAGAGAAGGAAAGGTAGAAAGAGAGGAGAGGGAGAGAGAGGGAGGGGCTCAATCATTCAGTGAGTAGGGATTAGATGGAGTTAAAACCATGTCAGGAAAGGATGAATGAATGAATGAATGAATGAATGAATGAATGAATGAATGAATGAATGAATGAATGAATGAATGAATGAATGAATGAATGAATGAATGAAAACTTTATTTAACAGATTGCAGAATGGGTACAATACAGTACGGCTCAATACACACAATTGTTAAGGGGATGCAGACCTGAAAAAGACGTTTGTCTTGTTTCCATCAGGGTCCCCCATTTTCAATTCATATAGACATTTATGACATACACATCATACATGACATTTATGGCATAGGGACATATAGGTATTTAGTACTGATGCATTTGTGACATAAACGGTATTCAAATATACAGTACTGTTACCCCTAGATCCTGACAGAGTATATACATTTGATGGGGAGGGGACTGTACATTTAGGATCCCATTTTCTTTTTATGTATTTAGATTAACTCTGGTAGAATATCTGATTCTTTCTCATTTTAAAAAGGACATCACTTCTCTCAGCCATTTGGGTACTAGAGAGTGGTTTATTAGACTTCGAACACATTCTTATTTAACCAGGCTAGTAGACTAAGAACAAATTCTTATTTAACCAGGCTAGTTGACTAGGAACACATTCGTATTTAGCCAGGCTAGTTGACTAAAATAAGGGTGCTTTCTCACTCACTCTTCGGGGTCGAATCAGCGGCGGGTTGAACCAGAAAAGGGTGTGTCTGTCTGAGTGAGAACACTCCCCCCCGTCCCCGCCCCCCGCTGATTCGTCCCCGGGGGCGCTGAACCTGGACCGGTGAAATAGGTGGTTTCGGGTGCGGGCCAGTGGGAGCGGGGGGCGTGACACACACAACGTTGTTACTGTAATATGCTTTCATGCTTGCTTGAATTTTGGGCAGATAAAACCACACAGCAACAACTGGACAATACCCACAAAAACGATATTTATGGGCAATTTGAGAGTTCAGACCTCAACCAAAAACAAGCATTGTGGAGCCTCACAGCTCAGTGGATGAAAACATGAAGCCACATTACAAACATGTGGCCTGGCAATTTTGTTTGCCATGCTATGTCTATACATTGGTTTCTTGTTCGAATGCATTTATTTCTATTAGACCAGTGGTGCCCAACCAGTCGGCTGTGGTCGACCAGTAGATCAATGACATGCAATGTAATTGCCACGAGCGATGGGATGTTAGCTGCTGAACAGGCTAAGCTAACTAGCGTTAGCCGTTAGCTTAGCGTTTGCCATTGATATGTCTGTCTACTATACTTTCTTGTTGAATGCATTTATTTCTATAGACCAGTGGTGCCCAACCAGTCGGCCGTGGTCGACCAGTAGATCAATGACATGCAATATAATTGCCACGAGCGATGGGATGTTAGCTGCTGAACAGGCTAAGCTGACTAGCGTTAGCCGTTAGCTTAGCGTTTAGCTGCTAGCCACAATGCTATACTGTTATACTGGCATATTCCATTCACGTTAGCATGTAAGCTAACAAAACGGCGCCGATTAGACTAAACTCCGCTTTTGGTGTTCAATTGTGTTGATGTTAGTTTTGTTTCATCAACAAATGAGAGGCAGAACACACAGTGAATGTACTCGTTTTGTTTATTGCACGTTCTTTGCTGAAAAATAAGTGCTACAGTGGCTATACTAGACTAGTAATAGGATAAGCTAACTAGCGTTAGCCGTTAGCTTAGCGTTAGCCCTGGGACACGCTCAAAAGCGGACTCTACAACACCATCCATTCGTGAGAAAAGGGGGTGGGTTATATTGACAAGGCTTGACAACAGAGGTTCAAATATAACTTCATATTTATTGGTTATATGTTTATTTTATATCAGCATTCAGTCTCCACTCTTCCTGTGTTTACATTTTCGAGCGTGACATCATCGCCTACGGCAAGCTTACAAGATCAAAACGCAAACCGTAAACAGAACCCGGAGCGAACCAAGACTGAAGTGTGTACACAAACTAGAGGCGGGAGAGGGGGGGTGGGGGGGGGGGGGGGGGGGGGGGTTTCGCACTCTGACCCAGAATGAGGACGGTATGGAATGGAACGGACCCGAATAGTGAGTGAGAAAGGCCCCTAAGGTCGCTTTCACATATAGTTTTGGTGGACTCTGTGCGGTTCTGGGGGTGAAGTTGCAACATTGTTGCATTCTTCATTTGGTTCGCCTGCTTTCACACAGATATCTGTGAGGCGGACCGAGACCTTCTGAACAATGTCACGCGGTCGAAAAGGGCGCTTGTCTATTGGACAGTGGAAATGTGTGTGTGGCTGCGATCCCGTGTGTGCGCGCGCGCGTGTGTGTGTGTCTGTGTGTGTACTGCAGAGCCCTCCAGATCAGCGGAGCCGAGTTTTGACATGGCATTGATCCATTGTTCTATTGAAGCACATTACCACCATCCTCTCGCTAAACAACTTGTAGACCACAGTGTTTTTATGAGTGCCCACAGGTAGCTGTTTTAATAATATAATAAGCCGCGCGCCTCGGTAATAATAATAAGCCGCGTTTTTTCTTCCTTCTTCCCAAGATGCACAGACATATAGATAGATAGATAGAGAGATTAGATGCAGTGTGCTTGTTTTGCAGTGAGTAATAATAATCACTTCCTATATTTGGTTCGCATTTGGTTCGATGAAGCCGAACCGAGACCTACGTTTTCAGGCGGACTAGAGTTCGCCTGCTTGGTCCGCGGACCGAGTTCGACGCGCATTCACACAGACCCGAAAAACCGGACTATCGAATTCTGGTCCGAAAGTCCGGACCAAACAGCCCCTGTGTGAAAGCGACCTCAGATGAACACATTATTATTTAACCAGGCTAGTTGACTAAGGGGCCTTTTTCACTCACCCATTCGGTTCCATTCCATTCCGTTCTGGTCCGTTCCGAGATCTGATGCGAACTCCCCCCCGCGTGTACCGCTTCAGCAACGGATCCTCTTTCCGGGGTTGCCCTGATTGGCCGTGACGGCCACGTGACACGCCGCGGCCACGCCCCCGCGGCAGCAGACGCGGCAGCGAGAGAGGCCGCCGCTGTGTTGTACTTGAACGCGGACTTGACCTGCAGCGACGCTGGAGTTCAGCTCGACAATGAGAAGCATTTTGGATAAAAGTATTCTGTACTTCTGTATGACAACAATGTATGCCTTTCAAATGTTAAATGATAAATGATTAAGCGTGGCGCGATGTGAAAGGCAGTGGGGCACAGCTCTGCACTCGGGAGATGTGGCGCGACAATGAGAAGCATTTTGGATAAAAGTATTCTATACTTCTGTATGACAACAATGTATGCCTTTCAAATGTTAAATGATAAATGATTAAGCGTGGCGCGATGTGAAAGGCAGTTTGGCACAGCTCTGCACTCGGGAGATGTGGCGCGACAATGAGAAGCATTTTGGATAAAAGTATTCTGTACTTCTGTATGACAACAATGTATGCCTTTCAAATGTTAAATGATAAATGATTAAGCGTGGCGCAATGTGAAAGGCAGTGGGGCACAGCTCTGCACTCGGGAGATGTGGCGCGACAATGAGAAGCATTTTGGATAAAAGTATTCTGTACTTCTGTATGACAACAATGTATGCCTTTCAAATGTTAAATGATAAATAGGGATGCTCGATATTGGCTTTTTTACCGATACCGATATTCCGATATTGTCCAACTCTTAATTTCCGATACCGATATCAACCGATACCGATATATGCAGGGTTTCCCCGTCCAAAAAACTGAATAATTTCAGGTAACTAATAATTTCACTGGATATATATATAACAAATATTGTTATTGTTTTTTTTCTTTTTTAAACCGATACCGATATTTTCCGATATCACATTTTACTGCCGATATCGGCCGATAATATCGGACATCCCTAATGATAAATGATTAAGCGTGGCGCGATGTGAAAGGCAGTGGGGCACAGCTCTGCACTCGGGAGATGTGGCGCGACAATGAGAAGCATTTTGGATAAAAGTATTCTGTACTTCTGTATGACAACAATGTATGCCTTTCAAATGTTAAATGATAAATGATTAAGCGTGGCGCGATGTGAAAGGCAGTGGGGCGAAACAGCTCTGCACTCAGAAAAAAAATGTGGCGCGACAATTGCTGCTGCTGCACTGGCGTTGACGTGGGGAAGCGGCAGTGAAACACAGCAGCCTCAGTGTTTTGCCGCGGGGCGTGGCCGCGGCGTGTCACGTGGCCGTCACGGCCAATGGAAATAGGATCCGTTGCTGAAGCGGTACACCCCCCCCCCCCCCCCTCTCCCCCCTCTAGTTTGTGTACACACTCAGTTTTGGTGCGCTCTGGGTTTTGTTTACGGTTTGCGTTTTGAGCTTGTAGGCTTGCTGTAGGCGATGATGTCACGCTGGAAAATGTAAACAGGAAGAGTCTAACACAAGGTGGAGACTGGATGTTGATATAAAATAAAACAAATAACCAATAAATATGAAGTTATATTTGAACCTCTGTTGTCAAGCCTTGTCAATATAACCCACCCCCTTTTCTCACAAATGGATGGTGTTGTAGAGTTTGTTTTTGAGCGTTTCCCAGGGCTAACGCTAAGCTAACATCTAACGCTAGTTAGCTTAGCCTAGTACTAGTCTAGTATAGCCACTGTAGCACTTATTTTTCAGCAAAGAACGTGCAATAAACAAAACGGATACATTCACTGTGTGTTCTGCCTCTCATTTGTTGATGAAACAAAACTAACATCAACACAATTGAACACCAAAAGCGGAGTTTAGTCTCATAGGCGCTGATTTTGTTAGCTTACATGCTAACGTGAATGGAATAGGCCAGTATAATAGTATAGCATTGTGGAAAACGCTAAGCTAACGGCTAACGCTAGTTAGCTTAGCCTGTTCAGCAGTAACGACGTTGTGTGTGTCACGCCCCCCACTCCCACTGGCCCGCACCCGAGACCATCTATTTCAAGCGTCCCAGGTTCACCGGGGGGTAATACGAATCAGCGCCGCTTCGCACCCAAAAGGGGTGTGTCCGTCTGAGTGAAAACACTCCCCCCCCGTCCCCGGGGGCGCTGATTCGACCCCGATTGGTGAGTGAGAAAGGCCCCTAAGAACACATTCTTATTTAACCAGGCTAGTAGACTATAAGAATGCATTCTTATTTAACCAGGCTAGTAGACTATAATAACACATTCTTATTTAACCAGGCTAGTAGACTATAAGAACACATTCTTATTTAACCAGGCTATTAGACTATAATAACACATTCTTATTTAACCAGGCTAGTAGACTATACTAATATATTCTTATTTAACCAGGCTAGTAGACTATAAGAACACATTCTTATTTAACCAGGCTATTAGACTATAATAACACATTCTTATTTAACCAGGCTAGTAGACTATACTAATATATTCTTATTTAACCAGGCTAGTAGACTATAATAACACATTCTTATTTAACCAGGCTAGTAGACTATAATAACACATTCTTATTTAACCAGGGTAGTCTACTATAATAACACATTCTTATTTAACCAGGGTAGTCTACTATAAGAACACATTTTATTTAACCAGGCTAATGTTTATATTAATGTTTATAAAACACTGTTAATCTGTATCTCAAATGAATTGTGTCTGTAGGTCTAGGCTGGGTCTGTTCCAATCAAGGATTAGTTTACAGAAAGCTAGTGTCAAGGTAAGCATGGCTCACTCACACACACACACACACACACACACACACACACACACACACACACACACACACACACACACACACACACACACACACACACACACACACACACACACACACACACACACACACACACACACACACACCAGTGGCGGCTCTGCCACTAGGGGCGCACGGGCGCCGCCCCACCTGCTGTTAAATCAGAGAAGAAGAAAATAAAACGTTTTAGTTTTTTGTTTTATAGCCCTATAAATAATATAAACATGTTTAAAATGAATAATATTTACTCATTTTAAGTATGTTTGTATTTCCAATGCACAATATAACGTTATTATCTAAAATAAAAAAACACTTGTTTTCCTGAGCAGGAAGTGACGTTTTTTTTATTTTTTTTATTTTTTCGTATTTCTCGGCCCGGGCTAGACGCGATAGCGCTCTGAGTGCGCGTCACAGTTTGATCGCTGTATCCGTCACAGCCAATCAGTGCATAACGCGTTGTGCGTTGAAATATGACTATTATGTTGGAATCCGGGGCGCGATTTGAAGCGGTCTAGCCAGTAGCGTCAAGAATTTCTGTAGCCGCATTTCGCGGAGACGCTCTCTGATTGGCCGACGCCAGTATTTTTTTCCGTAGCAGAATTTCACAGAGACGATCTCTGATTGGCCGAATCCAATTTCTAATGTTCCAATTCTAGCTTATTCCTAGGTTGGTCCGTTGGTGAGAGATAGTTGTGTTGTTGTGTTGTTGTGAGATGCAGGCAGCAGAGCGTGCCGTGACTGCAAGTTCTTTAGACGGTTAAGCTTAGGCACTCTTTCAAAGTTGGTTAAGGTTAGAGTTTGTCTTAGAGCATGGCGATAGAACGCCAGGTAGTTTGCAGTCTGTTCGACGCGGATGGACAAAGAAATGTACTTGTGTTGTGCTAAAAAGCTAACACTTGGCTAACAAGCTATATGGCGGATGCAGTCTGGAGACAGTGGACAGTGGTCTGGAATACATCAACAGTGGATTATACACGTTTATCAAGCTCTCCTGCCCTGGACGTTTCAACTAAACAGTGAGTCTCTCTCTCTCTCTCTCTCTCTCTCTCTCTCTCTCTCTCTCTCTCTCTCTCTCTCTCTCTCTCGCTCTCTCTCTCTCGCTATACACAGCTGTCTCCGCGAAATGCGGCTACGGAAAAAAGTATTGACTGTGCTTGCTGAGACGATAATTAATAGGCTAGCGATTCAAAACGCGCTGCTGTGTTGCGAACTATAACATTAATTTAGCTGCTGCTGATGCATAATGAATGAATGGTGAGTTGTTTAAAATGACAACATACATGTGTTAATTATTTGATTTGATTGATCCGAGAGACAGAGAGAGATTGCTCCAGAGCATCTCAGAGCATTACATTTTCAACTCGACCTATTAACGTGAACTGCGACCCACAAGGCACCAGCGCCAGCGGCCGCTACTGACACACACACCTGCATACACACACACACACACACACACACACACACACACACACACACACACACACACACACACACACACACACACACACACACACACACACACACACACACACACACATGCACACAGCACACTGACTCTCCACATAGACACACAGTTTCTACGGATCAGGGAGATGGATAGATTTAATTTATTTGATCAATGAAAACCACTCTTAGTTCCTTATATCTCGCACAGTGTAGTAGGAAGTGAGATTCTGTCAGGCTGTGTCCACTCAGTCTGTTTCTATGTCCAGACTGTGTCCACTCAGTCTCTTTCTATGGTCAGGCTGTGTCCACTCAGTCTCTTTCTATGTCCAGACTGTGTCCACTCAGTCTGTTTCTATGTCCAGACTGTGTCCACTCAGTCTGTTTCTCTGGTCAGGCTGTGTTCACTCAGTCTGTTTCTATGTCCAGACTGTGTTTACTCAGTCTGTTTCTATGTCCAGACTGTGTCCACTCAGTCTGTTTCTATGTCCAGACTGTGTCCACTCAGTCTGTTTCTATGGCTGTGTTCACTCAGTCTGTTTCTATGTCCAGACTGTGTTCACTCAGTCTGTTTCTATGTATGTCCAGACTGTGTCCACCAGTGTTCGGCAAGTTACTTTAAAAAAGTAACTAGTTACAGTTACTAGTTACTTCTTCCAAAAAGTAACTAAATTATTTACTCAGTTACAAATGATAAAAGTAACTAGTTACTTCAGAAAGTAACTATTGCGTTACTTTCAAGTAAATTTTTTACATAAACAACATACACAAATCTAAACTATTTTAATGTTGCTGTGGGACAAAGTGAGACTAGCCTCCAATCAAATGCCATGTATATGTAGATATTATAATTACTATGTTTATATAGTGGATCATACAAATACAAACACAATAGATGTTTTGGAACTTTTGATATGTATTGCCCCTCAACAGGCCACAACTGGGCAACATTAAATTATGCTTGTTAAGCACTATACCAAAAATAAATAACAAATATATACTGATTGATTGAACATTTTAATTAACAGATTGCAGAATGGGTACAGTACAGTACAGCTCAATACACACAATTGTTAAGGGGATGCAGACCAGAGAAAGACTTTGCCTCTCGGCGCAGAAATCTGTCTGATGAAAAAAAACAGCTTCAATCATAGAATTCTTTGGCAGTAACGGTAACAGCGTTATTAAGATTGGAAGAGTAATCCATTAGATTACTCGTTACTGAAAAAACTAACGCCGTTAGTAACGCCGTTATTTATAACGCCGTTATTCCCATCACTGGTGTCCACTCAGTCTGTTTCTATGGCTGTGTTCACTCAGTCTGTTTCTATGTCCAGGCTGTGTTCACTCAGTCTGTTTCTATGTCCAGGCTGTGTCCACCCAGTCTGTACCATGTCAAAGCTTTCCTTCCTTTTACATCAGGTATTTTCTATGTATATATCAGGGGTGGGCAACTTTGTATATGGTGAGGGCCACAAAATGTCCACAATCAATCTGGGGGGCCGCATTGTTTATCGGCAGTCCCGCCAGTAGTACCCCATCACTCAAATAGCCCATAATAGTCACAGATGTGATAAATAAGGTATATAAACAATTATAATGTGTTGTAACTTTGTTTTTATTCCATTTCAAATGCATTTAGTAATGCAATTTCAACTTTATGAATTTATAAACAGCTGAATTTAAAAGTATTGCTGTAACCCCAAATATATACAAAAACGATCAATTATAATTAAGGCTTCTAATAAAATAAATGTATGAACTTAAAGCCCACTGCTCAACAAACACAAAGCAGCATTCCTGCTGCATTTCACTACAACAGTAAATCAAAAGTGCAATAATAAATGATTTTGTTAAATGTATAAACTTTTATCCTGCTACTAAACAAAACATTATAACACTGAAATGCATGTTATGGATATGAAGCACTCAGGAATGTTTTGTTTAGTAGCAGGATACAAGTTTATACATTTAACAATCATTTATTATTGCACTTTTGATTTACTGTTGTAGTGAAATGCAGCAGGAATGCTGCTTTGTGTTTGTGTTATTAGTGTTATCTGAACACTACAAAAGTAAACAAGTAAAGTGCAAGTAAAGTAAAGTGCAATACTACATGCCTCCCATTGACCCTTTATCAAACTGGCATGACATTCACCCTCGCCCCACAGTGGGTCAATAATGGTTATAATAATAATAATAATGGTCCCCTCTCTACACCTCTCCATCATCTCCCCCCCCTCTCTACACCTCTTCATCATCTCTCCCCCCCTCTCTACACCTCTTCATCATCTCCTTCCCCCCCTCTACACCTCTTCATCATCTCCTCCCCCCCCTGTCTTTAATGAGACACTTGTGGTCTCTCCATTTGGCGCACAATAGCAGGAATGTCAACTTCAATGTTTGTGCATGCAATCTGTATCAGATGAAATAATGTTTCATCCGACAGCCTGTTTCTCTCCTTTGACTTGATGTGCTTCATGTTTGAGAAATTGCTCTCACGTATGTATGTGCTCCCAAACATACTGGCCATAGAGAGGGCAAAGTCCCTGAGGAGTGGGAAGCGGGGCTCAGGTAGCAGTTTCCAAAACGAAATTCCCCTCTCATTTCTCTTTGCTTGAAAAAAAGGATCTGACTGTAGCTCGCACAGTTCAAGCTGCAACGGTGGGGGCTGCTCTGACACCGTAGCGGTGAGGGGGCCGGCAAACAGCGCTATCCGTGACTGCTTGCCGTTGAAATCTTCAAACCGATCATTGAATTGCATTTGCAGTGTTTCAATGTCGCTCCTGTACTTTCCGACGGCTCAGCCATCGGATTTCTGTGTGTAGCTGCAAGTCGCCATAATCAGTGTCCATCTCTTCCAAAAAGGAGACAAACTTTCTATGGTTTAGTGACCTGTTGCCTCCACGAATTAGATTGGTAACCTTGGTAACCAAATCCATAACATGGCTGTATTCAAGCTTCTTGGCACAGAGAGCCTCCTATATCAGATAAAAAAAAAAAGAAAAACGATTTAACGACTCTCGCATATAATTTGACTACACTCGACTCGCATTGGTCATTATAGTGACGCACAATAGATGGAAATTATGTTAGCGAACTTACCTGATGTATAATGCAGTGCAGTATTGGACACTCAACGCCACTCTGCCTTAGAAGCCCGGCGAATCCATCGGTAACAACAGCCGACAGTTTATCAAAACCCCCATATTGCTGCACGGCACTTTCAACAGCGTTGAATATGTGCACACTAGGGCTGACCCCTATTAGTCAAATAGTCGACTAATCGATCGAAAGGAGCCATAGTTGACTGCCAACTCTTCTTAGTCGAATACAATACAAAAAAATAAAAAAAATATAAAAAATATTATACTTTTTTTTTTTTTTTTTTTTTTTTGTATTGGCCTGGGGCCGCATGGAACGTCGGTGAGGGCCGCATGTGGCCCGCGGGCCGCCAGTTGCCCCTCCCTGGTATATATGTACTCTCTGTTTTGGGACAAATATAATTTTAATTTACTTTTTCTAACCTACTTTACTCTCTCTCTCTGTCTCTCTGTCTCTGTCTCTGTCTCTCTCTCTCTCTCTCTCTCTCTCTCTCTCTCTCTCTCTCTCTCTCTCTCTCTCTCTCTATCTCTCTCTCTCTCTCTCTCTCTTTCTCTCTAGTTGAAAGCTAAGAAAAGTGACTGTAATTCGAAGGCGACTCAGTCCAGAAACGACTACCTGCTAACTCTAGCAGCAGCAAACGCCCACCATGACCGTTACTACCATACTGACCTGCTGAACTCTATACAGGTACACACACACACACACACACACACACACACACACAGGCTCTCTTGGATTGAACTCTGAAGTATTATTTCTAATTATATCTAAATCCCTGTAGCTCCTATAGACAGACAGACAGACAGACAGACAGACAGACAGACAGACAGACAGACAGACAGACAGACAGACAGACAGACAGACAGACAGACAGACAGACAGACAAAGAACAGTTGATAGTGAAAACATCAGAATTCTTTGAACTAAACACCTTTCTAACCAGGTGTGATTAAAGCTCCCGTCAGAGTGTTATCACATACATTCACATACATTCACATACATTCTACAACAGTTTGATCTGTAGATATTTGTAACTTTCTTAACCTTCATAAAGCAGGACAGTGTTTCTAAAGGTTACGACATACAGTCTGCGGTTATTAATCTATCCAGTCCTCTTCTGTTTGTTTGTTTGTTTGTTTTAGAGCTGGGCCGTTAACGGCGTTAACGTGCTGCGTTAACGCGATACTAGTATCGCGCGATAATATAATTGACGCTGTTAATCTAAAAAAAATATATTTTTTTTAATTCTTTTTTTTTTAAACTTTTTTTTACCTTTATTTACCCAGTGTAGGTTTGCTGAGCACAGATGCTCTTTTTCAGGAACGCCCTGCTTCACATTCACACAGTTCCATTCACACCTGGGAGCTGCCCAGTACAACCACAGTTGACACCATTGGCCACTGAGCAACTCCACTGGAGCAGTTGATTTGCATTGGCAGGGTTTGGCCCTGTCTGGCACCCAACGGGAAAAATATTATAGGCACTATAAGTAGACACCGCTACATAAAACAAGCTGGTCTGCCTGAGTGACTGGTGGAAGAAGGAGAAATAGAGATTGGACTGATTGAGTCAAGCCATGTCACATAGTTCAAGTTTGAAATGCTTCTTTCTGTTTTGCTCCTGAGAGTGTGCTAGATACTGTACTGTACTGGTAATATTATTTATTTGTGTTAACTTCTGAATAAAACAACTTATTAAACACAAGAACATCTTATTGAACATTATTTTGATATTTCATTACCAATTATCATAGCAAAACAGCTTTTTCAAACAGTCTGTAATGCATTTTGGAAACGGGAGATGGGCTCATGGTGTAATGGGCCACCTGGCCTGAGAAACATAAGGAGGAAAGAAAAAGTAAGGACTTACTTCTGGTCATTATTTGGGTAGAACACACATATTTTGAATGCCTTCGGCAGATTTATTTAAATTATTTTTAGCCATTTTCCAGGATTGCAGATAGATTAATCTAGATTAAAAAAAATTAATCTATGCCCACCTCTAGTTTGTTTGTTATTGTGACTACCCATTCGTTTATTGTAGGATCGCAGACTGGCCCTTTAAATAATAATAACTTTATTTATATAGCATCTTTCATATATGGATTGCAGCTCAAAGTGCTTCACAGCAAATATGAACATAGGCATAAACATTGTATCAGTTGACCGAATAAAAGCAATGCATAAAGTGCAGACATAAGAATAGGTATCAAAGACAATAAAAGTAGTGCAAAAGAATAGGTATAAAATAAGTACAATAACTTAAGTACAGTGTTGCTCGAAAGCATGTGTTGCCGGAACAGTCAGTCCCCCAAACACCCCACACATCAATCCCCATCCAAGACACACTCCCTGATAAAGCACGTCATGACCGAAGGAAAACACAAACAGCCTGCACGACACTCACACACCGTCATGCAAGGCGACGGGAGTGCCACGCCCGCGGGCTGCCCCATCTCCCCCTGTCCCGGCGCCCTCGCCACCACGAAGAAACCAGCTAACTCCACGCTCCCGCCCTCAAACTCCACGGAGGAATGACCCGTCACACACCCCAGGACCTGCAGCCACATTTACATTTACATTTAATCATTTAGCTGACACTTTTATCCAAAGCGGCTTACAAGTTCTGTACGACAAGTCATCAGGAAGGGCACAACTCTATCAGCTGAGTGACAATGTTCATCAAAGTGTTGAGTGCTACAGTGTAGGTTAGTTTATTATGACAAGTGCATGACAGTAAGGTTAGTTAGGGTTACATTTTTATTTAATTTATTTATATATCTTTTTTTTTACGCCACGCCAAAGGAGCCATGCAACAAGGCAACAACTCCAAACACTCAAGCAGACAGACACAACAACGGTCAAATGAGAAAACATGCAGCACCATGGACGGTCCGAGACGACACCTGGATCCCCGGGACACCCCGAAACACCACAGAAGCCGTAGCGAGCCCCACATGCAAGGAATCCCCTAAACGCCAGCGAACCGAGGGAGCCCAACAATGAAAAAGGTCTGGGAAAGGCCCAGCCGAAGCCATAGGCTCTAACCCCCCCCGACCTCTCCCAGAGCCGAACACCAAACATGCGCCCCAACGGACCCCGGCCAGTCCCCACCACTGAACTCCCCCAACCCACCGACACCCCAGGGACCCCCCGCATGAAGAACCCACCACAGCACCCCAAAGCGTCCCAAAGGTCCCAGTGCCATCCCAGACCACCCAAAATAAATAATAACACCTAAGCTTGTTACTTCTGCTTTATTTTGTAGAGCTAGATTTCCTAGCCTATTAAAAAGTGCATCCATTTTGGCTTTAGGGCCAATTAAAAGTATTTCTGTCTCATGTAGTTTAAAAACATTTTGGGCTGGGACTTTATCGCATTAATTTAGATTAATTAACTACAGAAAGAATTAAAAGTAAAAAAAAATGTATGCATTTAATCGCATGATGATTTTTCTTTATTGTGTAAGAATGTTACCTTTCAAAGGAGACCAGACTCATGCATGTGCTATAAGTATAAAGTATAATAAATCGCAAATAACTTTTAGTCTGGTTTGTTCATAAAAAAATGTATAACAGAAATTGAGATCAATCAAGATTTTTTTTTCTTTTTTTTTTCTGGAATGTACTTGAAAGTACTGTGTTTTACTTTTACCTTGAAAGTGCTTGAGTTTACAAAAGGTCCTTTGCGCTATATATATATAATTCCTAAAATTGCTGCACTTTGTTAAAAATTGCATTGATCTGTTGGTCTGTGTAGTAGCTAATACAGGATTTTGCTGCTTAAACGTATGTATAATGTATATTCATCGATTCACTCGTATACCAAAATTCATTTGAATTGAACAATTTTGCTTTTCGCATTAAATATTGATATGCGATTCAAATGTGATTAATTTCGATTAATTAACTATAAAGTCTCGAATTAATTTGATTAACATTTTTAATCGAGTCCCACCACTAAAAAAAAGATTTACTCTGCATTACAATTTTATGAAGTTCCGCCTCAGAAATGTTGCAAAGTTTCTTCAGAGTCAACGCCAGCCCTGATAGTAGTTACTTTATTGGTAAAAAGCTGAGCAAAATCCTCACATTTTGAAGTAGAAGCTAGACTGACAATATCGGAGGCTGGTGCGGGATTTAATGGTTGAAAATAATACCCTTGAATCACCGTGATTTACTGCAATGATTCTTGAAAAATTTGCTCTTCTCTCAGAGCGAATAGCCTTATTATACGCAGTTAAGAGTTCCTTAAAAATGCTACGATGAATTTCTAATTTGTTCCTCCATTTTCTTTCAGCTGCTCGACGCACTCTTTTTTGGTCATATTTAACCATGGTGATATTTTGTTGCGTGACCTCGTTTTAATCTTAATAGGTGCAACAGTGTTCAGTTACTCACATTGGGTCTCATTCTCCAATATTTTCCAAATACTTCTCTTAGGGCAAACACCTTGGAACTGACTGAGACAGAATCGACGACAAGTTCACTCTGATTCCCCAACGCGTGTGGAAGATGTCTTAAGTGGCTCAAACGATCACAGCTGAGATACCGGCGTTGAGGAATGTCGCCATTCTGAAATGCGAATGCGCGTTCCCGTCTAGGTCATTTGCATACAAAACAACGCCTCCAGAGCTTCTTATAAGGCAGGCTCTGTGCCGTGTGCAAATGAAATCGAAAAAAGTTGAGAGTTTAGATACACCTGTCCAGCTCATTAAATGCAACTGATGCGATGCAGCCGTGTGGAAATGGTGGCGGAAGCGCTTTGCGACCGATCAAAATGAGATTAGATTAATGTATTGTCTTGTATATATAGAGAATACAGGCTACTACTCGTGACCACCTGCCACAGCGCGCATGCACCCCCCCCCACACACACACACACACACACGCTCGCAGTACTGTACTCGTAAATTGTACCTAAATTGTACCTCATCCCATTTCTGCTTTGCACTATATAGTACTGTACATTAGTACACTGCATAGTATTGTATATTATATGGTAACTCAGAACATTGTACATATGTCTATACCGAACACTGTGACCTAATTTTCTTCTTCTAAACTACATGCTATACTATGTTATTTGATACTATCTTGTCTAGCACAGTCTCTGGAGCGTAACAGTAAGAAGCATTTTGTATGAAAGTATTCTGTACTTCTGTATGACAACTATTAAAGAAACTTGAACTTGAACTTGTATAGTCTATGTGCGTAATGAATGAACGCAGTAGGCTTATATTATTCGAATGACTTGTTTTATTAGGAGATCGCAGATACTGTGCTGCATAGTACAGTCCACCAGTCCGCTGGCCGACTCTGGCGGCCTTAATATGTGTACTGTACTTACTGTACGTATAGGGCAGAGCATATATATAGTATCTACTAAATCCTAATTAAACAATTAATTAGAATAATATAAGCCTACTGTTCATTCATTAGACACGTAGGCTACATAGTGTATTCCAATATCTGTTCTATTGATTAATGATATATTTGAAAGAATGCAGGTTATAGCTATATAAAACAAATGTCTGTCCCATTGTAGGAGAGAACAGGGGACGTTGTCACACTTTTTACTCTAGTGTGAATTGTGCATCATCAAAACATCTTTCAATAGTCATTCCTACATTAAATTGAAGCTTAAGATGTTGGCTTGAAATGTGTATCCCTCTCATTTTCCAACGTATTGTAACAAAGAGTTAATCACTCATCATGGGGATGGTTGTCACACACTATGGGGTTGGTTGTCACCATGTGTTTTAATGGGAACATCTTAAAAAGAAGACAAGAAGGCAGAACTAAATTTTTAAGTTTAATTGCATTGACAAGTTGACAAATACATAACTTAATGCATCTTAACATGAACATGAACAGGAAACACATCTTTAGGCCATCTTATATAACAAAATAAGAACACAATAAATCGGCCTAACAATAATAGCCTACACAACATGTGACAACCAACCCCAAATAAAATGTGACGACCAACCCCAACTAGAATGTCTTGATAGCATCAAGGCTAACAGCCATCTAACAACTAGTTAGCTAGCTAACAACAATCTAAACTATAGCTATCCCTTCACACTTTTTAAGGGTAATAATTGTTTCATTATAAACCAATTGTGTAAAAGCCTAGAAGAAAAATACTGAGGAGCGGAATGGACATGAAAAACACAAAAAGTCCTCCCACCTCAAATTCAGCTGTTTCACTCCAAAGATGACAATGTAGGTGAACCCTGACCCCAATTCTGGACATTTAAATACCAAAGTATGGGAGACAGGACCCTCTGGTGGTGAAATATAATGAATGTGACAACCTACCCATGTGACAATGTCCCCCGTTCTCACCTACCAATCATATATTGCATGTTGGCTATAACCTGCATTCTTTCAAATGTATAATTAATCAATAAAACAGATATCTAACAAATAAGAAATACAAATTGTTAACATGTCATCTCTTTGCGTCTATACTACTGGCCATACGGTAGTCTAGGTTGCCCTCTGGAGGCTGCGAAACGCATGCGCAGTTAGTCTTAGTCCTGGTCGGGTCGTTCTCTATCTGTAAGCTCCTACCGGAGATTCTCTATCTGTATCTGTTTCTGTAATCTGTATGCTGGTTCTTCTCCGGCGTGAGACGAGGTGCCAGCCATCGCCACCTGTCGCCGTTTGCCTGGAGTGGGACACAGCCTGCGCTCTCTAATTCTCTACGGGAGGTATTCCAGTGTTCCACTCCAGACCCCGCGCAGACGCGCTCCTACAGCAGACGCGCTCCTACAGCAGATGCGCTCCTACAGCGGATGCGCTCCTACAGCAGACGCGCTCCACTCCAGACCCCGCGCAGACGCGCTCCTACAGCAGACGCGCTCCTACAGCGGACGCGCTCCTACAGCAGACGCGCTCCACTCCAGACCCCGCGCAGACGCGCTCCTACAGCAGACGCGCTCCACTCCAGACGCGCATCGCTCTCTAATTCTCTACGGGAGGATGCGTCTCTCCGAGCCGGCGCGCTCTCCGAACCGGCGCGTTCTCCAAGCCGACACGCACCACTTCAGACGTCTAGCCGGCGCGCTACTACTCCAGACGCGCATCGCTCTCTAATTCTCTACGGGAGGATGCGTCTCTCCGAGCCGGCGCGCTCTCCGAGCCGGCGCGCTCTCCAAGCCGACGCGCACCACTTCAGACGTTTAGCCGGCGCGCTACTACTCCAGACGCGCATCGCTCTCTAATTCTCTACGGGAGGATGCGTCTCTCCGAGCCGGCGCGCTCTCCGAACCGGCGCGTTCTCCAAGCCGACGCGCACCACTCCAGACTTCTAGCCGGCGCGCTACTACTCCAGACGCGCATCGCTCTCTAATTCTCTACGGGAGGATGCGTCTCTCCGAGCCGGCGCGCTCTCCGAGCCGGCGCGCTCTTCAAGCCGACGCGCACCACTCCAGACTTCCAGCCGGCGCACTACTACTCCAGACGCGCATCGCTCTCTAATTCTCTACGGGAGGATGCGTCACTCCGAGCCGGCGCGCTCTCCGAGCCGGCGCGCTCTTCAAGCCGACGCGCACCACTCCAGACGTCTAGCCTGTGCGCCCCTACTCCATCCCTGTAAGCAGCTCTGGCCCTCGCCCTGTCCAAGGCCTTAACCCTGTTTTCTCTGTCCCTGTCTCCAGCCCGCCTCCCCGGGCCTCTGTCCCTGTTCCCCTCTCCAGTGCCCCTGTTCCTGCCCTGTCCTTTGCCCTGGCCCTGTCCTTTAGCCTTAGCCCCTTAGCCTGCTCGCCTCTTAAAGGCACAGTGCCAATTTTCCCTAATTCTTGTTTCCAGTATTTTGTGTTCTCCCTTGCCTTCCCCTTAGCCTGCTCGCCTCTTAAAGGCACAGTGCCAATTTTCCCTAATTCTTGTTTCCAGTATTTTGTGTTCTCCCTTAGCCTTCCCCTTAGCCTGCTCGCCTCTTAAAGGCACATTGCCGTTTTTCCTTGTTCCAGTATTTTTGTGTTCTCCCTTAAAGGGACAGTGCCGCTTTTCTGTTGTATTCAATAAATGCCCAGTTCTTGGCTTACTCTCATACCTGTCTTGTGTTGTGCGATTGGGGTCGGTTACAAACCATAACAGTACGACCCGACCAGTCGACGACCCCAGCCAGCACAGACAGTGTATGTTGAGTTTGGCCTTTGTTAGCTCCCCTGTTAGCTTCCCTGTTAGCTCCCCTGTTAGCCTGTTAGTCTTCCCTGTTAGCTCCCCTGTTAGCCTGTTAGTCTTCCCTGTTAGCTCCCCTGTTAGCCTTTGTTAGCTCCCCTGTTAGCTTCCCTGTTAGCTCCCCTGTTTGCCTGTTAGTCTTCCCTGTTAGCTCCCCTGTTTGCCTGTTAGCTCCCCTGTTAGCTTCCCTGTTAGCTCCCCTGTTAGCCTGTTAGCTTCCCTGTTTAGTTTCCCCTGTTGGTTCCCCTGTTGACTCCCCTGTTAGCTTCCCTGTTAGCTCCTCTGTTAGCCTGTTAGTCTCCCCTGTTTGCTTCCCTGTTAGCCTCGTTAGCTCCCCTGCAGCTTGCCAGGCCTCTACTACCGGCTTGGCCCCAGTCTGCTAGCTTAGCCCCGGCTGCTAGCACAGCCTCTATGTTAATGCAGCCCTTGCAGCTAGCATAGGCCCTGTAGCTAGCCATGCCCAGGCAGCAAACCCGGTCCCTCTGCTTTGGCCTCCACTTTTTGTGTAGCTTTCCCACTGCTAGGACTGCCCCTTCAGCTAGCAAGGTCAGTTTCCCCACTGCTAGGACTGCCCCTTCAGCTAGCAAGGTCAGTTTTCTCCCACTGCTAGGACTGCCCCTTCAGCTAGCAAGGTCAGTTTCCCCACTGCTAGGACTGCCCCTTCAGCTAGCAAGGTCAGTTTTCTCCCACTGCTAGGACTGCCCCTTCAGCTAGCAAGGTCAGTTTTCTCCCACTGCTAGGACTGCCCCTTCAGCTAGCAAGGTCAGTTTTCTCCCACTGCTAGGACTGCCCCTTCAGCTAGCAAGGTCAGTTTTCTCCCACTGCTAGGACTGCCCCTTCAGCTAGCAAGGTCAGTTTCCCTGCTGCTAGGACTGCCCTTTCAGCTAGCAAGGTCAGTTTTCCCACTGCTAGGACTGCCCCTTCAGCTAGCAAGGTCAGTTTTTTCCCCACTGCTAGGACTGCCCCTTCAGCTAGCAAGGTCAGTTCCCCACAGCTAGGACTGTCCTTCCAGCTAGCTTGTTCTCTCATGCTGGTCCAGCCCTGTCTGCTAGCCTAGCTCCGGCAGCTAGCGCAGCCTCTATGTTAATGTAGCAGTACAGCTAGCATAGGCCCTGTAGCTATCAGTGCCCTGGCAGCTTCCCTGTCCCTCTGCTAGCCCCACTTTTGGTGTAGCTTCCCCGCTAGCATGGCCCAATTTTTTGTTTGTTGCCTTGTTTATGTCCCCTGCCCCCCTGTCTTTATTTTTGGGTCGCCCGGTGGCTCCCGTGGAGGGGGGGGTACTGTGAGGTTCGCCTCTTCCCTGGACCTTTAATTCCTGTTCCCTGGACCTTTTATTCCCTGTCTCCTCACCTCACCAGCCCCCACCCTCGCGTTGTCGTTACTGTGAGGTTCGCCTCTTTCCTGGACCTTTAATTCCTGTTCCCTGGACCTTTAATTCCCTGTCTCCTCACCTCTCCAGCCCCCACCCTCGCGTTCGCTTACTCTCGTCTGCTCTTCAGCAGCCCACACCCTTGGACTACCTTTCATTATGTGTTTGATTGGTCCGTGCCGAACACACACTTCTAAGTCAAGTATCAATTACCATCACGCACCTGATGTGTGTTCTAATTAGCGCCCCAGTGGGCTTTAAATACCTCGATCTCCCCCCCAGTCCTGGTCGGGTCGTTCTCTATCTGTAAGCTCCTACGGGAGATTCTCTATCTGTATCTGTTTCTGTAATCTGTATGCTGGTTCTTCTCCGGCGTGAGACGAAGTGCCAGCCATCGCCACCTGTCGCCGTTTGCCTGGAGTGGGACACAGCCTGCGCTCTCTAATTCTCTACGGGAGGTATTCCAGTGTTCCACTCCAGACCCCGCGCAGACGCGCTCCTACAGCAGACGCGCTCCTACAGCAGATGCGCTCCTACAGCGGATGCGCTCCTACAGCAGACGCGCTCCACTCCAGACCCCGCGCAGACGCGCTCCTACAGCAGACGCGCTCCTACAGCGGACACGCTCCTACAGCAGACGCGCTCCACTCCAGACCCCGCGCAGACGCGCTCCTACAGCAGACGCGCTCCACTCCAGACGCGCATCGCTCTCTAATTCTCTACGGGAGGATGCGTCTCTCCGAGCCGGCGCGCTCTCCGAACCGGCGCGTTCTCCAAGCCGACGTGCACCACTTCAGACGTCTAGCCGGCGCGCTACTACTCCAGACGCGCATCGCTCTCTAATTCTCTACGGGAGGATGCGTCTCTCCGAGCCGGCGCGCTCTCCAAGCCGACGCGCACCACTTCAGACGTTTAGCCGGCGCGCTACTACTCCAGACGCGCATCGCTCTCTAATTCTCTACGGGAGGATGCGTCTCTCCGAGCCGGCGCGCTCTCCGAACCGGCGCGTTCTCCAAGCCGACGCGCACCACTCCAGACTTCTAGCCGGCGCGCTACTACTCCAGACGCGCATCGCTCTCTAATTCTCTACGGGAGGATGCGTCTCTCCGAGCCAGCGCGCTCTTCAAGCCGACGCGCACCACTCCAGACTTCCAGCCGGCGCACTACTACTCCAGACGCGCATCGCTCTCTAATTCTCTACGGGAGGATGCGTCACTCCGAGCCGGCGCGCTCTCCGAGCCGGCGCGCTCTTCAAGCCGACGCGCACCACTCCAGACGTCTAGCCTGTGCGCCCCTACTCCATCCCTGTAAGCAGCTCTGGCCCTCGCCCTGTCCAAGGCCTTAACCCTGTTTTCTCTGTCCCTGTCTCCAGCCCGCCTCCCCGGGCCTCTGTCCCTGTTCCCCTCTCCAGTGCCCCTGTTCCTGCCCTGTCCTTTGCCCTGGCCCTGTCCTTTAGCCTTAGCCCCTTAGCCTGCTCGCCTCTTAAAGGCACAGTGCCAATTTTCCCTAATTCTTGTTTCCAGTATTTTGTGTTCTCCCTTGCCTTCCCCTTAGCCTGCTCGCCTCTTAAAGGCACAGTGCCAATTTTCCCTAATTCTTGTTTCCAGTATTTTGTGTTCTCCCTTAGCCTTCCCCTTAGCCTGCTCGCCTCTTAAAGGCACATTGCCCTTTTTCCTTGTTCCAGTATTTTTGTGTTCTCCCTTAAAGGGACAGTGCCGCTTTTCTGTTGTATTCAATAAATGCCCAGTTCTTGGCTTACTCTCATACCTGTCTTGTGTTGTGCGATTGGGGTCGGTTACAAACCATAACAGGATGGTTGGCAGAAGATGGCTACTGCTAACTACAAAGTTCCACCGAAGTTCGACGAATCCCGACCATACGAGTGTTGGAAAAATGAGATAGCCATTTTAAAGATTGTTACTGAACTTGATAAGAAGACACAAGCCCTCACCGTTGTCCTTGGGCTGGAAGGAAGGGCAAGGGACATCGCTATGGAAATACCCGCTTTGGATTTGAACAACAACAATGGTATGGACACACTGCTAGCAAAACTAGATGGCATGTTTCTCAAAGAAGAGAGAGACCGCGCATACGACTGTGGTGATTTATACTAACCACTAGATGGCCCCATCTACCAGGGTACCGCGACCCAGTCTCTATAAATGTCATAATGAGACACCTGTTGCATTTTGACATGTACGTTACCTACCTACCTGTTGTATGCTACCTAACTACTACCAGGACCTAAATAAATTATATTCAAAGAACCCCAGTTTCTTCATTGATGGACAGAAACATTACAACAACGCTTACTCTTTTTTTGACTGTATCAAAAAGGAGAGCTCTGTGTCCATGGCGGACTATGTGATTGACTTTGAACAGCGATACAACCGAATGAAAAAGTATGACATGACTCTTCCTGACGCCATGCTAGCTTTTAAACTTTTGGACACAGCTTGTCTAGACGAGAAAAATAGACAAATGGCGCTGACCGTGTACAGATTTAACGTTTGCTGCAATGAAGTCCACGCTGAAGAGGATCTTTGGGGGAAGGGTGCAAGGCGGCACATCAAACGGAATACACGTTAATGATGAAGAGTTATTCACAGAGCAACGCTCACAAGGAAGATTCAGACGTCCAACAACACAGCAGTTTGGACAAGTTGGACAACAAAGGCAACCGTCACAGGGTACCAACCCACTGGATAGGTTCGGTAAGAGATCAAAATGTGCTATATGTCAGAGCACGTTCCATTGGGTTAAAGACTGTCCTCACAAGAGTAGCGAACAAGTAAAGCTAACTGAAGATCGAACAAAGGTAGATGAATGTGACATTACACTGTTTACTAAAGCCTCACTGTCTGAAGCAGAGGTATTCCTAACTGAGTCTTTAGGGACGGCTATCATTGACACTGCATGTACCTGCACAGTGTGTGGAGAAAAATGGTTGGACAGCTTCGTCGCTGATCTCAGTCAAAGTCAAGTGAACCAGATTGTGAAAAGCGAAACTCCAAGCTCAAGACCATTCCGGTTTGGAGATGGAAATATAGTGCATTCCTCCAGAATACTGAAACTGCCTGCCAAAATAGGACAGACAAAATGTAGAGTGGAAACTGAAGTAGTCAAAGCTTATATCCCACTACTTCTGAGTAAGACTTCACTGAAAAGGGCAGGAACCATCTTGGACATGGAGAATGATAGAGCTGTGATGTTTAAACAGAATATCCCTCTTGAACTCACCAGTTCAGGACACTACTGTATAGATATAAGAGACAAGGACACAGGAATTCTTACAGTCACAGAAAACAGCGAGGATGAAGATGAGGTCCTTACAGTCACAGAAAATATGACCTCAAATGAGAAACACAAAGCTCTCCTGAAACTACACAAACAGTTTGGTCACGCTTCCGCAGTAAGACTACAGCGACTCCTCCGCAGTTCGGGAAATAAAGACAAAGATTGTGACACTATTTTACAACAAATAGTACAGGAATGTGACATATGCCAGAGGTACAGCAAGACCTAGCCGAAGCCTGCTGTGGGCTTGCCTCTGGCTTCAGAGTACAATGAAACGGTGGCAGTGGACCTGCACGAGTTGGAACCAAGTTTATGGTACCTCCACATCATTGACCAATTTACACGTTTCAGTGCTGGAAGCATTGTGAAAACAAAGAACTCCTCTGTGATGGTGAACTCTTTTCTTCATACATGGATCAGCGTCCACGGCCCGCCACGGAGACTTTACAGTGACAATGGAGGAGAATTCAACAATGCAGAGTTCCATGACATGGCAGAGAACTTTAACATTGAGACAAAAACCACGGCAGGATACAGCCCCTGGAGCAATGGGCTACTGGAGAGACACAATCAGACCCTCACCGACATCATCCAGAAGGTCAGATGGGAAAATGGATGTGACTGGCAAACAGCCCTAGACTGGGCTCTCATGGCTAAGAACAGTATGCTCAATGTGCACGGCTACAGTCCTCATCAACTGGTGTTTGGCCAGAACCCCAACCTACCTTTTGTACTGGTTGATAAACCTGCGCTAGAAGGTACCACTATGAGTGCTAGAGTAGGAGAACACATTTCAGCCTTGCATGCCTCTAGAAAAGCATTTACTGAAGCAGAGTGCTCAGAAAGGATAAGACGAGCACTACATAATCAGCTCAGACCCACAGATGAAAAATATGAGATGGGTGACAAGGTGTATTACAAACGAGCTGAATGCGCTGAGTGGAAAGGACCAGGGATAGTTATTGGTCAGGATGGGGCTGTTGTTTTTGTGAGGCATGGTGGTTGCCTAGTGAGAGTGCATCACTCTAGGCTTTCCAAGGTGAACACACAGGTTAGTGAAGAGCACATGGTACAAACTGATGCTGACACAGAAGCAGGAAGTGAGCAAGGTATAAACAATGCAACTGGTAGTTTAGACAGTGAGCAAAATACAGAGAATGAACAACAATTCAGTGACAGGGAAGCCAATACAAGTGAAGCGATCGATCCACCAAACACTTTGAGTAGCGTAACTCAAACTGAAATGGCGCATAGGCCTAATGCCCATAATAATCCTGCCCCTTCTGCAGGTGTGAGTTTAAAAACAGGACAGACTGTAACATATATGAACAGAGGTGACAATACTCTACTTAAAGCAAGAGTCTTAGGGAGATCAGGCAAGGCTACGGGGAAATATAAAACCTGGTATAACATGCAACATCTAGAGAATGATGGTAGTGATGGGCAAAAGGAATCAATTGATATCTCACAGGTTGATAATCTCAACATTGAAACAGAAGACAGAGAAGCTGATGTACTTGTAACCAAAGACATCTCATTTGATGCAGCTAACCAGGAAGAAATAAAGAACTGGCACAATAATAATGTATTTGAGGAAGTTGAAGATGCAGGGCAGAAATGCATTTCCACCAGATGGGTTTGTAGTCTTAAGGACACTCCCAAGGGTATAGTGCCTAAAGCCCGACTGGTTGCCAGAGGTTTTGAAGAGCTGAATATTCAAGAGTTACCGAAAGATTCCCCCACATGTGCCACAGATTCACTTAGACTTATGTTATCAGTGATATGTCAAAACCAGTGGGAAGTCCATTCTATGGACATCAAATCTGCATTCTTGCAGGGTATTGAGCTATCCAGGGATATTTATATCCGCCCCCTTCTAGAGGCAGGATGTCAACATGTTGTATGGAAACTAAAGAAATGTGTATATGGTCTTGCAGATGCATCACTATATTGGCAGTGATGCCACTAACGCGTTACTAAGTAACGCGTTATTGTAATCTGATTACTTTTCCCCGAAAATAGTAATCTAACGCGTTAATCTTTACAAGCCAGTAATCTGATTGCAGTTACTTGTCCAAGTGGCTGTGCGTTACTATTTCGTTACTATCTCATCATAATGCAGGCGGAATGCAGTATTTTCTTTCGTTTTCGACAGTCAAATATACTTTTGGAGAGCTTTTCCTTGTATTGGGGAGTGACGTCACAGCACGCAACCTCGCGTGTTGAGCCATGCTGGCTGTTATTGTTATTATCAGGCTGACCAAAACATAGCGAGCTAGCAGGGAGACGCTCGCGCTGGTAACGCTTTCTTGCACTGGAAGTTCACTAGTCTACTTAACGTTTGTGTCAGCTAAGCCGGGTGAAAAAAACATTCACTTTGCGGAGGAAACAAAATACTGTCTACCGCATATGGAATATACAGCACAGCACGACCATCGACTTCTACAGGACTCGGAGCTGCACCAGCCAAACAAACAGTATGTTCCACCTTTGAGTTAAACATCTTTTGCATTGCACTATTCATGAACATGGAACACCATACTGCAGTATGTAGGTTGTCAGTAGCAGAAGGAACAGACTTTCTGACAAGAGGTTTGAGAAGATTCTGTTACTGAGATATAATCACTGGTTTACTCACCCCTCTCCCCTGTTTCACTAGGAACATTAGAACCATATCTGAATGGGGCAGGCCTCAAAGGTAGGCTACATATCAGCCTACATGTGGTGTTATTGACCATTTATCTTTTGTGAAATCTATAGATCTATAGGTTTAGGTTAGGTTTAGGTTTACTTTATTTGTTCAAGGGGGACAGTGTACATTAATAAAACATTTTACAAATGTAAATGCACCCAATTTTAGCCAAAAGGCTAATTTCCATTGGTAGTCCCCCTGCCAGAAGGTACAGGCTAAAATCCTGTGTAAAAAAAAGGGTTAGCAATAAAAACAGAATAAAATCAAGATAAATACATTAGAATAAAAACACAACAAAAGCACATAGACATAGTAGGGATACAGGTCACAATACAGTCATGGACACAAGGACAGAGCACATCATGACATATTAAGAGACCCAGACATAGACAGACGCACCATATCCATATCCACACACACATATACGTATACAGACACCTCAGTGTCTAGATATAGATATAGATAGGCCTACTTGCCCTATTAGTACATTTTACTCAAACTGAGTACATTTTACTAAATTTTTTTTGTCATTCTTATGTTGTGGCAGCAGCAGGGGGGACGACTTCGTAACCTAGTTACTTTCAAAGTAACTAAGTTACTCTGATAATCAAGTAATCAGTAAAGTAACTAAGATTACTTTTTAAAGGAGTAATCAGTAATCAGATTACTTGTATGGCATCACTGTATATTGGTACAACAAAGTGAAGGAAATCATGCTGAGTACTGGTGGTAGAGTGTCACAGGTGGATCCGGCAGTCTTTTACTGGTTGGATGAGCAATGTAAGGTCACTGGGGTGCTTGCATGTCATGTAGATGATTTTCTTTGGGCAGGCTCATCAAACTTTTCATCCAATGTGATCCCCCAACTCCAGTCTGCATTCAAGGTTGGGCGTGAGGAGCATGAAAAGTTCTCCTATGTAGGAATGGATTTTGTAACTGTTAACTGTGAAGTTCAGGTACATCAACAAAGTTATATCGAGAACTTGGAGCCTATTCCCATACAAGCAAGTCGGGCCACACAGAGAAATGAATCCCTCAAGGAAACTGAGAGAGAGCAGCTACGATAAAAAATAGGACAGATCCTATGGGTTGCTAAACAGACAAGACCAGGGACGCAGGAAGGGGGGGTGCGGGGGGGGGGGGGGGGGGGGCTGCAGCACCCCCTCTCAATTATTTTTATGAATTATAATTTTTTTTTTTTTTTATGACAGTATTTATATATTTGTATATACTGTAACTGTATAACTGTAACACTGTATATTATAAGTTTATCCTGCTCAAACCACGTCACCATTTTAATATTGTGTGTATTGAGCCGTACTGTATTGTAGCCATTCTCCAATCTGTTAAATAAAGTTTTCATTCATTCATTACACTACTGTATGTACACAATCATACGTGTAAAACCGAGTAGATTTTCGAGTGATGACAGACTGTCACAGACTGATTGAATGACAGGTGAAACAACTAATTGTATTCACCTCCCGTCTCCCGCCCTTCCCACGCGCCACGAACCACTGAGCTACTGTGATACAGTGCTTGCGCAGTCAGTCGATTTGAGCTAGTAGTCAGACTTTGCTAGCACAGAATGTCTCACTTGCAGAAAAGAAAAATATCAGATTTATTTTCGAAACGTCCCGCCGGTCCCAGTGACAGTCCCACTAAATCTGATAAACGTCAGAGAGAGACAGAGACGACAGGTTCAGCCTCAGCATCAGGTATTGAAGAGTTAACTGAGTCTGTTCCCCTATACCCCCCCTCGGGCGCCAGGGGCTTCCACTGAGGGGTGATGCAAATAGGGATGGGGTGTTATGGCAGCTCATGATGGAAAGAGTGCGCACCGAGTCTGATCCCGAGTTGAAGAATTGGCTCCAAAAGAGAGACAACTGGATGTCCAACAACATCCAAAACGAAATCTTACAGCTGCTTGCCCATGATATTCAGCGACAAATTAGAGGCAAAGCATCCAAAAGCCCAATCTTTGGCTTGAGCGCTGACGGAACCACTGATGTCACTCACTGGAAAATAACAATTTTCGTGTAATATACAGTTCGCAGATGACAACTTGGAAGCTCAGAACTTCTTTTGGGGTTTTTACAATGCCCGGCCTGGCGGCCCAGACACAACAGCCGAGACGCTGTTTTTGTGTATAAAATACTTTTACGCCTCGACCTGCCCATGGAGAGGCTGATAGGATACTGTTTTGACGGGGCCAGCAACATGTCTGGGGGGTACAGGCTAGACCAGGGGTTCCCAAACTTTTCAGGCCGCGACCCAAAAAAAACTGTGTCAGAGAGCCGCGACCCCCACTATTATAGGAGGTAAAAAAAAATTTAAATGGAAATGTATGGTTGAAACATGCAAACGTTCAAACGCACACACACTAATAAGCATTGGAGGCTTTTAACCAGGGCCGGACTGGGGAAATCATTCAGGCCAGGAAATATAGCCCCAATCAGGCCACCTTTTAAGCAGGGGGTCTGGGGGTCCCCCACCAGGAATTTTTTTGTTACAAAGACTTAATTTCCTGCATTCTGGTGCAGGCATTTTTTTTATTTGTACCCTTTAAATGCCAGTGTTTGTGATGGCATCACAACTTATTGTTAAAAAACAGGCTAGCATATGTATGATTAGCAACAACACAGATTTTTATGGATTTTCAGTTTTTTGTAATTGATAAATACAATATTTTATTCAACTTCAGCCCTGATCATAACACCACATATTCATTTTATAATTCTAACCCTTTAAATGCCAGTGTGTGTGATGGCATATATTTGCAATATATCAAATGCAAAGTACATTTTTCTGGGGGGGATTATTACAGGCTAGCATGTGTCAATGATTAGCAGTTTTTCGTAAGGATCCCGCCTCCACCAATCACATGCGGCTCCCTTTGTGTGTGTGTGAGAGCAAGAGAGAGAGAGAGAGAGATAGTTCTCCAACTTGTGTGAGTTGCAGTGATCTCCTGGTTGTTCCCCACCTAGGTTATCTAACTATTGCGCTGCTGCAACTAGAAACACTGTCCTGGCCTGCTTCTAAGTTCAGTGGCCTGACCGCAATTTTTTATTTTTATTTTTTCTTCATCTGGCAGCACCCCCTGCCGTTTTATAGTTCCCGCGTGCCTGGACAAGACCTGATGTAATGTTTGATTCATGTTGTTTGGCTTCTAATATAAAAGGGGCAACAGTACAGTCAGTTCATGATGCAAATAAGATAATCCGTAAGCTAAAGTCTGAAAAGGTGACACTCAGATTTCAACATCTGGGAAACAGTGATGCTTTGAACTTGATAGTTTTCAGTGATGCTTCATTTGGAAATCTCCCAGACGGAGGTACACAGGGAGGTACTTTTATAACACTTATGGGAGAAAGAGGGAAGTTTTCCCCCCTCTCTTGGCATTCAAAGAAAATCAGACGTGTGGTTCGCAGTACCCTTGCAGGGGAAACTCTTGCCATGTCAGATGGGGTAGACAATGCAATTTTTCTAGCCACACTATTTTCTGAGCTCACTACTGGAAATGCTGGACTGAATGCACCCCCTGTAATCTGTGCGACCGATAACCACTCTCTGTTCGATGAGCTCAAGTCCACAAAACAAGTCACAGAGAAGAGACTCAGGTTAGAAATCAGTAGCATTAAGGAGCTCATTCAGAACAAGAGGATCAAGCAGGTGCGTTGGTCAGACACAAAATCTCAGCTCGCTGACTGTCTCACAAAAAAAGGAGCTTCGGCTCTTGTGCTCTTAAAAGCACTCAGTGAAGGACAATGGGATCTGGGTTAAAGTGTCTGTTGAAATGGAACATTGAAAACACCTTTATTTATGTATTTGTTTCTCAAATGTTTCCCTAATTTAAGTTGACTACTCAGGGAATTTAAACATTTTTGTTTTAAGTCACTGTATGATTGTTTTATGATTCATGCAAGGTAATGTTATTTTTGTTTTTGTTTATTTCTTTAAAAAGATAGAATGAGACAAATGTCACAGAAGGCATTACATAATTATTATTTTCAATCATTTCACAATAATTGCATAATTGTGTCTGAATATCTGAGTAATTAAAGTAATTATACATTTGTCCAAAATAGCTGGTTCAGATATTGTTAATCCAGCTGCCCTGTGATCAGATGAATCCATATTATAAATTTTTCCGACATCAAATGGGTAATTTTTTATTGTACAAATAATTGTCATATTTATTGAAATTATGATTAATTAATTAATTCTAAGGAGGCCTTGGTCTCTGGTCTGCATCCCCTTAACAATTGTGTGTATTGAGCTGTACTGTATTGTACGCATTCTGCAATCTGTTAATAAAATGTTCAATCAATCAATCAATCAATCATACGTGTGCTCCTCAGCACTCGTAAATTCTGCTCTCAGCCACAGCCGAATCCAATCTCAGGGACGTTTGGGGAATCTCTCTAACAACACTAATATATTGCAAATCAGCCTAAGATAAAATGTCTTGTCATAAATCTGTTCGGGAATGAGACCCATTGTTATTAAATGCATCAACCATTTAATTGATTGATCAATGTAGCGTATATGGCTTAAAGGAGTTTTCAAGATCAGAAAACTTAATTTCTGCTATGGCATCTAAATACCTCTTTTGAATGGTAAATCGTTTTCTGTTGCTAGGTGTATTTAACAGAGCATCAAAAAAAGACACAATAATGGTCTGATTTTATTTTATTTGACATTTAAAGAAATTTAAGGTTCAAGAAAACACAAAAAAGTCAAGACTTATTTCCATTGTGGTCCTTGGTCTCAGACAAATAAGCAATACAAAACATGACCACAAAACTACATAGACATATCAATTTAAAGTGCAAGGCATTTAAACAATGCAGTGAAAATGAGCTGATCCACCTGCCTTGTCGTCCTCTGATTAGCCCTGCAGAGCTTCAGGCTGACTTGTTTCCCAGGGAGATTCTCCTAAATAAATTTTTTTTAGGAGCACACTAAGAAATGTAGGTGCACACTGAAAATTGTTTGTATCAATACTGTTTTTCAGTAGGGTTGGATATCGGTTGGATTTGATCGATTCTGATTAAAATCTCTGTTCCAATTCTAATATTTGTGGTGGGAGATCAAATTAAATATCAAGAACCAAAACTATTCTACCTTTCATTCTTGGCAGATTTAGGCTCTAGTCAGTAAATAGTGAAGTGAACCATGACATGTAGGTATCTTTTTCGCTTAGCCTGCTGTCACGGTTTCTGATGCATTATGACAGGAATATATAAAATAATGCATTTTGCTTAGATATTACCTAGCTATATATGTGTGTGTGTATTTTCCTCAGGGGCTGTATTGGTACCATAATACATAATATATATAATTCTCTGTTACAGAGGGTCAACACTGCAGGGCATTACACACACACCACGAGGAACAGGCTTGAGGCATCAAATCTGCTCTTTCTCATTATTTATTCCCCTCTCTCTAAGTCCAACCCTCCCTCTCTTTCACTCCCTATCTCTCCCCTTCCATCCCTCCACCCCCTCTCTTTCTCCATTCCCACCCCCCTTCTCTCTTTCCATCCATCCATCTCTCTCCATGCCTCCCCCCTCTCTCTCTCTCCCCAACTGTCTAGTCTAGTGACTATTTATAGCTCCACCATGGTCTGATCAACCTTCTAGTGACCATCTATACATCCACTAACCTCTAGTGACCATCTATACCTCCACTAACTTCTAATGACTCTCTATACCTCCACTAACTTCTAATGACTCTCTATACCTCCACTAACCTCTAGTGACCATCTATACCTCTACTAACTTCTAGTGACCATCTATACCTCCACTAACTTCTAAAGACTCTCTATACCTCCACTAACCTCTAGTGACTCTCTATACCTCCACTAACCTCTAGTGACCATCTATACCTCCACTAACTTCTAGTGACCATCTATACCTCCACTAACTTCTAATGACTCTCTATACCTCCACTAACCTCTAGTGACCATCTATACCTCCACTAACCTCTAGTGACCATCTATACCTCCACTAACCTCTAGTGACCATCTATACCTCCACTAACTTCTAGTGACCATCTATACCTCCACTAACTTCTAATGACTCTCTATACCTCCACTAACCTCTAGTGACCATCTATACCTCCACTAACCTCTAGTGACCATCTATACCTCCACTAACCTCTAGTGACCATCTATACCTCCACTAACCTCTAGTGACCATCTATACCTCCACTAACTTCTAGTGACCATCTATACCTCCACTAACTTCTAGTGACCATCTATACCTCCACTAACCTCTAGTGACCATCTATACCTCCACTAACCTCTAGTGACCATCTATACCTCCACTAACCTCTAGTGACCATCTATACCTCCACTAACCTCTAGTGACCATCTATACCTCCACTAACTTCTAATGACTCTCTATACCTCCACTAACCTCTAGTGACCATCTATACCTCCACTAACCTCTAGTGACCATCTATACCTCCACTAACCTCTAGTGACCATCTATACCTCCACTAACCTCTAGTGACCATCTATACCTCCACTAACTTCTAATGACTCTCTATACCTCCACTAACCTCTAGTGATCATCTATACCTCCACTAACTTTTAGTGACCATCTATACCTCCACCATGGTCTAATCAACCTTCTAGTGAACAGGTTCATTCAAGATTCAAGATTGTTTATTGTCATGTGCACTAGTCCACCCTTCACACAAAATCACACAATACTTAACTTAAACGTATTTAAATACAAGCGAGTGCTAGAAAATAAGGTAAAAATATATAAATATAATATACAAGGCACAGTGAGTAACATTGCACGTTCCGATCAGTATTTACATATAAATGGAGGTGACAGTGGGTCACAGTGGGTCACAGCAGCAGTGTTAAAAAGTGTCTTTAGCGATTCATAGTTCAGGGGAAGGGTGACAGTGTGTTCACAGCAGCAATCAGGTCAGACTGTCTGCCAAGAAGGTGTGTGTCTGTGGGGGGGGGGGGGGGGGGGGGGGGGCTAGGTGGAGGAGCTGGCATTCACGAGTCTGATGGCCTGTGGGTAGAAACTGTTTGTCAGTCTCGTAGTTCTGGCTTTCAGACTCCTGTATCGCCTGCCTGATGGCAGGAGGTTGAAAAGTCTGATCTTGGGGTGTGTACTGTCCTTAATTATGTTATGTGCTATCCTGGCAGTGTTGTTATGTTATGTGCCTTCCTCTCCTTAGCAGTGCAGTTTCCATACCAGACCGTGATTGAGCTGGTGAGGACACTCTCAACCGTACTTCTATAGAAGTAGCTGAGAATTTTGGGTGGCATGCCAAATTTTCTCAGCCTTCTTAGGAAGTACAGTCGTTGGTGGGATTTTTTTATTATCTGTTGGGTGTTGTGAGCCCAGGTGAGGTCCTCGCTGATGTGGGTACCGAGGAATTGAAAGGTTTTCACTAGGGATGTCCGATATTATCGGCCGACCGATATTATCGGCCGATATCGGCAGTAAAATGTGATATCGGAAAATATCTGTATCGGTTTAAAAAAAGAAAAAAACAATAACAATATTTGTTATATATATATCCAGTGAAATGATTAGTTACCTGAAATTATTCCGTTTTTTGGGGTGGGAAACCCTGCATATATCGGTATCGGTTGATATCGGTATCGGAAATTAAGAGTTGGACAATATCGGAATATCGGTATCGGTAAAAAAGCCAATATCGAGCATCCCTAGTTTTCACCCTATCCACCTCCGTCTCACCTATGTACAGAGGTGTGTACTGTACACTCCTCTGTGGGTCAATAATCATCTCCTTGGTCTTATCTGCGTTCAAGGAGAGATTATTGTCCTGACACCAGGCCACCAGTTCCGCCACCTCCCTTATGTACGCCTCCTCAGCTCCTCCAGTAATCAGTCCGATGACTGTAGTATCATCTGTGAATTTGATGATACTAGTGTTGTTCTGGGAGGCCACACAGTCGTGTGTGAAGAGGGTGTACAGTAGGGGGCTCAGCACGCAGCCCTGGGGGGTCCCTGTGCTTAGAACCTTTGTGCCTGATGTCCGGTTGCCGACTCTGACTGACTGGGGCCTATTTGTAAGAAAGTTCAGCACCCAGTTACAGAGAGCCGGTGTCAGACCCACAGTGAGGAGTTTAGCAGAGAGTTTGTGTGGGATGCCTGTGTTAAATGCAGAGCTATAGTCAATGAATGTGTGGCACAGCGGAACAACACAATCATCAAATGGGTGGGGAACACTGTACAACTGTACAAGCAAAACTGTACATTGGAATATTGACAACCATACTTGGTCATTTACTGTACATTGGAGGGGGTTGGGTTAGGCCATTTACACACATTTAGACACTAACACACTTTATATTTATTGGTAAGGAGATTTGCACATCAATCTCATACATCATTGCACCTCATTGCATCTCACCACCACAAGGTGGCACCACAAGCTAAGCTATACCTCACCATTTCTACACTGTACCGTATATTGCTGTAACTCAGTTACCTTCTCTACTCTGCATTGTATATACTGTACATATACTGTATATATATGTATATTGAATTTTTTTGTTTGTTTACACTCGTTTACGTACTTGACTTTTTATTTTATACTTATTTTATACTATCTTTTTATTTGATCTAGCACACTCTCAGGAGCAACACAGAAAGAAGCATTTCATGCAAAAGTATTCTGTATTTCTGTATGAAACTAATAAAGAAACTTGAACATGAACTTGAAACTTGAATAATAGTCTGGCATATGTGTCCTTGCCCTCTAAGTGGGTGAGGGTGGTGTGGATGATGGTGTTGACTGCATCCTCAGTGGACCGGTTCTGACGGTAGGCAAACTGCAGAGGGTCCAGTGTGTCTGGGATGGTCTCCTTGATGTGTGACATGACTATCCTCTCATCACTATTGGGGTGAGTGCAATGGGACGATAGTCATTCAGACAGGTTACAGTGTTTTTCTTTGGCAGGGGCATGATGGTGGTGGTCTTGAAGCAGGTTGGCACAACAGCTTGTGCTAGTGACAGGTTGTAAATGTCAGCAAGTATGTCAGCCAGCTCTGATGAACAGACCCTGAGGGCACGGCCGGGGATATTGTCTGGGGCGGCTGCCTTCCGTGGGTCTGTTCTCCTCAGAACCGCACGTACCTCTGCCGTTGTCACAGTGAGTGGTGGGTCCTGCGTGCGCTCCGTGGTCAGAACCCCTCTCTGTTGGTTGGTGTTGGGGACCTCGAAGCGGGCGTAGAACTCATTCAGCTCATCTGGCAGTGAGGGTTGGCTGTTTGTGACCCCCTTGCTCCCCTGCTTGTAGTCTGTGATGTGCTGCAGGCCTTGCCACATGCGGCGGGAATCAGTGGTGGTGTAGAATCCCTCCAGCTTTTGTCTGTATTGTCCCTTGGCCTCGCTGATGGATCTATGCAGGTCGTATCTGGCCTTCTTGTAGTCCTCAGCGTTGCCCGAGACAAATGCAGTGGAGTGGGCATGTAGCTTGGACCGAACATCACAGTTAATCCAGGGTTTTTGGTTTGGGTATGTCTTGCATTGTTTTGTGGGCACAATGTTTTCCACACATGTGCTGATGTAGCCAGTTACACTGGAAGGGGATTCCTCTAAATCCATAGTAGAGTCATCCCTCTGAGCAGCAGTTTTAAACATGTACCAGTCTGTACTCCCAAAGCAGTCCTGAAGCACCAGTTCAGTTTCTTCATTCCATACTTTAACAGTTATATTTCATTATGGCTTACGCTCAGCATCATCTGCACTGTACTTCACTTCGTGCACGTGCACTGAATAAAATGTACCTTTACATCCCAACATTCGTCTGGCCACACCCCCATCCGCTTACCTTCATAAGCAGGTGTGTGGTCACCTACTCGCCTCCTTCTTCACTTTCACCACAAGGAAGTGCCTTCGGTAGATCCCACACTTGACGAGGTTGTTAGCTGAAGAAAGTTGAGACGTGTTTACATTGTTGCTTGTTTTTTTCTTCTCTCATATATTCGGAAAAAAAAAGCTAAGTCATAATGTCTACTTCGGAGGGTCGCGCTCGCAACGCCACTCTTCACCAGCGATTCTCCATTGCCGCCTCTGTCGTGCGTCTTGGAGCGGGGCTGAGGCCTCTCTCGTGGTCGGCAGCCACGCTCGGTAGGCGTCCGATGGGTAGTTTGCCTCTCCAAGGAGCTGGTGCACCAGTGCCGTCTCCTGTGCGATGGCCTGGTTCCGGCTCTGGTTCCTCTGCTTCCGGGGAATCGTCCGCTGTTGGGCGGCCGGTTCCCTTGGTTGCGGGGGATTTGAGACGCAAACTTTTTGCGTCGGCTCGCTCCCGTCGCAAGATGGTGGCTTGCAGACGCGAACGGCCTGGTTTTGGTGAGTTGCTGGAGCCAGATGAGGATGCGTCGGTCTCTACATGCCCGATGGAGACAGAGGACTACATGATAGAGGCGGACGGGTTCTTGTTTGAAGGCCCGGTGGAGACATCTTCCCTGCCTGTCCAGGTAACACTGGAGGGGGGTGAGATGTCTCCTTGGGGTTCCCCGTCCGAAGATGTTGGGTTAGAACCTCCGACTCGTCGGCGGGATGCCCTGCTATCAGCCACATCAGAATGTGGCTCCTTGACCAGTAGTCTGCTGTATGTGAGGGATGCGGGCTCGGAGGAGGGAAGTATGCAGGGGGAACTGTGTGCTTTGTTTCCCGAGCTCATGGCGGCGGCGGCAGTCGCAAACGGCGTGCCGCTGCCGCAGCCACTGCCTGTTCCTGTCCCTGATGATCTCATAGGTCATCTATGGCAACGTCGCCCGGTGAGAGGGGTGGACGTTGTCTACCCATTTTTCCCCTCAATGGTGGCCTATGTCCGTCAGGGTCAGGTGGTCTCCCACATCATAGGCCTTACTCCTGCCTACGTGCAAGTCACGCGGGTGGCGGGTTTGGTCAACGGTATGAAGGAGGGCGTGCC
Organism: Notolepis coatsorum; assembly: GCF_963971535.1. Classification (NCBI taxonomy): domain Eukaryota; kingdom Metazoa; phylum Chordata; class Actinopteri; order Aulopiformes; family Paralepididae; genus Notolepis; species Notolepis coatsorum. The sequence goes on from NC_140165.1 coordinate 195,126,688, forward strand.
ACAGCTTGATAGGCCGATGGCGGCGCTCCTTTGTCCGGAGGTGGTGTGGGAGCCGTTACGGAAGCCGGTTCCCCAAGGGAAATCGGCGAGGCGGTTGGCATATTGGAGCGACCAGTCATTTATCACCGGAACACAATCTCTAGCTGCCGCGTCTAACATCGCGCAGCTGGCGAGATTCATGTCCGGGATATTGACGGGCGGCACGGAGCTGACTGATGTACAACATGATCAGCTCGCCCAGTCGGCAGGAGCCATCCTGCATCTGACTCAGCCGCAGGCTATAGCTGCTGGGAAAGTGCGCGCCCTGGCCACTCTGATCCAGCGCCACCTTTGGCTGGAGCAGGCGCGTGTGCCGGAGAAGAAGAGGACTCCACTTCTGACGGCACCCCTCTCCGATGCTGGACTATTCGGGACGGCACTGCAGCTGATGACCTCAACCTGCAGGGAGATGCAGGAGGAGCGTTCCGTGCTCCAGCCTCATTTCCCCCCTCCCGATGTCGCCGGTGGAGTCAGACGGCTGCCACGTCGTCGAGGATCCTCCGCCTTTTTTCCTCTGTGGTCTCCCCCCTTCCCGGCCCCGCTATGATTTTGTTCAAAAATAAAGAGTCCCCTCTAAAGGGGGACTGTATTTTTCATTAACAAACTGTGTGTTTATTCACCAAACATATGATGGGGTTGCAACGTGTGAATCTTTCGCTAGTATGGGTTGATAGGAGGGTTACATTCATGTTAGAGCTTAAGCAAGGCCTACAGCCTACACTCGGTTGAAAAAGGTTTTTTTCTGCCTCGACCTGAATCTCCACATAAAGGTAGAGGTTAGTTGTGTGCTCTGTTGCTTACACAGTGATATTGAGCTACAACACTATTGTGTTGTGTTTGCAGTAATGCTCGTATGAAAACGTACCACGGCTCAGCCGTTCTCTCTCTCTCTATCAATGTTTTTCTGTGTTACAACATGGATGCGGGTGTAGGATTCACACACACACACGACTTGGTCTTGCTATAAACCCTGTTCACAGATTGTCTGTGGTTAGCGTGCATTGTATTAGCTTGCGCTATTCATTAGCATTGCTACTAAAGGTATCATATGGCTATTGTTGTTGTTGTATGCAAGGGTTGGGCTTGTGAGGGGGTGCCGGATAAACCCCTCCTTCCCTCTTCTGATTGGTCAGGGGGTTTATTAGCCTCTCTTTTTCGTTCAGTCAGGGCCAAGCTGTTAGGCGGCTTGGCAGGGAGGGGGGGGGGGGGGGAAGGGTTTCCCAGACTCTGCACCCATCACAGGCGTTTGAGTCTTGGGTTTCCCCCCGTCATAGCACACGTCACTACGCACGTTGCTATTGGACGATGGCTTCCGTGAGTTGGACCCGTATGTAGGGTCTGTTATTGTCAAGTGTCGGGATAGAGCGTAGGAATTAAGGTTCCACTACGCTCGATATGCGCATAACTTGAGTCGGCTGGTCACATGACTCAATGTTACCATGGCTTTTCAATCTATGGCTCACGTGGGAAGTCTCTCTGGGGAGTTCCGTCTATCCTCTGTGGTAGGAATGACGGGATATAAAAATGTAAAAAAAAATTATCCTCGGCTGCGTCAATAAGTTTCTGATAAGAATCGTGCGGGTGGCTAGTACGCCTTGGTTGCTTGTTATTAAAACAGCGATTTTATGAAGCAACTGGGATGGGGGATTTTTTCCTCTTCCGAGAGCCTGTTACTGGGTCTCGACGGATTCTCTTTCATATCTGGGGGATGTTAACGGAATAGATCAGAACATAGGTAGAGGGGTCTCACGCCCTTGGGGTGGGCCACCGAGCGCGGTTCAAACCGGACCGTCTGGGTGGTGCCCTCTTTTCATGTTTTAGATCAACACGCATATCTGCCCCTTCTCCTGGAGTAGGCATGTTGGCGTGGTTAGGGCACGGGACTGGTTCTGGTCACGCTGGTCCAGGTCAGTTAACCCGTTGTCCGCCGGGGATGCAGATCTGCTGTTCTGGTACCCTGAGGGACTTGGGCTTTTTTCAGGGGGAAAAATGCCGGGTCGGCCCGGGTGTCACAGGGTTAGGCGTTATGGAGACCCTTTGTTGGGTACACTTTATACCTGGCACTATTGTAAGGGGCTGGTTCTCCTTCTTTCGCTCCTCTCTCACGCATGGCGAAGAGGGGGCTGTTGGGGTGGTATTCTGGACCTCCTCTGGTAATCCTGTGTGCTTCCTGGGCTGCCGGGGCCGGTCCGAAGTAATGTTTCGTTGATACCGTAGGCCTGGGATAACCCTTTTTTGGAAACTGAAACACTTGTGCTGCGGTATAGCTGGTGTATACCCGCAGGTGTGTTTTGGAGTTTGTTCTTGAGGGGTTATGGAACAACCACCGTCTGTGTACCGAGAGGGTGGTTGATTCCCTGGTGTGTTGGAGCAGAGTCAACTCCCGGGGTACCTGGTTGAGTGTGCCCCTGCACGTTCATGACGTCTGCCAATCGTGTCAGCCTTCTCTGCCTCGACCCCTCTGGGTGGGTTTTTTTTGATGGAGGCTTTGTCATGGTGCTCAACAACGCCAGCATACGCCCCTTCCGCCGGGGGGGCTGTTTTCAGTTGACTCCTTTGGCGCCTGTCTCGTCCGCAGTGCTCCAGGCTCAGGTCTACAGCCTGCTGCCTGGTTTCCCCGGTGCGCTGCCTGCTTCCGTTGGTTGAACTTTTTGAGTGCTTACGGCCATGCTGACTGCCTGTTCTGCAGGGTCAGTGTGCCAGGCGGTGTACTATTGGGGGGTGAGGGCCCGCTCTTGGAGGGGCTCTATCCGAATACGCTGGCGATGTGGGGGGCGGGGTCACTAAGTGACCGCCTGGTGGGGTCTTGATGCCTGGCGTCATTGACCTCTCCGGGCCCCCTTTTTCCGGGGGATCCAGTCCCTTCAGTGGGTCTGGGTCTTCCTTCGCGCTCCGCTGCTACGGCCTTACCATGGGGTTGGGGTTGCTCTTGACCCCGTGATTCTGGGGGCAGTAACGAGGGTTGTTCCTTCCGTTCGTTCCCTGGTGGCATGCGGGTTGTGCGTGTGCGTAGTCGTGGGGCCAAGCCACGGTCTGCTCACCCTGTGCGTTGAGTTGCTTGAGTTCCTCTTCGCACAGTCGGATCCGTCTCCCTCCCGTCCTCCAATAGGGAGGGTATCCCTCCATTAGGGAGGGTCGGGGGGCTCGGTCCTCCCCGGTCTGATGGTTGTGGGGGGCCTCAGCGGAGTACATTTGTCGAGCTTTGGCTCCCACTCAGCTCCTCTTGTGCAGATGATGCTGAGCGTAAGCCATAATGAAATAGAACGTAAGGTTATGTATATAACCAAGTTCTATGAATTATGGTGACGCTCAGCATCAGGACGCCGCTGCGGTCCTTGATCTCGCCTTGTGGTGAAAGTTTGGGAAGGAGGCGAGTAGGTGACCACACACCTGCTTATGAAGGTAAGCGGATGGGGGTGTGGCCAGACGAATGTTGGGATGTAAAGGTACATGGTGGAATTTTTTATTCAGTGCACGTGCACGAAGTGAAGTACATTGCAGATGATGCTGAGCGTCACCATAATTCATAGAACTTGGTTATATACATAAGTAACCTTACGTTTTACTTACTGGTGGGGCTTGCTTGAGGTGTTGTCTGTACGCTGGATAGAGAAAGGCTGAGATGTGATCAGATAGTCCAAAGTGTGGTCTGGGCACAGCCTTGTAGGCTCCCCTCACGTTGCTGTAGACCTGGTCCAGAGTGTTTTTCTCCCGTTCACATACTGGTGGTATTTCCGGAGGACACTCTTTAAGTTGCGGTGGTTAAAATCCCCAGCTACAGTGAACACGGCATCGGGGTCTGCAGTCTCTTGTTTACTGATGACGTCATGCAGCAGCCCCAGTGCTATTGTGGAGTCCGCCCGTGGTGGAATGTAAACAGCCAGTATAAACACTGCACTGAACTCCCTTGGCAGGTAAAAGGGTCTGCATTTCACCATCAAAAGTTCAATATTATCCGTACAGTGTCTTTCAGTCACCTGTACGTCCGAGCACCAACTATTACTCACGTAGACACAGACGCCGCCGCCTCTCGCCTTTCCGGAAGCCTTTGTCCGGTCCCCGCGGTAGATGGAGTGCGTTGCAAGCTGGATGGCCGAGTCTGGAATGCTGTCCGAAAGCCAGGTTTCCGTGAAAATAAGAGCACAGCATTCTCTCATTTCATGCTGGGATGTAATCCTGGTTCTCAGCTCATCCATCTTGTTGTCGAGTGAGCGGACGTTAGCTAGCAGCAGGCTAGGTAGCGGTGATCGTGTAGCCCTAGCCTTTAGCCTCATGTAGCCCCGCTCTCTTGCTTCTCCGTCTTGTTGTTGTTTTGATGTGGATAGCAGGGTCTCGTCGTAGTAGAAAGTGAAAGTCCGTCAAGCTATAAGTGAGCTGATGCTGAGCTTTGCCGATGTCCATTAGTGCATCTCTGTTGTAACTCACTGTTGCGTGCAATAACGTTGCATTTAGGATGCAAATTAAGACAATAATAAGTAAAAAACGAAGTTGTTGTCAGCCACAGAGGGCGCCATCATGTGTTCTCTCAGGCTCCTTTTCTAAGAAAGGAAAAGCATTTCAAGATCTAAGGTTCCATAATGGGCTTCATTAACATCTTTAACAATATCTCTCCATTAGAATATTTTTTATTCTGTTAGTTTATCATATACACCCCTATGTATACATATATGTGTGTGACCGTGACCAGCAATTGTGGCCACATGTCTCCATTGTCATTTTCCAGATTTTTCCAGATTGTGAAAGTACAGAATGTAAGCTTTCAAATTATGTGTCATACGTTGACATCTAAAAATGTTTGAAGATGTGCTAAATTGAATCTTGTAAAACTGTTTGCTTTAAGCTGTGAAAACGCCTCTCGAAGAAAAGGCTAGAATTAACACCTCTGCCGGTTTCTGCTGGGCATGAACAATAGCCCCCTCCAACCCGCCCAGCCACTCCCCTCACTTGAATAGCATACTGTAGGCCAGGGGTGCCCAACCTTTTTTGAACCAACATCTACTTTTTAATTTGCCACCTAGCCGAGAGCTACCAGCCCAAATTTGACCTACTCTCGGCTAGTATTAGTAGTAATAGTAATACCCATTCAATATGCACATGACAGAAAATATTATATGGCATATAATATTTTCTGTCATGTGCATATTGAATGGGTATATAATATAATATGATATTTTATATATCATTGTAACAGTGTAGTGTAGGAATTACAAGAATGACAAGACTGTAACTTCTCACGTTGGGCATGCAGGCAGCATAACCCATTTATTTCACACTCTGCATACACACTGACAACACACACACTCAATTCAATGGGCATGAGAAAACATATGTTTACATTGCCAAAGCAAAAGTGGAACAATACAATCAAAACAAAAATGATATATGTACAATTAAAAGCGAATAGGAATTATGTGTAAACAGAGCTGTCACATTGCAACTGACAACACACAGTCAATTAAATTAAAAGAAAACATGTTTACATTGCCAAAGCAAAAGTGGAATACAATAAAAAAACAATTCCACAAAAAGGTCTGTCAACAGTCACTGATATCTTTATCTTTTTTGTTTAGTAGAATTAAATGTCAGTCTCTACCTTAGTGAGAACGCTGGCACTGGGAAGAGGAAGCTAGTTTTTCAAAGTCTGGGTTGTAGGAGCAGGTTGCAAGCTTCAGGCAGTCTGTCATTGTGGTTCTGTACTTGGACTTGATGATCTTCATGTGAGAGAAAGCAGACTCACAGGTAGGTTGATCCAAAAAATGCTGTTAAGTTCATGGCACATCCCCTGAGGTTGGGGTACTTCTCAGGCAGCAGTAGCTCCCAGTACTCTGCCTTCATCCCTTGTGTTGCCCTGGCTTTAATCTCAATGTCAGTTTGAAGTGTGAGGATCTTGTTCTCCACAGCAAGGCTGTCCAGATTAAACAGTGTGGCCACTTTGGATGTGATGTCATCCACATCTACAGTTCCAAATGGAAAACACATGCAACAGGTTCAAGTGTTGAAAAGTCTGTGAATCGCTTATCAAACTCTGACAAGATGCTTAGAACTTTCTCCTCATAATGTGTGCAATCAAACTGTGCTGTGTCCTCCTCACCCTGACGTTGAAGTTCTTGCATGTGAGGAAAGTTGCAGGAAAGTTGCACGGGTCACTGCGTTGCAGCCTTCTCGCCCACATGGTGAGCTTGCTTTTAAAATGTATTACACATTTATCCTTTCCCTGCAGCTCTAAATTCAGGTTATTCAGCATGCCAGTGACATCGGTTATGAATGCCAAATTCAAAAGCCAGTTGTTGTCCTCTAGATGTGTATATTCGGCATGTTTAGCAAGCTTGAGAAACTCTTTAATTTCAGGCAGCAACTCGTTGAATCTCTCCAGAAATGTACCTCTGCTCAGCCCTTACATCTGTGTGCAGCAGCAGGTCGGTGTGCTCTGCCCCCGTCTCCTCCATATGTGCACGAAATAGCCTCCTATGTAGGCTCCTTGCCCTGACAGAGCACACAATCTTCATAGCGATATCCATAACTTCCTTCATATTAAAATGTTTACCACACAGCACTTGTTGGTGAATTATGCAGTGGTAATTAAGGAAGTCCGGGAAAGCGTCGCTTTTTTTGCACAGTCCGACGAACCCATTATTACAGCCAGGGCCGCCTCAGGGGGTGTGCGAGCAGTGCGGTCGCACAGGGCCTCGCGGGAAGGGGGGCCTCGCAAAAAAAAAAAAAAAAAAAAAAAAAAAATTATTATTTTTTTATTTTAATTTTTTATTATTATTTTTTTTTGCGAGGCCCCCCTTCCCGCGAGGCCCTTTTTCATCACAGACCTAAAATCTAGTTTTGCTTATATGCTTATATATTTCACATTAGACACGTTTGTAGAATGTGTCTGACTTGTTCCTGGGTCTGCAGATATACTCACTATTGGAGCTCAGCCTCTGGGGTTCTGCAGCAGACACACTATTGGTTTCAATGAAGGGAGTGGTTTTACTTACATCATGTGTAGTACACTACGCCGGCGTGAGTCAGCTGCGTTTGACTATTATGCTTAGTTATGCCAGCCAAGACGAAGAAAGAGGTCGGTCATTATCAGTCGGTCGGTCACCAAGGAACGTTGACGAAAGGCGGGACAAATGGCCGGAGCCTTGTCATGATGCAGTCGGGATATAGCCATGATGATGATGTCGGCTAGTAGCTAGCTTAGCTAAAGGCTATCTAGCGTTAGCTAACCTAGAGACATGGAGCCAAGATGAAGAGGATGGTCGTTTGGCAGATGAACTTCGTCAACTCCACGCGGTTGTCTCCATCCTCTTGGACGTTTGGTGAGTTTTTAACCTATTCTATTAACTCTATTCTATTCCCGCCGTGGACATCGCTCTCTCTCTCTCTCTCTCTCTGGAGCTAAACTGGCCGACTAGCTATTGTAGTACTACTAGTAGCTAACGGTGTGTGCCTGGTGTCAGCACCTGGCTGTATGTAGCCGCATAGCTTGCTTCTGCGTTAGCGATAGCCTGGTTGAGCTAACTGTTAGCCAGTTAGCTGTTTAGCTTCGACGTTAACTGCCGGCTGCGCTCGGCTGGGAACGTTCGTTTGATGCTATCAGTTAGCCTTGAGTTAGCTGTTAGCTTGTGCTATGACCATTGACATTAGCCGTGAGAATAGCAGGGGGTTCTGGCACTCTGACTACGACATCATCTTTGACAGAAGATGTAGTCGGGCCTGCACCATGACAAGGCTCTGGCCATAGCTCCAGGCAAAACATATGCTACTTCACAACATTTGGAGATACGACATGTGCTGTGTGTGAATGTCTTGGTCGTTTGTGTAGCTTGGGTAGCGTTGGGCCGTTGGCCAAAGCTGTGTGTGGCCTGGTGTCACAGTACCTGGCTAGCCTATTTAGCTGATGTCGGCCATTGGGCCTAACAAAATTAATAGTTGGTTTCAGGTTGGTTGTCAGTTTGGCCATGGGTAGGTTGGGAATTTATTTTATTTTATTTTTTTATTTTATTCTTTCCCATGGCGACTATGGATAGGGAATTTCTTTATTTAATTAAAATGTTCACAACAACATGGATGCATGTACTCTGCCAGCATGTTTAATATCCATAATACTAAATGTTTGACTAAGATTTCTATGAAACTTTATTAAATTTTTTTTTTTTTTTTTTTTTTATAGTTTTTTCTAAAAACTCATAAAATATATTGGGTCGCACCTAAATCGGCAGGGTCGGTCGGCAACCTGAAACCAACTATTAATTTTGTTAGGCCTTGGCTCCTTGCTGCTTTGGTTTCTCTGGTATAGACCCTCTTCTCTTTGGATTTAAGTGTTGATCTTTGTCCTTTTGGATCTCTCATACATGCTCTCTCTAACACACACACACATGCTCTCTCTCTCTCTCTCTCTCTCTCATACATGCTCTCTCTCTAACACACATGCTCTCTCTCTCTCTCTCTCTCTCTCTCTTTCTAACACACACAGTCTGCCTATGGCGGCCTTTCTCGATGGCTAGGCTGTGCTCAAGGATCTTCAGTCACAGTGCTCAGGTATTCTGCCACTGTGTACTCTCTGTTTAGGGCCAAATAGCATTTCAATTTCTTTCCAATGTGTGTCTCTCTCTCTCTCTCTCTCTCTCTTGGATTTAAGTGTTGATCTTTGTCCTTTTGGATCTCTCATACATGCTCTCTCTCTAACACACACACACATGACAAACACACATGTTCTCTCTCTCTCTCTCTCTCTTTCTAACACACACAGTCTGCCTATGGCGGCCTTTCTCGATGGCTAGGCTGTGCTCAAGGATCTTCAGTCACAGTGCTCAGGTATTCTGCCACTGTGTACTCTCTGTTTAGGGCCAAATAGCATTTCAATTTCTTTCCAATGTGTCTCTCTCTCTCTCTCTCTCTCTCTCTCTGTACACTGTATATTGACTGTAGAACGGGAGCTCTCTCTCGCTCTCTCTTTTGCTATATGTTGACTGTATCATGCCCCGCCTCGGGCAGCGCTATTATTTAAGAATATGTTGACTGTATAAAAAAAAGAAAAAAAAAATCTTTTTTTTAACCTTTTGGGGGGGGGGGGGGGGGGGGGGGGGGGGCTCGCGTTAAATCTGGTTCACCATCGGTTGTAATAGAGATGAGTTTATGGAGGGGCAGTTTGCTCTGCTTAGCGAACTCCATGAAGGCTTGAAAGATGTCTTCACCTTTAGTGTGTCCTTTAAGAGGCAATATGGTGAGCAGCTCTTTTTTTGCGCTCATGTCGTCAAAGGCCATTCTAATGTAAATACATAGCTGTGCCACTGCCACATCTACCATATCAGTCGATTCATCGAACTGCAGGGAATAACACTCACATGTATTAATGTCTCTCATGAGTTGCTCGTGAACATCTTCGGACATTTCCTCACAGCGCCGGGTCACAGTATTACGTGACAGCTGAAGGTCTTTGACAGCATCCATAATCTCTGTGTGATACTTGGAATCACCGAAGAGTGAATCGGCAGCCACAGTCAATGCCTCTTTTACACAGTTGCTGTCTTTGAAGGATTTTTTCTTTTTAGCGAGAACGTGACTGACACGATAAGCACTGGCGATTTTACCACTGGGGCACCAGGGGCACGTGCCCCCCCTGAAATTTCAGGTGCCCCCTGAGGTGCCACCCCAGTTAAATCTTTTGTAATTTATTTTCAAAACAAATTGTAATAATTTTTATTATAGTAAAAGTCAGATGTTTTCTTTTATAAATAGGTTATTTAGCCTATTATTAAAGGTGACATGCATTATAAATGTATGTAATTGGCGGATTGCCGTCATTCAGGTCATTCATTTCCTGGTCCATTTTAATCAGGTCGTTCTGATTTGACTCGCATGGTGACGTCACGTGGCGAGGATGGAGCGGATAGTGATTCGATTGGCTCTGTGGTTGTAGCGCACCAAACAGGGTTTGACAGAGCGAGCGAGAGAGAGAGAGAGAGAGAATCAGATAGACCCTCGCGACAGAGCACACATACACACTGTGCCGCGCGCTACAGCTGCTCCTGAATCGAGAGAGAGAGAGAGAGAGAGAGATCACTGTGTAAACACTCTGCGTGCAGCCTAGGTCCCCTTCTCTATCTCTCTCTCTCTCTCTCACTCTCTCTCTCTCTCGATTCGGGAGCATAAGCTGTAGCGCGGCACAGTGGTAGACTTCCTTGAACGGGAGAGGGAGAGAGGAAGAGAAGGGGACCTGCACGCAGAGTGTTTACACAGTTCTCTATTAACTACTGTATGGCAGAGACAGAGTGCGTGTGTGTATACGAGTTATGAATTATTTCTCGCAGTTCATTCAAGCGGGCTACGTGATGACAGCTCTCTCTCTCTCTCTCTCTCTCTCTCTCTCTCTTCCTCCACCTCTGTCAAGCAAAAGTGGAGTAGTAGAATATACTATCAGTGACCATTCCATGATCTTTGTGAGTAGGAAGATACAGAGAAATATATTTAAGTGTCACAATACAGTGAAAATTAGGTCTCTGAAAAACTACAGCAAAGCTGCTCTCATTGAGTGTTTTAATAATGTAGATTGGGCAACTGTACTGAAATGTAATAATATTGATAAAGCCTGGATATGTTTTAAATCTATTTTTCTAAATGTAGTGGAGAAACTAGCACCAAGCAAAGTGGTAAGGATCAAGCATAGAACAGAGCCCTGGGTTACTGATGATATTTTAAAACTGATACATTTAAGAAATCTAAGTTTTTCAAAATTTTATAAATCAAGGGATAATTCAGACTACCAAGAGTTTAAGAAACTAAGAAGTGGGGGGGGGGGGGGGGCAGGTGGCGCACGGAGATCACGTTCGTCACCAACACCGGGAGACACTAGGATTCGCCTGTTCGAATCCAGCTCCCGGCGTTGCTATCAGCTTGGCTGGCCCCTCACACTGATACAATTGGCAGTATCAGAGGGTGGGAAAGCTGAAGGGTGGGTCCTGGGCGTTGTGGACAGTGACCCCTACAGTTCGGTCGGGGCGCCTGCTCAGCGAGGGCTGGAACTGAGGAGAGATAGTGTGGCCTCCCACACGCCACACTCTCCCCGGTGAGAGCCTGCGCGGCCAGGTTGGCCTGCCCCAGGCTGCACATGCGTCGGAGGAAAGCATGTGACAGTCTCCGGTCTCCCGGACCAACAGTAGGGGAAAGTATGCAACAACCAGGAAGGGTGGGATGGGAGAGAAATCGGGAAAAAGGAGGGGAAGAAAGATAATAAATAAAAAAAAAAAAAAAAAACTAAGAAGTGAAGCGAACAGGGAGATTATGACAGCCAAAAAATCCCACTTTTCTGAAAAGATAATCGAACAACCCCAGTAAATTGTTGAAATCATTAAAGGATCAAGGCTACAGCAAAAGGCTCAAAACCAAACCTAGCAGCCTTAGTTTGAACCACGAGGGTAAATTGACCTCAGACAAAAAAGAGGTGGCGGAGGGGCTGAACACCTACTTTACATCAGTGGCAAATAATCTGGTAAAAGATCTCCCACAGCATTCAGGGCGTTTCGGAGAAACACAAGTTAATGAGTATTACTCACAACTAGGGCTGCAAGAGGACTCTTTTTTCTTTTAGTAAAGTGACAGAGAGCGCAGTCCTCAAGAGGCTAAATCAACTTAATCCCAGTAAAGTGACAGGATTAGATCAGATGCCTGCTAGGTTTCTTAACGACGCAGCAGAGTGCATCACCCCTGCTATTACCCACCTAATCAATCTCTCCATAGAGCATGGGAAGGTACCATCAGATCTAAAGAGTGCTAGAGTAATTCCACTCTATAAGAAAGGTAATAAGTCAGACAAGGGTAACTATAGACCAATTATCAAAAGTCATGGAAAAAATCATTCATGAACAGATCAATACAAATTTTAGTGAGAAACAGTATCCTATTTGAGCATCAGTCAGGCTTTAGACAATCTCATTCCACTGAGACTTGTCTGGTGTATTTGACTGACTGCATCAGAAAGGAGATTGATGCAAAGAAATTCTGTGGAATGATCATGTTGGACCTACAAAAGGCCTTTGATACGGTTGACCATAGTGTCCTTTTATTTAAATTGAAGGCGATTGGGTTTAGTAGGTCAGCGTTGAACTGGGTCACCTCATATCTATCAGGCAGGTCTCAGATGGTAGATGTAAACGGGACCTACTCCTCAGCCAAGGCAATCACCTGCGGGGTGCCTCAAGGGAGTGTTCTGGGGTCTCTCTTCTTTCTCATTTACATAAATGATATGAAGAATGCCTGTTCATCAGACCTTTTTCTTTATGCGGATGACTCAGCCATTCTGGTCTCCCATAAGGACTTGGCAGTAGTGGAGAGGACCCTTAGTGAGGAGCTATCAAATGTGCAGACATGGCTGTCAGATAACAAACTACCTCTTCATCTAGGAAAAACAGAGGCCATCCTGTTCGGATCAAAGAAACGGCTTGGTAAAGAAATTGAAATGAAGGTAAGAGTAGGTGAGAAGCAAATAACAAACAAGGATTCTGTAGTATATCTAGGCTGCATAATGGACAAACATCTTACAGGAGAGGCCATGGCTAAAAAAGCCCACACTAAAATCTGCCAGAAAATGAAATTCCTAGCTAGAGAAGGGGAACTACTGGACCAGGCAACACTTAAAATGCTAGCGGGCGCATTAGTACAAAGTCACTTTGACTATGCTGCCACCTCCTGGTTTAGTGGCACTCCACAGGTCCTGAAAAACAAACTTCAGACAGCTCAAAACAAATTAATGAGAGTAGTCCTTAAGCTACCTCCACGCACTCACCTAGGGCCAACTTTCTTTAGGCAACTAAACTGGCTTCTGGTCAATAAAAGGGTAATTCACATCAAATTAGGTCTCACACACAAGATAGTTCAAAATACAGGTCCGAAATATCTATCTAATTATTTTAATCGATTCCGTGACAATCATTCATACTCCACTAGAAGGAGCAGTACGGATTTTATTCTGCCAAAATTTAACTCCCTAATGGGCAAAAATACTTTTTTATATTCTGCAGCACTGGAGTGGAACAAGCTTCCAGTGGCCCTGAAAAACATCGAAGAGGGGGGAAGTTTTAGACGTGCCACAAAGAAATGGCTAGCCAGTGAAGTATAGAGTGGCCACGTCTAGGAAGGAGAGGGTAGGGAGTGTTTTTATGGGGTTGCTATATGTTTTATTATGATGCTCTGTTTTTTATTATGATGATCTATGTTTTATTATGATTGTAACTGAGGGGTACAATTCCCTGACTGTATTGTTGATATGGTATTATTAAACCACTACCTCTTGTACTTTAACTTCTGGCCATCCAGTACATGATATAAATATGATGAACACTTTCCCACCTGATGAAACGAAGTCCACACAAATGTACAAATCGAATATTTAATATAGCAAAGGGTATATACAACGTTCACTTGTTTACACTTATGATTTGAAATGCACTTGTATGGCAAATGAGTATTCGTAGGTAAATCAACATTGAATGTCCAATCTCTGGTTACGCAGGGAGTAAGTATACAACCTGTTTCTTTAGGAAACTATAGCGATGGTACTCAAATGATTATAGCTGGATACACTAAGGGGGGGGGGTGGTCCCGCTGGTTGTAAGACAGTAGGAGGGGGGGGTTAGAGAAGCCGCTGGCGGTATCCCATCTGGCCGACGATTTCTTGGGAGAATTCAAAGTCTTGAACACGGTGCCCACAGAACCTCGGTCCGCAGACGAATACAGCTGGACCCTCTGGTGGACGGTAGCTGCCGGTCCACAACGGAGAGACGTGAGGCGACCTCACTGGTGTAGAGCGCCGTCTCACCTGGAGTCCTCTCCGGGGGGTAGTTCCAACACTCCGCAGTGTTGGCCGTTATCCATGGAATAATCAAAGCACCCAAAGCATAATCCAAGTCGTGGAAGGCTCGCCGTCGTCCGGGTAGAGTAATCCAATATACAGGTCCAGTCGCCCTGGCCCGGAGCTCCTCGGATGCAAGCACCACTAGTGGTCTGCCCAGCCTGGTTAAGCGTCCAGATAACGTCAGGAACGATGGGGGTACTGATAACTTTATAACTCTAACCGAATGATGCACCATACATAAATAGACTATTATTAGCTTAATAGAATACGTCCAACTCGACGGTATAGTGCCAAACTATGACAATTCAACTATTAATCCACACAATATCTCAATGCCTATTCTGAGGCCAAGTAGGCCTTACTGCACCACACGTGCGTCGTGGGTGAGGCTTCGCGTCTGTTACTCGGTTGGAGGGTAAAGAACTGGACTAAAGGAAAGTTCTACTTTACTTGCGCCATATATATATGCGCTGTGAACAAATAGTACCATTCGTATTTCGCCAGACGTATTCCTACGCGGAACCGGGGCTTGCCACGACATGTTGGGCGGCACGATTGAACTTGAACCTAGGGGTATGGCTGCCGGCGCCAGGTTCTCGTCCAATGGTGGAATGAAACTATTATGGGCTGTTTAGTAGACTAAAGGGATATTCAGTGCATATTGTACAAGGAATATACAGGGGATATCAACGATATACAAATACTATTTAAATATATATATACAAATAAATATATATATTCGGTTTAATCTGATCCTTCACAACAGCCGCCCCCTAATTAGTCCCACCTAATTAGCTAAGCAGAGACAGATTAACCGCACTGTCTACCACTCAAGGTCCGCTGTAAGGGTCAGTCAACTCACAAAGTCATGGGGTCATGGTCATCATCGATAGTATCTGGGAGTCGGGGCAGTTCTATTAGCCTCGCCACGGGTCGTGTGTAAGTGCGCCCTTGGACGAGTACTTCAGCTGCTCGGACCTTGCCATCGGCACCGGTGATCACTTTGCTTACGCGGCCAGCCGGCCACATAGCTCTGGGTAGTGACTGGTCGATAATCATGACGACTGTTCCTTCTGTCAAATTGTCTCTCTCTTTTACCCACTTCTGGCGGGTCTGTAGAGACGGTAGGTAGTGGAGTAGGAAGCTGCTCCAAAACTTGTCAGCTAGTACTTGACTGTACCTCCACATTCTTCGGCCGTTTGCTTCTTCAGGCCTGTACATTGTCTGGGGTAGCGCGGGGTCCAACCGCCCCATTAGGAGTGTGTTGGGGGTGACTGGGTCGACATCTGCTACATCACTGGAGACGTAACCGAGGGGCTTTGAGTTCAATACTCCCTCGATCTCCGTGAGGACTGTCATTAGGACTTCTTCCGCCACAGTCTGGGCCCCAAGCACGGCGTACAGGGCTGTCTTTATAGAACGTACTTCTCGTTCCCAGGTTCCACCGAAGTGGGGTGCGTTCGGGGGATTAAACTGGAAGTCAATCTGGGATGGAGCTAGGTGGGTCTTAAGTTCTGGGCCCATAGCTTGGAAGCTCTCTCTCAGCTCTCTTTCTCCGCCTTTGAAGTTTGTCCCGTGATCAGACAACAATGTAGACGGTTTTCCTTTCCGTGATGTGAATCTTCGGAAGGCCATAAGGAATGAGTCTGTGCTCATGGTCGGAAGGAGCTCGATATGTATCGCTCTGGTGGTCATGCATTTGAATACAATACCCCACCGCTTCTCGGTTCCTCTTCCTCTCTTTATATACAACGGGCCAAAGCAGTCCATGCCTGTGGAGTGGAATGGCTTGTCGCCGAGTCGGAGGCGACAGGGAGGTATGTCAGCCATCCGTGGTATGCTGGGCTGCGCGCGCCACTTACGGCAGTCTAGACAGGTTCGCTGGAAGCGCCGCACTGCTTCTCTCCCTTGCAGTATCCAATAACGACGTCTGATCTCCGCGAAGACTCTCTCTGCTTCTGCGTAGTGTACATCCTCGTCGTATTTCTTTATGATCAGCTCTGTGACCTTGTGTCGGCTGTTCAAGACTATCGGGTACTTAATGTCATCCGGTAGATCGGGGGCTCTCCGCAGGCGACCACCCACTCTGATGAGATTATGGGCGTCACTCTCGGGTGCCAGGTGGAGCAGTCTGCTGTCTGATGGGACGGGCTTTCCTCCCTGTAGACAGTCTAGCTCATCGGGGAACGAGTCTCTCTGGGCTCGTTGTAGTAGAAGAAGTTCTGCTTCTTCGTAGTCAGCTGCTGACATGTCAGTGGTGGACTGAATCTCTGGGTGGTGCCACAGGAATGTCCTCTGCTGCGCACTCTCTAGGGTAATGCAGTCATCTATGTTGGGGTCTGTGGAGGCGACTGTGCTCAGTCCACAGAACATAGGTTTCTTGTTCTCAGCCTCCTCGTTACTTGCTTCCCGTGGGGTGGGCGTAGGCCACTCTTGTTCGGGGAGCTTGAGGAATTCTGGTCCGTCACTGTAGATGTTGCGACGGGTGAGGTCATCCAGAGACATTCCCCGGGTGATGACGTCAGCTGGGTTGTGTTTGGTGTCCACATACCGCCAGCTCGCTGCTTCTGTTAACTCTTGAATCTCGGTGACTCTGACTCCCACGAAGACTTTGTATCTGCATGAATCAGACTTGATCCATGTGAGTACTGTCGTGGAATCTGACCACAAGATTGTTCTGTGCACCGGAATGGTGAGTTCACGTTGGATTAACGTGGCTAGATGCGCTCCTGCTAGGGCTGCGCAGAGCTCTAGACGCGGGATAGATTGTTGCTTACGTGGGGCTATTCTTGAGCGGGCCAGGATGAAAGCAGTGTGTATCTTTCCTTCCTTCTCTTGGGCACGCAAGTAGGCCACCGATCCATAGGCTACTTCGGAGGCGTCGCTGAAGACGTGTAGATCAATCTTGCATGTCTCTGGCCTCACTGTGGATGGGAAGTAGCTGCGGCGTATATTGGCGCCTGGGAGTGAGCGGAGTTCCGTCTCCCACTCTCTCCATGTTGAGGCAAGGTGTGCGGGTATTGGGTCGTCCCAGCCCTGGTCCTTGTCCCATAGTGCTCGTACAATCATCTTTGCCCTGGTGGTGTAAGGTAGAATACATCCCAACGGGTCATATTGTCTGGCGAGTGTTCTGTACACACTCCGTCTGGTGGTCGGTGTAGCCGTCGACCTTCCCTGCTCTGGAGCCAAGGGTTTGTGTCTATAGTGGAGCGAGTCTGTTTTGAAGCGCCAGACTAGTCCTAGTGTCATTTCTTGGGCTTGTCCTGGGATGGTCGCCATCCAGGTCTCGCTGCTGGCAGCCTTGTCCGCGGGGGAGAGGCTGCGCAATACGTGCGGGTCACTGCTGGCCCACTGCCTGAGATCAAAGCCGCCTTTGATCAGGGAGGCGCGTAGCTTGATTAGGAGAGCCTCGGCTTCTTCTTGAGTCGAAACGCTTTGTAAACAGTTGTCCACGTAGAAACTGTTCTTCACACTGTGTCGGACCTCTTCATCTGCTGCTGGGTCCTCTGCGACGTGTTTCTGTAGTGCAAATGTAGCACAGCACGGGCTGCATGTGGTTCCGAAGGGGACTACTTCCCACTGGTAGATGGCTGGGTTCTCATCTCCGATCCTCTCTCTCCATAGGAACCGCAGCAGGGGCTTGTCCTCCTCTACTAGTCTCACCTGCAGGAACATCCCTTTGATATCCCCGCTGATAGCCACCTTGTCCTGGCGGAAGCGCAGTAGCACGCCTAGTAGGGAGGGGCCGAGTGTGGGGCCGGGCAAGAGCTCTTTATTCAGATTTTGGGATCCGATCTGGTAGCTGCAGTTAAACACAATGCGATCCTTGCCGTTGTGATGGACCTTGTGATGCGGCACGTACCATGATTCGGTCGTCTGATCGGCCTCTTTAATGTCAATCTTTGTCACGTGTCCCGCTGTGATTAGCTTCTCAATCTCAGCGCGGTACACACTCTCTTGAGCGGGGTCTTTGGCTAGGCGCCGCTCTGTGTTCAGTAGATAGCGCTCCGTGGCGTCTTTCTTTGCGTGAAAGGTGGGCATTCCCTCTCGCCTCAGGAGTGGAGTTGCGTATCTCATCACTCCGCCGACTGTGACTCTCTTTGTCCCCTGCTCGAGTAGGTTGATGGCGTAAATGTCTTCTTTAGAACGAATATCTTTCTTTTCGTTCTTAAAGGGCATTGTCTCTAGTGTCCATAGCCTCTCGACATGCTGCAGGAGAGTGGTGTCTTCTTCTGTCGTTCTGGAGTGGAGGCAGCTAGTGGCTGCTGTTCGGTTGAGAGATTTAGCGAGGGGGCCTTGTAGGGTCCACCCTAGGCGGGTCTCGACTGCTGCAGGACAGCCTCGGGGTCCTGTATGGACCCGGTCAATCGGGACTATGAGTTCTGCATGGTCGGAGCCTATCAGCAGGGTCGGGGTAGCGCCGTCTATGAACGGGATAGGTAATTGACGCAGGTGCACATATTTATCCATCAATTTGGCGATGGGGTAGGTGTACTGCGATAGTCCTATTTCTTGGCTGGTGAAAGCATTTGTAATCTTGTACCGTCGCTCTGGCTGCCCGTTTGCTGCGATAGTGAAGGAGACATTCTCGCCCTTTATCGTCTTTAAATCTCTTCTTATTGTCCGAATCGTCATTTCGTTCTTGCTCCCCCGCAGTCCCAGCTGGGCCGCAGCGGACGCGAGCAGAAGGGTCTTCTCTGACCCGTCATCAAGGACGGCGTAAGTGTCCATGACTTTATCTTGGTAGCTCAATGTCACACGGACTACCTTTAAGAGCACTTGGGCGCCGCTGCTGCTGGCGGGGTCAATGTACATGACACTTGCCTTGGTGCCGCTCGATGGTGCAGGTGGAGGCCGTCTTCTGTTACTGTCGTGTAGTATATCTAGATGGGCTCCGTCGCACCGACTGCACCTTTTCTTTAGGCGGCATTCGGCTGCCATGTGTGGTCGCGCACATCGGTAACAGCGCCTGTTGGACTTTATCCATTGACTCACTTCTTCTGCATTTATCTTTGTGAATAGGTCACATTGTGACAGCCAGTGTTCTTTCTCACAGTAGGGACACACTATCTTCCACTTCTCCTTTCTCGAGGGGGTACTGTGGCTCTTACTGCTCGGTACTGACTCTGATTGGTGCATGACAGTCACCGATCTTCTTCCATCATTTATTCTCCTGGGTCCCTCTCTGGAGCTTGGCGTGCTCCGCCCGAATGTATCCAGTCGTAGGCTGCTGACTTCTCTCGCCAGGAAGTCGGCTAGATCAAGGAGGGATGGTTCGGGGCCGTTGGGATCCCGGTAGTCTCTCTGCCGCCTAAAACGCTCTTGTCTTGCGGGTGGCAGCTTCTCCAAAATCCTCTCGACGTTAGAGTTGGCGTATAGCTCATGCATGCCCTTTTCCCGTTGCGCTCCCAGCATCCCTACCAGGGACTGCACTTTGATTGACAGGTCGTCTAATGAGCGATTGTCTGTTGCTGGGGGTAGGCGATCAATATGCCTTATCTCTTGGATTACGTAATCCCATATACGTCCATATCTCTGGTCCAGCGCCGCCAGGGCCGCTGTGTATGGGGTCGAAGAGGTGGCATAGGCTAGCGCTATATTGTGCGCTCGCGGTACTTTCAGGTGCTTCAGTAATATTGCATACTTGTGGCGTTCATCAGCGACATCCACCATCATTGTCTCTAAGCACATCCGGAGCTCCGTGTACTGTGCTCGACTCTCATAGGCGAAGTCTGGAAATGACGGCGTGGCAATGTATGACGCCGTGGATGGCTGATACATCGGCGAGCGTTGGGGGAGAGACCTCCTAGGCGAGTCCCCTCTTGCGCCTCTCTGTGGGCTGGTACTGACAGGACACCATGGCCCGCTGGTCCAGGTGCTATTCCTCGGGGCTGGTCGTGCGTCGTGCTCACCCGTGAATAGAGTCGGGGGTCTGTAGCGCAGCGCCGCGGGGGTATAGCCTGGGCTGTACTGGACCTCATGGTCCGGTGGAGTACTGTGCTGTCGTCGGGCTTGGTTCTCCTCCTCTCCCTCTTCTTCCTCTATCAGATCTTCCAGATCCTGTAATCGTTTATTTAGCTTCTCCGCAGTGTATGCCGCTCCTTCCTTGTAGCTGGGTCTCGCTTGGACCGGTCTGGGAAGGGGGTCTGCGGGGGGTATAGGCTCGGTCTGTTGGTCAAGTTCAGGGTCGCTTGCTCGTTGAGGAGACGCTGCCCTTGACTGTTGTCTCGACGAGTTCCTTGAACCCCTGGCGGAGGGAGAGGGTGTTGCCTTGCGGATCAGCTGCTCCATTAGCTGCGCTTGTAACTTGTCGCGCTCGACTTCGCGCTTGGTGAGATCTGCTTCTCTTTGGGCACCGGCAGCGGCGCGCTGGGCGTCGGCCCGGTCTCTTGCCATATTCTCTTCCGTCTGAAGGCGTCTCATCTCCAGGCGTGTGCGCTCTTCTTCGCTCCGTTGTTGC
This sequence comes from Notolepis coatsorum, assembly GCF_963971535.1. NCBI lineage: Eukaryota > Metazoa > Chordata > Actinopteri > Aulopiformes > Paralepididae > Notolepis > Notolepis coatsorum. The sequence goes on from NC_140165.1 coordinate 195,147,033, forward strand.
GCTTGGAGTTGTTCGCGCTCGCTGAGCGCCTGTGCTTGGAGACGATCGCGTTCACCCTGAAGTCGATCGCGTTCGGTAGAGGCTGTCAGGCTGACGAGGAACGCCTGTTGTAGCATCCTCTCCGCTTCGCTGGGGGAAGGCGGTTGTGGAGGTGAGCCGCTCCTGCGTGAGCCGCTCCTGGGGGTACTCGTTGGGGAGTCCTGGAGCTCTATTTCCTCGGCGCTCTCCTCCTCTTCTTCCGTGCAGAGTTCTCTCTCTGTAGGGTTGTCTTCCTCCCGGGGCTGGTCGGGGACTACTTCTTTGGTAGTGGCGGGGGGTAAAGGCATGTCAGCTCCCTCCTGGTCCCCACCGTGAGCTTGGTCAGTTACATTTAGGACCTACTAGGGCCTCTGTGGTCGGGGAAACCTGGTCGTTAAGGTCAGACATAATTTTACTTTCTACTTTTACCGCGTTTACCGTTTGTCGAAGGCTAGGTAGTTGACTGACAGTGTAATCCTCTAAGTACTGAGGTGGCTGTCGTCTGCGCCGCGGGCGTTCTAGGTTAGGAGGACCGTTTCGTGGAGTGTTCATCATAGGCCATTTCAATATTAATAACACTATATTAATATTACACTAGTTACCCTCTGGCTCGAAGGACCAATTGTAACTGAGGGGTACAATTCCCTGACTGTATTGTTAGATATGGTATTATTAAACCACTACCTCTTGTACTTTAACTTCTGGCCATCCAGTACATGATATAAATATGATGAACACTTTCCCACCTGATGAAACGAAGTCCACACAAATGTACAAATCGAATATTTAATATAGCAAAGGGTATATACAACGTTCACTTGTTTACACTTATGATTTGAAATGCACTTGTATGGCAAATGAGTATTCGTAGGTAAATCAACATTGAATGTCCAATCTCTGGTTACGCAGGGAGTAAGTATACAACCTGTTTCTTTAGGAAACTATAGCGATGGTACTCAAATGATTATAGCTGGATACACTAAGGGGGGGGGGGGGGTCCCGCTGGTTGTAAGACAGTAGGAGGGGGGGGGGTTAGAGAAGCCGCTGGCGGTATCCCATCTGGCCGACGATTTCTTGGGAGAATTCAAAGTCTTGAACACGGTGCCCACAGAACCTCGGTCCGCAGACGAATACAGCTGGACCCTCTGGTGGACGGTAGCTGCCGGTCCACAACGGAGAGACGTGAGGCGACCTCACTGGTGTAGAGCGCCGTCTCACCTGGAGTCCTCTCCGGGGGGTAGTTCCAACACTCCGCAGTGTTGGCCGTTATCCATGGAATAATCAAAGCACCCAAAGCATAATCCAAGCCGTGGAAGGCTCGCCGTCGTCCGGGTAGAGTAATCCAATATACAGGTCCAGTCGCCCTGGCCCGGAGCTCCTCGGATGCAAGCACCACTAGTGGTCTGCCCAGCCTGGTTAAGCGTCCAGATAACGTCAGGAACGATGGGGGTACTGATAACTTTATAACTCTAACCGAACGATGCACCATACATAAATAGACTATTATTAGCTTAATAGAATACGTCCAACTCGACGGTATAGTGCCAAACTATGACAATTCAACTATTAATCCACACGATATCTCAATGCCTATTCTGAGGCCAAGTAGGCCTTACTGCACCACACGTGCGTCGTGGGTGAGGCTTCGCGTCTGTTACTCGGTTGGAGGGTAAAGAACTGGACTAAAGGAAAGTTCTACTTTACTTGCGCCATATATATATGCGCTGTGAACAAATAGTACCATTCGTATTTCGCCAGACGTATTCCTACGCGGAACCGGGGCTTGCCACGACATGTTGGGCGGCACGATTGAACTTGAACCTAGGGGTATGGCTGCCGGCGCCAGGTTCTCGTCCAATGGTGGAATGAAACTATTATGGGCTGTTTAGTAGACTAAAGGGATATTCAGTGCATATTGTACAAGGAATATACAGGGGATATCAACGATATACAAATACTATTTAAATATATACAAATAAATATATATATTCGGTTTAATCTGATCCTTCACAACAATGATGCTCTATGTTTTATTATGATGCTCTGTTTTATTATGATGCTATGTTTTATTACGATGCTCTGTTTTATTATGATGCTATGTTTTATTATGATGCTCTGTTTTATTATGTTTTATTATGATGCTCTATCTTTTATGATGTCTGTCCATGTCCAAAATCAGGGACCATGATGGAAATAAGTGCTTGCACTTTCTCATGTTTTTATCCCTTGGAATCAATCAATCAGTCTCTCTCCTCCACCTTTTGTTTCTCTTCCTCCACTTGTCTCTTTCTCTCCTCCATCTCTCTCTCTCTCTCTCTCTCTCTCTCTCTCTCTCTCTCTCTCTCTCTCTCTCTCTCTCTCTTTCTCTCTCTGTCTGCCACTCGCAGACTGTGTGGATGACTGCCACTGAAAGTGCTTATGGGCAGATCCAGGCCAATAACAGGCTCAAATCTTGAGGCTGGAAAATGATGCTTTTGAGTACTCCATTAGAAATATAAAACAATGATTTTTTTTTAAAAATAAACCTTACAGATGTCTTCCATAGACTCACAGGAATTGTGTAAAGTTGCCCAAATAGTGCTAGGAATAGCAATGCAGGTCCCCTTTAAACGAAATTAAACAAAAAAAAATCTTAAAAGAAGTGTATGTTTTATCGCTCATTGGTGTGTGTTTGAATTTGTTATTACGTAATTGGTCACATTGAGTTGATGGGTAGTCAGAGCGTGACGGTGTGATTGAGCGTGAAAAGTACAATATATAGAGGGTCCGTCTGTCACCATCAGGGACGCATCTATTCGAATACCAACCGGTTCATGCTTCCGCGTTCGCGGTTTGCGCTCTGATTGGTCACTGATGTTTCTGGTCGGTGGTCGCACCAATCGTGTGACGGCAAGTTCTTTTGCCGGTTAAGCTTAGGCACTCTTTCGAAGTTGGTTAAGATTAGAGTTTGTCTTAGAGCAGGGCGATAGAACGCCAGCCCTGATTCCAAACTCTAACCTTAACCAACTTCGAAAGAGTCGCCTAAGCTTAACCAGTGATAAACTAGGCGTTAGGTCGCACATGTTACATGACTAGAAACGTCAGTGGCCAATCAGATCGCACCAGAAACGGCAGTGGCCAATCAGATTCGCAAAACGCGAACGCGGAAGCATGAACCGGTTGGTATTCGAATAGACGCGTCAGGGACGGCAAAATAACACAAGGAGAATGATGGACATAAAAAATGGACATACGAAAATGGTGGGGCAGGGGCCCCTTCACAGCTTCCTCCAATGTTTCCTCCTGGTCCTCCAACATCTAACGTTGGAGAAACCAGCACCTCTGAAGAGCTTTCGGTAAGGCGCCATGAAGTCTGCCAAGAAGTGCCCGGTGCAGGTGCATCTGTTAATGCAGCAGAAGCTAACGTGGCAGGTTAGCCATCATGATCCACACCGTTAAATGATCTCGGGAGTGTGGAGGAGAATATTTCCAGCAGCAATGAAGTTCAACAAGTGAACGAAGAGGACGGGAGGACAGTGGACCGAGCACAAGCACAGGCTCCACCAGCAGTGCAAGAGCGGCATGCAGAGCCACAACGCCTTCCAGCGCTGAATGTGCTGCTAGTGGCTCCGTCAACAGCACAAGTGGGGAATCCACAAACAAACGGCGCAAAACAGTACGCAAATACAACTCCAGTTACAGTAAATTATTTCTATCCTGCTGTACACCCACAGCCAACGCACAGGCAGCCTCGTATCGTGCCAGCCTCCGAAAGTCGGTAAGCCACACACTATTGGTGAACAATTGTGTCTACCATTAGTGTGGCGAGAAGGCTGCCAAACTGTTAAACTTGGTGCCGCTTTCAAACGACACGGTGTCACAGAGAATAGGAGCCATGGCATATGATGTTAAACGTGTGTGTTGTGTGTGTGTGTGTGTGTGTGTGTGTGTGTGTGTGTGTGTGTGTGTGTGTGTGTGTGTGTGTGTGTGTGTGTGCGTGCGCGCGCACGCACCCGTCCCAAATCTGGCACACTTTTGAACGAAGTTCATTGAACGCGTTCAGGTACATCACTGTCTATAGTTATTAGCTGAAAACACTACTGGGGCCATAGCCTGAAGTCTTACCTAGAACATGTCCAAAGTTGATAACAATATCACAAAACATTTTTGTTTTACACATCTTTATGTAATGGTATGTTTGTGAGAAGAGTCAACACTACCTCAGTTCCCTCTCCCCCTCCCCCACAATTGCGGGTGGAGAGAGAGACTTGTTACGCGTGTGGTAAATTCCCACAGACTTTCTACAATAATTTGAGGTTATTGTAGTACAATACAATGAGATTGATTATCTGGAAGGAGGAGAAAGAATTCATACTAATAGAATCGTTGGTCTCCTCATCTGACTTAGCAGATGAGGAATAAAACGGGTACGCCAGACAAACCAGAACTGTATTTCAACTCAGCTGATTTATTTGAACCAGGGCCAAGAGTGAATAAAAGGTTGACTTTTACATACAAAAGATTATCAGAAAACATTAACAGCTGTCTGTTGTACAGAAATATCACAATCAGGTTTGCATCTCCAACCTCAATAATGTACATAAAACAGTCGGTAACATAATCTGAACATACATTGACCATGCTGCACACATTTATACATGAGTAAATCTGGTTTACAGATCAGGGATCTGTACATTACTCTAATCTATAAACAACCATTGGTGTTTCCCATGATTTACTCACGTAAAATGCAATCAGCTCATAGTAGTCTCTGGGTGGACGAAGCGGTGGAGCCCAACAGACCCCCTGGGTTTGGTTCGGTCTGAGAGCTCCAGAATTACAATTTGTCTCTTCCTTATATCCTATCATGTCTAGCCAAAATAGCACTATTACAGTTGATCCAATCATGCATCTCCTGTGGGCGCCTTCTGTGGGGGGTTGGTGTTTTCTTCCTGTTGGGGCTGGTTGCCCCCGTCCGTGTGATCTTTTGCTGAGATGAAGGGGCCTGGCTTGTCTCACGAGGGGGGGTGTGACATGATCGCTTTGACCCTTTGGGCCTTATTTACCATACAGTACTAATCTGATCACCTAGTGGGGGTGACCTTTGTCTATTCAACTATCCCTGCCACCACTTCTGCTAAACAGTATACAAGGCTGTTTATGAAATTCAACTCAATATTACCACATTCCCCGTTTTGACGATTCTTATCATCACATATGATATATTGACTTGATTTTCTATACATACTAGCCATAAAATTTAACATAATTACAAAAATCATAAATTTTGAATTTTTCACAATTTTTCTTCTCAATTTGTTCCATTCTTCTTTGGTACATCTCATCAATTTTTGCCTTCTTGTCTTCTTCTTTTCTTTCCCACATTTCCCCTGACTATGGCCCCCTCCCGGGGAATCCAAATGACCCATTCATCCAGAACCCCAATTAACCTACTCTGCCTTAAATGAAACAGTGTTTACCACTCTTTCATCCGGCTTTGTTCCTCTGGCCTCACAGCCAGAGGCCTATTTGTTGAAAACAATTAAAACAATTTAATCTAAACATTACACATTTAAAGTAAAACACAATTTTTTAAAATTATGGTATCCGTTTACATGATCTGGGGAGACACAGAGATTATTCTTCATTCTTTCATACATTTTGCTTCTCCTCTCCTGTTAATTCCTTTTCCAAGTCAGCCCAATCACATTTTGCATAATCAACTCAGTTGGTCTTCTCACCTCTCCCCCCTTTTATGAACATCCCTATGGACATAAACCTTACCACCTCTGCGCACAGACGGACAGGGAGGGCGGAGCAGCACCCAAGGGAAAAAAAATGTTCACCAGAAATTACCGGCCATAACCTACACCTAATCTCCTACCTATGTGTATGTGTTTAGTTCAGTACTCTTGCGTTGTGTCATAATCTATACCAGTTGTTACCGTTCAGTCACCTCCCGTTCAACATACCAATCAATCACACAGAGGCCCTTGTTCAACGCTTTGGTTGCACAGTCTCCGACCGTTTTTGCCCCCCCCCCTCCACCCCATGTCGGCCAGCCTCAGCTGAAGCCAATGTTTGTAGGCCTGGACCTTGTCATATTCTGTCCCATGACTGTATTTCCATGGATCTACAGACGAACGACTCCGTCAGTCTGGAGGTTTGTCTCAACCTCCGGCCTTTGTATCCGGGGCTATATCGAAGGAGGGGCCGCGTCTACAAGCGACCTCTTTCCACAGTCCAACAACCTCCCACAGGAACTGACTGAACGGGTTCACACCATCGTGTCATAATCTAATGAAATGTATTCCTACACATTTTCCCCATGATCCCTCCACTTGTGATGGTCCATCCTCCCTCTCCGACTGAACTGCAAGGGAACAAGAACACAAAACAAATTTTCTTTACACAATATGTCAAATATTTCTCAAGAGAAACCAAATGTTTAACCATTATGCAAACGTAATGGGACCACTTAACTGCCATCGATCTGTCCCAATGCATCCCACGCTCCAACAGTCCTCTCACCAGATCATGACAGAGAAACAACAAACAAAAGGCAAATAATAAAAAAAAACATTCCAACAGATGTGAAAGCCAATCAAATGAAATTAACCAGCTCCAACCGCAGACCACCTTAATGGTTATTTAGAAAGAAAAGAAAAGAAATCAAAACTCTACATCTAAACCTTTCATACCTAAAACAGTAAATCAATAAAATAAAATAAAAACCAGGTTTTCCAAAACCCCCCATTCAACATCTCATCCGCCAACCGTACCATTCACACATGTCAGTGACTTTGACACCTCTTAAGCCAGCACATTCTCCCTCTACAGGCCCCATTCACACCCATTCAGGCCACATAATCATAGATCAAAAATAGAAAAGAAATCTAAAAATTTAACTTCAATACCTCATCCCTGCAAAACATTCAACAGAAATCAAATCAAATGAAAGTAATAAAGACAAACTCCTTCAGTAAAACAAATGATATGAAACAAATGATAATGGTATAACCCAAGTGGTTCGATACACTCCTTACCTAAACACATTTTGTTATTTTTAAGACTAGTTTCACCTTAAGTGAAAGCTAAGTTGTGTGTGTGTATGCATGTGTGATCAAATTGTGTGAATGTGTCTGTGTGTGTCTGTGTGTGTGTGTGTGTGTTTCCGTGTGTGTGTGTCTGTGTGTGTGTGTCTGTGTGTGTGTGTCCGTGTGTGTGTGTGTGTGTGTGTCTGTGTGTGAATGGGTAAGCTTCCTGGCCACCATCCCCCGCTCAATCATTCACTGAAATCAAAAGGACATCTCAATCTCACACATACATACAAAAATTAAATTTAAATAAAAAATAACATCTGTACCAACTCAACCAAACCTCCACTTTCACAGTGCCACAACACATTCTAAAAAAGAAATAAAAGCTAAAACCCACCAAACATCACAATTCAACATCATCCACGCCTCATTCATATTATAAACATATACCTTTCACCACACTCGTTAATCATTTCACATTTCTGACAAACAAAGGTCAGTTCTTCTGCACTCACCTCTTCTGCTCTCTCATCAGGCTACACTCATCTCTGGCTAATACAATACACACTTTTTCACCATACAGTTCTCACTGTATCTTCTACTCCTCACATCCAGAGGAAGTCTGGGAACCCCCTCAGCGATAGACCCCAAAACATACCCAGTGTCCTGAGAGCCAAAGCTAATCCTTCTAATCAAACAGGTAGCCCCCCAATGTAATTAACCTCATCTGAGCTGGCTATCCTAATTCAATTACTGTGCTCACTCCTCCATCAGCTGTGTTCTGTATTAGCACGCTTCCTGTCTCAACATTTCCCCTGTCATAAAAATAACTGCCAACTGTTCTCTCACTCTACAACTGTCTCCTGCATCTTCACCTCTGACCCTCTCCTGTTGCATCTAATCTCTCTCATCCTGTCATAAAAGAACAAACAGCCATTGTAAACAGCTGTATACACGACCCCCCTTGGCCGTTTACTGCCTCAAACGGATTCCTACCCCCCGGGCAATATCACCTCCTCACTTTTGTCTCTTTCATGCTCCATGCATACAGTCTCCCCTGAGCATAAAGGCTTTTGACACAAAGACCCTATCTCCTCACTTCATGAAATAACCTTCATCTGTAAATCATTAAATGGTTAATCACACTTCTCATCTTCCCAGAGGCAAGCCGCCCCCAGGTTTAAATTATCCCACTGTGACCCAAGGATTTGCAAATGGCATTTAAAGACATAACATTCTAAACGTATTTCAACATAGCAATGAAACTCATTAAGGATTAATAAAAACAATCGTTTCGATCACTGTAAACACAACACATGTCCTAACCATATTAACAGTGTATTAACGATTTAACCAATTACACCAGCATCAACAGATTCCAACCTAGCAATGCAAAGAAAATATACCCCAACAAGCCTATATCACTAAATTATCATCCCCATGATCTAAAGACTTGCAGCAAACATTAATCTAAACATTATCCTATTTAAATCAATGGCCTTAAAGCTATCAATATCTGACATTTCAACATCAATGCATTCTATACAAGCATCTTAATTCAAGCTACATAAAACAAAACATCATTATTCCAAGCTTACAATTGTTACACAAATTTAAAAAACTGGAAATACCCCATCAACTCTAATTATTACACATGTTACATCTCTTCCCCTGCTTACACAAAAATACAATGCACAATATACAAATATCACCATATTCCACAATGCAGAACATTCTCTTACCCGTTATTCCTGTCCCCCGAGCGAACTATCACGAATGCACCAGACCCAATCCACGTTGTACCGCGCATGCGCAGTTGCAACCGAAGCGGCTGTTATAACGTCGTTTACGACAACCAAAATCTGCCACGACATTCATAACCTGCCCCGATATTCATAATCTGCCACGACATTCATCACGTTATCCATCACGTTATCTACCCCTTCCCCAACATCATCCTCAAAACTCGAAACGTAATATCTGCCGCCCGCAAACGCCACAAAACAACGGCATGCAAGCTAACTAGCTTTAGCCAGCTCTAATGCGACGTTCAAGGCCCTCACGGGAGCCGTGCCTTTCAAGATCCGTTCATCCACGCAATTCGCTCAGTACCAACCAAAGCATAAACAACTCACACAAGCTTAAAATAGCCAACCACTCTAACAGAAAATAATTTTTAAAACAAATACACCAACCAACGCCGCACACATAGTTCAACACGAATCCTTTCTCCTACCTTCTCCGCCTCACTTCATAGCACCGCGAACGTTACATACTCTCCACAACACTATGACGTCACCAAGCAGCGAATCCCTAATATCATATTATACCATCGTTACTGCATCAATAATAACCCTCAAAACGGCCACAATTTCTCCCGTCCACGTCTAGATCCGCCTCTCACCTGTAATCGCCGCCACAGAGTTTAATCAATCCTCTCATAACGCCATCGTAACGTCCCCAGTTTCACCGCGGACTTTTCCACAGAGCTAAGCCAGCTAGCCCCAACCAACAGTAGGACTCGCCTCCAACATATGTCCGTTGGTCACTAAAATATCATAACAAAATAACACTAAGCTCCTACGTTTCGCCAATCATTCATAACCATAGCCATAGCCCCCCCATACAATTCCTAACCATAGCCATAGTCCCCATACAACCATTAAGTACTTTATCAGTCATTTCGACCAAATTGTTTTTGTATCACAGCGAACGTAATCAATTAACAGGCCGGTTTCGCTCAAGATTAAAAAGGATACTATGCCTAAGGACGGCAAATATATCTACATTTAATTTGTGCTATAATTCTACCATAGAACGTACAACGCACCCTGAACACGCCGGCACCCTACACTTCCATTAATTACTACGTTTTAATCCTGCAATCGCACAGATCCCTGCGCTGATCATGCCAGGGTCTAACAATCTTTCACCATACTTGACTTGCATGTTCTGAAATAGTAACAGAGCCCTTAGCCCGACGCATTTATGCCCATACTGACCCACTCACGGTCCCCGTCCCGCCTATTCTGTGGCTACAAGCAGGGTCATAATGTACATTGGACACAGCTCTCCCTCCATTTCAGAACAATCAAATCTCCCCAACTTACCCGCGCCCTCTTCCTGAGAATAATTTTAGGGCAATTACATACTCAGAACGCGCCCCTGTCGTACACAACAGAATAACCGTGCTTCCTAGCAAGAAAAGCCTTTTACCTGCCGTCATGCGACGCCACCCCCGTTATAACATGACCAGATATCCTGTGCGGCACCAATACGCAATCACATTACTATAACATGAGGCCTTGTAATTACTCCAACTTCCCCGTACAGTTCATAAAGTATATTCCATACGAGTTAACCAACCCAACCCCCGTGGCCCGCTGGGCCGAGACCGGCCTCCTGTGTCCGAATGAACATACAAACACAAAAAGCCCACGTTTGCATGTACACTGCACAACAAGCGCGATCGTCATACCTCCGGACATCCTAACCTAAGACACCGCAACCCCCAACCCTGCATGCAGAAGCCATATTCACCGTGGGCCCCAAACAGTGGCGTACACAACCAACCTTCATCCCGTCCCTCTCTCTCCTCCATTCAGACAACAAGCCCATCGTTAATCACTTCAAACGCAGCAACACCCCAGCTCTTTGCCCCGTGTCCCCAACACACAGCAAGGTCCAGATATGATACATATGACAAGACCCTACCGCACCTTTTCAGGGGGAGACACAAAGGGTAGGGAAGAACGGCACCATTTCTGTGGTAAATTCCCACAGACTTTCTACAATAATTTGAGGTTATTGTAGTACAATACAATGAGATTGATTATCTGGAAGGAGGAGAAAGAATTCATACTAATAGAATCGTTGGTCTCCTCATCTGACTTAGCAGATGAGGAATAAAACGGGTCCGCCAGACAAACCAGAACTGTATTTCAACTCAGCTGATTTATTTGAACCAGGGCCAAGAGTGAATAAAAGGTTGACTTTTACATACAAAAGATTATCAGAAAACATTAACAGCTGTCTGTTGTACAGAAATATCACAATCAGGTTTGCATCTCCAACCTCAATAATGTACATAAAACAGTCGGTAACATAATCTGAACATACATTGACCATGCTGCACACATTTATACATGAGTAAATCTGGTTTACAGATCAGGGATCTGTACATTACTCTAATCTATAAACAACCATTGGTGTTTCCCATGATTTACTCACGTAAAATGCAATCAGCTCATAGTAGTCTCTGGGTGGACGAAGCGGTGGAGCCCAACAGACCCCCTGGGTTTGGTTCGGTCTGAGAGCTCCAGAATTACAATTTGTCTCTTCCTTATATCCTATCATGTCTAGCCAAAATAGCACTATTACAGTTGATCCAATCATGCATCTCCTGTGGGCGCCTTCTGTGGGGGGTTGGTGTTTTCTTCCTGTTGGGGCTGGTTGCCCCCGTCCGTGTGATCTTTTGCTGAGATGAAGGGGCCTGGCTTGTCTCACGAGGGGGGGTGTGACATGATCGCTTTGACCCTTTGGGCCTTATTTACCATACAGTACTAATCTGATCACCTAGTGGGGGTGACCTTTGTCTATTCAACTATCCCTGCCACCACTTCTGCTAAACAGTATACAAGGCTGTTTATGAAATTCAACTCAATATTACCACACGCGCAACGCGGGTCGCCCCTTCAAGTCAATGGTAGGGGAAACACTGATAAATAATCACAGTGTGATGGAAGTGCCAGTATTCTGATTGCTGTATGTGGTTCTATATGGGTTGTGGCAATCATTTTGACAAATAATAAAATAATAGCAACGTATTGAAAAAAGAACTTTAAACTATAAAGAAGTTCATTTTTTAAACCATGAACTTTAGTTAAAACATTTTAATTATGAACTATGAACTGAACTAGTTAATTTTAAAATGTGTGAACTGTGAACTGAACTAGTTCATGTAGAAAGTGAACTTTCCCAACACTGACTATAGAGTAGATAGATCTGCAGGCATCTGCTAAATAATTCAGACGGAAATGAAAAAAACCTTTATTTCAGTGTGTTCAAACCTCTGTAACTTTATGACAATAGAACTCTCTGCTCTTTCTCTCCCTCTCTCTCTCTGGATATATATATGAACATCTCTCTTTCTGTCTCTCTAGGTGTTAGATGGAGGTATATATCAACAGGTCTCTCTCTGTCTCCCTCTCTCTAGGTGTTAGATGAAGGTCTCTCTCTCTCTCTCTCTCTCTCTCTCTCTCTCTCTCTCTCTCTCTCTCTCTCTCTCTCTCTCTGTCTCTGTCACGATTTTGGTTGTATCCGTCAAAGTATTTTATGGTATGCACCTTTCATCCACACGGAACCGCGTTCCGGGAGCCTGAATACGCTATTTTCTGAGAACGACTCCCAGAGTGGACAAATCTGAAGACGCAATAAATCAATCAATCAACGCCACCCTTGCGTTCCCGTCTTTACAAGTATACGCATCTTTTCCAAGCCTATACGCAGGGCCGCCTCAGGGTGTGTGCGAGCAGTGCGGTCGCACAGGGCCTCGCGGTCACACATTTTTTTTTTATATATATATATATTTTTTTTGCAAGGCCCCCCTTCCCGCGAGGCCCTTTTTCATCACAGACCTAAAATCTAGTTTTGCTTATATGCTTATATATTTCACATTAGACACGTTTGTAGAATGTGTCTGACTTGTTCCTGGCTCTGCGGCTCTGCAGATATACTATTGGTTTCAACGAAGGGAGGGGTTACATGTGTACAGTCGGCCGGCGTGCGTCAGCTGCGTCTGACTATTTCGCGCGTGCAGCATTGGAGGTTATGCCAGCCAAGACGAAGAGGACGGTCGTTCGGCAGATGGACTGAAGATGAAAGTTGTTGCATGTTAGAAAGTTCAGTCAGGCTAGCCATGTCGGCTTAGCTAAAGGCAGGGACAGCTAGTTAGCTTTAGCTACGTTATAATATCGAGTGCTAACGTGTGGTTCAGTCGGGATAGCCATGTCGGCTAGTAGCTTAGCTAAAGGCTAACTAGCGTTAGCTAACGCTAGCTATCGAGTGCTAATGTGTGGTTCAGTCGGGCTAGCCATGTCGGCTAGTAGCTTAGCTAAAGGCTAACTAGCGTTAGCTACGTTAGCGAGTGTTAACGTGTGGTTCAGTCGGGCTATCCATGTCGGCTAGTAGCTTAGCTAAAGGCTAACTAGTGTTAGCTAACTCTAGCTATCGAGTGCTAACGTGTGGTTCAGTCGGGCTAGCCATGTCGGCTAGTAGCTTAGCTAAAGGCTAACTAGCGTTAGCTAACGCTAGCTAACTAGGCATGGCAACAACCAGGACCACCTGAAGCTTTTTAAGAAGGAGGTGATGAACTACAGACAGACAAGGCACGAGAACGTGGTCCTCTTCATGGCGGCCTGCATGGCTCCACCCCACCTGGCCATCATCACCAGGTGAGAGAGGGGGAAACAAACGCACGTCACAAATGATGGATTCAGTTCACCTCCAATACCTGTTATTATCCTTGTCACATTTTCACCTCTCTCTCTCTCTCGCTCTCTCTCTCTTTTTCTCTTTCTCTCTCGCCCTCTCCCTCTCTCTCTCTCTCTCTCCTCTCTCTCTCTCTCTCTCTCTCTCTCTCTCTCTCTCTCTCTCTCTCTCTCTCTCTCTCTCTCAATTCAATTCAAATGGGCTTTATTGACATGGGAAACATACGTTTACATTGCCAAAGCCAAACAAAACAAAACAATCAAACAGATAAAACAAAAGAAATCAGTACATTACAGAAGGAATTTCTTGTACAGTCTTTATGGTGGTTGTATTCCGTTGGATGTCCTTTTCTTGTCACAGCAGCT